>NC_071401.1:27631476-28256476 GCF_017976375.1 Cuculus canorus
ATTTATCTCTCCTGCCCACAGACATAGTATTATCTGACTGCAAATTACTGAAATCAGAAATGCTGAGTCCTAAGTCTGAGCTTATGGAAAATTTAGTACATGTTAAGAATAATCCCATATAATTAAAAGCTTTCTCTGCTATTTTTGTTATGTACCTCATTTAAAGTATCAGTTACACAGCTCACAGGTCAGTGTCAAAAAATACCTGATTTTGGCAGTTTCATAAAGTAGGGTGGGCCACAAATTGTCCCATTAAATAAATTGTACTGGGTGGCTCTGAGTGATGAGATACGCAGTTTGTTTCTAGGTCACTCACCTCAAATACACTTTGGGTGCCAGTTCCTGAAACTCATTACAATCTAATGTTCTCCCTGTATCCAAAGGTGAATGATTTGGTCAGCTTACTCTGCTCCAACTCATTGTTTAAGGCTTTGTCAGTGTGATCAAGGCCTGAATGATTATGTAAATGGAATTTAGCATCACTCCTATAAGTGATAGATTTATTTTGGAGTGATTTTAATAGCTCTATAGGGTGGAATGTGATTGTATGGACACTGAAGGGTGTTGCAGTATATGATCCATTACTCCTTCCGTTTAAGGACCATTACTCCTTTCTCTTCTGAACCAGTACTGACAGAGAAAGTATTGTCCCCTTAGTCCCATTTTCCCACTATTTCTTCCTCTCAGTCTTTCTCTGTTGCTAAATCCATCTCTGCATTGAAGACTTGTGTTGCACTAACTCCAAGTAGTTGCAAGAGATGAGCTTTGGACTCGTGCCTTACAAGTGCAGTAAGACAGACCTGTAATATTTCTACTTGCATTAAAGCATTTGGACAGACAGAACTGTGCATGCCAGGAAGCAAAACTTTGAGGGTGTAATACCATTTAATTAAAGCTAAAGGGGCCTGAAGGAGAATAATAGCATATTATTAGCTGAATCCAGAGCTGGCCATAGATCTGTATGACAAGTCAACTGCATTTTTAGTGTGAAAAGGAAGCTGGCCAGTGGCCCTTACCCAATTCGACTACAGTCTTCCAAAACACACCCTTTCTCATGCCTCCCATCCTTGTGACACACCTAGTAATAAAAAAGCTTCCAGTAATATTGTGCCTCTGCCCTGTGAAAAATTAAAGAAATTCAAGTCTAAACTTGCCCGCTCTTGCTTTCGGAGTTAATAAATGCACTCTGCTGTGCTAATAGGAATTCTGTTCTACAACCACAAAGAGAAAGTCTGCGACTTCTGAGCAACAAGATTTTTCCCCCTTTAGCTGCCTAATCATTCTTTTTTTCTGATCATTACCAGGCACAAAACCTACTGCCATGGTGTACCATGATTACAAGATTTTTGTCCTTACCACAGATATTCAAAAGGCTGTAAGAACATGTTGGACCCTGTTGCAAAATTAAAGACAGAATCTGGAGCCAGAATACTCTCTATCAGCCCCAGTATAAAGCTATGGGATGTTAAACAAGTTGCCTTAATATCAAAAGAGGCAGCTGATAAGAAGCTACTCAATCTTTTCCATATTCTCTGAGACTAGCAATAGCACTGACCAGACCTAGCATTTAAAAAAGAACAAAATTTGCAACTATGATTAGAAAGAAAGTTGGAACTGCAATGGTTACCAATAACTCTCATCAAAGAACAACTGCAGCTTGTATTCTTCTCAGCCTCTCTGCTCCAAACTCATCTACTTCCATCCTTCTCTTTGAGTTCTTGCAACATAATTGAAGAACGTTACTGAAGAAAATGATATTTACAATTCCCTAACTTGGTAGTTAAGCAATTACCTGGGGGTTGGGTGGTGGGGTTTTTTTTGTTGGTTGTTTGAGGGGTTTTTTTTTGTCTCAATGATTGTCTAGAATGTTAGAAAATGGGATGGGCAGAAAAAGAAAGAGACCTTTTAGAAAAGGTTGCATGGAAGGATTAATTCAACCTACACAATTCTGTATTCTTGATTGTGTGATTTATTGTAGACAAGAGAGTGAACTGGAAAGGCAAAATACACCTCGGATAGTATGTGTTCTACGTGTACTTGCACAATTAATCCACTTAATACATCCATGGGTAACAATGCCTCCTTTATACAAATTAGATAAAGGAGATTCTCCTGAGAAGATTCCTGAAGAAACAGGTGGCCACAGAAGTTCATACCTCAGCTGGACAACAAATCTGTCACAAATTGATGTGGGACTGAAAGGAGAGCTACCATGTGTCATTTCCAGCACCAAATGTGAGAGTAAGGACTAGAAGAATCAAGGTAACCTACTGGATGGATCAGCCACTGAGGGCAAATATAGTGCTGGTGAACTAATAGTTTAATAAAACAGAAATGGAGGACTACAGGACTGGTTCTGTGCCCACCACAGACTAGACTAAACTGTTCCCAGATGGAAAGAAGGGAGGTGAAGAGAGGTGAACCATGCTGCGCACTTGCTCTGGCCAGAGACAGCCCTTAGTCCTGTGTAGTTTTCCAGCAGAAATACAAAGATTTCAGACCAATTGCCCCATGGATTTATGGGTCCCTCTTCCCTCTTTCATGCATTTTCTTCTATTTAGGATAATAGAATCATTAAGGTTGGAAAAGACCTTTAATATCATCAGGTCCAACCATCAGCCCTATACCACCATACTTACTAAACCATGTTCCAAAGTGCCACGTCTACCACTTATGCTTAACCACTCTTTTAGTAAAGAAATTTTTCCTAATATCCAACATAAACCTCCCCTGATGCAACTTGAGGCAATTTCCTCAAGAGACCAACACTCACCTCACTACAACCTCAATTCAGGAGATACTTTTTGGCACTTCACTCATTGTAGCTTATTCTAAGCTAGATGCTACAGCCTGTTTCCAGAGGAAGAACCACGTCTTCAGTTGTTACACAGGTGTAACTCTGCAGAGCCCCCATGTAATTTTGTCCCTCTGGACCCTTTCTTACTGTAACTCAGAATAATAATTGTCTTCTGATCTGTTAAACATAAGTTCATTTTACATGTATTTAAGAAAATCTTCAAGTCTGAAAATAGTGTTTATTGGATGGAACGCAAAATTAATACATCCAGGTGTATGGAGCAAACCTTTTCATCATCACTTCTAACTTCTTAACTTTCTTTGGACTTAGATCATGAAAATGATGAGGCATGGGCTTTGCCTCAGAACTAAGTGTCACTTCTCAAAATCAGAAAGTGAAGTATAGACCAGTATGTGTTATATGGATGTAGGTAAAACACCTATGGCTGTAGAGCTAATGCATAGTATAGACTATATATTGTGAGCAGAATTCAGTTCATGTCAGTTCACTCCTGATGTCTCCAAAGACAAAGCAGATGAAAGAAGAATGGTGGGAAAATTAAGAATCACAAGGGCAAGGAAATGCTGAGAAAAGAATAGAAAAAAATCACTAATATCAGGAAAAAAAAAAGGAAAGAAACAGACAAAAAATGTGCTGCAGAGAAAAAAAACTGCTTTGTTTCTAAATGAGTATAAATTTTCCCACCAAATAGTTTCCTGTTTAATTGTTGCTATGAGATTCGGTTAATGGGAAATACAATAAATGTCAGACCACTAGATGATGGAAAACAGGTTTTGTTAAACATCTTTCAGGTCATTAGAGGCATACAAAAGTGTATATGGAAGGAACTTTATGTTTTATATTCTTACTGAAACATTGTTCAGTTGATTAAGGTAATTCACTACATAGCTTAGACAATAATGTGTTTGACTTAGGACAACACGCTCATTAAAGAGCAGCACTATGGAATAGCTGGCTCTGACTTTAAAGCTAGCCTTGTTCTGAGTGGAGGTTAGATCTGGAGCTCCAGAGGTCTCTTCTAAGCTAAATTATTCTATGATAATATGAACAGAGTGATGATAAATGGGCAAAAGATTAGTGGAGGGAAAATATGAAGAAGCTAATGGAGACGAATGCTGATCATTGAATAAATATTCCTGCAGATGTGGATGACAGGCAAAATGTTCTGCAACATTTTGACAATGACCTAAGATCTAATACAGAACTACTTCTGGCAAAACTTGTAGATACTGTTGATGGCAGAAAAGGCAGGTAATGATGCAGACAGAACCATCAGGAGAATCCATCTGGCCTAGTTTTTAAGACACTAGGACAGTCAAGAACAAAATTATAGAATAGACTCACACAAGCATAGAGTTGTTTAGATTGGCAAAGAACTTTAAGATCATCAAGTCCAACCATAAACCTAACACTGTCAAGTCCGCCACTAAACCGTGTCTGTAAGCAACACATCTACATGTATTTTAAATACCTTTAGGATTGGTGACTCCACCACTTCCCTGGGCAGCCTGTTCCAATGCTTGATAACATTTTCAGTGAAGAAATTTTTCCTAATATCCAATTTAAATCTCCCACAGCACAAGTTGAGGCTGTTTCCTCTTGTCCTATCACTAGTTACTTGGGAGAGAAGACCAACACCCACCTCGCTACAATCACCTTTCAGGTAGTTATAAAGAGCGAGAAGGTCTCTCCTTAGTCTCCTTTTCTTCAAACTAAAAAGCCCCAGTTCCCTCAGCTGCCCTTCGTAAAATTTCTTCTCTACACCTTTCAGCATCTTCATTGCTCTTAATTGCACACACTTCAGTACCTCAATGCCCTTCTTGTACTTAGGCGCCCAAAAATGAACACAGTCATCTAAGGTTCAACCTCACCAGTGCTGAGTACAGGGGCATGATCACTTACCTAGTTCTACTAGCCACATTATTTCTAATACAAACCAGGATGCTGTTGGTGTTCTTGGCCACCTTGGCACGCTGTTGGCTCATGTTCAGCCAGCTGTTGACCAACTGCCCCAGGTGCTTTTCTGCCAGGAAGCTTGCCAGCCAGTCTTCCCCAGTCTGTAGTGTTGCATGGGGTTGTTGCGATCCAAATGCAGAATCCAGCACTTAGCCTTGTTGAACCTTTTACAATTGGCCTCGGTTCATAGATCAAGCCTATCCAGATCTCCCTGTAAAGCCTTCCTTCCCTCGAGCAGATCAACACTCCTGCCCAGCTTGGTGTTGTCTGCAAAATTACCTATCCTCTTGTTCAGATCATTGATAAAGATATTAAACAGAACTTGTCCCAGTATGGAGCCCTGGGGAACACCACTTGTGACTGACCACCAACTGGATCTAACTCAAATCACCACAAGTCTTTGGGCCTGGTCATCCAGCCAGGTTTTTACCTAACAAAGAGTACACCCGTCTTAGCCATGAACAGCCAGTTTCTCAAGGAGAATGCTGTGGGAAACGGTGTCAAAGGCTTTACTGACATGTAGGTCAAAAATGTCCACAGCCTTTCCCTTATCCACTAAGTGGGTCACCTTGTCATAGAAGGAGATCAGGTCAGTCAAGCAGGACCTGCCTTTCCTAAACCATGCTGACCAGGCCTGATCACCTGATTGTCCTGTAAGTGCCACATGATGGCACTCAAGATGATCTGCTCCATAATATTCCTGAGTAGCAAGGTCAGACTGACAGGCCTGTAGTTCCCCAAATCCTCCTTCTGGCCCTTCTTGTAGATAAGCATCACATCTGCTAACCTCCATTCACCTGCGACCTGCCCAGTTAGCTGGGACTACTGATAAAAGATAGAAAGCGTCTTGATGATCACTTCTGCCACCTCTCTGGGTGAATCCCGTCTGGCCTCACAGACCTGTGCATATCTAAGTGGTGCAGCAGGTCACTAACCATTTCCCCTTGGATTATGGAGGCTTCATTCCACTCCCTGTCCCTACCTTCCTGCTCAAGGGGCTGGGCACCCTGAGAACAACTGGTTTTATTATTAAAGACTGAGGTAAATAAGGCATTAAGCACCTCAGCCTTTTCCTTTGTCACTGCTTC
This sequence comes from Cuculus canorus, assembly GCF_017976375.1. Lineage (NCBI taxonomy): Eukaryota > Metazoa > Chordata > Aves > Cuculiformes > Cuculidae > Cuculus > Cuculus canorus. Next base: position 27,637,339 of record NC_071401.1, read on the forward strand.
CTCCTGCACCCAATAAAGAACAGAGATTCTCCTTAGCCCTCCATTTCTTGCTAATGTATTTATAGAAATGTTTCTAATGTCTTTTACCACAGCAGCCAGATAAATTTCTAGTTAGGCTATAGGCCTTCTAATTTTCCCCTTACATAAGCTCACAACATCCTTGTAGTCCTCATGAATTGCCTGCTTCTTCTTCCAAAGGTCATAAGCTCTCTTTTCTTCCCCCAGATTCTTTTCAAAGCTCTCTGTTCGGCCAGGATTTAAGATTTCTTTCTTGAAGAACGTCCAGCCTGGACTCCTGCGCCCTTCAAGACTGCCTCCCAATGGACTATGTTTACCAATCTCCAAAACAGACCAAAGTCTGCCCTCTGGAAGTTCAAGGTGGCAGTTCTGCTAACCTGTCTCCTTACTTCTCTGAGGATTGGAAACTATAATTTCATGATCACTATGCCCAAGACAGCCTCCAGCCATCACATCACCCACCAGCCCTTCTCTGTTTCTCAAACAACAGGTACAGTGGAGCTTATTCCCCACTTGGCTCACTCACCAACTGCATCAAGAAGTTGTCTTCCACGTACTCCAGGAACATCCTAGTCTGTTTCCTCTCAGCTGTGCTGTATTTCCAGCAGATATTTCCTAAGCTGAAGTCCCCAACAAGAACAGAGGCTAGCAATTGCAAGATTTCTCCCATCTGCTTAAGAATATTTCATCTGCCTCTTCATCCTGGTTGGGTGGTCTATAACAGACTCCAAACATGATATCTGCCTTGTTGGCCTTCCCCCTGATTCTTATCCATAAATATTCAACACTTTTGTCACCATTATCAAGCTCTAAACAGTCAAAACTCTCCCATTACACACATAGCAACAATGATCACAGGCTGGAATTGCAGAATTGAGGACCATAACATGGAAAGCAGTAGGGCTGGGAAGGAACTAAAAGTGAAAGTGTACAAGCATTCCTGCAGAAACTGCCTATGTGATTTAGTGACTAAAGGTGCAGCTGGAAGGAAAAGGAGGACAAGGATGGGACAACAATTAGAAGTAAGGATGTGAAGTGTGGTCCTCAGGAAAGTAGTCCCTGGATTAGGAACGATCTACAAAAATTATCAAGGGCAGGAGAAAGCGCCTTACAGTATGTGTCTTAACAATATCAATCTGTTTATTTTCTCAAAAAGATGGCTGAGAGGTGATTTTATCGTTGTGGAAGAATAGTCATGAGAAGACAGTGCCAGACAGAGAAGAGCTCTTCTAGTAGAGAAAGGCAAAATGAGAACCAGTGCCTATAAACTGAAACCAGGCAGATTGTACCAATTTACATGCTACCATGCTTTCTTTTCCAAAAGGAAAAAAGGTGAAAAAATTATGTAACTTAACAAGAGCAGAGATTGCTTATCTCTTTCCTGTGTGATAACAGTAGAAATTAACAGATTCAAAAATCTAGTAGATGAATAAATTGTAATGGCTACGATTTATGGCTAAAATACCTGGCCTTGCAGATTAACTCATCCTTATGCTCTGCTTTTTTTGCTTATTTCTAGTCTTTTTTAGAGTTGTTTTTTCCCATCAAGCAACTTGCTAGTCAAAACTTCATGACATGGGACAAAACTCCTAAGAGTAGAGATGGTCTTTTTATTGAAGAAGAGGATGAGTGTCTACTGAACGAGAGGGTCAGAGCTACATAGGGCACAAAACAGTAACATAGGAGGCCCTTGCTTTGATTATGCTTTCTGTTGTGACTTTGGATAAATCACTTGGGTCCAAATTCTCAGAGGTAATCAGGTGGCCTAAAGCCCTCTGAAGCCAAGGACTGTTTTAATGGGAGCCAAGTGCCTCTATAGCTTTAAAGACTCGAGTTTGAAATCTCTCTCTACCGCAATGTACCTCCACTTCTTACACTTGCCAAGGAAACAGAATTGTAATAGTGTTGCACTATCTCCAGTGAGTAGAGTATGCTATAACAGGCTTCATGTGTTACACAGGTCACTTGGTCACAACTTGGTAAAAATGTATGTGCCCTACATGATTAAAATCATAACCTGCTTCTAGCTATTTCCTCCCTTTTCTCCATTTTGTTGCTTTTTTAAAAAAAATTAAAATAAATAAAAAATAAGTTTTTAAAAGTTTTCTCTGAAAATAAAACTGCAGCATTTGATTTTGTCTGTACTTTTGCCCTGGCATTTCTTATTAGGTGTCACTGAGTGTTCAGGTCAAAAGCCATGGAAACATCAACACATGAACCATAGTTTTGACTGCACTGTTTTGAACCCTGAATAATATCTATTTTTGTACTGTAGGATAAATTGACAGGCTTGATCATGTTCTTTCAATACCAAACATCAGATAGGAACATTATCATACCAGAGCCAGATTTTTAAAACCAACTTTATTCTGAACTCGATGGAAAAATTAATGAGATACTTCAGCTGGAGTTTTAAAGCACTGATGTTATTAGGTGTCCGGTGCCTGACTTCATGTCAAGTATGCAACATCTCTGACACCTCTGTGGTTCAGTTGAAAAAAAAACACAATCTTCAGAATTGGGTTAAAACATATTGTCAAGTTTGCTGGAATTGAAAATGAGTTCTGTGTTTTATGTTGACAAAATTTCAGCAGGGCTTTTTGACCTACTTTGTTAGAATGTTTTTCAATCAATATAGATCAGAAATCCTGGACAGATTTTCAAAAAGCATTAAAATCATGGAACATGTGGAAAGTTAACAAAAATTCTGGCTTATTGTTTGCAAATAATAGAGATGATATTAGGCTCAAGATGCCTCAATAATCATGTATTTTAAACCTATATCCTAAACATGTGTTATATTACATCAAATATATATAAATTTTTATATATTATTTACAGATTATTGACACAACAATCAAGTGGCAAGAATTTCACACCGTGAGTTTAGGAAAATAAATCCCCTGCCCATGGCAGGGGGTGGGGTGTGAAGCTAGGTGACCTTTAGGGCTCCTTCCAACCCAACCCTATGATTCTATATTATTCATGAGTGGTAAAACCACCAATTACTCATAGAAATTATCCCAGATAAATACCAAGTTATGGGGCAATTGATGCAAATTTCAAAGTCTTCGCTCACACTAGCAACCTGTTACTTCTCCAAGTATTCCCAGTCGTTTCAGCATGAGTCAGATCTTGTCAAACTAATCATTCCTGCACAAAAGTGCTCTCTTGGGTGTAGCTTCCTACACACATTACCATAGTATACTGTACTGCTTTAAAACTCTTGCATTAAAAGTGCTCTCAGGACACACCACCGACTTGACCTGTAACTTCAGCTGAAAAATCTGGATCACAAAGCACTGCGTGTACCTTTATAGTTGGAAGATGTCATGTACATTTCTTTAGCTCTCCTTAGTCTGTTTTGCTAATATTTTACCCCACTGTTCCTCAGAACCTGTCGGAGTCTTGGGCTTGGATTTGATAGAACATCTTCCGTGTTCTCACCTTGCAAGCTCTGGTCCCAAAACGTAATCCTGATGTTCGGGTTGCATAAGCACCCTGTCTTGTGGCTCAGCTGGAGCGCTTTCTGCAGATACTGAAGATGCCCCTTCTGAAAGATGTTATAGCTTATCACACAGACCACGTCCGCATGCTTGTATACTCACATACAGAGAGTATGTGAGTATTTTGAGAACACAGTGTCAGAACAGCGGTACTTGGTCAGACAAAGAGTCTGTTTTGGCAAATATCTTATGAAGTTACCCATCAGCTAAGAGAAAGAGTAAACAAATAGCTTCAGAACATAAATCCTTTCCACATCAGCTGATACATAGACTTTCTGAGCCGAAGGTTGCAGATCAATTATTTCTTAAGAGTGGAAATTAGTTTGGAGAAATAGATATTCCAAATACAAAAATAGTCAATGGATATCTTTCCTCTTCCTCTTTACCTGCTTATACACCTTTGCATATCATATGTTGCACATTCTTTTCATTCTCAAAACAAAAAAACATGCAATGATCTCTATAACAGTTCCAGGATGAAATTGAGCTCTCTAAAACTATTCATTCAGTCACGTAACTAAAAAAAAAAACCCTCCACATGTTCTTCTGAAAAAAGAATCACACTATGATACTGCTTTAAGATAGTGAGTTTGACTATGTCTGTTCATCTTACAGAATTGCTGTTAGGTTCTCTGGAACCTGATTATGTCATTGACATAGGATAGCAGGATCCTTTAAATCCTTCAGCATGAGAAAAGGTAAGTTTTCTTAAGAGTTTTGCTCATAATTATTTATCTTCTAATGAAGTGAATTGTCCCATTCAAGAATGAGGCTTGTCCTTCTTCCAGGCACTCAACCAATTCATTCATGCAACATCTGTATCCTCTGATATTTCCTGAATCGTGAGGGTTATTTGAGGTTCTCTTCAAATTCATAGGATATTCACAAGCTAAGTTTGCCTTGAGGGTTTCCTTTCAGGCATAGTTACCAAATACGTTCATGGTCTAACGCTTCTATAGGATTTCCTACTGGCCTTGCCTCAAAGCCAAAAATTTGCTTCCCGGAAATAGTAACTGGAATGACACTTATTGTTGTGTTGCAGATTCCTGTATTCCACACATGCTTTGTTTCTTCTGGATTCCCAAACCTCATTCAAGTTTCCCTTTCCTGACCAATAAAATGATAACTGCTATCTGTTTCAGTGGGATGGTCATTTTCTCACAGCATCTCTAGTAGAGATGAGGGGAACAGTCTAGTAAAGGAGGCTTTAGTCTAGGCAAAGATATACATATTCCAAGAAAGGAAATAAACCTTTAGGAGAGGTTTAGACATCTAAATTGATGAATACATTCCTCTGAAGCATATAAGGCTACAGAGCATGGAAGAAAAAGCCTTAATCAGCAAAGCAAACTGTGTCTCAGCAGACAGAGTGCAGAGGAAGGATAGGAATTGCCAAGTTTCAAGCTGATCCAGGCAAGCAAAGGAAATGAAAATATACTGCAAAAAATGTCAGACAGCTCTTTGTTTGGAAGGAGACAGAGGCACTGTAGATAATCCAGATGTGACTAGAGAACTACACCAATCACTTCCACTAGTATCAGGAAGACCATCACTATTGTAGATTGGGCAAGGAAAAGAGTTTGGCTTGCTTAGTATTAAAGCAAAAGCAGGCAAGGAGCAGTACTACTTTCTACTAAAAGTGAAGTAAATTTCTCAAGGGAAACCATCTTACATTTACTGTAGGAAATGTACGACTGATTTATGAATGGAGAGAGGCTGGCTATGCATGCGTTGGAAATGTCACCTAGGAATAAAGCCTCTAAGCATCAGAAAAATAAAGCTGCAGATCATCTTCTCTTTCAAAATACTGGGGTAAAGAAACTTGCTGATTTTAAGACAAAAGTAGAAGGGATTCTCTTTGATATAACTGACCAGGGCATAGAACATATCAGCCCAGAAAATTCCTTTAGGTTTTATGCTGTGAAATAAAAGGAAAACTGAGAAACAAATAAAGCAGAAGTGTTGGTTGAGATGCACACCGTATCCATGGTTTTAAAAGCAGTGATCTGCAACACCTCCTGCATAGACACATATTGCAGAGCTTAATCCAAAAATTATTTCCTCTTTCCTCAAAGATTGCTCTGATTGCTAAGGTAACTGTAGCTCTCCACACACCAATGTGTGTTAACAGATACCTTCCCAGTCCTTCTGGCATGATACAAGTCATTCAACTATTTCTTACATTTCGTTTTGCCAGCACCAACCAGCAGTTCAACAGTGTCTGTGAATTTGTTTGCATTGCCCTGTTACAGAATGAGTGCCCCATTGAGCTCCTGCTATGCTTAACTGTATGTCAAAAATGTTGTATGGCAGTTGCTGTGGAATTGCATCAGGTGGAAAGAACACAACTGAAATATGCATGTAATATACTTTGCAGAAAGGGCCTTCATCAAAAACTTGAATATCATTGAATATTATTACTTGTTTGGAAAAATATCTCCAAACTTCGGATGCTGCAGATGCCAGGATTTCATCATAAATACAAATATATTTCTAGCTCTGCAGTCAATAACATGGGCTGTATGGAATTCTAAGTTGCCTAACAGACAAATCACAATTTGCATTGCATTAGTTCCACCTCAAGAAAAAAACAGGAGAAAGGTAATGAAATGGAACAGCACTCATATTAAGCAGCTAGCTATTAAAGCTAGAAGAGGAGTAGAAAATAAGCTGAGATGAGAGAAATTCATTAAATCATAACTACTCATTCGACAGCATAATACCAGAGCAGATTAATGTTACTGAAATGGTGTCAATTTTTGATGATGGTGATGAAGATGGCAGAAGTTTTTTGAACCCTTTTTTTTTTATTCCAGTATTTATGTTAAGGAATGAAAACTGTGTGTGGATATAGCCTTACTCTGGATCTGCTCAGTTTGAACACTGGCACCTCCATGGTCCCAGACAAGCTACTGCGACTCCACTTTCAAAGACTGCTGTAGTCATAGGATGAGGGGGAATGGGTATAAACTGGAGAGGGGCAGATTTATGCTAGGCATAAGGAGAATTTCTTCATCATGAGAGCGGTGAGGCACTGGCACAGGTTGTCCAGGGAAGCTGTGGCTGCCCCATCCCTGGAGGTGTTCAAGGCCAGGTTGGATGGGGCCTTGGGCAGCCTGGTCTGGCGGGATGTCCTTGCCCGTGGCAGAGGGGCTGGAATTAGATGATCTTTAAGGTTCCTTCCAACCCAAACTATCCTGTGATTCTATGATTCTCCCATCTTGCTTCAGGTGGGTGGAGGGAGCAGGTAGATGGATGCTTAACTCACCTCCAGGGTCAACCACCACAGACTCTTTAGCAGTAAATGTTAATTAGGAAACACATTGTTTCAAAAGTCTAAGTGTGATTTTATTGTTTTATATAGATACTCTATGCCGGTTGAGTCTTTTGTTTCTTCTGCTCTTCCATAGTTTCGTTTCAGATAGTTAAGTGTTATGCTGTGTCCTGATTTATTGTGAATTTGTGGTCTGAATAATATCATCTTGATAATAGATTTCTACTACAGAAACAGTAGCTAAAGATAAATGTACTAATAGCTGATATGAATGATTGGGTGAGTTCCTAAAGCGGTGCATTGTATGGGCCAGATCCATATAAGGACTAAATGTCATAACTCCATAACCTTGGTACCTTCCAATTTATCCACCAGTGGAAGCACAGTTCATAAGCTCTTACTCTTAAAATTACTGTACAAAGTTCTGCTATTATAATAAAACTAATCATGTTGATTTCTTCTCATTGGAATTTGGCTGAAGAGAAGCACACTTCTACACATAACACCACCAGTAATGAAAGGTAGATGGTGGGAAAAGGCATTGTGTCTGTTCAGAGTAGATTACTCAGCTCAGTAATAATCATAGAAAAAGGAATAGTTCATTTTGGTAAACTTAGGAATTTTTGATCATCACCCCAGAGTCTCACTCTTTAGATCTTACTAGCACTGAACCAAAGTCATGGGACCAAAAGTGACTTACTGGACAAGATTCTCAGCTGTTGGAAACTGGCATAGATCCACTGAAATTAAATAGAGCTATGCCAATTTATACCATCTAGAGACCCAGCCCAGCATAAATAAATGTTAAACATGCTGTTTATAAACTAGGAAAATCATTCCACTTTTGACTCGTCTTCAAACACATCTTTAATAAATTGCCTAGATAATTTACAAAATAATTAAAATTATTTCTCTGCCCGTCCTTTTGAATGTTTTGAGGACTTCATTCTTGTAAAGGAGATGTTCATTTCTTTTATCAGACCACTGTGAACATCCTCAGACAATTCACATGCTCAGGAATGTCTTCCCTCCTTCTCCTCCATTGTGAGGGTGACTAATTTACATGGGACTGACATCATAGGTTCATCTGGAATAAATACAAAATTGTGAGGGATGCAGTGGTTCTGTGGGCCCCAACTCACGGAACTCAGCATTCAGCTGCATATCATCGTCACTCTTCAAATGCAGATATACCTGAGGCATGCTCCTTTGTGGGTAGCATTAAGCTATCCTGAGGGAATTTCAGAAGAATATAAAAGGAGATAAATTACAAGGGTACACAAATATACAGTATAATCCAATCATTTCACTCTCTCCAGAGAAAGCATTTAGGTTTAAGTTGCTTACCAGTGGAATTTACAGCCCTTGTCAATGTAAATTTTCTCCAGTTTGAGTGACAAGAAGATACTGGAAAAATGTATCCTACAAGGAAGATAAAACCGAAGCAAAAGCTGTGAAGTACACAAAAGAGATAGATAAACTTATTCAAGGTGTGTGTCCTCCACAGTGAACACTTACTTAAAATTAACTACGCTCTGGGGAAGAAAAAGAGAAAAAAATTCTTGAGGATACAAACCTCAACCAAATATTGCTTGTGGACAAAATATAATTTTAGGTAGCCACAGAAACACTCTGAAAATTGTCAGAAGGAGAAACCAAGGTGTTGCCTGGAACTGGTTGACTAATCTGTCTCAAACCTTGTCATTTGTCATAGCAGGTGACTAACTATTCATGAGCAATATTTTCTTCTAGCAGCTTATTCTTTTTATTATGAGATAGCACCAAGCCTCATTACAGCTCACAACAGAATATTTCTGGATGCTTAGAAGAGTTTTCTCTAGTGAGTCTCAATACAAAAGGCACAGGAGCACTAACCACGCTAAGGCAGTGGGCTGGCAAACTGTCTAGGATATCCAGAAATACAGTGGCCTGACACCTGTCCTCCCAAGTGAACAGAAAGCAAGTTACCTTTGGGTTTTTTTAATGGATACTTGAAAAAGTGTGAAAATGTGCAATCAGTTTTGCAGTGTGGTAAATTATTAATATTGATGTAATTCTTACTTATGCTTAGAGACCCTATTTTCCTTGGTATTGTTATATAATGAATGCCAAACAGATGATGACCTTGAGTGATAACCAGCGATAACCTTGGGCGTTCCCATATATTTAATACTTGACCTTGCCATCCCATGACACATTAATAGAGCTATAGCAACTTGGACAGCACAGGTAGTAACTAGAAATATAAAGTGGGCACTTGCTTTTATGAATTTTGTTTCTTTGTAGATGTAGAATTTTTATTTCTCTAGAAATGTAAGGGAATAAAATAATATAAACATATGTAAAACAGGACTACTGTGAAATCAGAAATGTTAAAACTTACATCTTTCTGACTCTTGTGGCCATTTTAGTCTAATCAGTTTAAAGCAATATCAAATTAGAGGATCATATCTGTTTTCAAATGCCTGGCATAGGTTTTGCCCCGCTTCTTCCAACGTGCATTGCTGAGTGGAAATGGCGCTGATTTCCAGTGATGTAAAAGCAGTGCACAGCTACAGGCACAGCCACACAATCCAACATAATCAAAATCTGGAGCTTACTGCAGTATCACCTGTTAGATAAGCAGAAGTGATGGTGTCAATGCCCAAGTTTAGCATCTTCTTTGAGGTTATATGACTGAAACTCAATTGAGGTATCTAAAATTTACTGGCTTTTCCAGAGAAAATTTCTCAAGTTTTCCAGTTCCAAAATGCAGACAGTGCTAAACCAGGTTCCCTCTGAAATGCTCTGAAACAGAAAGAACTGTATCAAGGCTTCTGAGATTGTATTAGTGAATAGCAATAAATGATCCACTCCCTCCTCACTGCTAATGTTTAGTACAGGGTCTGAGATGAGGTTGAAACATTGGAAGGTTTGAGAGGGAACAGTGTCATAGAGATATCACTTAAATGCCATTTCCTCACCATTACCAAATGATAAAGACATATCCTATGATGAACATGGTGCATGCCAAGGTACATGTTTTATGACTGCTCATTCAGATGTTTATAAATAAACTAGCACTATTGCAAAATCTGTGTGCCATTACTTACAGCAACAAACTGCAGAACTATTTGTTTCAGCAAACACTGCCCGAGGGAACATTCAGTAAAGAGATGAAAAATTTTATAGCTTTTTTTTTTTATCTTTGCTTGATTGTGTCTGCATTTTACACTACAGTCTTTATTCTCTGCCCTTTTGACATAGCCAGCTGCCTTTCAGAGCTCTGTGAAGAAGCTGGCTGGCTTCACGCCGTAACAGGCACCAACTCCCAAAGCCTGGTCTATTGATGAGTCACATTGCTTGTGTGTGCCTGTAAGCACATCGCATAAGTTCCTATGCCATTTCCTTTCAAACTGCTGGGGAGGAGGGAAAGGAAAGTGTGCGTGAAACATAAACTACCAAAACGATGTTGATAGCAAAGTCTCCTGCCCCACCATAGAGCACAAAAACCAATGACACAGTGGAACGTCTGGTTCAGAGGCAGTGCAGGTTCATCCTGTTGTCGGCCTGGCAGCCCAGGGAAGTGACGTCAGGCACACAGGGCTCTTGTTTGAAGGCAGGGAAACACACCAAGATGTTTCAACACTTCTACCAAGGCAGGAAGTCTCTTTTTAAAGGATTAGGTTGTGCTCACGTCAGTCCCCCAGGCCATCTCTATCCCCAGCTGGCCATCCACAATTCAGCTTGGGATCAGGCTACCACTCTTGGCTAGGAGAATAGAGTGCCTTTCGTGATACTTAATGCCACCATGGCCAGGATGGCTCTGAAGAACACCAGTAAGGCTATCAGGAAGAAATATTCTCACACAGACCTTGCTCTGCAAAATCTCCTTTGAGAATAAATTCCCCATGAACACACTAAGGCTAAGTGAAGAATGTGCATGAAGATTAACCTCTGTATCACCACACTTCAAAATCACAGCTACACAAAGCAATACTTGTAGTTACACAATAGTGGCATACACTGTAGCATCTAACCTCAAAACCCAAAACTGCACTTGCCAGATCCTACTGATGCGCTCTCTTCTATGAGGACACATGCTGAGGACTTCTGTTTTCTCTGTCAGTTGGCACTATCCAAATACCATAACAGCATTAAAAAATGGTCACTACTGAACATCCCTCTTGAAATTGTTATCATGTGTGGAAAGACATCAGAGCAGCCTGGCACTTACCAAATTTGCCTGCATATGCTTAATGAGCTTTTCCCTTTCTTTCTGAATGCCACTCCACCATTCTTGCAAGGGTCACTTCACCCTCCACACATGCACACCCCTGCTGATATCCACAGTCCCATGGCTACTCAGGCAGGTCACGGGCAAGTCTCAGGAGGCCAAGCCCTCTTCTGCTCTTTCAGGTCTGCCAATGTGTCTCTAAATAGTACTGCTACTTCTACTGTTTTCAGAGCATATGTCTTTACTTATCTAAAACAGAGTTGAATTTAATAGCTTAGGTTAGAACAAAATGAACTTTTAGTGACTAGTAGCAGCAGTCCTGTAGTTGTTCAGAACATTCTGGTTCTCTTAAGCCCTTTGTGAAGTTTCACTCATAGTTGCCAGATGGAGAAAACATACTTCACATCTCTCTGGACTGCTGGAAACCAGGCAGCCTATGCTAGACTAAGGGATGTCAGCCCACTGGCCGAAACCAAGTTTTCACTGTGAGATCAGTAGACGGTCCAAGGTATTTCTGGAGGAGCTGAAGTGTTCTCTCTCACTACACAGTCTGAGAGACAGAAAAAAAAGGAGAGTCTTTTCACCCTCCTCACCCTTTAACACTGATGCAGCAGCAAGGTATCTATCTATCTCAGCTATGGGGAGGGGTCAGACTTCAACCTTCAGTTAAAAGCAGCAAGAACTCTTGAAAGCACCTTATTTTTGGTGTGAAATTCAAACATGGATCAAAACCTCAATAAAAGAATTTTATCCTTAAACCTTCCACATTCCCAGCAAGGCAAGATGTAAGTCAGAGCATGAGTAACATCAGGATAGACTCAGGTTCCTCTCTGGGCCACCAGGACAGGTAAGGTAGAACCTTCCCTGGTGGCATGCGTAGCAAGGATGGTCCTGAAGCAGTCACACACTGCACTCTGCAAAAACCTTCACTACCAGAATGTATGGAAATGCCTACACACCTTGTAGCCTGATAACTCTAGAGAAGCAGTGATAGTTACTTCACTGTGCTCACAAGAAACATGGGTGGTGACATGGATTTCCCCTGGAGTCAGAGCAGGTGTATTGAACCCGTTCAAGGAGGTCATGGTGGCATCAGTGAGCACGTAACTGCATGACTGCTTTCTAGTTTACTGTTTCTTGAAATGAAATCATCCTGCCAAACATCCACTGCAATCCAAGTTGTTGGTCCACCAGCAGCCCAGTCCTCTGAATTACAGAACAACGTTGTTATGGCATTTAAAAGAGACATTTTTTTTTCTTCCCTCACATAACCCAAGAGATAGAGTTTAAAATTCCTATTGTATGAACATTAATATGAAAAGAATGCTGTCTCCTATTATGGAATTGTGTTATAAAACTGGAATGCTGTCTCGGCCCTATCTGGCTCTCGATCATCCAGACATTGCCAAAAATCATCCTGTACTACAGAGCGTGTGTGTCTCACAACGGGAACTGCCTCCTGACTCACAAAGACAAGAGGCTGTGAATGTGTAAAGCTGGCAGAGGGTTTTTTTTAATCTGTTGGTAACAATCAGGCAACTTGCTTAATCATTCTGCATTCTGATCTCTACTCTATGTGCAGCCTCCCAACCAGCAAACCGCAGCTGTGTGCCTCTGCTTGTGAACTGCACCCATTGTCTCTCCCAGGAGACTGAGAAGAGCCCCAGCTACCATGCCTTTGTCTGCCCTTCTTGCTGTTCTTGCCTTTTAAGCAATGACCTAAAAACATAATGCCCAAAGTTCACAGCCTTGGAAAGCTGTCAGGAGCCTTTCTCTTCAGTGCTTTGTGCCTTAGCAGCGCACCTGGGAAGGGCACTGTGTATGAAGGGACATTCCGAGTTTTTTTGCATGCAGCAAGCCTTGTCTCTAAAACCTCTCTTTCATAACAGCGATTAAGGAAGGAGATTTCAAAAGCCAAATCCTCACTTCAGCAGTGCCCATGGATGGAATGGAGTTACTCTGGATGTAGACTGCTCGTAATCCACTGGAGTTTGTTTACTGCATTAGGGATTGATATCTTCTGGCCACACTCTGAAAAATCAAGATGTATCATTTCTGAAATGTCTGTGCATGTCTCTGCTTCACCAGTTTCTTTCTGGCTTGAGATTTTTCATTCCCCACCATTTCAAAACTCAAAGTTATCAAATTAACTCAGGAAATGCCTGTTGGGGGGGCTTTTTCCTTTCCTGCCCACAGGGCTACATCACATGCTTCATAACACTGGACAAGAACTGGTAAAATTGCTGGGGTGTTTTTGAGGGAACTTGTTCAATTACACAGAGCACATTCTAAGCCATACAGCCAAGTCCTCCTCCGCACAGGGATGATGTAAGCACATCCAGGAAACCGGGGATGCCAAAAGACTCAAACTCTAGAGGAAATATTTGCAGGTCGACATGGCTGCAAATTGGTCAGAGTTTAGCATCCTGGGGAGTGTTCCACTTGCAACTTCAATTCAAGCCTGGAGAAGACCAACACAAACAAAGACATGGTTGCGCTGGTCAGATCTCAGAACAAAGTGCTGCTGGGACGGGTTGAAATGCTGCTTCTCAGACTGGGGCTGAAGGAAGTAACATTTTTCCCCAGTTTAAGTGTCAAGACAGTGCAGAAGGAAAACTTAGAAGGTTAAGAACATGAAAATTGCCAGGATTTTGCACTAACAAAGCTGGATAAAGTATTTGAATAGAGGAACACTTTATGTAAATAAAAATAGGATTTTACTACTCTGTCAGCACTGGGACGTGTGCCAGTAGCAGATACCAAGGCAGTAGATGGTCAGGAAATATGACACACGGACCCACTTGATTACTTGATAGATGCTTTTTAAAGCCTCTTGTCTGCCTTCATCCAAAGTTATTTCCCATGGTGTTCCCAAAATGAAGGAATCTCTGGCAAAGATAAAAAAGACTGAGCTGCCTTCCTTTGCAGGCTAAAGTAAAGATCAGAAAATACAGCACAAGTAGAGAAAATTAAAACACAGAAAAGGAAATGCCGATCATTTCCCTGAATAATAAATGCTAGGAGGAGAAATCCAAGGTTCATGGAAGGACTCATGTCTCTAAGGAGTCTATACATTTATTCCCTCTGCAACTCTCTGAACTCCACAACACTGACAGTTCAGTTTTGCCAATTATGCAGCTTCTTAATGCTTTTGTTGCTTTTATGATACGTGTCAGCTGAGCATGCAATCAAACCAAATAAGACTACAATAATAAAATAACCCACATTAACTAATTATCTTAATAACAACCCTGTTAAGAGTGAGACATCTGATAGGAGAGATAGAAGCTATAATAAAAGGGCACTGTCAACTGCATGAACAGACTTGCACAGCTTCTCAGTGCAATGCTCCAAGGATATTAACCCTTGGAGTCCTGGGAGAGAAATCTTGAAACGCACCACAGGGTGCTCTTAAGGAATCCAGACCACAGGGATCAAAACTATGGAAAAGTTTTGGGATGAAAATGAAAGACATGCCTAAGAGGTGTTTCCTCTGTTGTCTGTGAGCTGCCTTCTGCAACAGTATGCTATCAAGCACACAGGCTGCTGGGAATTATCTGTACCAGAAAATAAACACAAGATCTATGGAACAGACTATGTTGTGAACTCAGACTTAATACATGCAAGGTGTGCAAGGTCATCCCAGGAAATCTTCCATACTCTTCCTGAGGCCCTGCTGACCTCCAGGGTACAGGAATGCTGCTGTCCTCACAGCTTGCAACAGCACCGGCCTTCCAAAAATGGGGAAAACACACACTGATGTAATACAAACCACCAAGCCCTTTAGACCCAGCATGTGAGCTGGATATTATTTTCTCCTGGGAATCCTTCAGAGTTCTTCCAGGACTGTCCCAAAGGGACAGACTAACTTCACCCTACACACACAGCCAACATAATCTGTACTACATTTTGGAACCTAAAATCATCCCTCAGTGACTGAAAATAGACCTGATGGATGAAACAACTGAGCTGTGCTTGTGAGGATGATGGGACATCTCTGATTTTTCTTCCAGAAGACATGACCTAAAAGTTGTTTCTGCATTGAAAGTTAAAATAAGAACATGTCTAGGCAAAGTCTTCTTTCTCTGACCTCTCTTCCTCCTGGTGGTACCTGTGTTGTTCTAGTGACCTAAACTATCAGTAGGTCCACCGGACAAAAACCCCTGCTAGTCACTTTAATAGGGCTGGACAATGATCTACAGAAATCCAAAGGAACCATGACAGATCCGAGAGAGGATAAACACCATCAACTTAGAGAAACCTTCTTAGGTGTTTTTGCAAAGCATTCCCCTCTATACCCAACCAAAAGACATGAAATTTCCAAAGGTCAGGTGGGAATAACTCCTGGATGGGTTGCTGTCTTTCTTCAATGACTCTGGAGAGATCCTAGGGAAGTAATCACAAAGGCTAACATTAGCCTGAGAAGTCTAGTCTCCACAGGTTCCCTTTGTAGACCATAGAAGGTGAGAGGCAGCTTTGGCAGTAATTCCATAGCTCTGCATAGCTCCTATTCAGAGTTTCCCTTCTCCCCAGACTGATTAAAGAGGGAAGTGAGAGAGAATGGCATCCCTGGATCAAATGTACTCTTCATGAATAGCAGCCTAGGACACATCCACTGCATTTGTCTGTAGGAATATCTCAGGCCACAAATTCAGCCCAGAGTGTGGTGTGCTGGGGATGGCCAGTTACAATCACATCAGAAGAAATAGCTGCTGTGTGTGGTTCTGTGTATGCCGGTGTCCTTTGGACCTAAGTAATAGACTGCGCATCATGTGTCATTGCTGAACAGCCCAGTGCAATGCAGCTTCTAGTTATTCAAATTCAATCTTTATTTCTCTAGCTCCTGCCTTTCCTCCAGATGTTCTGTTGGCTTACACTGCAGTAGCATGGTCAGTGTACATCATCTGTCAGAGGCAAACTTCCTACAGAGCAGGAAGGTGAAGGATTTGTGTAGCACTGCCTCTGTCGCTGTGATTGCACCCAGGTCTGACCACTGCAGTTTCCTTCCAGGTTTGGACACATTTCTGAGGCAATGGTACCCAGGGTCTCCTCCAGGCTCAGACCATTTTCCAGACAAGAGGTAGGGTAGTGCTTTTAAGGACAAACACCTGAGTCACTTGCCATAGTCACTGCATATCTGAATGCTGCAGGTACAAACCTTCAAGTGAAATGAGATTTTCAGGTAACCGAGGTTTACTCAAGACTTAGCTAGGACTTCTGTAAAATCACCTGCACAGTCCTTTCAGCCCAACCCACGTTCTGGGGCTTTCCCATCACCAGAAACGTGAGTGCACCACACTAGTGAAACTTCTGAATAGGCAAGAGGCTTCCTTCTCTTCCTACAGACTGATCTTTATTATGGTAAAAGAAACACACTGAAGGAGCATTGATCTGCCCGCTCAGGACTTTCACAATCACATACAGTTCCAGCCAACAGACCAAAGAAGGACCACAGAAGCCATGGCCACAGTGCAGGGGGCTGAAAGGACACCACTTCCCCTGAGCACGTCTTCAGATGTATACGCAGTTCCAGCACTGAGACCGGTCAAGATTTCTCCCACTAGCCCAAACACCACCTGTACCTGCTGTGACACATTGGCACCCACTGGGCTGTTGGGTGGACTGGGTATGTCACATTTCCATCTCCAGTGGTTAAGAAATGTGAGCTTCATCCCACATCAACTCAGTTTAAATAAGGAGAGAGCAAAACTCAGCTAAGTTGTATCACTGAGCACATGGGGAGCCCACGTGGGAGTGGATGTGTGGAGGGGAAAAAGCCACCTCGAAGACAGTGTGAACTGAGTGGGTGAGAGGACTGAGGCTTGCCCAACTAGAATTTCTCAATCTTTCTTGGGTACAGCTGTCACTTCCACCTTAGGGTTGTTTACAGTGTTCAGAAACCACTAGGGAATCAAGGTGCCTAGTACAGAAAAAAATGCCAAACACTAAGCAATGAAGCCCCATAAACTTCTGTCTCATATCAGACTCTCTGTTTCAAGACACTTTATGGACATTCTGTAAGCAAAGTCTGTAAAAATATGTGTGCACAGAGAAGCTGAGAAATCAGCTTAAAGCCTTAGCCATATGGCCTTTCCCTCTCCTCCTTCACATACACACCTCATCATTAATACAATACAACACAACAAAAACTTCTTCCTTTGGTGACCAGACAGAAATAGGTCAGGCATCACAGAGCGTATTCTTCCCAGAAAGAAGTCCCCTACAAAACTTGCACCAGTAAGATGAGATCTGATTAGCTGGTGGAACAGACTAAACACTCTCTTCTTCAAAGTCCTTGCAATATTCTGCAAGGTGGCATTGGGAAAGAGGCCATCCTGGATCTCAAAGATTACACCTGTGTTAGGAAGTTAACCCAGGCCAGGGCATAGCTCAAACCCAAACATGAAATCATCAAAACAGTTAATGATTTCCACACTCCCTAGCACAATTTGTCTACTAGCCAACCACCGCTCTCCCAGGCAGTGCCTGAGCATGATTCAGGCACAGCGTAGGGATCCTTCCTAATAGGGAACATGGATGATACCATCCGGTTTCTGGTGGCAAAGAAGTTTAGCCATACAGATAGGCACATGTAAGCCATGTGACATCAATTACCCTCAGAGTCAGAGTGGATCTGGGCGGTTTATTAGAATAGCCGTAGCCAACAGATTAATCTCATTGAGAGGTAAATGCCACTGTCTCAGACTGTCTGCCGACTCAGGAAGCCATGCACTGGTGACAAGTAGCCCACATCTCCACATTTCTTTCACAGCCATCAAGTGCCAAAATGTATTAAAAAGACAGCATCTTGAGGAGATCTTTTCTGCTCTTCCCTCACCCAGATTCTTCCATCCATAGTCTCCCCAGTGAAGGGACAACATCCCAGTGATGGCGAAAGTCCAAGACCACATGCAACACTAAACAAGGGAAATAGTTGCATGGCTGACAGCTATCTTTTCAAGTTGTTTAGTAGTTGGAAATAGAAAGCAGACATATAACAAATAGAATGTCTTAGGCAGACCAGCTTTGCTTCCTAGACTAGCATCTGACAGCCCTTCTTCTAGACCAAGCAGTGAGGTGATGAGCAGCCTATGAACCAGAACTGGGTGTCTCACTTAACTTTCTTCTCTTTTAAGGCCTGAAGTCAACAGGAGCTTTTTACTCTGTAGTGACTGTGATTTGGAGTCGCTAAGGCTATACATGTTTAAATAGTGTTGGACTGCACTGCAAACCATTCAGTACAGGAGCAAGCACACTTTTCCCCATGTCTCAGAAGTGTAGATATATGGAGTCTTTCACAGAAAAGGTCAGTCGTGGAGAGGATAAACACGGTAAGTACAATTTACTCCCACCAGAATCAGATTTATTCAAACCTAGTAATTAGCCTTAATTATACAAACATAACTGATAGGTAAGAAAAAAGGAACCACCTGTAACATTACTTGTGGCAAAAACAATGACATAAAAGTAGGAATCTCCCCCCTGCCTGCCAGAGTTTATGCATGGACCATCTCAACATGTATTCTGGCAGCCCAGTTTCTTCTTATTAAATGACATTGGGGAAGCATTAGAAATTGTGTGGGCCTTTTTTCATTCCCTCTTATGACTAACTGATGTAATGCTGAACTGTTTATCACCATAATCCTAACCTACATATCCTGACAACTGAGTCAGTATTTAACTGAATCTCTCAAACTAAAACAGTTGTATAGTGAATACTGCATGTGGTTTTCATCCTGCAAGCTCAGAAACCTCAGATGTTTATTAGTTCTATTACTCTAACAACATGGGCCAGGGCCTGTGTGCTGACCTCGGGTAAGGTCATTGCAATAGTCAAACACAGAACAAAGATGTCTTGCGCCCCAAACGATATATATTACAACAGATTCTTAAGCCAAAGGTAGCAGAGGGACAGCATGAGGTTCAGATATGGCTCATTGTGTTTATCAGGAGTTTAAAATACAGGATTGCTCTAGGAAAGCGGTCTGGAAAATAGAGCTGAGGAGTTCCTTTCCTTAATTCTGTGACGTATAAGACAAGCTGCTATTGAACTTCAGTACATGCTAGTCAGCTCATGTTTACTACCTCATCCATGGCAACTCTGAAGTTAACCTTCTCTCTGAAAGATTAACTTCGTACAGGGAACTTTGGTATGCAGAGCCATGATCAGCTGCATGTCACTAAGGTCTGTGGTACAGACCACAATGGAAACACAGGCTACATCCACCTCACGTTTCTTCAAGTCTGGACCTATCCCAACTAGCAGTGATCCAGTGAGGGCAACTGGAATCTTTGCAATAACTGTTTGAGCCATTTACTTTTCCTGAAGCATCATGGGTGCATTCAGATGAGGGTGATCAGAGTTGTTGGCCCAGAGGATTCAGAAGTAAGAGGTCAGGTGTGACTTGAGCTGATCAGAACAGAAGGTGTTTACTGTCAAGTGAGTACCACAAAACCTGCAGTTTCTGGTCCAAATCTGCTCTGAGGACCGGACTCATGCTCTGTTCATGCTGTTAGCAGGTCCTGGAGGGAGAGGAACCGGAGCATATCCATTCTGTACATGTTTCCGAGTTCTCCCATTCAGTCAGCCTGCAGGGATTCAACCCAGGCAATGTGGGAAGAATCACACCACAAGTGACCATTTTGAAAAGGGCTTCACATCTCTAGCAGAAAGGCAGAATGTGTCTTTGCCAGTACAAAGAGAAACGCTACTCAGCTAACCCACAAAGGCTGACAAGCTGTGGCCAGTCCAAGACAAGCAATGCAGACAGAAAACACGAGGACAATATGTTTAGACATGTCTAAGCCTGACCTCAGGCCAGCTCTTCACCAGCAGAGGGGTAGATAGGTGTGAATGGTGGGCTGGGAGGAAGCTCAGGCCCCTACCACACTGATCCCAGGTGCATCATGGGGCACTGAAGGCAGGACAAAACCTGAGGCATGTGAACAACTAGTGGCTAGCGTCTGCCCTGGTACAAACAGGTTTCAGCTCTTCCTCAAGTCAATGGGTGTGCCTCCAGCTCTCGTCAGAGCCCAAGGCTGCCCCAGGCAGCACAGCCCAGGGAGGATGACAACGAACATGAGTAATTCTTGAAATTTGTGGGAAGACTACAAAGACGTCTGACTTCCTGCTTCTGCATGTACAGAGGAGATGTTTTTGTCTAAAGGAGTGGAAACAGCTTACACTGATATAAAGCCTTATGTGCTGTGTAAAGAGCCCTGGAGAACTACAGCCAGCAAGGGGGTAGTAGGGGAAAACAGCAAACTGTGAGAGGGCAGTGCTGACCCCATACAAAAAGGGAAGTAACCTGCAGCTGGAAAGGAGCTCCCATGTAGGAATTACCCTTGGACCAAAGGGGAACCAGCCACTGAATGAGACTGAGTCACAGCTCATTTCCCATGGCAGTGCTGGCCAAGGCAATCTCACAGTTAACCCTGGCCTCAAAGGCAGATTGCATTGTTCAGTCCAGCCTAAAAGCGTCTTAAATAAAGCTTAAAATGGACAGCAATACCAGTTTTTTAAAACAGTTCATCATGTAAACATCATCAGAAGTTCTCGACAGAGTTTGAAAGACTACAGTAAGGGAAAAAATTTTGCTTTGAATGCAGCTGAAGAATTAAATAGGATTTCTGTCTGTGGAAGTTATTTGCCTTATTCTCCAGGGCACCATAGATAAAAGGAGAACAGCTGAGGTTAACAACAGTAATACTTTTTACAATCTGAGCATGTAGAATCTCTTCCCAGCAACTGGAGCCACTTTAATATGAAATGCATCATTAGAGCAATAGGGTTCTGGTGATGGGTGACACTGACAGATCACCAGAGTAACCCTGTTGGGAGCTGGTGCTCAGAGAAAGCACTACATTAATTTACAAGCCTGTCATGATTGCTCTAGGTTTATTTTTAACTAAAATATCCTGGCCTTCAACTGTCCATGCCAGGGATACCCTGACTATGCAGAATGTTCAGAGCAAGAGCTGCAACATATGCTTTTGTTTTCATCAGTCAAAGGATTCAAGTTAGGAGCACTCAATATTAAAGTAATGGCTGTTTTTTTTCCACCTCTGCTCTAAGGTTAACATTCAATAGGTCATCAGTAAGTCCAGATCACATAATACACTCATCAAGATGGGACGGAACCACAGAGCAGATAAGGAGTTAGAAAAAGACCATCTGGTCCATCATCCTTATCCCAGAACAAGGTCTTGTATGTATCATTCCTTCCCAGCAGATTCCTCTCTAGTTCAAGAACATATTAATGCCACGGAGGTGGACACCTACAAACACCCCACTTCTGTCTTACATTCAGAATTGCTTCCTTCCTACAGCAGAAGGTACTCTCCAACGGGTCAACTGCTACAGCTCAGCTATCAGTATTCAGGAAAGTTGCCACACTGTGACAATGAAAAACCTCATATAGGTGTAGCGCAAATGCACTGACAACTGCACAGCAAGGGATAAAATGGAAGCTGGGGAAGAAAACAGGAAAAACAAACAGCTACCTCTCAGTTCATGGCATGGCGTAAACACAAGAGGCAGTAAATGGTTGTTGATTTAAAGGTCCCTCTGATTTCAAAGTGACCAGCTGGCAGTAAGTGTTGATATTTGGGCAATTTAATCAATTTTTAGATGATAACACAAACTTATCAATTGCCTTGGGGACCTAGTGGCAGCTTTCCTGTATTGTGAGGGATCACTTACTGGAACAAGAGACATTGCAAGTGACAACCAGAGGAAAGTCTTTGCAGAGTACAATCAGATGGCAAAAGGGATAAACCCAAGACAAGGGTGTTGGGACCACCAAAATGCCAGTTCACCATGTTCGTGTATGCTACGGCACTCACAAGAGTAAAGAAAAGCCTAAGAAGGCCTAGACGGTGTGGGAGAGCT
Organism: Cuculus canorus; assembly: GCF_017976375.1. Classification (NCBI taxonomy): domain Eukaryota; kingdom Metazoa; phylum Chordata; class Aves; order Cuculiformes; family Cuculidae; genus Cuculus; species Cuculus canorus. The sequence continues at coordinate 27,659,244 of NC_071401.1, forward strand.
GGTATCTACAATTCACACACAGAGCTAAACCTGTGTCTACTTTGTTTAGCAGACCAGCTGGACTGCCATGGCTGGCCAATTGGTCACTAGGAAAGGAACAGAGTGAAAGTATAAGGCCATTCAGAGCAGGGCGCAGTGCAAAACAGAGCTACCCTGGAGACAAAATCTGGTCAGCAGAGGCTCCGAAGGACACCTGTCTGGTTTGCTTTCAGCAAAATCTCTATCATGTGGTTTGGAGTCAGTAGTGTTTGGACTACTTCAGTAACCAAGTGAAATTACCTTCTTTGCATGCTCCTGGCCTCCCGGTTGGACTCTTGTTGTTGAACAGTTGCTGTTAGTTAGACTGTGGACTCTAGAGGTTCTGTGGTCTTGCAGGACCAGGGCTACCCATGAGTTTGCTGGAAATATTGTAAAGAATAAGCAGGCACTTGCAGGAGATTACAGAGCTGCCTACTCAGCTGTGATGTTTGCCTAGAATTTGTCTCATTCTGTTTAAAAAGACAACATCAAAGACACCTATGTATGAGGCATCCCTTTATAATCACTCTTAGAGAAACATAATTTTTTAGTATGCAAATCATCAGGGCTGCTTTGGACATCCATGTAAGGATATGATAAATTGTACCCAAGATGTGCTATTTCTATCCACAGACAGTAGCATAGAAGGAAATGGGACTTCTGGGGATAGAAGAGTACGAGCTCTGCCCTTCCAATCCCCAGTGCCAGAGGGAGAGGGCAAGGAAGCCAGCTACTCTTAGAAATCTCTTGGGTGACCCCATCATTAATCAGCAGAATTCATGAAAATTTAGAAAAATTCATGGGCAGTATTTCTTCATGTCTACAAGTACAGGTCTCATTAGGTCTGTAAAGCAGATGAATATTTTTGGATCCATGGGCTGCTCAGGATATACACACTAGAACCACTTCATAAACAGGTGGGTGTGAAATAGATGTCAAATGCAAGAAAATCTGTGTCTACAGGTGATTTTTACTTTGTGGTGACATAAATGGTGAAAACAGTTGCTATAAAAGTTAAATCTTTTCAACAGATCATAAGAAAAATAGTTACCTAACAGTAAAAAGCCATATATTTGCCAAATTTCTACACAAGGACCTTAAGGAAGGAAAATGTTCTTGCTTCTAGCCTACGTACAACCAGGAAGCAAATGAAGAAATTGTCTTTGATAACCATATAAATGAAAACCATGTGTCACTGGATTGTGGACCTGGAACAGAAAAAAAAATAACACAAATAAAACAGATGTTCTCATCATGACTGGTTTCTGGTTCAAAGACATCTCCCCAGCAGGGTATAACTCACAGAAAGTGAAGCGAAGAGGAAGTCCAAGTTTCCATGAAGCAACAGCGAATACAACATTGTGCAACAGCTTTTCCAAACCAAACATACATTCAGGAATTGCCCAATCAAATGATAGCCAACAATGTATGCAACAAAGAACTGATTGAATCTTGCTATAAGACACAACCCAAACGATGCTATTAAATACCTTAATCTCAAAGCTGACAGAATTGTGGCATGGTGCTTTGTGAATAGAAGTTATAGTGAAGCAATAATATTACACACACACACTCTCTCTCTCTTTCAACTTCTAACACAAAACTGGAGGCTGAAGGAATGGCATCTGGCATCATCAGCTCAGATTTTTCAAGCGCAAGGAATTTTCTCACACAAGAAAATGTAGGTTAAGAAACTGTTCTATTAATTATGGTTGATGGAGATTCTCTTCAGACTCTGAAAATTTTCAGTTAATATTTTCAACCACACAGGACAGTCTTCATGTTTGGGATTGCCTTGGAGTTTATAAATAAAACAGAGCAGTCCAAACCCCACAGAAATTGTAGGTCCTTGTTACATCTTTCTGCCATAACCCATGCAGAAGACCAGACAGCACCAAGACAAGTGCTCTCCATCAGAAGGTGTCATCACAGACATCAGGGAGAAGTGGAATTAGATTCTCCTCCCATTTCTATGAATAAGTCTGATGAGGATATTCATTAAAGCCAACAAGAAAAGATTGAGTGTAAAATAATTAATGTGAAATTATGCAATGTACTGAACAGCAGTATTCTTACATGAACGACGATTGCATTTTGGGAAAACATGAACTAGTCAATCACAAGTTACCGGAATGCAGGTGGAGATACATGGAAGTGTGTAGTATCTATATGATGTCACACAAGATGATCTGATAGTCCTTTCCAAGTATATGAATCTTTTCATTGACAAACTCAGATTCAGGAGAGGACAGCAAAATATTGTATTAAAAGATCCACTGCTCAGTATGCACACTGACACTGTCAAGACCTGAGATCTCAACCAGATTAGTAGCGCACAGCCTGACTTTGGGGAGTTGGGGGGGTGCTGTGCACTTTCACGAGGGGCAGCTGTGGTGTCAGGAGCTCAGGGCTCCTGGGAGCAGACCTCCCTTCTGTAATTCCTATTGTAGACTCACTTACCCGATGCCAAACCTCTTAAGGTTGTCTCAATCCATTTAGAATTCGCCTTATAAATGTCTGAAGAAAACTACGTTCAAAACCAATCCATGCTGCAGATATGAATAATGCTGGATTTCAGGCAGTTTCTCTACAAACAGAAAGAGTTTAAATTTCTTTTGGTAATAACCCCTTTTGACTTGCCCACATGTAGACGGTAATTATTACTGCTTTTTACGGCTAAGGTATTTTAATCCCAACACATCTCATTCCCTCTCCCACATAGACTGTCTTTGAAGCAACAATAACAAGTACCAGCTTCCCTAGGCCAGTTTGCAAATTTGCCTTATGGCTAAAACAGTCAGGACAGGCTTAGTAGGTCAGAACTGGATTTCCCAAATATGAGCCATTCCAGAAAATGTCTTTTTCTTATTGTTAACTTACAAACATTAGAGAAACAGAGAAGTGCTGGGGGGGCAGATGTCCCCCTGAGTGAATTATATATGGAAAATAACTGCACAGAATGCTGTGACTCTATTGAAGTCAATGGGAGTTTTGCCACCGGCTTCAGCAGAGCCACAATTTCCTCCACTGGCTCCAGAGCAACATCTCATATGTTGCCATTTACTAGTAGCAGCAAGGAGTTCACCATCGGGCCTCCCACTATCATATAAAACATAAAGGAAAGCCGAGGTGTCTTTGTGGGGATCTGGCAGCCTAACGGGACTCATCCAGATTTTTTGCTTTTAATTACTATTACAGTAAAGGGCACTAAAAGCTGTGTGGAGTCCGGGAACAAACTGATTTTGTTGCCCTTAGTCATACATTATCCCAGCACAGTCCTGGCAGAGGCACGGTAGCAGTACCCAGCTAGAGGAGCTCCACTAGAGGAGCCTCATTTGTCTCCTACCAAAAGGGGAACTGATGCCTCTACTTTCTCCTGTATTCCTGGGCAACCTCCTGGGACCCACAACAGGGTGTGATGTATCTCCACGCAGATCTAGGGATGTTTGTTGAGGGTTCTTTTCTAAATCCAGGATGAATGCTGTTGCTGCTGGTCTCTAGCCAGATGTGCCAGCTGTGCCAGCTGTGCCCTAGTCACGTGCCCTCTCAGCACGTATCTTGGGCACAACAGGCTAAGGGAATACAAGCCATTGTGTAGGCTGAAGGAAAGACAGAGAATACGCAAGCAGCATGATACATGTCACAGATTAATTTATTAACGGCTAGCCCTCAACGGGCACAACTTTGTTACCACACCTGGAGCTGCAGCCACTCAGTCCCTTGGAGGCAGACATCAGTTAAACCCCCCATTCATCCTAATTTGAAGCATTTTTTTCCTCCATCTCCTAATGTAGTCAAACCTCTCTGATGAAAAGCACCTCCAGTAGACATATTGCCATGAAAACTTTGCTCTAATGAACTTAGAGTAAAAACAGTTTCACAGAAAGAAGATCCCTGAGGAGCCCCTTCACAATTGCCTCTCACATCCACAGGCTCTTGTGATAATTAGGAATGACACCTTTAATTGCTAGTATTGAAACCCACAAGAGCTAACAGATCACAGCCTAAATCTGTGATATCGTAAACCCAGGAGGCAGCCTAGCAGTTTGGGTTTTTTTTCCCTTTAAGCCAATGGTTTGTTTCCTTATGACACCCTGAGGAAAGGTTTACTTGTGTAATGTCTACAAACCTAAAATAACAGGGAATATTTAAGTTGAGGTAAAAGGCAATTTAAAGACCAACTAAAACTTCTCTGCTGAAATTTCTAATGGTAGGAGAAATGTGCACTTCCAACACATAATTAGGAAGATACAAATAGAGGGTGTGGAGTCTTACTATGGAATGTTAATTGCAAGCAGATCCTGAATCCCCAGACTGAGTTCCAGCCAGTTGAGGACACATATTGAAATGTACTTAGTGATATACTCACTTCTACTTAATTACTTGTAAGACAAAGAGCTCACAGCCAAAGGATATTCCTTTAGGATGCAGAGACTAGCTCTGAGAAGGATTAATAAATGTAAAAGATACATAAAGCCATATCAGTCCACCTACTTGCCAATTAAGCGTATTTCACAACAGCATTTTTTTCTAGTGCCATATTGTCTGTTTTAATGTTCTAAGTGATAAGGTTTCCCTTGGAAGATTAAGGAAGTGCCAGAGCCAGGAATTTTTCCTCCCTGTGATATTCAGCCTGCATTGCCTTCTCTTTTATTATAGTTCAGCTGGGTTTTTTCTTAAAAAAGAATTACCTTAAATAATTTCTCTCCCTCCTCATTAACTACACCTTGTTGGCAGGCACAAGGATTGCACTGCAAAGAGTGTCTAGGAAGATATTTTAGTTGAATTAAACTCTTTTTTTTCTAGGCATCGGTGCTGGAACAGCAACCAAGCAGGGCAAAATACCTGAGTGGGAAGATGGAAAATGTGTGTTTCGTTCTCCAGACTTCCCAAACTTCAGAATGTCTGAGACTCCTGTACCATGTACTCCACAGAGCACAGTGGATGAATTCTCTGTGCTTCAGATCATGGAACAGGGCTCAGTGTCAGAAGATGGCTGGTAACAACTGGCAGCCAGGCTACACATCCTCACCTGCAGATTGGTACTACAGTCCCTTTAGAACATATCCCTAGATGGACTCTGTCTATTGGCATAAAATGGTAGACACCAGCTGCAGCAGCATGAAGTCATGATGGAGAGGCTCTACTGAAAAAACATGGACTTCAGGCTGAGGTGCCAAAGGTGGGAGCCAGTTAAGTGAGCCTCAAGAGCATGGCACAGGATCGATCCGTTTGTCTTGCACATAGATTCGTGCTCAATTTCGCCTCAGCATGCATTACTAAGGACTTTGACCTCCTGTCTTCATTCTCCTTCCTGCCCTATGCTTTTTTCTGTGACGTTTTCTGCTGTGGTTAACAGGGCTATATGCATGGTAAGATAGAGAGGTAGGCCTAGACTCCTTCTAAGTTAAAGGAGACGTGTAGCTTTCTCATCTCAAAATCAGACGAAGTGGAAGTGCCAATGCCACACCAGCCATAGATGAAACCTATATCTGTAATTACATTCAAAGTCAAGTGGGAAAAATCACATCCAACATGATCAGAGTGTGGTATCAGTTGAATGCCACCCAGGAGACAGCAGCAAAGTCCAGGCAATTTATTGCTCCCAAACATATCGAGGAACTCAGGTGCAGTCAGGATCTGGAAGTAACCATCAGCATCCTAAATACTTTTGAAGACAGCAGTTTTCCGCAGGCTGACAAAGCAACAAGCTGCACTTTGGAACATAATGTGTGATGTCCCATCTGGCACCATGTACAAGTTAACATCGCACATTCCCTAGTCCTCCCGAGAAGTGATGTATACCGGCTGAGAATCCTTGCACTTGTGATCATCCAGGTGAGTAGAGTCCTCCCTCAGGGAATGTGGATTTCCATTGCTGCCTGCTTGTGGTGGTTGATAAGAGACATCCAGAGGATGTGACTTCCTGTCAGTAACTGGGTGTTTGGCTTTAGAGTAAGTGCAAGATAAGATATTACCGGGGGCAGGAAGGGGGAGAAGCCGGGGGGAAGGAGTGGAAATTACTAAAAAGTGAGAAAGGCAGAGACAGTGGAAAAGTGTACTGTAGATAAAAATAATTATTAGTTCTTTCTTTAAATCTACCTCTTTATTCCCAAAGCCAGTTAAGCAAGAGGATACTGACCCTGATATCTGAGTCATGTGTCACATTCCTCTCTGTGGTCAGTACCAAAGAAGCAACAGAAGATATCTAAACAAAATTAGGGAGGTCATTGATTTCTTGACCACTAAGGCCAACATAAAATCCCACCACCAACAGTCTTCTATTGACAGAAAAGGAGCACCCACACAGGCAGTGGTGAACCTCATGCAGCACAGGAAAATAGAACTGGGGTCTGGTGTAGCTCCGACCAGGTAACATGAACTGAAAAAAAGGAGGAGAAAAAAGTGGAAATCCACGCAGATCTCACCCACAAAAAGATCAGCCATTCATCTTCAATGGAATGGCTCTTTAGTGCAGACATGATTTTCAGCCTTGCCCCTGCCTTTCACTTTTACAGCATTTTTTTTAATCTGGGCTCATCTCTCACAGCAGTCAAGGCCCTCTGTATCACCTTCATGTCACTGTTGTTCTACACCGTGGACATGTGGGGCAACAGAACCCCATAGAGGAATCATGGGGATGAAATGGAGGTAAGGTCATAAAAAGAGGCAAAAGACAGATAAACCTCTTTGCAATGGGTTGTATTGAATAGTACAAAATAAAAGCCAGCATTTCTTCAGCCAAAAAATACTGAAAACTTTGCTTTCGTTTTTGCCAAAACTCAGGAAAAGCCCACTAATTTGTGTTACTTCTGTTTGGTTAGTTGGTCTTAGTTAAAAACCAAATTCTTCTTCACAAACCAATTCCAAGCAGTTCTCTGTTACAGTAATTGCAGCATCTTCTGGCAAGTCAAAACGATGAACATAAAGATCTCCAGTTGCACTGAAGGGGTAAAATTGAGAGAGGGAAACACTTGCTGGAAACTCTTCAGTGTTTTAACATTTGTCCTTGACCTTTTAACAAAGCAGTAAAGGAAGGAAATGGAAGGGACAGATTGCCATTAATGTTGTTTTATGCTTATTTTCCCAAGTTCATGACCAGAACTGACACTGAAGTTGTCTAAGGAAGGCTGGGCTTTGCTGTACCAGAAAGCTAGGGAATCAGCAAAACCAAAACTTGCTGTTCTTCCTGATTCCTTCAACATACTAGACTTTTTATCTCTCTGGGACCTAGATTCAAGATTATACCTGAGCTACATCCTAGACCTATAGTGAGGCAAGACTGTGGTGTACAGTAAATCCCCTTTGCCTTCCAAAACTACAGTTTCCATGGAAAAGAGGGGCTACTTCAGTGTTATTTAGGCCCCAAATTCTCAGGTAAACTGCAGCAGACATTTAACGTAAATTTCTTGATACAGGTACCAAAACTCACCACCCAAACAGCACAGAGTCCGTGAGAACCCAGCAGTGATCCATGCTCCTTATTTGCATCCTCTGTTATTATTTTCTCTTGCTTCCTTAATCTGTTTCAGAATGTCTCAAGCAACAGCACTTGCTCACCAAAGAAAGCATTCCCTGATCAAGCTGTATAGTAGGATCTGGTCTCATACTCAGCACCTGCAAGACAAAGCACTTGTAAAAATAATGCTTAAGCTAGATTTAGCTTTGCTTGACCAACTTTAATGCTTTCCTTTCTGATTTAAGCCTTTAGTGTGTGACATGAAGCCAAGGTTGTCTTTGTCTGTGTAGGAGATAACTTCACCTTGTAGTAGAGAAGCTGGACCAAGGAGCTTAAACGAAACACAAGAATGACAGGTGAGAACCACTACTAAGCAGACCAACTATGCCTCTACCAATAAATTAAAAAATGTGAGGGATGTCTCTCCCTCCTGACAGGCCAAGGGGCACAGTCTGGCTCACATACAGGCTGCTAACAGCCACAGTCCCCTCAACACTCTCCCCCACCAAGTGCTTGGCCATGGGTTTCTCCTGGGCCATGTTTGGTGCCCCACTTTCCCTAAGATACAAGTATTAATTCTGCATGATAACCCAAGGACTGTCCTGAATCCCACCAAAGTGGCATTTCTGTCACACAGTTCTTGGGGAGGTAGGATGTTGCATGCTCTGAGGTGGGGCAGGCAGAGCAGTTGCTGAAAGCATGATGCCAGCTGGGATGGAATAGGAGAGCTTGTGCTGGTTCATTTGTGAGGCTGACTGGGAACAGTCGTAGGGCGAGTTGTTCCCAGCTTGTTCTCTTTAGTGTGGACAGTCAGGACTGATGTTCAATTTGTTCCCTAGAGTTGTTTTACTTAGGGATGCAGGAGTATGCTCAGGGATTATGTACCACTGTAAATAATAGAATCATAGAATCACTAAGTTGAAAAAGATCCTTGAGATCATCAAGCTCAACTGTATCTGTCCACTACTAAACCGTATCCCTGAATACTTAATCTACCTATCTTTTAAATACCTCCAGGAATGGTGACTCAACAACCTCCCTGAGCAGCCTGTTCCAGTGCTTGATAACCCTTTCTATGAAGAAATTTTTCCTAATGTCTAACCATAGAATCATACAAACCTCCCCTGGCACAACTTGAGGCCATTCCCTCTTGTCCTATCACCTGTCACTTGGGTGAAGAGACCAACATCCACCTGGCTACAACCTCCCTTCAGGTAGTTGTAGACAGTGATAAGGTCTCCCCTCAGCCTCCTCTTCTCTAGACTAAACAAACCCAGTTCCCTCAGGCACTCCCTCATAAGATTCATTCTCCAGACCCTTCTCCAGCTTCATTGCTCTTCTCTGGACGTGCTTTAGGACTTCAGTGTCCTTCTTGTAGTGAAGGGCCCAAAACTGAACACAGTATTTGAGGTGCAGCCTCACTAGTCCTGAGTACAGAGGCAGAATCACTTCCCTCGTCCTGCTGGCCACGCTGTTTCTGATACCGGCCAAGATGTGATTGGTCTTCTTGGCCATCTGGGCACACAAATGCCGCTAAGCAGGTCTGTCCAGGAGAAAATATGATGCTTTGAACAATAAAAATCTTCCCAATATTCAAAGATAAGAACTTCTGACACTGAAGTATTAAGAGTTTCTCAAGTCTTGGTTTACTCTTCCCTCCCTCAGGAAAACAATTTGCAACTGATTTAATTTATAAATAGCTATAAACCTAGATAGCTTTTTCTTCTCCTTTATCTCTTCAAGATGCTTTGGCCAGGCTTATCACACAACTGCTTAATTTTAGCCAACATGATTTGCTTATGCATGCTCTTCATTTTCCACTTTTCTTCTTCAGTAGACTTCTGTCTTCAAGAAGCCAAGCAGTCTTGAGTCTCTTCTGCTCACAAGGACCTAATTTATCCAAGAACCTTTCTCTGTGTACCGTTCTTGTTGTATCACCTTGTTTTCACTGACAATGGGCTATGGCGAAAGTGTGAAATCATTTACCATTTATTAACAGATGACAGCATAAATTATTTTCCTGTTTGCATACAATGTGTGTCTTGCCCTCCGACTTTTCCACAGCATCAGAGCTGTCAATGAAAAGTGGAGCAAACTATGTGTTATAAGGTTCACAATCTAGCCACATCACAACACAAATGACGTTCCCTTGCAGGCTCATACCCTTCAGAATGCAAAACTGAAAATAACTGCCTCTAAAAATATATGTATTAAAGACTTATGAAAAATCTTTATAAACTAATTTTCAGGACCAAAAACATTTCCTGCCTGAGCTCAAAGCAGTATAAATGGATCAAGGAGTTGTTTAGAAATTATTGCAAAAGAATATTTACAACAGATAGTTTTACTTAACCTAAGGTACTCAGGACCCTGAAGCAGTCCCTACTCAGGTACTTCTGAAGCATAGTTGGGAAACAAGGAAAATGCAGATCCTACCCTCAAGCAGATTGACACTTCCTCCCAGCTTAGTGTCACCCTCAAACTTTCTAAGGGTACACTCAATCCCCTCATCCAGATCATTGATAAAGATATTGAACAGAACTGGACCCAGTACTGAGCCCTGGGGCACACCATTTGCGACCAGCCTCCAATTGGATTTAACTCCATTCACCATCATTCTTCGGGCCCAGCCATCCAGACAGTTTTTTACTCAGCAGAGGCTATAACTGTCCAGTCCAGTGGCAGACAGTTTCTCAAGCAGGATACTGTGAGAAAAGGTGTCAAAGGCTCTAATGAAGCCCAGGTACACTATATCCACAGCCTTTCTGTTGTCCATTAAGTGGATGTCCATTTTAAAAACAGAAAGCATTTCACATCCTGCTTTGATATTTAACAGGGAGAAAAAGTACTGGGCTTGCACTCAATTTATTGTGGAGACCCTACATTCTCTGAATACATCTGTCAATGGAGGTTTGCATAACAAAATTCAAAATAAACATCATATAGAAATACCATTAACCAAGGAAGTCTCCTTTTTTTTTTTTTTTTTTTTTTTTGCACAGTAACCATAGAATCATAGAAAAACAAGGTTGGAAAAGACCTCTTGGATCATTGAGTCCAACCATTCCTATCTGCCATTAAACCATGTCCCTAAGCACCTCGTCTGCTGATCTTTTAAATACCTCCAGGGATGATGACTCAACCACCTCCCTGGGCAGCCTCTACCAGTGCCTGATAAACATTTCTGTGAAAATTATTTTTCTAATAACCAGTCTGAACCTCCCCTGGTGCAGCTTGAGGCCATTCCCCACCCTTGTCCTGTCCCCTGTCACTGGGAGAAGAGGCCAGCTCCCTCTTCTCTACAACCTCCTTTAAGGCAGTTGTAGAGAGTAATAAGGTCTCCCCTCAGCCTCCTCTTCTCAAGGCTAAACAACCCCATTTCCCTCAGCTGCTCCTCCTAAGACTTGTTCTCCAGCCCCTTCACCAGCTTCTTTGCCCTTCTCTGGACATGCTCCAGAGCCTCAACTTCTTTCTTGTCATGAGGGGCCCAGAACTGAAAACAGTATTTGAGGTCTGGTCTCACCAGTGCCAAGTACAGGGGCAGAATAACCTCTCTGAGCCTGCTAGGCACACTGTTTCTGATACAAGCCAACATGCTGTTGGCCGTCTTGGCCACCTGGGCACACTGCTGGCTCATGTTCACTCAGCTGTCAATCAACAACCCCAGGTCCTTCTCCTCCACGCAGCTGGACCATAACAGTGCTGCAAACCAGGCTGTGCATAGAGACCATTCATTCCAGGGTTACACTCATCCCTCCTCTTTCCTTTGAGCCCTCAGAGGCCAGACACATTCACTTGCTGCAAAGACCATCTCTCCTTTTCCTAGGTGCTAAGGGAGGATCAAGGTGTAAAAGTTGCTGTGTGGAAGACAGGCACTCTCTATCTCTTGTTGTCTGCAGGTCTTGTGTAAGCCAGAGATAATGGCACTGTGGGAAGTGGGTCTGCTGTCACAGCCCTATGCTGAAAATAAGAGGAACTGTTGCAGGGTTTTAAGTAGTGTGGAGGACTGAAACGGTACTGTTTGATGGCAGACTCTGCCAGCATCTCATCATAGAATCATACGATTGAAGTCATATCGTATCATCAAGTCAGTCATCTCTCAATCCTTGAGTTGCCTCTTTAAAACCTGTGCAGGAAAGCATTCCCTTGGGAGTAAGACATTCCTGCAGTGATAAAAGGAGGTACAGCAACTGCCTTAAGAGCTGTCTTTTCAGCAGTGCTCTGGGATTACAATCAGCCTGAGTTTAAACAGTGACTGAAGAGAAGCAGGGAAGGCTTGAAGACACAGTGCAATGTAGAGCAGACATCCTAGGACTAACTGCACTGAGGCAGCACTGGAATTGGAGGCAGTATGAGCACATCGGTTGAAAGTAACACCAGAGAGAAAGAGCCCTGCCAAGAGACCGAGTGTCATGCTGAGAGGACACACTAGATCACTCAGTGTTCAGCCAAAGATTTCTACATCACTCTCTGTTTGGCTGTGCCATGGACACAGTAGGAAAACAAGGACGATGAGGGGATGTGGCACTTGCTGTTAGCACAGCTGTCAGGCAGAGGTGCAGAGAAACTTTCTCTTCAGGACATCTCTTACACATGGGGGCAGCAGGCTGAAGAAAATCCTCTGCCCATTTTACAAGGAGTTACCTGCCTGCAAGAAAACCCATGGAGGTGTTTTATAAAATACTAGCATGTGACAGCAAGCGTATCTGGGATGTGAGGAGCTGAGATGTGTTCTGCACAGACAGAAACTGGTGGGGAAAGCATGAGCCACCCCCTGACTCTCCCCCAGCTCCAAGCAAAGTTAGAAAGATGTCTAAATTAATGCTGGACTGCTGCACTGGTCCTTGCAGTTGCTTGCTGGTTTAGCAACTGGAGCAGCGGGAGGGACTACCTTGAATACAAGACTTAAATTTCGATCTGTTTTCAAGAGACTTTGTATAGGAACTAGTTAACTCTGCTAACCCAACTGTAACACAAATCTGGACAATTCAACACACATTTATTTTCCCACTAAATAAACGATTCCTCTTTACTTTCTCTGCTTGACTGCTGTGCAACATTACACAAAATGCTACTCAAACTTCTGTGGGATTTCCTAAGGGGAGGAGCTTGCTTGTTACATATCCTCTCTCCTTTGTATGGCCTGATGAAATGCACTGCAGGTGTAAAGTGTTCCCACCCTTGCCTAAAAGGGTTTTTTCTGAAGATTGTTGTATCATACCCCAAATGTGATTTCTAGGCTGTATTGCCACTCTCTTGTGACACAGACAAAGATTTCAAGACCTCCTTGCACAGACATCAAATATGCTGAACAGTTGGTGGAAACAGCCTCACACTGCTGCTGCATAGATTTTATTCTGGTCAGAGCATTTTATAGGATAAGTAAAACAGGAGGAATCACAGGGTAAAATTGCAAGGAAAGGAATCTTCCCAACAGACAAAGGAGACCCTCCTGAAGCAGGATCTCTCATTGGCTTCCTTGGCTTGCAAGGTTTGCTTTACATCTGCGCACACACACACACACATATATACATGCACATGCACAGATATATTTATACACGCATATTCATACACACACAGATGACTATATTTACACATATGAATGTGTGTGTATATATGACTGACTGCACTGTGTCTGTGCATATATAATTTATTATGTTCTGCTGTATTTTTGACATTTTTTGTGACATCTATAATTTGTGGTCTGAGAAGGCTGAGCCTTGAAATGTGGTGAGCCAAGTTGGTTTGAGTGTCTTCACCAACAAAACAAGAGGCTGATTTAAAAGCAATCTTCCAAAAACAAAATAATTTTAAAATCAGAAAAAAATCTATCCTTTACAATTTCTAATTTTTTTATATTGCAAGGGGAAATGATATTTTTTTGCGCACCCTTTTTCTCTTTCTTCCCCCACCCACCAGACTGGCTGAAGGCAGAAAAAAAAAAAGCAAAAGCTGAAAAGCAGACATAGGGCTTGGTCTTGGCTATTTTATTTCTCCTCTTTCTTCTTTCATATTCCTAAATGAAAACGAAGAGGTGATATTTTAGGAGTAAGAGAAAGCTACCCTGCCAGTTTGTTTTCTTACCATCAGAATGATATCATGTTTTCCTAAACAAAAATAATTCATTAAAAATTCCCAACAAAAGAAAATGTGTCTCAGTTTTTTTCCGTGACATGAGTGTTTGCTGAGCAGCATTGCTGTGAGTAGTCCCTGCTCTGACTACCAAGGAAGACATCACAGGAAGCCCTCAGCTGAGAAGGACAAACACTGGACTTGGGATGAGCAGCACAGCTCTTGGCTTCCAGCATTCACAGAAGCAGCCAAGAGCCATGCAGCCAAGGAAAGTGGTGGTCATACCTCTGTTGAGGCCTTCTTGACATATATGAGTACCTTCCAAGGGAGAAAAATAGAGGACTAATGAATGTATATTAGGTCCCAGCCCAGTCCTTGGGAAGAAAAAACATAAACCTCCCTTTCTCCTGGAGGATGAAGGGCAAAGACATACCATTTGTATGTGCTGGAAAGAAGAGAGGTTTGCAGTCATTCTGGACTGAGTTCCACACTTTTTGAGGTGTCCCCAAGAATAGCTCAGCTCCTTCACAAAGATGATCTCTACTACACCAGGCAACACTATCATACTCAGAAAGGACTCATCATAATTCAGGGAAGTGAAGAATTACTTAGAAATAACATGATACTTCAGAAATCCTAACACCTCTGAGCAAGGTGAGGTCCTTTCTTCTGCAGTGGAGTGTGAGAAGTCAGTGGAAAGAACAGAGGACAGGAAACAAGAGAGGTATCTGTCCCTCTCCCACACTGCTGGTAGCATTTTAGCACTGATGCTTTTAACCTTGGAACGGCTCAACCATCATTGGCCAAAAGTAGAAAAGAAATATACTAACGAATCTTGGATGAAAGAGAACTCCCTGTGCCATCGGGTGAGACACAATACAAATATGCCTTTAAGAGAAAAAAAAAAAAAAAAAAAAAAAAGATGAGTACCCTTCGTCATCAAAAAAAGATCTTTCATTTTTTCAAACTAATCCTTACCTAAGACTCTTTCATACAGATACCAAACATTGCCTTTACAGCTTAATATTTGTGTATCAGTAACATATTAAGCAACTGCTACGCACAATAAAATAGTTATTTATCCTCCAAAATGACAAAACCTAGGTTAATAACTCAAAAAGTAAAGCCAAATTGCTGGGATGCTGGGTGGGAGACGAGAAAAACACAGGAACAGCAAGTGCACTAAAACTTGAATTTTCTTTAAACTAAGCTTATTTTCCTGAATAAAGTTATTGAAGGATAAAAACATTTTATTCATTACAATTTACTTATAAAACCCTTTATTCCATTTTGCCTAACTACAAAAGTCTTTTTCTCTTTGAAAGAAAAAGTTCTGTAGGAGAAGACAGTCATGTTCATATCCTCTCATTTCAATACTTAATTCATCTTCTGTTCCTGTTTTCACATCTAGGAAATTAAAGTACAAGAGCCCAGAGAGAAAATGACATTCACAGAAAAGGATACCCTTGCATTCGTGGTCGAAAGAAGAAGGAGACATACTAATTACTGAATTACAATGAGGCTTTTTACTACCCTGTGAATCTCTAAGAGGAATAAAAAATACACCCCAAATCAGAGCCTAAATATCGAGTAATCGACTAGCTTTGTTCAGACACAACAAGGGCAGATGAAAGTAAAATGTCTGAATTCTTTCAAGTGACAGAAAACAGAAGTCTTTTTCCTTGGGGGAGAAATCAAATTGTTATGTTTTTGTTTTTAATTTGGCTCCTTCGATAGGCAAATTTATTTATGCTCAGATTATTACTGTTCCTACAGACATTTCAACCCACGCTGTTCGAAGCCCACGCTGGAGGAAGGGGGCCAACTTATGGTCTCACTGCTGTAGGATCTCTGCCAGCTGGTGAAGGTCAGAGAAGAGGACACTTCATCTATCCTACCACCTATCACCTTATGTGAGCATACACCAATCTCTGAGGAAATCCCACCCTCCTTGTGCCATCCACCTCATGGTGCAACCAGGGCTCCCACGGCAGCTTTTCAGCAGTGTTGTGGCTCAGCTCGTGTGGGCAAAGCTGCTTGCTCCCAGCTCTCCCAAGCACCAGCAGGCAACTGTGGCTGCATGGCAAAACACTTTGAAACACGCCCGCGCAGACGTGTTGCAGCCTGAGACAAGCATGATCCCTGGGAGTCAGTGGACTCCACAATGTAAGGTAGCTTTGAGCAGTTCACAGCAGCAGTGACCCACCAAAGCCCCTGGAAATGCAATATCTGGTGCAGATATGTTTCAGTTCTGGATTTAGCAACTGATCTAATATGGGTTCTGGAGAGGGGCAGGTTCCTTCTCCATTTCCATAATTCACTTATCCTACAGGACTTATTCAAGGCAATATGTTCTACCTGAAGCTGAAGGATTTTGCAGCTCTGAAGGGAATCTGAGACTTTTTTTCCCGGGGACCATGTTATGACAAACTTCATAATGGAAAAGTAATGATTTTGGAACAGACTTATTTAAAAATAAATAAATAAATAAAATCTGGGCCCTTATCCAGGTAAAGATCTTAGCCTGGCATTCCAGCTGCATTCTTTCTGTTATTAAAATAATTTAGGAAACCAGGAAGCCTGCTCTGCATTCAATCATGTTAGCCCACGCTGTGGCAATTTGAATTCTGCCTGTGGTGATAACAGTTGAAAATCTGATGGGCCAGATATCGAACTGACAAAAATTGACGTTGCTCTATTAAAATCAGTGGGGTTTTGTCAGTTTACCCTTGTTAAAAATTTGGACCTCTAGTTCTAGGTAGCCATTTTTCTGGACAGAAAACAGTCTCCTACTTCTTCGGCAAGGGAAAAAATAAAGTAACAATTTAACGATACTTTGGAAAGTGACATAAGCATGATAACGCAAATTGAAGATTATGTTCTTAGCTCATTTTCAGCATACTTGAAACTTAACTAGAACCATGTTCAGAATCTTCAAATGTGATCAATAGATAAAATGTGGTACCTTTTTGCAGTGTAGATGCTATCAGCTTCCAAATTGAAGGTTACTATTTTTTCATTTTAGTTCATTAAGCTGTCTCAACAACTCTGCTGCAAAGACCCTCCTGATGAAAACAGCAACATTTACATATGTAAGCAGCCACATACAAATATTTCATCTTCCATTCAATTGCTTTTTTCCAGATTAAAAATTTTTTTTTTAGTTCATCTTTACAGTAGAATGTCCACAAGCCTTGGGAAATGATGCTTTAGGTTTTAGATGCTTAGCTGATGAGCAATCAGGATAGCTTAGCTTTACCCTGTGCATCACCTTACCACTGTCCACATGATGAGAGAGTGGGGCAAGACAATCCCTTTCCCACCCACATTAGTTACTTCTATGCAACGTTTACCTCGGCCTTCTTCAAGATGCCTCTACAGATCTCTAAGATGATCCTACAATAGTCATTACTTGGAGAACTAGTCAAAAATGCTAGAGGACTGCAGTACGGGTCACATTGCTTTCACCGAGAGGTGAAAAGCCTTCATGCTTACATTTCCCTTTATCCTATTGTCATCTTCTGTTGCAGAAAGGAGGGGGGAAAGAGTGGGAAGCAGGGAGTTTGAATTTCAGTAAGAGATATTTTCCATTGACACACGACAGGTATTTTTTTGATTTAGGAAAAGGGAAAGGAAAATCAATACATTTCCTACAAGACTAGTTATATCAAAAGACTTCAGCTAGTTATAGCTGTTGCACAGGAGAAGGGTCTCAACGGTGGCCACAGCTGTTTAAATGCAGCTATGAAACTATCCTGAAGAACTTGGGCGACTCAAAGACCACATATCTACTTATAAGAAAAAAGGGGGCCAGGATTCACCTGTGGCTCTAGGAGCAAATGACAGAGCAGAGCTCACTTTCCTCAAGCTAAGCACCCTTCCACAAGGGCTTCACCCATAGCAGTCTCTACAGTTTCATGAGCCATGTCCAGGCATCAGCAGCGACCCCACTAGTGAGAGTCAGCCAAACCTGGGTCAAGGAACACCCCAATAATTGAACAGCATGGACAGCCATGAGACTGTGATTTAACCTGTGCTTTCACCCTATTTGATTTAGTAGCATAAACCTGGTCAGGATGTATATGCATGTATATATGCAACACTGACTTTGTAGGCAACAGCCCTAACCAATACCTATAGGCACTGTCATAGCTAATAATAACACCCAGCATGCACTGGAAAAAGTATTTTAATAGTTACATTCAATCATTTCACTGATGGGAAGGACAACATGTCTTAAGACGATCCACATTGTTTGAGCTTTTGGATGTCATGCTTACAGAGAATAAGCTGTGGACAGAAAACCCTCCTGTAATTTCCCAGTAAGAACAAATTTGAGTTAATCACAACAGGACTCATACAGAGCTATGAATGAGTAGAAAAATAGCATCATGACTTGGTTTCTTAAATTGGCCTTTATTCCCAGTTCCTCAGAGCACTAGAAGGGATTTAGGAATGCAAAGGCTCAGCCAGATCTTCAGATCTTCCTACTGGAGAATTTCCCTTGGGAAGGTTCTCCTGTTAACCAGTCCCTGTTAATCCACATGCAGAGAGCAGGGCTGGGAGGAACACAGTGCAGCAAGGCACCCATTAGCCCCAGCTGCTGGTATAAGCCCTGCTCTGAGTTAGCAGCTGCTAGAGATCTAAGTAGAAAACCAAACAACCTAATTTATTCAGGAAAGCTGGGCAATATTCATCAAACATTGTTTTAAACCCACCTTTTCCTTACTTCTCCTATCTTCAGCTTCTGTAGTGAACTGCAGAACCTGACAATTCCACTCACAGAGCAAAACTGAGACAATACGATGTAGTAGGTTAGTCTTCATACTTCAGTAGAGATCAAGAATTCCTCAGCTTCTTTACTTGCTTTGAGGGACTTTCTGTTCTGTTTAGTTTTCAGAATAGATAGAATCTCATTGATGGCATTTAAATGCATCCACTACAATGAACTTTAAGATGCAGGAAGCAACATTTTCTTTTTCTTAAGCATCCCAGGAGACTGCAACGATTATATTAAAATTTTAATCACAAACTCCTTACGTTAAAATCACAAAGGCTTCACTGTGCTAGAGAATTTCACAATATGAAGTTCTTTTATAAATTTGTGTCAGATAGCAATTTGCTGCCTGGGAAATGTAAATCAGTTATTAATAAGCTAAAGTGCTAACATCAAATCTGGTATCTATATGCAAGAAAGAGACAAAAATCTTTCACATGCTTATAAATTTCCACATGTGCTAGTCTGAACAATTTTATTCCCTGTTTCCTGAATTGAGAGACATTATTTGTTGCAATTACTGTTGAACAACTGCATCTCATTCTACAGTAATACCTCCACCTGTTCCACACACAGTGTTGTAGGGTTTTGGAAGCAATGATCTGTACAGTAGGTGAAAACCTCTTCTGAAAGACTGACCCACTGCATTTCAGCCTTTATAACTAGAGACTAGATTTTTGGTTCATGTGGATGTAGTTCTAGCACAGGTTTGAAGCAAGGTGAGAAGACAGTCAGATTCAAAGCAAGCAGCAAGGCAAAGTCTATGACCTCCACTAGAAACATGCAATTTCTTCAATAACTGTAAACACAGATCAGAGCTCAACGCCTACCCCAAAAAATTCTGCCGTGACCTGAGCCTCTGTTCTCAATTTCAGAGCTGTTCCCTGAATATACACTTGCACAAAACAAAAACATTGGATTTTAGCAGCTTCCATATGTTAGGATCCTAGCAGAGCTCAAGCACATTGCTAGCTGTGCTTGAAATCTAACACTATTGGGTTTTTTCCTGGGCGTATTAAGAAATCTATTACTATTGTTAAAGGCTGCAAAAGGTGGTGAATAATACAGTGTGAATTCTGGGGATGAATTTGAAATGCAGCTACAAACCAAGTATTCAGATTCGAAATCCCAGGTCATTATTGAAACTAGTTCTGTATTCCTGCAACTTTTTGTTAATTTGTTCATAGAAAATTACATAGTTTGCACCACTATGAGATTACCCAATTCCTTCAGTTGCACAATTGTTCTCATAACCAAGGGTGGACTTAGCCTCTACAGGTGCAAGAGCATCTCCAAATAACAGAAATGGTTCAATAACAGAAATGGACCTTATCTGTGGGAGGAGTAATTTACTGGCTACAAGTTCTTCTGTTTACTGATTTTTTTGAGCGGAGCTTAAGAGATTTAAATGGAATTGGCACAAAGATTTAAATTTAAATGTAGGGCAGAGGCAGATAGACTGATTAATTAATTGATCAATTCCATAAGGAGCTTAAAGCATATATTGTAATTTACAAAGGAGGGCGTGGGATGCAGTGCTGGCTTCACAAGAGTATTTCCCCATGTAGGACCATGTCCTATGAATAAAAGAGTTTCATTTCCCTCCCATAAGTGGTGCAGCTTCAGAGGAGTGAGGATGGAGAATTTGCCTCTGGCAGCACTGTGTCTCCTCCATACCCAAGTTTGCCTAAGACACGGAGAGCAAAATCAGGTGGAGAGAATGACTCTGCAGTCATTGGCCTGCAGAGTGTGAACTCCAGGCTGGGATATATACAGTACAGCTGTCTCACTTGCACACAAGCTGTAGCATAGCATGCATTTGCAAGTCAGTCGGGACCATGTTCAGATCATCTCCTCTAGGTGCCTGCTTTCGTTGCCATGACAACTGGTAAAACAGTGACGGGCAATTCGGGCTCCCCACGCTCCATGGCTGCCAGACTCTACTCCTTATATAGGCAATGGAAAGAAGTCAGCATCTAAGATAGGCATCTAAAATCAACATGCTGACTACACCCACACACACTCCCACCCCCAGCCAGCTGCTAGATTCCTGTCTGGTCCCCACAAGCGAGAGGGACCCACTACACAGTCACCACTCCTGAACCTGCTTCCTCATTTGACTTCCTCTTCCAATATGTCATTCAGAAGTGACAGTGTGACATCTGGGAAATGGTCCAAATATACCGATTTTTAAACTGAAGTCCTCAGCAGCAGTTAAACAGCCAAAGCTTTCTGTTCATCATAATATTAGAAACATCCAGGTTTCTATGCAATTTGGTGGAGAGCAGTGAATCTTACTATTGGACCTGAAAGGATATTTTCATGCATTTCCAGATCTTTCATCCTGGAAATGTATTCCACAGATATGGAATCAGACAGACCTCCTTTAAGCTTCAGAATAAAGATGGAAAATTCAGAAAAGAAAAAAAAAAACACAACTTAATTTACCCATTTCAGGCAAAACTACTTTAAGTATAAGATCTTGAGACAACTGTTAGACCTGCAAGTAATGAAAACCTTTCTCTGCAACTACTCACACAAATTCTAATGCATTCCCTGTCAGTTCATCCTTCTTGGAAAGACATCAAACCTTTTCCTGTTTTCAGTACCGCTTTCATTTTTTATGGGTTCTTCCCTTGCACATACATAACTCTCCATCAGACCTTCAGCAGTGCCACTATCGCCATTCCTGAGGTGTCTCCCCTTTTATCAGGTGAAATACATGCAGCGGAGTGTCTCACATTGGTAAGTTTTTATTTTTTCATTTGTTGGGTTTGAAGGTCTTTGTGTCATTGTTTGGTTGTTGTTACAGAAGTATTTTTTTAGCTGTTTATTTTTTGAATAGACTTGCTGCTGTGCATTTACATTAAGGATGGCCAAAAAAATTACCTAGGAAAGAAATGGACCTTACACATGGAGCAGAAGTAGGTGTGATTTATGACGTGCCTTAATTCCTGGAGGAGTTCATTCCAGATGTTCAGATAACAGATTGAAGCTTGTTTCAATTCCATTATACCAGCAGTGTGAAGTCTGTGATCACCTGGGAACTTCAGCAAGAACCTCCAGAAAGTGCAAGTTTAGGCTCCTCATTTACACTGATTTCTGTTAAGATTCCATCCTCTCACCTCACTTGATCCATCTAAAAGCTTGTTACTTCATCAGAGCTTTCTCCACTGCCCATAGAGAGAAACAGGCTTCTTTAGGAACAAAGAGAGGAGATGTCTCCTCCTCTACCCACTCAATACAGGGAATTGGCTTACACAATTTGCCCAGCTGTTTGGAACTGAATGTGAGGAACCATGAATCCCATGCGTGACGGCAGTGGGCATTGGGCATTCTGTAGGAATCAGGGACCTTCATGCTCTTCTAGGCAGGAGATTTTGAGTTTGATTTCATGATCTATGCAAGGCCAACAGAGAACTTAGAGAGGAGGCCAGAGGTGCTTTGCAAAGCCTGTGTTACCAAAGAAACACTCTGCTCTGTACTGCAAAGGGCTAGCTGCAGAGGGCTTCATTGTCAGATGACTTGAATTACCACAGTCCATCCAAGACATGGTGAAAGCACGGATATCTGAAGTGACTTTATTATTGACAAGGGTTGCATGTGGTTTCTGGGCCAGCTCAAGCCCATGGGAAGTGTTATTCATAGAATCATAGAATGGTTTGGGTTGGAAGAGACATTTAAAGGTCTTCTAATCCAATCTCCCTGCAATGAGCAGGGATATCTTCAATTAGATCTGGTTGCTCGGAGCCTTGTCCAACCTGACCTTGTGTGTTTCCAGAAATGGAGCATCTACCACCTCTCTGGGCAACCTGTGTCAGTGTTTCACCAGTTATTCACTGATGTTGCTTTGTGTTGCAGGAATTCAAGCACATTCTTTAAGTACAGGCAGATCTGTCATTTTATCCAGTTGAACCTTCAGCAAGGCTATGAAATGCACTCCCTGTGCTCACTGATATTCTTACCTTGCTCAAATTCACCTTCAGCCAACTAATCTTCACTTACAGCTGAACCTTTCCAAGACATAAGGTTACCAGTGTGACAGTAAATGCAACCAGTATGTGTCAGTCCCCTGCTGCTAGCTTTTGGATTAAAGTTAATGAAGCTACTCACTTTCTGAATACTAAAAAGAGGTAAGAAAAGGAACAATTCCTGTGGGGATCCATCAGCAAAAGTTCTAGTAATAGGGACATAATTTTCCATTATTGCAGTTTCGCCTTTACCCAAGGGTATCTCCTACTCTGGGTGCTTTAATCTGCCTGAGTTGAATCAATGATTTCAAATTATATTTTCAAAATAATTTGTCGAACATCTGTGGGCCATTTTTTAAACAATGGCCATATTTAGCAACTACAGAATAAATGGAAGGTTAATTTGAAGACAGAAAAACAAAAGGCAATGTTTTGTGGCTTTATTAGTCACCCTTACCCTCAGCATGGAGGGATCGCTGTAGCACACCTGGACTTTAATGAGTGATATCCACTGCTTGAGTCACTATTCTCTGAAAAGAGTGAAGGTTGCCAAGCCAGGCTCTTTGATTTTACCATTCAGTCATTGTTTTGTTGAAATGTCATCCTCTTTGATAATCGAAGCAGATATGCAAATAAATTAAAGGAAGAGCTTATGCTGAGTGGATGAAAATGGCACTTGTGCTTTTAAATGGACAAGCAAGCTTCATTTGAACAAGTGTTTTATCTGTCACGGACAGGGCTTCATAACGATGCCTGCCATGACACAGGGAAAAGCAGCTAAAGCAAAAGACCTATTCCAAAATATAACCTTCCCTTCAGTTATTATTTATCTAATTGCACAGCCAGATTTAGTCTGTGCATTTGAAAGCATAATTAATCGCAATGCATTTAGTAATGTTCCATTCTGCACCACCTGTAAGTCAAAGTGCTGTAAGACAGATTTGATTTTTGGAAGGGTTTTCATCACACCGTATGTACTGAAAATAATTAGTGAGCCAGTAGGGCAGTTACTTCTATCCTGCTAATTGGATATGTTGGCAGATCTTATGCCCTTGTGGTCAGATGTTGACCTCATTTGCAGTGTTCCAACCAGTGGGATTACCTCACTTGGGTGGTCGTGTGTGTATTTAAGAACATAATTCACTCTTTTCAGTTTTGTAGGAATTGAACTGGTTTGTGTTAGCCATGAGCTTACTCTGAAGGGATCAAAATTAATGTCTTAATACGTGCTAAATGACTACCTATGGCTTAGCACGGCGAGAGTTGTTTGCAAGCCTTTGCAGCTACCATCAGGAATTTAAAAGCATTCAGCCTGGTCCAAAGGGGCCTTTTGCACTGATTTTCACCATTCATTATAGTCTTAGAAGGTTTGGAAAAAAGCGTTTATGGAATGTGTCAGTGCAGTTTCACAATAATTCAGTTTTGGCAGCAATGTCAGTTTAAGAAATCCCCTTCTCCCTTCTCCTGCCTTCGCACTGCAGTTCACTGACCTCCTGGTTGTGCCAGCACAACTGTTTGTAAAGCAGTGTGATACATTGGATTAATGACATAATCCAGGGTAAACTGCCTTCTTTTCCCCCTCCCCCGTCTTTTTTGCTTTTAGAGAGGAAAATGGCAGAAGGGGAGGCAAACCCCCTCAACCACTAGCTTTCCCATCCCATGGCTTGAGAACTACTGCTATGGCAGTTCAAACACTGAGCAAGGGGTTCCACAGAACAAGCCTTTGGTGTGCATTGTGCAGACAAAGCCCTTGGGTACAAGGAAAGCAGGACTGACAAGGAGGACAGGGCAGGGATGGGGTCAGGGAGAATGGACGCCAAACAAGCTTCAGCTCAGGACAAAGGACCATTGGGCTACTTGGTAGGGCAGGGACCCCCTTACAGCTGGGGTTCCTGGGAGACAGTATTCAGTCATGAATACTTGGAGTGGCTGGCAGGTGACACTGAAGCTGATGGGATCCAGACCTTCGTGTGCTATGCTTGCTAGAAGACTGATAAACCTGAGGCTTTTCATTTGCTTTAGAGAATTTACGTTTTTTGAGTGAATGGCAATGCGCTGGTCATCTGAATCACAGAATCACAGAATCACAGAATCACAGAATCACAAGGTTGGAAAGGACCCATTGGATCATCGAGTCCAACCATTCCTAACACTCCCTAAACCATGTCCCTAAGCTCTTCATCCACCCGTTCCTTAAACACCCCCAGGGAAGGCAACTCGACCACCTCCCTGGGCAGTCTGTTCCAGTACCCAATGACTCTTACTGTGAAGAATTTTTTTCTGATATCCAACCTGAACCTCCCCTTACGGAGCTTCAGGCCATTCCCTCTAGTCCTGTCCCCTGTCACTTGGGAGAAGAGGCCAGCTCCCTCCTCTCCACAACCTCCTTTCAGGTAGTTGTAGAGAGTAATAAGGTCTCCCCTCAGCCTCCTCTTCTCCAGGCTAAACAACCCCAGCTCTTTCAGCCACTCCTCGTAAGACTTGTTCTCCAGCCCCCTCACCAGCTTTGTTGCTCTTCTCTGGACACGCTCCAGAGCCTCAACATCCTTCTTGTGGTGAGGGACCCAGAACTGAACACAGTATTCAAGGTGCGGTCTCACCAGTGCTGAGTACAGAGGGAGAATAACCTCCCTGGACCTGCTGGTGACCCCATTTCTGATACAAGCCAAGATGCCGTTGGCCTTCTTGGCCACCTGGGCACACTGCTGGCTCATGTTCAGTCGGCTGTCAACCAGCACCCCCAGGTCCTTCTCTTCCGTGCAGCTCTCCAGCCATTCTTCCCCCAGTCTGTAGCGCTGCATAGGGTTGTTGTGCCCCAAGTGCAGGACCCGGCATTTGGCCTGAAATGTCCAGGAGGCAAGTTAATCAGAAGTGAAAAAGAATGGGAATAAGAAAGACATTGAAGAAATGTGTAGTTGAGGAAGTTAACATAGCTTCAATTTGCTAGCAAATATCTTTCAGCACATGCAGCTTAGGAACAAATGGGAAGTGAGACCAGCACCTCTTACAAAATAGTGATATTTTAAAGTACTGGTGCTAAAGGGGGGTTTGTATGCTATTTTTCACTGGAATAAAATTTGACAACTCCAAGAAGACATACTTCAGATTTTCCTTAAAGCCTATCAAATCTTAGCTGGAAAAGGTACATAATTCCCCAAAAGAAAGCAGAAAGGAAGGAGAAAGAAGAGTTTTAACAACTCAAAGTAATAATATGCTGGTATTTGTATTTTGGGTTTTTTTCAGCAGAAGCTTACAATAGTTTAGAAGTCCAGAGACTACATTTTTTTCTTGTTGTTTTTTTTTTCCCACAGGACAAATGAAATATCTTTTCAAAAATTATTCTAATATCTTTTCAAAAATTATTCTAATACTGATGACTGTAATGTCATTTACAAGCAGAGCGCTCTGTGCATGAGGCATTTCCATCAACTCAATAAGGACGTAATGAAAACGGAGATAGATATTAAGGTAAGCTAGTCCCAGCCAAGTATGTAAGCAATGGTGGTAATAGTAGTACTGAAAGCAGTCATATTTCCTAGCTTATCTTAGTAGTGACATCCATCTAGAAATCATGAAAACTGTATTTATTAATGCAAAACACAGAGGGTTGCTTTAAATTCCAGACTCTGTTTGGATGGTAGAGATACTAAATTTTGAAGAGGTAACGATCCATTTTACAGAGAACAATCTTTTTGACAGATTTAGACACACTAGCTTGGAAATGCAATAAAATGCAATAAAATAAAATGCAATAAACTGGAATAAAATAAAAAGAGTTAATAAAAATACTAGCTGGAGGAATAAGGAAAGATGGCTTAGAAGACATGGAAATAGTAATTTTTTTCCAGTAACCAGTTCAGACAGAATCAAGATTACTAAGAACAAGAGTGAGGAGAACTACCTGCATGCTATCTAACTAAGCGAGACTCCTCTGCTTGAATAGTAATCAGGAAGAGGGTATAGTTTTTAGAAAATGGTGTCTTGTCCATGATGACCCAGCAAGTATTTTCCATAAACAAATGTCAGCCTGTTCACTGCGGGTAGTGACTTAGGTATTCACTATGGAAAATTTGCAGAGAGTGACTGTCCTTCAAAGGCATCTGATGGCTTTTCTCCTCCCTGAAGTGGATGGTAAAAATTGCAGAGTTCTTCAAGGGGTAGGACTGAAATCAAATTTTAGAGTCAGCAGTAGGGCTTGCAAACTTCAACAACTGCCAAGCTTTCACCTGCAGTTTGGCAGGTATCACACAAGTATTTGCACCACAATAATGCATTTGTTTGTAAAATATCCCCATACGAAATACTGCTTGAAATACTGTTTGTGGAAACCAGATAAAAGGAGTTCTGAAAACCAAAGCAAATTTGCAAATCCTTGTTTGCAACTGTTTTCTTTGGTATTCATCCGGCTCTACTGGGAGAGGTCTGCTTCACCTAATGTTGGCATTCTAGAAGTTAAGTAGCTAGTTTAAGCATGTAATTTCAAACAATGATCTGCAGATGATGGAGAGAAATAAGCACTGTCAAAAGGCAATTCCTCCTGTCTCTACTAGACACATCCCTTACGGGATGATGGACCACCCCCTGGAGAGACATATATCTCTGACTGCAAAGGGAGCACCAACGATTAGTTTGGAGAAGACACTGCTAAGTCGGATTACTCTCATTAATGAGTCACATTTTTTGCCAACTGATACACCTTCAATAGGACTTCATGGTGCAAAATCGGCTGCTATGGTCCCTTTTCTTGAGGCCAACCATCCTTCTCTTCCCTTTGCACATACATCCATGGGGTAGGTGGGCCAGTTTAATTGCAACTCCACTTTGGTCAGGACTTAAAGTTCTTTGTAAATACAAAGGAGAGATCTCCACTAACAAGAATCTGTATTCAAATCACCAACCATCCTGTCAGACTTTGGCTTTTAATAGGGCCAAGAAGGAGACCACAAGCTTTTATGAAAAACAATCCTGTGTTAAGACAACACAAAAACCAAAGCACATTGCTGGGAACCAAACTAAATGCTGAGACAGTGTCTAGTCATACCTGTCTAAACAGTCCCAGGGAGGTCACAAGCATCAGAACTTGCTCATCTCTGCTGCTGAAATAGTTTCTGGCATGGCTCATGCCCCTTCAAAATAACTTTCTCCATGGCCTGATTGTGACAGTTATGATCCATTCTCAATAAGGAATTTGGATGTAATCATTAACAGGCGGGTGTGAAACCTTAACAGCAGGGACTTAGGTTACTCTGTGCCAGCTTACCCAAATGCAAGAATATGGTCATAAGAAGATTAGATATAGGTATAACCTAATACTTGCAAAGTGCAGCATATTATGTTAGACAGTAGATGTTAATATTCAATGCTGAAACTGGTATTTCCATATTCGTAGCACCTGTATTCTCATATAGAGCAGCAAAGCTTTTCTCAGCGCTCATATGACAGATTCATTTTCCATCATCTTCCATTTTATGACTTTTCTTTTTGTGCTTGTAACCTTCCAGTGATTCCACTTTGAATTATGAGCACCACCTTAGACAGATTTAGCTGCAGCAGCTGCTGGCTGAGAGGAACAATTACCACGTAGCCAAAAGCTGAGAGTGGTCCCACAACTGCCTTCTGCAGTCACCTTCAACATTTTCAAGAGACAGCTAAGGGACATCTAGTAGCAGCCTACTTGAAGGATAGCTACCAAGATGGTGGAGCAAAACTATTTTTACTAGTGGCAGACTGTACAGCAAAGCCACAAACAAAAATTGCGGCTTGGGAGATCCAAGTAGAATATTAGGAAGTCTTTATCGACCAGGAAAGGCATGCAGCACTGGAATAGGCTACTGAGACAAATTTTGGTGTCTCTGTCTTAGGCAGTCTTCAAGGTTTGGCTGGAGAAAGCCACAGCTGACCAAATCTAGTACCAATGATAGCCATGCTTTAATTTGCTTTAGTCATGCTTTAATATAATCCAGCTTCAATCAGCTGGATTGAATGATCTTGAGAGGTCCTTTTCGACTGGCATTTCTATGAGAGGCTGAAAGCATCTCAGAAAATTCTCCACTTGAGAGTGCTGTGTGTTCTCGCTTCCAGTTCTTTGCTTCTTCTGTGTTCCATCCAGGTCAAGCAGCAGCACCCAGAGGTCACACAGGAAGGACTATTTCCTTGGTATGCCTTCCTCTTCCTCATACTCCTTCTTCCGACCTCGGCAGAGCTGCGCAGTTTGCCTAAAGAAAGAATGTGACCTTTTGACAACAGAGTCATCCAGCAATTTGTTCTAGTTGTAAGCTATTTCCCGAATCTTGTTTTTTTCCTTCAGCCTTTTTGCCACCAATGGGAAGGTTTGCTATGCCTGGAATGTGCAGTTTTGGTCACCACTCACTGCAATATAATTCCCAGTTCAATAATACGCACAAGAAACTTGGTTTCAGCCAGGACCTGCGCTTTTCTCTTATGTAATGGGCTGTGCTTCAACAGAACTTCCCAAACATGTTTTTTTGAGGGTTTTTTAAAGTAGAAATTGTTGAGTAAGGTAGATTTATTAAAAAGTATGCATAGCCTCATGAAAAAGCAAGTACGCTTGGCTGAAGAAATAGTGATGACATAGGTAAATATATAATCAGTTATGAAGTTCATGTTTTTAATTTATATTATAGGCATGTGTTGTGTACTTTTATAAGTAAACACATCTACATGTATTTCTAATTATAAAGCAGTTTGTGTTTACATACTGATATATGCATATATAAGAAATCAACAAATATTTGTGCAGATAATTGATTTCTATGTATACACCTCGTGGTTACGGAGGAAAAAGGCAGACACTCTATACCAATGCAACACGCAGATCCATAGTGGTGAACCGCTTGATTTTGACTTATCTGCTCTTCCTACAATAACTCACAGAATTTATACTAAAGTTCAGTCTGGACAGCTTCACATCACTGATACTTAATACAAATATAAAGCAGAATAACTGCCTTTGAAGATTTTCTTTATTCCATTTCAGTATCTCATAATGCTACAGCAGTCAGGCAGTACTCAATATCCAGTAATCCACTATGCACAAGTTGCTAATGGGCACTAAGGTGAATCCTGAGATCTTACTGAGAGCTGAGATCAGATATGAGTGAAAAATTAAAGTTCTTCGCTTTACAAATAATTTTTCTCCTAGAAATTCTCAAAATACAGTAGACATTCTTTAAATTATTTATCAGTCTGTTTCAATCAGTAGGAATCACTCACCACTTTCAGAATGGAAAACACTTTTTCAGGTGACAAATCTGGTAGACCTTAAAACCATAATCTCATTATATACATACAAAGATTTGACGGATATTTTGAGCTAATATTTTTACTGGCCATAAACTGTTATTCCCTGCCAGACTGAGATGGTTAGCCTGAGGGGGGAAACGTTTGGCTCTTAGAAAGTAAGACACATGAAAAAAGTAGTGGGAAAATGCTATTTTTAAGAAGACTCTGAGCATTTTTCTAATAGGTTTTGTGTAAAATGTTGCAGCCACTGAAAACATCATGCGTCAGAAAGCTTGGATTGGCGTTCCTTTGGGATGTCTTGCACAATTTGCTTGGGTTATTTTCTAATACAGATCACTAAGACTTCTCAGAAAAGCAAATTATCTCCATTAAAAAAAAGAAAAAAAAAAAAAAGACAGGGGATTTTACTGTTAAGTTTTCCTTTACTGCTAGAGCAAATGCTAATGGTTTAAGTGGTTATAATGGATGGTCAATTCAATCGAGTTTAATTCAGCAGAAAACCCAGAGCATCTGGAAAGAGGTTCCATGAGCAGGAATTCAATGGAGCATACCAGCTGTTGTTATCACCTTTCTGTTTTCGAGCTGTAAACCTTACTTGTACCTGACCTGTAGGCTCCTGAGGACATGCCTGCTGCCAGGAATTGGTCTGTCCAGCTCCCTGCTAGGCTGAAGGGCATGAAGTGCACATATCAGTAATCCAGGGCTACACAGGTTTGGACTCTTTTCCTAACCTGCCCTCCCCTCCCTTAACACACAAGGTAGGTGGCTGCATGGTTCTCTTTGTTCAGCTTATAGTCTCCTTCCCTGAAGGGTGACAGGGAGAAGATGACCCAGCAGCTCCACTGAAAGCTGTGCCACTGGTTACAGTCTCTCTCCCTCTCTGGCAGCCCTTGGTCTGTGGAAGCCTCTCATGTTCTTTTAACACAGTCTAACACATTCACACTGCCTGAGCAGAAGTCCCAAGATCCACATTTTGGGCTCCAATGTTTTGTCTTCTCTTCCAATCTATGCTGTGACCTTCTAGGTCATTTTTATGAGAACAAAACAGCACATGGCTTCATCAGCCTTTGAAGACGGAAGGAGGAAGAAAGAGGTAGATACCTATTGACATTGCACCTTCTGGGACTTTAGATACTAGGATTGCTCCTCTGACATGCTACTGCAGAGATAACGAGTTGGTGTCTGTAAGAGCCCACTCTAGGTTCTCATCACAAACAGCACTGTGCTATTTTTAGCATTGTCGCTGGTTTGTTTGGTGAAGACACACCCCAGAGTGAGCTCGTCGTGACATGAAAATGACTCAGGACAGAAACCGACACGAAAAACCACCCACCTTCAAAGTCAGAGTCCTAACTGATTAAGAAAACAACTCCAGAATCCTGTCGTCATCAGCTGCTTCTAATTACATCCTGCATTTTCAAAACATTGCTCTTCTTACCCCCAGAGTGGATTGTAGGGAGGTTTTTCAAAGGGATCTGAACAGGCTGGACCGCTGGGCTGAGATCAGTGGCATGAGGTTTAACAAGACCAAATGCCGGGTCCTGCACTTGAGGCACAACCCTATGCAGTGCTACAGACTAGGAGAAGAGTGGCTGGAAAGCTGCCTGGAGGAGAAGGACCTGGTGGTGTTGGTTGACACAGACTGAACATGAGCCAGCAGTGTGCCCAGGTGGCCAAGATGGCCAATGGCATCTTGGCTTGCATCAGAAACAGTGTGCCTAGCAGGCTCAGAGAGGTTATTCTGCCCCTATACTTGGCACTGGTGAGACCAGACCTCAAATACTGTTTTCAGTTCTGGGCCCCTCATCACAAGAAGGATATTGAGGCTCTGGAGCGTGTCCAGAGAAGAGCAACGAAGCTGGTGAAGGGGCTGGAGAACAATTCTTATGAGGAGTGGCTGAGAGAGCTGGGGTTGTTTAGTCTTGAGAAGAGGAGGCTGAGGGGAGACCTTATTACTCTCTACAACTGCCTTAAAGGAGGTTGCAGAGAGGAGGGAGCTGGCCTCTTCTCCCATGTGACAGGGGACAGGACAAGGGGGGGGGAACGGCCTCAAGCTGCAGCAGGAGAGGTTCAGACTGGACATGAGAAAAATAATTTTCACAGAAAGGGTCATTGGGCACTGGCAGAGGCTGCCCAGGGAGGTGTTTGAGTCACCATCCCTGGAGGTATTTAAAAGACGGGTGGATGAGATGCTCAGGGACATGGTTTAGTGGTTGATAGGAATGGTTGGACTCGATGATCCAGGAGGTCTTTTCCAACCTAGCGATTCTGTGATTCTGTGAAACACAGAAGACATAATGTGGAAAGAGTCGGGAACTGATGGATAGTCTTCTCTGGAGAAAGTGGTGGTACAGAAAATGGGAACGAACCCTGCAGGAACAGCTAGGGTTGGATTAAGGTCCATAAGAATCTCAAAATCAAGATCTTCTATCGACAACTGTTAATTGTGGGAGGGCTTTTCCTACACAAAAGCACAGTGTGAAAGGAAATCCTTCCAGGGGAGAGGGCCTTCCTGCATCTGAAAGCTTGCGAGTTTCTTCAGCCTGGTAACTTAAATGATGTTCATTGGTGAAAACAGTCAGAAGCCAGCCATGTTTTAGGAACCTGTCAAGAGACTGTTTGATCCGCTATCATGCCTGAGTTTCCTCAACAGTGTTTTGAGGCTTTAGCTGAACATCAGTGTTCTGTGCACACAGTGACACATAAATGCCATTGCTTAGCTTGACTTGAGACACCAGCAAGAAACTGAAAGAAAGAATATGCAATCAGCTGGCTGTTTATTGATGTGGC
This sequence comes from Cuculus canorus, assembly GCF_017976375.1. NCBI lineage: Eukaryota > Metazoa > Chordata > Aves > Cuculiformes > Cuculidae > Cuculus > Cuculus canorus. Next base: position 27,691,594 of record NC_071401.1, read on the forward strand.
CTCCTTATCCATAGTCTCCGCCCAGTTCTGTGCCCCATCACCTTGAAATAATACCCTATTGTATTCTTTCAAAAAGGACAGATCCTCAAAGGCAGACATCTATTTCTTCAAGCACAGGGATATATTGTTCTGCCTACAAGCACAGGCAATTGGTCAAGTTCCCATTTTTCTCTTATTCCAGTTTTCTTCAGTGCATTTGGTAACAGATCAGCAAATCAATCCAAACTGTGGTATTTAAACCACTCAGAACCTCCCTTGCATCCTAATCTTCCAGATAATTAAATTCTGTGCACATATTCTCTCAGTATGTTCAGTATTAACATTGAAACAGATATTCCCCGCTTCTTATGCGTTTTTTAAACAGATGTTCCAATATCCTGAAGAAAACTGAACTATAAGCCTCAAATATGTGCATATTATAATATACTGAAAACATATTAGAGATAAAATGTTTTCCATCAGCTACTGCTTGTGATAGAGGCAGAGGCAGTCACATGAGACCCTTTGTACAGTACCCACCATCACTTACCACCCTAATGCCAAGGTACCCCAAGGCAAGGCACGTCTTTTACCATTTGCAGCAAAGCATGGGGTCCTCCAGCTTCATAACTCCTAAACAAAGTAGGTGAAGCTGGTGGACCCCCTGTCAGCTGCAGCTGAAGGATGTGTCGCATCAGAGCCTGCAGCTGAAGGATGTGTCGCATCAGAGCCTGCAGCTGAAAATTCCGTGTTGGAGGGTCACATCCCCATGCCATGGGCTGCTAGGGGTCTTCTGTACCATATCACACTGTGCTAGGCATGCTGTGGCAGCATCAAAGCTGAGGACATAGGTGGCTGGCTTTGCTCACCCAGTTACAGAGGTCTATAAACTGTTCTGCAGAAGTTTAGCCATTGTCCCAAATGGCTTTTGGCTGTATTTGGCTCTATCATCTAGGAGGTGAATTTACTGGGTCACAGCTTGGCAAAAGCATTGCTCCTATCCTCCCTGGACAAAACAACACTGAGGGATCTCCCAAGCCCCTCAGACACTAGCAGCATCGCTCCTCTGACCTGCATGAACATAATCCAATACAGCAGTTGTCAGAGGATCCTGCCATGTGTATGAACACCGAGAACACCTCAGTCTTTGGACTTAATGCATAAAACAAGACTAGAGATGGCTGCAGAGTATATGATTTTGAGTTTTCCCTTGGATAACATGACAAGTTGTCTTGCATTTCAAGAAAGTACTTAGAAAACAACTGAATCCTCTTATGTAGGAAGCATACGGGACTTGTTAGAGGTAAGAGCATACAACAAAGTAAAGGACAAGTACTTTGCATCTTACATCACAGCCAGGAGAATTCTGGTGAGGAAACACAGCCTGACTATATCTGCTGGAAATCCAGACCAGTGCGTCCTCCCCATTCTGAAGAAAAGCCAGTGCACAGAACCATGAAAGCTGCTGGGCCTGGTCATGTCCATGAAGCTCCACAAACTGAAGCAAGATACCACCAATGACCATTTTGATCATTTGCAAACCAAAGCCCAGCTTTGATCATGATTCCACACACTGTTCATCTGTCCTCTGTCATGGGAGTAGTCAGTCTGATCCCGTCAGGTCAAGAGAAGGGCAGAGGCATTGTTAGGTAGAAAGTCATCTTAGTGAGCACCAGATTGTGCTTCAGGCAAGATTGAAACCTTTTTTTTAACATTTTGCTCTTTTCCCTGTGGAGAACAAGGTGAGAACAGTATTTTCGGGGTCTAGTTTCAAAACAGCAATCCAGTAACATCCATGAGACATATCCTGAATTAAATCTTTACACATTTGACCTCCAAATGCCACTCTAAGGCCTGAGGAAATCTAGAATTAAATAATGTCACCTACCACAATCCTGTTCTCATCCAAAGTAGTTATGGAGCTTGTGGACTGTCTTATATCACATGACCCTGCAAACACAGCAACATCACCATGTTCTGGGCCATCTTCATCTGCTTAGTCACGACCGTAAAGGAAGGACTAATAGTTCTACCCTGGCCAAGCAGAAGCAACTGGTGACTCCCCAATACCTCCAGGAGTAGGGCGGGGGACAGGGCTTGTACAAGTTCAATGCTTTCAGGTGCATCACTGTGTGGGAATCCTTGTTTCGTGGCACTGGATGAGTCAGCTGTCTTTTGCAAGCTTATCAGTTTAAATAGCTATTTTCCAGCATCTCAGCAGGGTTTGCTCAATGCAAAAATAGACTACACAGGGCATTAATTTGTCTGTCCTGGAGCTGCTCCAGCAAAATACATAATTACCAGCATGTGAAAAGAATTCCCACCAGGAATATCGCTCTTTGAAAAATTACTGTATTGATTGTTGGTCTGTTGGACTTTTTGTAATGAATGGTTTTGAGCTCAATACCAAGCTGTCAGCAGTGCATTTTTGCAAAGATAGGACCTTGCAATAAAACATTTCAGGATACATTAAAGTATCATGAAATGTATGAAAGTATTCAAGGCCACGTTGGATGAGCCCTTGGGCAGCCTGATCTAGTGGGATGTGTCCCTGCCTGTGGCAGGCGAGTTGGAACTGGATGATCTTTAAGGTCCCTTCCAACCCAAACTATTCTTTGACTCTATGATTCTATGACTCTATGACTCTATGATTCTATGACTCTATGACTCTATGATTCTATGAAAGACTGCATCCTGTAGGCTTCATGAGAGAACATTGCTTGGCCCATCCTTACTAACTCAAAACTCAGAAGCAAGTTTCCCAATGGGTTCACCAATTTTTTAATACTTACTGAATGAACTTGGGCTGATGTACACATTTGCATAGAAATACAGGAAGTGTCTAATTTTTCATCTAAAATTAGAGAGTGAAAGTTGTGGGCTCAGGCCCAAAATCAAGTCACCACCAGTGACTTATCAGTTCAACTGGCACCTTTGACCAATGGCACATGCAAAGTCATCCAATTGAGTTCTATTTCAATGTAAGTTAAGGTCAGATAACTCAAATACGTTTTATGTATCAGGGGCTGAAAGTACACTTCAGGACAGTTACTTTCAGTTACTTGTATTAGCTTGTTATGGCACTGTTGAGTGGTAGTGCATCTGAGCTTCAAGTTTGCCTTGAAATTTTGAAATGTTTCAGCTGCTTACAATGGACCAAAGGAGAAAAACCATTTAGACATTTCACCCATAAAGAGGTCCATATGGACCCAGCAACTCAGTGAGGTACATGAAGTCACGATGTTTTACAGAGTAGCAACAATTAGTTAAGGTTTCAGTACTTTCTATTTGAAGTTTTAAAGCATTATTGTTGATTGCATTAACCAAAGAATGCTGTTTTGGTTAATAATTGCATATTCCATTTGCAGATTCTCTGAGAAGTCTTTCCAGTCCCTGACTAGGGGGTGCCACCCTGTTGTATCAGAACTGCTTTAGGCAACATGCAACACACTCCGTGGCTGCAGATGAGTAGTCATGGTGTCACCCAAATCACAGTAGGGTTGTCTCCAACCTCATTCATTGCACTGCTCCCAACAAGCAGAAGTGAACCCCAAGCCCAGTACCTCACTCCAGCCTTTGCAACACAGCCCTGAATTAAAAGGTAGGCATGTTTCCATCTTCAGTCTGCTCTTGCAGAGCTGTGTAATCACACCCACATGCACTCATCTGCTCCTGGTTACATTACCACACTGCCATTTAAAAGTTTCCTCCTCTCAGGCCACAGTTTTGGGCCACACAAAGTGGGGATGCTGGCTGTCTGAACAGCACAGGAACCAGCTGGGGAAGGAAACACGTGCACTGACAGCATTAGCAGCCTTCGTGTGGCTAGCCCTGCCCAATTCTAGCCTTGGTGGTCAGACAGGGTCAACACGCTCTGGCCCCAGGGCGTTCACAAGCATTAGGGTCTGAGATCAATCATCCTTCACCTCTCACGTGCTCTTACTTTTCCCCTCCAATTTCCAACACACATGAGGAACAAACCTTCCCTGGGCAGCAAGATTCTGGGAGCCTGCTACCCTACTCACATGGTGGAAAACATGCAAGTTTTGGCACCTTGCCCAGCAACAGACCCTTAGTGAGTAATAAACCCCAATTTCCCTCGAGACAGCCAAATCACTTGTCTCTTATTGTCTTTTTATTTTTCCCCAAGGCATTTCAATATAAATAAAGACAGATGCCAGAGTCTATTCCCTCTCATCTCTTAATCATTTTGCATTTATCATAACACAGGCTAGTGCTTTATTACATGGGTTGCCTGTTTCCTCACATAGGTATCCCATATCTGAACCTCAAACTCTCTGCCTAAAAAAACAACTCCAGGGTAAAAGCAGGAGAACATTCCCTTTGCTATGTCAAATCCACTGAGCAAACACCAACAGCTTCACCTGTCCCAAAGGAATAAAATTAATTTAATATTTCCTAGGATAAAAAGCTATTGTTCAAAGAGTTCTCCCCCTTACTAGTCCGGAGGGAGTAAAACTCAAGCTGACCCAACTACTCCATAAAGTATTATAACTTTGGGTAACTAGAAGCAGAAAGAGCTCAGAGAAGTCCATTGTTTCCCCTTCAAGAGAAAGAATGAGGCTGAAGATCCCCCTTGCAAAAAGATGGGAGTCTCCCACAGACCAGGGTTTACTTCCCAAAAATGTACAGCTAGTCTTCAGGTTTGCTCTACATAGCAGCAGCTGTGTCTCACGTTGGGCTGTTCTAGCGAGACCAAAGCTATTGCATCGGTCAGAAGATCACCTCCCAGATCCTGCCATGCATTGCATGATCACCCAGCAAGGAGACGCTCTGCAAGCAGTGCTGGGGCATCTGCAGCCCGTGCCACTGCTATGGCAAACTGGCAGCCTCGCAAAGCCCGCAGGGATGCTCTCACCCTGGAATTCCCCCACCCTGTCTCAGGCTACCTTCACTTCATTATCTGTACGAAAACTCTCCTGATTCCTTCCACGCTGGAGGAGAAAGGGATTTCCCCACATTTCAATCTGCTTGATCCAAGACCACGCCATGAAGTATCTTACTAAGATATGTGATGCAGGTATTTCCAAGGGGTTGGGGGGGGGGGGGGGGGGGGGGAAGGAAGTTTCTACAGGCAGAGCAGGTAGCTCTGCAATGCTGCAACTACCAGCACGTCTATCCAGAATCTCATGTGTCATGTAGAAATACTCACACTGTCAATTAAAGGACTGATCCTGCCTCTTCAGAGGCCTTCCTGCCTCTTGCTGCCTTGTTTGCGCTGAAGGTCTTAACTATAAAACACTTATGGACCATCGCTTTACTGGAGCATTTGTCTGATGAGCCTCCATTAGCAGAGGCTGCTATTTCAAGGCTGAGAGCTTGATTTGCCTACCCATGGGTGAACGGTGCTATTTCCAGCTGTCTCTAGTGCCTGAGGCATCAGCACAGGGAGAACCGTACCCTACTGGAGGGGCACTCAGAGGCTATGCCAGGCAGCCGAGGGTGCTTCAGATGGCACTAGATGTTTGGGTTTAAGTAATCCATCAGGTCTACAGCACATACGCAGCAGGCATCTTGCCTAGGGCAAGAGTGTCAGCCTCATGCTCCGTTCAGTACAATCTCAGTTCAATAAAGTGAAACAGAGATGTTCACATGCTTTGGAAAGACAACAAAGTGCATTTTGGGGTGTCCAAGCTGTGGTCATGCTAGTGTGGCAGGAAGAGCTACAGGTCTGAGAGCCTCCATTTGAAGGAGCACAGCCTGAAGTCTTGGCATACCAGGAAAATACACAGTCAAGGTCCCATGTTTGGAGCAGTAGGCTGATGCAGCAGCCTTCACTTCAGTTTCTATCACTATTAGGTTTACTTAAAAGATGTTGATGCTATTTTAGAGTGTTGCTGTATATTTATTTCTCTTTTTTATCTATGCAATGAGTTAAAAAATGCCATATGCCTGTTTTTATATTCCTTGGGCTTCACCCCCACGCACACCCCATACACACACAGAGTTTCCAGTTGACTAAGGAATGCTAAACATTTATCTGTGGCTTAGCACAGCCACCGTATATCGATGCATACATCCACTGTGGGTGTACTGAGAAATATAGATGCCATATGGAAACCACATCTGACACATACAGCATGGGACAAATGGGAGAGAAATCTGTGCCACTCATATTCACCATGGAAAGAACGTTTTCTGAATACCTTTATTTGCTTTAGCTCTCTGCTACACCAAAGCACAGATGCCAGCTTATTACCAGAAAGGAGATATAGCAGCTTGAACGTGGCACAGGGGAAGAATCGGTCACCCTCATCTTCCTCCCCTCACCCATATTTGCAAACGGGCTGGGCTTAGCCTAAGGAGCCAGCTTTGCTACGCCCACCCACAGACTGGCAGCTCCATGACAGCATTCCCATGACTGCCAGGAAAGAACTGGCTGCTATCCTGCCTCTCAGAGCTCCCTCCCTTCAGGGGACAATATACACTTCACCTTCTAAAAACTGGATTCCCAGTTACTTTCTACAGCCAAATGATAACTGATAGGCAAAGAAGAGAAATCAAGAAGGGCAAGGAGTCTGAGTTGAGAAAAAGATGAGTTAGAAACAGGATTTAATTATACAGATGTTATGTTGAGTAGGGTCATTCGAGTAGGTCAACAGATTTGCAAAGCCAGAAAGTTTTGCTCCAGTGGCAATAATTTCTTCCCCTTCCATCCTGCCTCAGAGCTGGTCTAGACAGCACAGCACTCAAAGCGCCTAGAGGTAGCCAACCTTGGCAGTCCCACTGCTACTAATGACGAGCAGGGTTGTACCAGCACTGATGAAACTTGTTTGGATGCTCAGGGCAGGCTCAGCACCCAGTAGCACTCAGGTGATCTGAAGGGAGTCTGCTTTTCCGGGAGTGAGGAAGAGGAGAGCCATCATTTATGAAGGAGGCTGGCGTGGATACACAGAGAGGTTTGCAAGTGGGAGGCTCTGTCACCCACTTTCTATGCAAAGAGACTCTACCACTATCAGTGGAAGTCTGACTGAATAAAGACCCAGGAACTGGGCTGGTGGAGGGAACATGTTTTTCTGTAGTGTGAAGTGAATGCATAGGTGAAGAAGCTGTTCCTGAATGGAGCTTGGGTGGTTCTGCTTCCTGGTGGGTGTGGGAGATGCAGGCAGCAGTGGTTCCCTCAAGCCCCGCAAGACGAAAGCTGCAACACCATGAACCGAGCTGGGCATATTCATTTGTTTAACCCCTAAAACAGAGTTCTAGCTGGCTGCACTTCCTCATAAACCATCTCAGATGGCATGTATAATGACAAAATGCCACATTTTTTTGCCTCCCCAACATCAAAGTTGTTTCCAGTACTTACAAACTGCTGAGGGCAGAGGCAGGTGGCAGTTGTTGGCATTTCTCAGAACATTTCTCTCAGCAACTACTATTCGTAGTCAATTAAGCTGACCTGGAAACCCTAACACCAGCACAGTCCTAGAAAGGAAAGAATTGGTTCACATCCATCCACGGGAGATGGAAGAAGAGGAAAAGGCCAGGAGAGTGAGGCAGGCCAGGTTACTAACACATGGAGAGGAACTAAAAAAGTCTCAGAACACAAGAGCCAAGGAACGTGCTTGCTCTCCTTCTCCTTCAAGCAACTGCACAGCAAGGTGCTGACTGTAAAAACAAATACAACATTACAATGTAGAGGCAGGAAAAAAACCAAATCCCAGTCACACAGAGGCAAAGAAGAAAAAAATTAATGAAGTAATGCCAAACCTAATAATAACATGGTCCTCCCCATCAGCCTCCCCAAAAGAGAGGAAAGGAAAACAAAGGCACTGAAACACTAAACACAGGAATTAATGGAAAATGTGGGAAAAAAAAGAGTAAGAATAACAAGGAGTGGAAGACTGCACACTGGCCTCTACTTCCCTTTCCCCTTTATACATACAGAGGAAGAGAGGGAAAGCAATCACCGTTTTTCAGTCGTAGTATTTCTAGAGTTTGTAGATGGGGAAATTATTTGTAAATCTTTTGAACCAAGATAGCTAGATCTTACTCTTCTGAGTGGTCTTCACTTGATGTAGTCGTTCTACTGAATTAAGCATGAGGTCAATGCAATTGTATTTGAACTCTGCTCTGAACCTTTACATTGAATTTGACTTAGCAGTATAGGCAATCCCCTAGCTGACAGATGGTTGCTTAGAGAGCCAGGGATCTTACTGAAAAATAAAATACCAGGACCCTCCTTGGAAGAAAGACTCTGTCCTCTGTTGCTGACGGCAACGTCTCCTACACTCTCTCAGTTTGTGTGCCATACCAGCTAGGGTCTGGAATGACAAAGCAAGCCAGCCTGGCAGCCTGCTTGTACCCAGAGGTGGCTGTGGGAAGAACTATGAGATTTTTCTAGGATTTTGGGTGTCTCGTGCAGGACAAGCTGTGGCTTGAGACAGACAATACCAGAGAAGGGAGCCAGGAGAAGGGACCTGCATGCCTGGATCTCAAGTGATCTTGGGCAAAAGCCTAATGCGAAGCACATCTCTCTCTGCTCCTGAATGGCATCCTCCATCCAGTCAGAGACAGGCACTCACAACTTTCTGCAAAGCCGGTCTGTCAGGGATGCTGTGTTTCATCCCACCCAGCATGGTGCCTAGCATTAGGGCACCATTTTGCCATGTCTTTGGCACCAGTCCTGACTGAGGGATGGGATTCATTTCACCTAATTGCAAGACGTTTCAGCTGAAATAGTCACCTGAGGATTGCCTTTGGTATGCACTGCAGAGAAACAAGCAAGTCAGCCTCAATAAGTATGCGCTGCTCTCTATGCCTATCAAGGGAGCATAGGTGTCTAGTTCAGGGAAACATATATGGTTGTATAAGATTAATTCCATCTCTGGTGATTTTTGGCAAGTCCCCACTTCAGTTTCATCTTTAAGCCAGCAATAATAACACCTACCCAGCTCTAACACATCTTTTCCAAGTACAATGCTATATAAATACCAAGTTTTCATTATTAATATTATTGTCCTTTAAGAAAATAGTACAAGTCTCTGCCACTTCACCAGGGGGGAGGGGAGTGTGTGCTTGTTTTAACAGCATTTATTTTAGATCCTTAATTTCCTGTGCACATATTCAGGGAAGGTATTTATTTATTTTTAATTTATTTTCATGGATCAAAGGAAGAGAGAGACAGAGAGAAAGCACACTTTTCTCCAGAAATGATACCCACAGCTCATATTTGGCTTCCCTTCTGAGACCCCACCTGAAGCACTGTGTCTGGTGTTGGAGTCCTCAGAACAGTAAAGACACAGACCTGTTGAAGCAGGTTCAATGATCAGAAGGATGGAACACGTCTCCTGTGAAGAAAGGCTGAAAGAATTGTGGTTGTTCAGCCTGAAGAAGAGAAAGCTCCAGGAAGAATTTATTGCAGCCTTTCAGTGTTTAGAGGGTACCTGTAAGAGTGATGGAGACAAATATTTTATCAGGGCCTGTTGTGATAGAACGAGGAGGAATGGCTTTAAACTAAAAGAGGGGAGATTTAGACTAGATATAAGGAAGGAATTTTTTACAATGAGTGTGGTGAAACACTGAAACAGGTTACCCAGAGCACCGGTAGATGCCCCATCCATGGAAACATACAAGGTCGGATTAGATGGGGCTCTGAGTAATCCTATCTAGTTGTAGATGCCCCTGTTCACTACAGGGAGTTGGACTAGATGACTTTTAAATGTCCCTTCTAACCTAAACCATGCTATGATTCTAGCTCTCAGGCCTCTTTCCATGGCCCTTTGTCCAAACCCAGCTACCTCGCAACCTTACCATCCTTTCAGGTATGCAGTGATTCCTCCTAAATATCCCCTTTCCTCTTCAAGCCCTTCCCACCCAGCCCAAATTTCCCAACCAGTCCTTTCACCCGGCTCTTCCCAAGCTTCCCTCTTCTCCCCCATTGCAAGAGCATTGAGACTACAAGGGAAATGCAATCACTAGTTCCCTCTGTTTGGACATGGGAATGCCAGGGACACAGCAGTCAGGCTCAGGGGGAATCTCTGTTCACTCAGTCACTCCACTTGGCACAACCATGTGGAAAGGAGCAAAGCCTTTAAGGAAGTAAGTCACAAAGCCTCTTTGAGGCAGCTATTTGTAAAGGGATGGGACTTGCACAATTACCAATAGATTTCCACACAGATACAAAGGAACATCCCTGATGCAAGATCACCATCCTGCCACATTTTGAATCCATATTATAGTGTGGGGGAGACAGAATTCCTCAAAGAAAAGCCAACAGAGCTTTTTAATATGGATGAAAAAAATAATATTTCTTTCCTCAGTGTTCCTCTTGGACATTGATTAGTCCATCTGTGTTTTTTCTTCCTCACATCCATCTACATTAACGTAAAATACTTGAGGCAGGGGAGGAAATTCTGGGATGGTTATAAGGACTATCTCCTTATAAGCAACTTCTGTAGTAGTGGGGCTGTTCACACTGCTGTTCACATCTAACAAAACACAGCATAGTATCATTTACTCATAAACTTCTTTCAATTGCAAAGCTCAGATGACTGCTTCAAAATCTTTCTACCCGCACTTCCCAATAGACAAATTCTCCTCTCACAGTGAGATGGGCACTGCAACAGTCAGCCACACCAAATCTTGCATAAATAAAGTAAAAAAATTGCCCACACTGGGTCTTCATCTGATTTATTCTTGAGCCTGATTCAGTAGATGTGAGTAAGTTGAAATACTGAGTCCACACAGCCCACAAATGGGGGAAGATAAGCTCAGTACCCACACACACTGGCTTGCAACATGCCATTTTCACAGAAGCCCCAGTAATGTTCCTAAAACTTGTTAAGCATGCAAGGATGACATGAAGAAAAACACTTTGAAAAGCTAGGGGGTATCCTAATTTACGTTTAAGGAGTACTTCTTGTATGTGAGCATGTGAACCTGCTCCCTTTGTTCTGGTACTCCACTCTGATCCAGTTTCTCTTCACTTCCCACACCTATAGAACCCTTCACTCAGTGTCACTATGTCTGACGTTTTTCTCACACAGCATCATGGGCCCAGTCATTAAGTTCCTCTAAAGCAAGGTTATCCCTATTTGCATAGTTCTGAGTGTCCAACCTATACCAAAAGCTGGGGACTCAGAGTTTCCTTACAAAACTACCTGTAGTATTTCACTATCCCCACTGCTAATGTAACCTTAGCATTCCTTGCTGCTCTTTAAAGCAAACGTATCTACCCTATCATGATAATGGAAAACAGGTGTCTTCTTTCCCTTATGCATCAGTCTTACAGGTAACTGAAGGTTCTTATCCCCTCCACCCTCCAATACTCTCTTCTTTCCATCAAATCACCCACCATTCAGATTTTCTTCACAGCACAGGATTTAGACCATTTACTATTGACATAGCTCTCTTCTGAATCCCCTTCCATGGCTCTACTTCTCTCTTAAAGCCCTGTATCCAAGATCAGGCATATGTTATAGCTGAGGATCCGCTAGCAGTGGGCAAGATGGACAATTGATAGAGCATGTCAGGCCAGACTTATCCATTGACATCTCAGAGTTCCATAGCATCTAGTTCATAGCATGTAACTTGCCGTGAGATCTGGGTTGTAACCATAACTCTTGCAGGTCTGTCACGGTTGCATGGCAAAAATTGATTTATAATATTGACTGAGACACTTAGCTTAGCCTGTCCAGGCTAGACATGCCATTCAGGAAGGAATGAGAAATGAGGAAGGTAGAGTGCATCCCAGACCAGTGTCAGAAGGAGCTGGCTAGGAGGACCCACAGTGAGACTTGTGATTAAATAGTTCGAGGATGTTAGGTTTTGGTTCGTGGCATGTAGGATGAGTGCCTTGCAGAGTGGATACCTGCCAGACCTCCCCTGGGAACTGGTAATCCCCACCCAATGGCACCAGTAAGGCTCCTGCATCTGGACCACAAACCATAGAAGGGCAGTTTGCCAAGTGTTTCTTCAGGGCGTCTATGTATTTGGCATGACTACGCTTACCAATTTTCAGCAGCCTTCAACCTCACATCATCCTCTCAAGCCACAAGACCTGGCATATCTCTGCTCCTGCTTATATAATACTCCCAAGTTGGCTTTCACATTCTCTCTGAACCACACACAAAACCTTTGCCTTAGAGCAAAACACTTTCCTCAAGCAACAGGGAACCAGAGCAGGCACTGAGGTTACAGGATCAGACTCCCACTGCTCAGCAAAGGGCAGCCCCATGCCACAGCATCCCCTGCAAGCAGGGGGTTAGTGACGTTCATGAGCAGAAGCAGCTTTTCCCAAAACACCTGCTGCTCACCCAAACTCCCCCGTCTCAACCTCAGCATGCATATAAATTTTTGCAAATATGTCAGAAGACCAGAAATGCATCATGGAAACCCTTCCCCTGTAACCATAGCTGGGTGTAACGTTTGCAGGCGTTAAGGGCTTATGTTTGTGCAACAGCTCTTCCGTACACTGTGTTCCACCTGGACTGCGGGAAGAGGAGTTCACCGTGACCCCATCACAGCATCATATTTAGGCACAGTCACACTCTCCTGCCATGAAGGAGGTGAAGGAGTGAGCGGGGAGCTGAAAACTCCTGTTTAGTGCCAACTGAAGCAGCAAGTGGAAGTGACAAAATTCAGGTTTCCACCCACTTTCTTCTAAATTTGACATTTCACTGCTATCATTTTCCACAGTTTATCTCAAGAAAATGTACTTTTAGGAATAGCAGCATGAATCTAGTACATAAAACTCAAATTAAAGAAATAAAGTAATTTTATTGATGAATGTGCCAAGCAGCAGTGCAGGTTGTTCAAAGGGAACATCAGTAAGAGGGACTTGGGCTACCAGGACACTGTAGATGTTGGTGTTATGGGACTGTAGGACATATTGAATGGCAGATTGTCAACAAAAACACTCACATACACCTCAAACTTCCTTTGTTCAAAGAGGAAAGTGGTATTATTACAGTAAATACAGGATGAACTCTACGTAAGTAAGGGATAGGTATACCTCCACCAGATCTCCACTTAAGCAGAAATAGAGAATGTTTTTATTAGATCAACAGTCTCTTCAGTATAGCTACTACACGGCATGTGGCAAAGCGAATGGAGGAGAGACCAGGCAGCAAACAATGCTGAGTACTTGCCTACCATTTGTCTATATTGTGAGACTCATGGACTGCTTTAAACACCCAAAGTATGCTGACAGAGAAGCAGGGAGTTAATGGGACTAATTAAAATACTGCACAGCTGGAGTGACCTGCAGCCGGGTGTTTTCTTGGGGCTTGGGGATGGGAAGTGCACTGCAGTCCAAGGAACCTTAGAGAGCTATGGGGTGGTCTCCCTCAGTCCTGGTAGAGATGCACCTCACTGTAAAACAGCTCAGTGTTCTATGGGAGGAAACAGGGCCCCCGGGACCCTACAAACAGGAGCAGCAAAGCACTGCAGCAAGGATAGAGGGATCCAGATAGCCTTCTCTGTTGCAGTTAATCACTCCACAAGACATGGAACAGCCTGAACATGAGAAATGGGAAAGAAAACATCCCCAAATGCTCAACAACCTGGTAAGTGGAGAAACATTCAGATCCGATAAGAAAACAGCGAGTGTAATAAACACAGCTACCAGATGAAGAGTGGCATATCTCTCCCCTATCATTTTGTATATCTCTCAAGGGAAAGTTTTCCATCACATTTGTTCCACTAATTTCAGTCAGATTTACAGAATATTGGAGTCAGATCAAAACTGCATTTTTCAATTCTTAAATTATTGTTCATGAAAAAGACAGGGAGAGGAAGGGAGAGGGAATGTCCAATCCCAATCTGCAGCTCTTAGAAAAAGAGGGAGATGAAGATTACTCTAGAGAGGAGAATCAGGCTCTTCTCCTGCTTCTGGGGAGTCCAGGGAAGTGGACACGTTGTAGCAGTGTCTTGCGTGCTGCTGTTTCATGCCACAACAAAGATGAGAGCTTGTGGTTCCCCTGATCTGCTGCAGCTCCATCTGCAAAGTCGCATGATGCTGGGCCATCAGCCCCCAGAGCTGACAGACACAACTGCCAGGCTCCATCATCGCTCCCACACCCAATGATCATGTGAAACCCTTTCCTGTCCTTGCCAGAAGCATTTTGCAAAAGGAATAGCTTGGAGTTTTGTCCTCCACTCAGCATTTACCCTGTCTCCTATAGTAAGAAGTTTTTTTAAGATAAATGTGTTGCCCGGTTGAAAAAAACATCATAACCAGTTTGGCACAAGCTTATAGACTTTGCAAAACAAAGCCTAAGGGTTTTTTTTTCCTCTTACAAGATTTTTGTAGGAGGAATTAGAATGTGCTGTTTACTTAAATAATGCCCCATATAGAATTATAGAACAGTTTGAATTGGAAAGGAGTTTTAAAGGTCATCTATTCCAGGCCCTCTGCAATCAGCAGGGACATCTTCAACTAGATCAGATTGCTCAGAGTCCTATCCAACCTGACCTTGACTATTTCCAGGGAGGAGGCACCTATCAGCACTCTGGGCAATCAGGTATTTCACCACTCTCATTGTAAAACAATTTCTTCCTCATATCTTGTTTGAATCCACCCTCTTTTAATTTAAAATCATTACCCCTTGTCCTACCACCACAGGCCATACTAAAAAGTTTGACTCCACCTTTCTTATAAGCCCCCTTTAAGAATTGAAAGGCTGCAATAAGGTCTTTCAGGAGGCCTCTCTGTTTCAGGATGGACAATGCCAACTCTCTCAGCCTTTCTTCAGAGGAAAGGAGTTCCATCCCTCTGATCACTTTTGTGGCCTTCCTCTGGATCCGCTCCAACAGGTCTATGTCTTTCCTGTGCTGAAGCCCCCAGAGCTGGATGCAGTATTCCAGGTGAGGTCTCACATAATGAAGTAGTGGGGCAGAACCAACTCCCTTGACCTGCTGCTCTTGCTTCTTTCTATGCAGCCCAGGATGTGATTCGCCTTCTGGGCTGTAAGCGCAGGTTGTCAGCTCATGTCCAGCTTTTCATCTACCAGTACCCCCAAGTCCTTCTCTGCAGGACTGCTCTCAATCCCTTCATCCTCTTGACTGTATTGATACTCAGTTGCCCCAACCTAGCTGCAGGACCTTGCACTTGTCAAGTTTGTCCAGGTCGCTCTGGATGGTATCCTGTGCTTTAGACATGTCATCGGTGGAGTCCCAACTCATCTGGGATGCCCAGATGCTCTGAAAATAAAACAGAATACTTAAAATATTAATATATTTCAATAAAGCTACCAATGTTACTGATTTTACCACTATTGTGGTACTCCTACTGATTACTAGTGCAAACACTCACAAGAGTAAAGTAATAATAAATAACAAAACTGACTTTTTAAAATGGCTATTCCTGAAACATCTTTCATTTTGAGCTGAAATGGAGGAAACAGTTCCATCATCGCTATGTACAAATCAATGGCAGTCTTTGAAGGAGCAACTCATTTGCTAACGGGTCATCAGAAAGGCTGACCAAAATCAGCGCCCATAGCATTAAGATATTTCTAATAGAGCCAAAGGACAATATCTGGACAGACAGCTTTAAAACTACCCTTATACCACCTTTTTTAAAAAAATAAATCAAAACTGTCTTCTTATAAAAATAGGTGCTATGAAGGATTTTAAAGTCTAGTATTCACCTAGGCAGACAAGATTCAAGAAAAAGTCAGCACTGAGAGAGGCCCAAAGCAAAACCTCAGGCCTGAGTTTTTAGGAAGGTTCTAAGTCTGGTTCATATAAACATTCCATGTAAGAGAGAAGTACTCTCTGGGCTTCCTTCGTCCTGAGGACTTCTGCAGCCCCGCCAACAGTGATGTGCAGGTTGCGCTATATAACACAGAACTTTCCCAGGCACAGAAACTCAATCACCCACACTACAAGGATGGTTCCTCATGTGCTTTCAGCTCACAACCATCATCCTCCAGGACTGGCTAAAGAACTATCTCTGTTATGGAGGTGCCTGAACCGGTGAGAATAGTGCTGCTTCTTGGGATGGCCTTGCTGGCAGGCACATCTATCTGTCCTGCACCTGTCTGCTACTGCAGAAATAAGACCCATGATGTGAAGACCTGCTTGGACCTTCCCATCACTTGCAGCCCCAATGCTCACTTCTGCTTCCAGCTGTCTCCTGTTGTTGTTGCCACTTCTTTGGAGCACAGGAGATATCATCACCCATGTATGAAAAAAACCCCTTACTTTATGTTACATCAGTAGCCTATTGACATGGAACAGCACAGGAAGCTTCCTTGCTGATAAATAAAAATTATTAGCCTAACTGGTAGCTGTATATTCATCATTCTTGATACCTGGCAAACATTCTGGTTGTCAAGCAGGCTAATATCTGATACATCTGTCCTATTGTTTATCTCTCAGGCTACACTAACTCAAGCGCCCTTCCTTGTCTTCATTCTTTGCCCACTCTGTCAAAAGGCCCGATTGAAAAGCGTGATTATATTTGCATATTTTTAAGTACGTTTTTGAACTCCGGCAGTACGAGGCTAATAGTGGACTTTTGAAAGCTTATAAAAACTGCAACTCATAGTTAGTACCATTATTAATTCCAGCCTTCTGCTACCTGCTAATATAATGAACACTTGATTAGGGCTACATTCAGACTATCTAAAATAGCACCTAACACTCCAGCTTTGGAGCCAAAGCTCATGGTAGCAAGAGCAGGTTTTGTTGAGTCCCCACAGAACCTTCAGAGATAAATAGTTACAGTGTACACATTAAGTATTTTATAAGTACTGGTTATAAAACACAGCCCCTACATCTCTGTTGCCTCAATAAAAAGCCAGCTCTGCAACCCTGGAGATGGCAGCTTATTCAACTCTCAGGTCTCTTGAACTTACAGACTGTAACTGGCAGGTAGGCTAAGTTCACGTGAGGCTCTCTAAAAGGCAGACATGATACTGCTTGAAGGGCCACATTCAGATAAAGTGGAGTTTTAGCTAAGCTTGTATCTAGAATCAATAAAGACTGACAGGCACTTACAAAACCTTTTCAGAGCAATTTCAAGAGCTTACTCGAGGCACTGAGTGCCATCTTGCTATATTATTGGCATAGATTCAGAAGGTAAACAGTTCTCACATGATCATGACCATTTCTGATCAATTAAACTATGTCTTGTACATCTAAAAATAAATTAAACATACCTCAGGTCCCAGTTTTCATCTTCTGCAACTAACAAAGACAAAATTGTGGTTATTCATCATTTCACCAAGATTTAATGAATTTTCTTTTGAAAAGAAAGAAAAAACAGCAACTGAAATATCAGTATTTGAAATTGTTTTATACCCAAACTACTTTAGTAACAACTGGAAAAGCACGTGCAAAAATAGAGAAGATCTTCAGTGTTGGGTTTCACTTGGGACTGGGTCTCAGACTCCAAAATAAATGCAATGCCACAGGCTTTGTCCAGAGATCATTCGTTTTCTCAATTCCTCCCTCAGAATTGCCACAAGGTATAACACGATCACAACCGAAACATCCAAAGAGAGAGAGGAGAAAGCTGATATTTTCAGGTGTTAATCTGATAATGAGTTGTACCAGTCCAAAAGCAACAGAGCCACAGCGTAGGCAGGAATAGAGTAGACAGGGGTGTGGGGAAGATGGGTTTTTTCCTTCACCTCTTCTTTTTCTCCACTTTAAAAAGCCCTGCCATTCCTTTGCAAGGATTCGTCAAATGTTCCCATGTCTTGATGACTGGAACGAGTAAGATTGAGAGACAGAAATTGAAAGTGTGTAAAAAAATAGGAAGGACAACTGGTTGCCAGAGAATGAAAAAAAGTCGGAGACTGGAGAAGGAGATGGGGAGACCCCCTCGCTTCCCGTGATTTTGTAATCAATGGCTGAAGGAAAGGCAATGGATAACCTGACAAGGAGCTGTGTCACCCTTGAGAGCAGGGACTGACTAGGCAGGTTGACACTGGGCAGAACACTAATATTAGACAAGCAGCCCCACAGGAAAATCGGCCCATG
This sequence comes from Cuculus canorus, assembly GCF_017976375.1. Taxonomy (NCBI): domain Eukaryota; kingdom Metazoa; phylum Chordata; class Aves; order Cuculiformes; family Cuculidae; genus Cuculus; species Cuculus canorus. The sequence continues at coordinate 27,709,522 of NC_071401.1, forward strand.
GAGATAATCTGGAGAGTTGACCAAGGAGCACAGGGGAAAACAAGGAGTGGTGAAAGGGAAGAGCTCATCAGGAAAGAGAAGTTGGTGGCAAAACGAAAGTGTTAGTGGCAAGCAGGAATGGTTTGTTGTGGTCAAAACCTACTAGGGGTGAATTTGCTGTGGGAAGTCATCGAATCATAGGATCAAAGAATCATAGAATGGGTTGAGTTGTAAGGGACCTTAAAGATCACCTACTTCCAACCCCCCTGACATGGGCAGGGACACCTCCTCCTAGGTCAGACTGCCCAAGGCCCCAATCCAGCCTGGCTTGAACACCTCCAGGGATGGGGCATCCACAACTTCCCTGGGCAACCTGTGCCAGTTCCTGACCACCCTCGTCATGAAGAATTTCCTCTTTATGCCTAGTCTAACTCTTCCCCCTCCCAATTTAAAGCCATTTCTCCTCATCCTATCACTGCATGCCTTTGTAAAAAGTCCCTCCCCAGCTTTCTTGTAGCCCCTTCAGGTACTGGAATGTCACTATAAGGTCTCCCCAGAGCCTTCTCTTCTCCAGGCTGAACAACCCCAACTCTCTCTTCCTGTCCTCATAGCAGAGGTGCTCCAGCCCTCTTATCATGATTGAACCCCTCCTCTGGACCCATTCCAACAGTCTCATATCCTTCTTATGTGGAAGATTCCAGAACTGGACACAATACTCCACATCGAGTCTCACAAGAGTGGAATAGAGGGGCAGGATCATTTCCCTTGACCCGCTGGCCACAATTCTTTTGATGCAGCCCCGGATACAGTTGTCCTTCGGGCTGCAAGCACGCATTGCTAGCACATGTCAAGCTCCTCATCAGTGAACACCCACATGTCCTTCTCTATAGGGCTGGTCTCAATCACATCATCCCCCATCCTGTACTGAAACCATAGATTGCCCTGACCAGGGTGCAGGAGCTTGCACTTGGCCTTGTTGAACCTCATGATATTTACACAAGTCATTTGAGGTCTTACTGAATGAGGAAACCGGAAGTTGAGATAGAAGAGCTAAAGATGCAATAGTAAAGCTGTGTGGACACGGAGAAAAGAATTGGAATAAATAGCCAGATTTGGCACAGGACAAGGCAGAAAGGTGTGTCGATCCTGTACACAGAACTAAGCAGTGCTTCTAGGCCCTCCACCAGGAAGTTAAAGACTGTGCCAGGAGGCAGACATAGAAAGTGAAGATTAAATTGAAAATCCAGAAAAAGCCTTCACTCTTGTTTTAACTTGGAAGAGATGAATTTTGCAACTTTGGAGTTCTTGCAACCTATTTTGTGCATGTATACATTTGTACTTTATAGCACAGGATGAGTTTAGTCTACCCTATGCCAGAAGCAAAGAGTGTGAAACCAGGACTTTTCTTCTTTGTGATTTACTGCTTCTGATTCTTCAGCTGGAAATTTTAATTGGCCTGTCTTGTTTGTGCTCCACATTACAGCACCTAATCTCATGTCTGATCAGTTGTCAGACAAGGCTCATCAGAACTGTTTCATCTCCATTACCTGTCCCTCATCCTAGTTTTTCAAGCTTACTGCTCTACCAGTTTTTTATTTTCTGTGGGAGGAGACCTTGCATCACCTCTAGAGGAATGGCTTATTTTTACCTACATGAATTTCATTATACTATGTTTTCCATATATTTTAAACATTGATCCATCTCTTACTTATTGTTTTCTTTTTCTTGGTGAGGCCCAGATCATCAATTTTGTTTGCTCTGGAGATGTCACCTTCAGCCACAAGCCACCATTCAATAAAGTACTTAGCAGGCCTCTCCCTGGGGATGCAGGTCTTGGAGTCCATCAGATAGCCAGGTACTACTGAAGTGGCAGAAGAACAGCCCTGATAGCGGTAGTAAGAAGAGGGCAACAGTACATACAACCCCAGATTTCCAGTCCTGCTTCACAAGCAAGACTGAACTCCTTGTACAGCACCCAGTGGTGTGCAGACACATCCCAGCCAGGGTAGAGCACTTTCCTTAGGGGTCCAGGCAATTCCACACAGATCTAGCTATGGATTAGGAGTAGCTAAGCGGCCTCACAGCTGCCATCAAAATGCTCATGTGATAACAGCCTTTTCCCATCTTCTGCCTATTCCTGTGGAAGGACATTTCTTACCCCACTTAAAACGCCAGCTCCCCAAGCCAGGATCCCCAGTCCATGCATAACAGTACTTCTGATTCTCTCATTTCCCAAACCTCTACTGCTCTGCACACAGCCCACTCCCTCAATTATTTTTTTCCAGTTCCTCCTACAATTACTTGATGGAAGGAGCACTGATTGCCAGATTTCTTTCATGCTCCATGTCTACAGCCACTTTTCCTTGCCTTCCGACCTCTTCCCTCTTCCACATCCTAGCTGAAAGCATTGAGTGCAGCATTAGCTGCCTTCCTCCCTAAAGGGCCAAAGAGATGGCTACAGAGCAGATGTCAGAGCCAACCTACCACTTTACACAAGACCGTGTTACCATGTGTGAGTTGGTCCTTGCTCAGCCACAACGGCTCCTTTGTTCACTCGCATTATTACTACATAAGAATTTCTTCTCTATCGCTACCTTAGTGTTGCTGAAGTCCAAGCAGTCCCAAGAGAGTAGGCAGGAGCAGCTGATATCTCCTGGCCATCTCAAAGCTAAGACATATGGAGACAATCGCTGATGAATTTTGAGATGTATCATGTGACAGGTGCTTTTGGCTCTGGTTGTCTGCAGCGAGGGAGAAGAGGTGGAAAGGGTCTCATATGGATAGTTTTCTAATGGTGGTTTAAATATGCCTAACCGTGAATCATTCTTGACTATGCTGACCACAGAGCATCACATCTGTTGTTTTTATGGTCAAAAAAAAAAAAATTTAAAAAGAAAATGACTAATGTATCCTTATATAGAAAAGCCACTTGAGTCAAGCCCAAAGCAGAGTCTGCTAATTGGACAAAACTATGGTTCATAATAACATTTAACATTTCTCCTGCTTAATGTTTGTGTTTTGGTTAGTTACTGAAGGGTGCTAACGTAGAAGTGGTCACCACAAGGGTTTGAAGTTACAGTAACACCCCATTAAGCAGAACATGGCAAATTCACTTCACACCTGGCTTGCCAGTGGGAGCATTTCACACTCTGAAGTCTGCCAGCCAACCCAAACAGCAGCACAGATATCCATGGAATGACTGGCAGTTTTACAGCCAGGAAAGCAAGAAACATTCTTCCATCTCTTGAAGAAAGCATGGAAGGATTCATGCATAGAGTGTGAATCAACCACGTCCATATCTGCAGCTTGGACAGGTCTTCTCTGCCAGTGCTCATTGTACACAGGTACATGCACGCATATGCTCCACGATGGGCAAAGCTGCTCAGTGCATGCGATAGGAAGAGTGGGAAGCCAATCTTCATATACTGTCTGAAGATCAGCGCATAGATTCAGAACCGAACAGTAGCAAAAATACATTACAAAAGCACACAAAACACTGAAGCTGTGGCAACAGATCAAGTGAAAGCGTTGGCTTGTAGGGCTATCCCTCACCTTTCTTTGCTGTCACTGAGTTAGACCCTATGAGGTTTCGGTCATCCTCTGGGTAATACTTCTGTGCACTCCAGAGCACTGTTCTTGGCTGGGTCTGTAGTTTTCAGTCCTCTTTGCCCTTCTTTCCTACTGACACACTCAACAGATTACACCACTTGTGGCCTCAAATCCCGCCTGCTACAATTTGACCAGTAAACATACAGCAAATGGGAAAGAATCTTTCTGTATTCCTGTAGTTCCCCAGGCTCAGCTCCTAAACTTCCTCTGAAATAATGCCAGCTGTTTTACATAGGTGCTACTCATGTTTTTATTTGTATATGAAAATTCATTTTACCTACAGGGTGGGGTTTGCTTCTTGTCCACTGAATAGTGCCGCCTTCAAACATGCAAACTTGATCTGTTTGCAGTATCCAAAATAGAAACATTGCTTTAACAGTAATTAGATCAGAGTTTAAAAGGATCAGATCCTCATTAAGGCTTTTCCTCAAAGACTTTACAAGCTTAGAGCTTGAAGCTAATCTTCGGTGTCAGCTGTAAGGGAAGCCAGTGGAGTTGAAAGAGTGAAACAACAACTGTAACTTGCATTGGTTGCTGTGGGTGAAAAGAAACAAGGGTTTACTGCTGCAAATACTTAAATCCATAAGATCCTTGAGGGAGAGCCACAGCCTTGAGACTCTCTGAAGTATCGCTGCTTTCAACAAGACTTCAGTGTATTGTAAAGCAAAAGCTGAACTGCCGAGTGTCCTGACTTTCCCACCCTCCATCTCCCCCAAAGCAGCTGTCACTGCAGGCAGACACATGGAGCATGTGGAATATCTTTGGAAGAAAAATCCATAATGAGGGTGCCAAACCAGACAGATTTTCCCTAGCCTGGCTTAATTCAGTGTTCCAGAAGCTTCATCCTCTCTTTTTTCTCTCTGTTTAGCCTTGTTTTTTTCTTCCCTTCTTCCTGCCACACTGGTGCCCTTTCTTCCACTCCCTATTTCTAAATAGCGCAAGTGAGTCACAAAATATCCTGGTGAGTTAGCAAGGGTTTTATCATCCATGTTTTATCTAAATCTTCAATTTCGTTTTCCCTCTGCTTCTTACTGTTCTTATCTTCTTCTTGATCTTTTGCTACAGTCCCCACTCCCATAGGTCTTTACAAAACATCCCCTTAGCAGAGTTTGGTTGAGTTCCTTCATCTCATGAATTTGCACTCCCCTGGAAAGCCTCATATGTAAAAGGTACAAAAAGCAGTAAGAAAACTAACAGACTGGTAGATTTATTTCACACCATAGGGATGGGTTTAAGCTACAACTTATTCTTAGGTGCTGGGATTTAATATGGAAGATAAGCTGGAAGAAGTAATCCAATTGATCTAAGTCTTAAATATGTCCCAGCTCTGCCTTCTAATTAAAAGCAATAATTATGCATAACATATAAAAGTATATGATTTTATTTTAATGGCCTTTGCAAATTGCATTATTGGATCATTTGTTTACAAATTGTTAACGCAAATCTATCCTGTCTTGCCCCCGATATCACATTGGTTATAATGAGCTGTGCAGGACATAAAACTGAGAGAAACCACGTGCATATCTTTGATAATGTTGAACTTCAAATTTCCATCAGATGAAAAGATCAATTTCCTCTTTAATACCCAAGATGCTTTTGGCCTAAATATTACACTATTGATAATTTTATCTGTACCAAATACATGACGTGAAAATGCTGGCACACAAATGGACTAATTATAAATATTCACAAGACAAACTGCAGCCTATAGTTAGGAGTCACTGGTCTGGTGTGAAGCCAGGATCAGAGCACCCTGCCCATGAGCCACTGAATACATGTTTGCCCCTTGTCTTACCTCTTGACACTCCTCAAATATGAGGGAAGCACATAAAATATTTTTTTTCAGTGTTACAACAATGCTTCTTCCACATTACACTTCACTTCCATTTATTAAGATGGGTTATCCACTTCATGCTAAACCCTGACATCTTTTTACTCACTAGACAGCTGAATTCCCATCAGATCTGCTGCTACACAGTTTTGCGATTTGCGTAGTCAGTTAAATCAGAGTGGTTTCATTGTACCATCAGCCCTCAACAGTATAAAAGTACATAAAAGGACAAGAAAGAAAAACCGGAGTGTTACCTGACATTAATTTCAGTGAGTCAATGGGAGGCCTGAATAAAGACTGGGTTAGAGCTGAGGAAACTTGAAAATCAGTGCAATACGTTGCCAGTCTATAGAAATGCTTTTCCAACAAAATAAAAAAGGGGGTCGCCAGCTCACTGGGAGAAATATTTTAACTGCTTCCAACTTAAACAGAAGTAACAAATAAAAAGAGATTATACATTCTGTACAGAAAGCCAAGGATCTTAGATGTCAAAGCACAATAACCACAGAGAAGGATTCTCTAGTTCAGTAGCCCTCACAATGGAGAAGGAGGGGAAAGATCAGACTACCCAGACTTCACCCTCCTCACCCCCTTTCCCTCTCTGGTAACCCCTGGAGGATCCTAACGGTTAGGAGAGCCATGCGGAGCCAGAGGCAGGCAATGGTGTGGATGCTGCAGCCAGCCCATGGACCAGTCACATCTCACACCTTCCGGTCAGATCTTGGGCCAGGCCCCCATAGGGATTTCCTGGAACAGGGATTCAAGGATCATTGTAGGGAGAGGAGGCAGTGTGAGTAGATATCACAGACTGCTACACTCGAGGAAATGTAGAAAGTTTGGAGGGGAGTTTAACAAGGCAGAGTATGGGTTACGTATCCTGGAAGATGGGGACTGGAAGGGGGAATAGGAAGAAGGAGGACAAACTGTTGAAATTGAATTTATTATCCAACCGAGTTATTACTGAATTGAAATAAATTCAACAATTATTTTTAAAAATTATTGAAAACTGTGCTGAGGAGAGGAAAAAGGAAAACCTGACTGAGAATTGTTGTTCTGCTTTACAGATGCCTACTTTTACAGTACACCTGTTAAGTAAAAACAAAGGGATAGGACCATCATCTTGTGCAAGAGATGCCCCTGCTAAGGGAAATAGATGTTCTGCCCAGATACGACCAGTTATAAAGATCATAACTTCTTTTCTTTTTGCTTCTGAATTCTTATTTCACTTTTAAATCACAAACAAATATTTATATGAATCTGGCCTCTCGAAGTGGGCCTTTTTCAATTTAAAAATCTCTGGAATTTGTAACAGAAAAAGAAAGCAGTGTGGCCTTGACACAAAACAAGCAACAGCAGCTACCTAAAATAAAATATGAACAAAATCTCCTCAATTATGAAGACACATATATTACACACACCATTCTTACATTGTGGTAGTTAGCACATGACTGTCCTTCACTTTGTCTTCCCTTTGCATCATTTACACCCATATGTCCTGACCCTTCTGCCAGATCAGCCTGGGAAGATGTACATAAGTGGGGACCCCTAATGACAATAACTGGCCCTCGGTCAGGAATGGGAAAGTTGTCCTGAGAGCATGTGACCTATTCCTTGCATCGTGGTAACATGTGGATTTGTGCTTTTCATGGCATAGAGTTCCTGCTGAGGGTGAATCAGGAGAAAGGAAGGATAAGTGAGAAGAAGCAGGACAAAAGCTTTCTGGTCACAGCTAACTATTTTAGTCAGGCAAGCAATGTAACCGTTTTTAACAGGATAGTTAAGTTTGGAAACGCTTTGTTTAGTGATAATAAAATAAATAAATAAATAAATGTACAGATAACAGAATGTCTCGAAAGAGAAAAATCCCTAAGCCAGGGAGTGCTTCTGGCTTGCCCATGACGGAAGATATCTGCACCTCCAAACTGCCTCAATCCATTATAGAGGTGCAATCTGTTCCACAGGAGGAAAAGTAAAGGGAATGGCCATGTACTTCTGCCTTCACCTCGGTACTCCCATACACTCACTCCTAAGCACGCACAATAGTCCTGCCCCACTGGTAGAAGTCTCTATGGCTCTCCTCTGTGCTGGGTCACTTCTTGGGTTGCTTAGGGCTCCCTTCCATTCAGGTGCTGCGATTTCCACCCAGCACTGGTTAAAAGGAGGAATCTCACAGGCAGGTGGCTATGCATGGGACAAAATGCCCCAAGTGCTCCACAGCCCTCTACTTTGGTGTCCCACAGGAGCGTGGTGGGTTGATCGTGACTGGCTGCTAGATGCTTCCAGCCACTCTGTCATTCCTCTTCCTCAACAGGATCAAAGGGAGAAAATAGGATTAAAAAGCTCATGGGTCAAAATTAAGACAGGGAGATCACTCACCAGTTAATATAGACTTGAAGCAATAAAGACTTGACTTGAGGAAAAATTAATTTAAATTATTGACGGTTAAAATAGACTTAGGTGAGGAGAAACAAAGATTAAAAAGGAAAAAAAAGAGGAAAGGAAAGAGAGAAAGGAAAGGAAGAAAAGGGAAAGCAGAAGGGGGAAGGGAAAGAGAAGGGGGTAAAGGGAGATAAAAGAATATGTAAAAAGAAAAAGAGCAACAAAGAGAAAAGAGAAAAATAAATAAAATAAGAAGAAAAAAAAAAGAAAAACAAAATCAAGGAAAACAGCAAGTGAGGACTGTTATTCCCAAATACTCTGCACCAGTGCAGGGAGGGTCCCACAGCTGAAGCCAGGTCAGGTCAGGGGAGGACAAGGAGTAGAGCAGAGCCTGTTGAGGAAACTGAGGAATGGTGCTTAAGTTCATTTGGAGGTCTACTCTTCAGATAAGAGAAGAAATCTAGTTCATCCTAAAGATTTTCTTTATATATGATTGTCGTGATATATGGTTTGAAATGTACTGTCTTCATTTTAATTTAAGTGGATTTGTATGTTGCGAAGTAAAGCGTATTTTTTTTTTGTAGTATAAATGCAGTAGTCTCTTAAGTTCTTCACCAATTAAGCAATTAACATCAGTTCTGGCTGTAGGATTAGTCCAGCAGTCAATGTTTATTAGTAAAACCACTTTATGCATACAACACCCTGGAAACATGTTCAACATATTCCTGAACGAGACTTCAAGCCCACTACCACCCTGAACACGTACAGTAAGACTGCACTCAGATCTTTTCTGCTGTGGGATAAAGGTGAGAGTCATCAACGTATTCAAGCACAAGAAACACCCTGGTTTTCTGTGCAAGGTGATTTTTTTCTGAACTGCCACATAAACGGTCTCAGTTCTGTATTTCAGTATCATACTTTGGTGCCCTAAAGTTGTCAGAGCCTTTTGGGATGCAATAGAATGTTCTGTTTCTTTCATATATTTTAAATGAGAGGCTTCAGTATAGGAGACTGCGAAATAGCTGTCTCCATCATGCTGTGTCTCAAATGATGGATCTAAAACTCTGGAACATGTAGCCCCCATATCTGCAAGGTCTAGGTAAGAGGTGAAGCACAGGTATTGCTGTGTAACTTAAATATATTAGAACAGGCTATCTCTAAATACATTCTCTGACTTCATATCTCTCCCTTTGCCTTATAAATGAAATCTCTAGACAGTAATTAGGCTTTCCCTAATTTGGTTTTATGGAATGAGGATTCCCCACATCTGCAACTAACTTCTTCAGTATGTGTCTTTCTAGATGCGTCTTTCTTTGGTGATCCAGATATATATTTTTTTTTAAATGAAATGTCATATATAAAGTGTGCTTTTTATTCTATTTATGCTTTTAACTCTCAGGCAAACAACAAACTTGTTCCGATTCTGTAATTGTGATTTCTTGTTGATTGGTTCATTATTTGGCTCTAAGTTCAGTGATCAAAATTTTCAAAGGGCTTTCACAAGGTCATCTAGTGGTGCCCAAAGGCAGAATTGACTATATATCAGAAATTCTTGGCAGCTACTTGTCTAACCTGTTAGTAAAAACCTCCAGTGGTAGAGATTTCATCATCTCCCTAGGCAACCTGTGCCAGAGCATAACTATCCTTATCATTAGAAAGTTTTGCTTCACAGTATGTAGGATGATCTACTGGAAGACATATCAGTTACTGAGAAATCCTTTAAGATAATGGTGCGCTGCCATCCAAACCCACCGAGTTGTTACCTAGGCCCAACATTTTGTCAGGAATACGCCATCCTTGAAACACACAGAAATGTTTTTGAGCCACTCCCAGGGCAACAACCAATAGCAACTGATTCAGATTCAATTAGCTATTGGCTCCTTAGAGGCAATAAACATCTCAGTGATTGCTCCTGGGTATATTCCACACAGTGAATAGGAATTAACTGGGACCAACACTTCTCCAAAACACTTAATTCTTAAAGAAAAGCCATTAAGTTGAAAAAAAAACAAAAAAAGCATCTGGATCAAATATTGAAAGCATCCAGGCCCTGATGAGATCCAGACAGCATTGTGAAACAGATCAGATTAGACTGGATTAAGCCAAATATATATTCCAAGTTCTTTTGCCAAAGAGCAAAAAGAAGAAGCTTCCAGGAAGGCCTACTGAGTTTGTAGTTTAAACTGGCACTCCCTGCAACATAATCAAGTCTCTTTAGTGATGGGCAGCCTCATAAATGCATGCTTATTTCATGAACGGACATTCTAATGTAAAAAAAGTAGAGCAGTTTTATAATGACACGCAAGAACTGGCATTTCCAATGATCTGACCTGCAGCTCTTGTGTTTGCACATTTAATGAAGAAAAAATGGAGGCCAGGAGAACCTTATCACTCAATCTACTTTGGCTAATTTAATTTTTGATGCCTGAGATTCCTGACTTTGTAAAGAAAGAGACAGAGATGCATATTATATTTTCATTAATGCTTCTAAGAAAAATATTGGAGCTGTTTTCCTCCTCTACTGAAAAAGCTTTCCCTGGAAACCAGATAATGAGAGAAAAAAAGAAAAGGACTGAAAAAAAAGAGTATCAAGCAGAAACTCTAATTCTCAATCACAAGCCATCCAGTAAAATTTTATTTTGTTGAGATCCTAGCACTCACTTTGTCCTCATCCAAATGACAGCAGAGAGGTCCTGCTGAGCCACCTACATTTTTTGCTTCCATTATCTGTCAAGAAAATCAGCAAGCTCTGTGCTTGTGTGAAGGCTCAAACACATGCAGGGAGACTACAACATACAGGAAAACCCTACAACCTCAAGTAAGAATGGGGTGGCACACGAAGCAAGCCAGATGTGAGAGCAGATGAACACTGCAGTGGTTTTCAGTGATCTCACACTGGGCTTCGAGGTCTCTTGTGCCTGAATTCGCCCCCAAGAATTGAGGCACACAACTGACGTGACTCCACACCCTTGGTTACCGCATCAGTTAGTAGAGGAAGACAGATATTTCCAGCCCACCCAGGACCTGCATTACTCTCAGAGATCTCACTCTTCCACTACTGCTGACAGGGGAAGTTTGGAGCATCCGAGTTCCCAAATCAGATGTTTTCTTTAAGCGTTCAAAATCAGATTGAACACAATCAGGGCTTACTGCACAGTGGGATGAAAACAGGACATCTTAGCTAGGCAGTTTAATGCCTTGTGCAAAGTACAATGACAATCGGGGGACAGAAGAACCTACGAGAAAGTAGGGAAGCCTACAAGCAGTTCTAAGAAAGTCTAAGTCTAAGAAAGTTTAGAGCTTAACTCTGGAGTATAGAAAAGGCTTTTTACCCCTTTGAAATTCTTCAAGACTTGGACAACATGGCCATTCTGTCTCCTCAAGGCTCAGCTGGAGAAAGGCAAAGAAAAAGCTCCCTGACCAGAGTTATCCGTGTGGACACAAGAACTCCTGGGCGTGCCCTCCTCCTGCCTGAGGGCATTTCAGAACACTTTTCCTACAAGACAGCTGTAACCACAAAAGCATGGGGCATTCAGTAGAGCTGTGTCTGGTTTTGGCCATATAGTCACCATCGTGGCACGTTCAGAGATCAGCTAATTTTTGTGGATGTGATTAGATTATGTCAGTAGGGTAGGTCCCAGAGCAAAACTGAGCTAATATCTAGCTAAGGGTCTACTTTCTCGCTCTCCATGTCTGCATCCACAGATTTCTGTAGATTCCTCAACAAGGACCTGAAAAAATGCATGTTAAGACTGTCTCCACATAATGCATCACAGGTTTTAGATAGAACCTCTCATTTTCTGGAAGCAGGATCTTACTCAGCATTTTGGTAGTGTTCACACATTGCAGACATGATCATTAAAAAAGGCTTATGGTAGGCTGTAGCCAAGACTCCCTGGTTAGACCCCTTCATTTTGCAGTGCTGAGGCGGTGTCCTGGGGAGGCTCTGACAGCATACCCTACCCTAATCCTTTAAACTCAACTTTTCCAGGCTACCGAGGACAAGCAGTCGCAGGATTGGTATGGTTCAGCCTGTGGTTTTTCAGTTGTGTGTTACACTACCTCTTTTTCACTGTCCCCACCCCAAGGCTGGTATTTCAAGCTGCAGTGGCTCTGGTGTTTACCTCTCACACAGCTGCCAAGAGAGCAGCTGCCGGCATTCCCCTGGGAAGTGTGGCCTGGGAGGAAGCACAGCCCTGGATGCAGGAGAGCCACAGCAGCAGCCAAGCAGCCTGGCCTTGAAGCAGTCTCTGCCAGGATAGGGAGTGAGCATCCAGCCCAGCAGAAGTGCTTTCCCCCTCAGGCAATGGAATGGCCCTGGCCCCGTAGGTCTAGAGCACCTTAGCCATCACCTCCGTCCTTCATCCCACACCAGCCACTGCTTTTAAGCACAGAAAGGAATAGCAACTAGATGTCAGGAAAGCAGAGGGTATTCACATCTCCACAGATGTTATTTTGCCCAAGCCATTGAGTCTATAAGAAGGAAAAAAAATAGAAAAAAAAGAATATTTAATCTTAGTTTGGGCATGGCGTGTAATTAAGAAAAGTTTTGCATTATCAATCCATACATTGTCATGAGACCTTATTTCTTAATGATGAACAGACCTAGAGATTATGGTTAGACAGGGTTATTAAATATTATTGTTTAAAATATAGCTCAAGACTGTAAGCCTAGATCTGCTAATTGGTCTGTCTTCCATGCATTGAATAGCAAAAATTTCATTGGTGCTAATAATTCGGAAAAGAAGAAAAAGACACTACTAAAGCTGTCTCTATTTTTCCTTCCCACCATGAAATCATCAGAGCCAGTCCCTTATCATAATAAGGGCTAGTCAATAATTCATTTTAGAAAGAATAATATGCACACTTTCGTCTTGCACCCTGATTACTTGCTGATGATGAAAACAGGTTTTTGCTGGCAGGAATGTAGGAGGGCTTAGAGTGGCCAAAAGAGTCACAGTTTCCCAAAGGAGTATGCTGAACAATCAGCATTATTTTCCTAAAACCTTGGTAAAAACCTACCTGGCTTAGCTTAGCCTGGCTACCAGGCTAAGGCCTGACACTTACAGAGTTCTGTAGGCCTTTGTGAGTTCACCCAGACTGAAATTATAAAAGGTACACCCAAAGGGAAGCTGGTCAAATATGAACTCAAAGATTAATTAACAGGTCTGGTAACTCTCAGCCTCCAGACTCCTCTCCTGCAGACACCAAACTTGTACAGAGCAAAACTCCACTTCAGTATTCCCTTCTCCCTTTGCTCCTCACAGAAGGCAGGTCAGATTAACTTGTACCACGTGAGCTGCTTTCTCTGTTTGATGTAAGGTGTTTATTTCAATACTGCTGAAGCAGGAATTAATATTAATCATTCATTGCCACCACAATCTTGACTCATCCAAAACTGCAGGGGTAGGTTTTCTTTACAGCTCCAATTAGAAACAGAGGTGGCTTTATCCTTCTAAAAAGGAACTGTCAGCAATGAAATATGAATGACAGAAACTTTGATGCCTTGGATCTTCCATCATTCTCTGCTCTGAGGTTCAAAAGGCCAGCAGGTTCCTGGCAAAAACATATTCAAGATCGGCTTTCAGCTACTATAAAAAGTTTATTTCTCCAGGATCAAACTGTTGTTGCGGCTGGAATTTGCAGGCTTCCAAAATAAATGACTGGCTACAGGGGATGCTCTAATGGATGAGGGGTTGGTATCCAGACATAAGAGACTATGCATTTTTAAATAAAATTATGCTTGCAGTTGCATTTTTACTTTTCTTTGCAATGGGCTGAGCAGCAATAATTTGTCAACAAAAAAAAATCAACTATTAACTACTGAGCCCCAAACTAACTTGGACTGCAAAATGAATTTGCCCTGAAGGGTTGAAGTCAAGAGATCACTTCTGCTAAGATGTGATGCTATGAAGTATTTAAAAATAAGTGACATAAGGTTGGCTTTGGAGCAATCTACCAAATGCAAACTTTGGCGTTTCTCGTGTGTGATGAATTCGTGCTTCTCTGTCCCTGAACTTGAGCTCAAAACTCAGCTGAAGGGGATAGCTGTCATCTTCTTCTTCTTGTTTTGATTTCTTGCCAAGGGACCATCCTTTATGCCTGACTCACTACCTCATAGGCAGGCCCAGAAGGAGTTAACTTCCTTGTCACCCTGCTTTGAGGTTTCCTGCTTTGATACTGCAAAGACTTTTCATATAGCAAAACAAAGGAAAAGGAGGGGGGAAGCCCTTCTGCTTGTAACACATGGTCATAATCTGCTCGTGTGAATAAAAATTACACTCCCCCTTCTCTTAAATTGAAGACAACCAGGACTACTTCCCCATAACCAGAATTAAATAAGCATATAGCCAGGCTGAGAGGGGAATGGGGAACTGCACATCAGTCAGTGCCTGAGATACAAGCCCTCTCAGCTGCTGTTGGCTTCAGCAGCTCTGTCTATCCTGCTGCAGTGGGGGGATGTACAGACCAGCCCACACTCATGATGCTTTGGGACTAGCTCCTTGATGACAGGCAGGCTATATTGGTACTACACAGCCGGGATCTCTGTCACTGTCATCCCCTAAAAGAGTACCATAGGCTCACAGAATCATAGAATATCTCAAGTTGGAAGGGACCCATAAGGATTGTCAAATCCAGTTCTCTGGTCCTCATAGACTACCTAAAACTAAACCATATGATGAAAAGCATCATTCAGACACTTCTTGATCTCCAGGCTTGGTGCTATGACCATTTCCCTGTGGAACTTGTACCAGTGAGCAGGTATTATTACATTTTATGCTTTTCTTAACTAAAAATGTCTGGAGTGGTGATGACCTGGCTCCACCTCAGGTGCATCATGTTATGGCACCATCAGTCCATGATGCACACTCCTGGGGTGTCAAGAAGGTATGTGGTCAGGGGGCTACTGAGGATACATAGCCCCCTGAGAGAGCACTGGATGACTGTGTAGGGTGAAGGCACACATACCTGGTGTCCCCCTGGTGAGCAATATGAACTATTCCCACTGCCAGGTGGGACAAGACTCAGACACTGCCAGGTCTGAGTCTTGGAGACAGTTCATTGAAAGAGTTCAAAAGAAAGCCAAAGAATGAGTGAAGCCGTAGAGTCAATCATGGCTTCGTTGCTCAGGATTCTTTTATGGTCTTTTCTATTCAATATTGTGGATGTACCCTAGGAGGGTACGGAGTGCCATGCAGACACACACCCTCTTAGAGAATGCCCACAATGCCATGTCCGCAAGGCTTCTGTCACTGGGAAGGTGGAGCTAGCAAGGATGTAAGTTCCCTTTAACTCAAATATGCTGATCCATGGCAGTTATGTAGGAGTCTATTTTCTGTCTGTAGTAAATGCAAAGAGATCTTGGCTAAACCACAGTGATAGGGGGTTAAGCTGGGTCAGATTTACTTCCATGTGCCACAGGGTAGGAGTATACACTCAATTACTGTGCCCCAGCTGATGCTCAATATATGTATTGTGCTACAATATGCTGATCGGATGTCTAAGCCTCAAGAAATGATTAACATTTCTGGTTTGATTAAGTGACGGTCCCTTTTGAAGCTGCAAATTATGCCGCTACAATCTATCAAGCAAATATGTATTTATGAATATTTAAAAATGCTAGTTATGCAAATGTGCACTTAGGGAATTTAAAAATACATGTAACTAATCTCTTTGAGGTTGCTGTCATCTGTTGAGTGAATACATAACCAGGAGAATAATCAAGCCAATAAGCCAACAATGACTATTGCGGAAGGATACTCGGTGGTATCTCCCTTCTCCCCAGGTGATGGTAATACACAGTGGTTCTGAAGTAGACAGTTATCTATGTCTTAGGTCATTTCTCTGCTAGGCTGCACTAATGCAGGCTGGCTGAGGAAGCATTCCTTTCTACAGTCACACCTAATCAGGGCATTAAAACTCATTACAAACATTGCTGCAAAAAAGAGCATGCAACATCTTCTCTAGATTGACTGTTTCTCTGCATATCCTTCATCCCACCATTCACTTCAGACTATGTCCTCAAAGGTACTCAGAGCTTATATTTGTAATCTCTCAACCCACAGAGCTCCACTCTCTAGTGGAATCCTCATCTCCAAGCACATGCGATGCCCAAGGAGCATGGATTGTCTAAGGAAAGATGTCCTGGAAACCAGTGAAGTTGGGTTCACCTAGGCTAGCAAAGGCACAAAGGAAAATATGTTTTTTACGGTGTATAAGGAATATTAACCAATAGCTTAGCTCCCATGTTTACTCCTGCAACTTGGTCCGCTTGCCACCCGTGCTGCATATATATTACTTCAGACCCAGGATCTTTTTCACAGAAGTCAGCAGGATAAAACATGAACACAGTAATAGCAGGACCAACATAGCCTAAGAGGCTAAGTGGATCAGCAGTGCATTAGCATTCACATACTCACTAACTGTCCAATTGCTTTCTTGTGTCTTTCACCTAAGCCTATGAGCCTGTTTTAAGGAGAAAATTATTCTGGGAGCTACACATGTTCTCCAGGTTATGCAGCATGAAGGGCTTTTGAAGAAATCTGGTATCTTTGAGACTTCTTTCCATTTGCTGAATTTGACAGAAATTCAATAATGGATTTAAAACTTACCGTGGGCTGGAGAGCTAGCAAGGACATACACACAGAAGTCTCAGAAGATTTCTAATTATCTTAGAATGCAGTATTTTAAAAACTATCTTTGCACATGAATCTCCTTGGTTACTTGATTGGCAATCTGTAGGAGCTTCTACCTGAGCTGCAGCA
Organism: Cuculus canorus; assembly: GCF_017976375.1. Classification (NCBI taxonomy): domain Eukaryota; kingdom Metazoa; phylum Chordata; class Aves; order Cuculiformes; family Cuculidae; genus Cuculus; species Cuculus canorus. The sequence goes on from NC_071401.1 coordinate 27,726,085, forward strand.
CATCTCCTAAACTAAACACATCTCCTCTTAAGCTTTCAGTCGTTCTGAGGTGGGTTTCTAGCTAGAGCTATTTCACTTCTTCCCTTATTCCACGTCAGCTGGTGATCGGTGCTATAATCTGCCCAACGGGGCTTTCATCTGAGATACAAGAGATTGAGTATCAGATCATCCTCATAATCCATTTGTACAATATTCAACAGGCAAGATTACGAAATATTTGCTCCATAATTCTCCACAGACAATAGTTCACCTTGTTAAATTGAAGAGGAGGATTTGGACATGAGGGAGGATGTTTTGACTGCCAGAGTTCCATGCTTCTGCCTGCTGGATGAGTAGCCTTCACCAGGACATGCTCTGAGTACTCTTAAGGTTTGACCAGAGAGCATCTACCCCATGACTGCAGCCAGCTCAGCATCCATTCTGTGTGCACGCTTAGGATTTGGTTTTCTGGATTCAGTAGCCATCATTTTCAGGACACCAAGAGAACTTGTTTGAAACACCTTTAGATTGAAGGCCTCGTGCACAATTGTGTTAATGGTGGGTAAGGCACCATGGCAAGTACTGTTTTCCTGTCTCTATCGCTTCCATGCTACTCCTTGACTGCTTATCCGGTGACAGACTTTGGCCCATATAGGCCCATTCCTTGCAATAATCTCTCTCAATGGGTTCATGTTCAAAGGATTTCTCACTCATTGGGGCATTAGAAGTGTGTGTTTTCCACAAAGCTTGCAGAGGATTCAGCCTGCAGCAAGCCAGCATCCCTGGGGATCACTGGTATGCACTGCTGGCCTGTCCATGGAACCCATCAGCCCATGCTGCCCACATGCTCCAGAAGTTAGGCTCCAGCACAGGAACTCAAGAAAATTAACTATTTAATCAGCACTGACTCATACCCAGAGGATAATGCTAAGCCCCAAATGTTACACACTGTCAAATCTGTATGAGCAGCATAGCTTAATTTTTATTTATTTCAGATATCAACTAAGACAAACAGTCGATTTACAACTCCAGATCTGCCAGAATAAAGCAGAAAGCAGTAAAGAACCAACTAAATTTTCAGTGACAAAACTGAGAATGCAGTACAGTTATTTGGTATTTAAAGCTAATTGCTTTGAAAGCACGGGAGCTGGGTCCATTCTTTATTAAAGTGAGAAGCATATCAGGATCCTCAAAAAGGTATTTGAACAGGCTACAGACCTCGGATAACAGAAAGCAAGGGCAAAATTCATCCTCATGCAGGTGCCTAGGGCAAGTTCGGTCTGCACTGAAGCCCACAGTCCATGTAGTCCTAAATACTGTCCATTACACATGTTCTAACAGTAGCACTCTTCATTGCTGTAGCAGCCCATGCAGGAGCACTGCTGGTCCCAGAGCAAGTGCAGGAAATGTAAGTGCCGCTGGGTACCAGCAGACGATTCTGTGGATGCTTATATTCACTTAGCAATTCCTTCCCAAAAGCGAGTAAAAGCAGCACAGCCTTTCACAAAACAGTCATGGAGAGAGGTGAAGTTCAGCCTTTAGCAAACAGGCACTAAGTTCATAAGTACCTTTATTAGCCACATCTGAATCCACTACTATACCATTTATGACCATATGAGCAGAAAATACACCTCCAAACCCTGCCTAGAAATTTGATCAGTGTGAAAGGGACCAATGAACTTCCCCATAGTTCAGCAGAACTGACTACAGTTCAGGAAACAGCAGCTTGTTTCTAATTTCAGATGTCTGTGAGAAAAGACAAAATCAGGATTATTATATTCAGCTGTGCCCTGACTGACATTTTCATATGCTAAGTTTCAGTCACAAAACCACTTACCTCTAGTGGAAATATTGACACAGGTATGAACAGTAACACTAAGTACTTGTAGAAAAGCATTTTATTCCTGAGCTCAAGACCTACTGTTTGAAGTGGCCACAACTGGTAGTTCTCTTAAGAAAATTAAGTTCAATTATCTGATGTCTAAATTATAATCCTCTCCCTCCTCAGCTCCATTTGCAGCACTTTTTAGCATAAGAGCAGTAACAGTTACGCATACTTACCTAATTATAGATAATCATCTTTATAAAGAGCTGCTAGAATATGCTAAGCATCTTAGCATAAACATACCCATTCATTCCTACAGCAAGAGTATGATAAAACCTAGTGATCATGGCAAATAGTACCCCCAAGGAAGCAATGTGCTCAGTGCAAAATACTGTGCTAGTCAAATGACCTACCTCCTCCCTCTCTTCCATACCATCAGCTGCAGGTGTTTGTTTGCAGCTCAGAGGGAAGCCCACCCCTCACATCAACAGTTTTTAAGAAAGCATCCTTCACTGCCTCTGATTTGTGACACTTTCTCTCTTTGCTGCCGTAAGGCAAGCCCATTTGAAGATCCATTTTGTCTCAGAAGCCAAATTTCTCACACTGTTAGAAGAAAATTAATGAACAGATTCTTCTGCCAGGGCAGATTAAAGGCACCACTTGTTACAAAAGGGCCAGATTTCCTCAGTGTGATTGGGACAGGCAACAGAATACACCGCCAGTCCTGTCCAGTACTTTTCCTTCCCTTCTTTGATCTTCCTGGTCTGATTCTGGACACTGATGTCACGTGAAAATTAAATAATATGTGAACAAATCGTTTTGGTACCAAATGATTGTCGGTGAAACTATATCTGCACTCTACCATGTATAATGAAATTTACTATGTACGTCATAGATTTTTCCTTGTGGAAGGGTTCTTTCTGCTAGGGACAGTTAAAAGGAAGAGAACCCCTATTCACTTGTAAACCTAAGAGCCTGAGCCCAAATGTGGTGCTGGTGGTCCTGTGAGAGGGCATGGTCACATAAAGAAAAGCCCTTACCTCCAAGAAGCCCCGTGTCCCAACAGTGCTCAATGCACCTCCCTGTATCCCTGTGATGTCCAGGACCCCTCATCTGCTGCTGCTCCCCAACTCACAGAGACCCCAGAGGTAAAGCAAAAGGATCCCAGGTGCACTAAACTTTCCAGGAGACTTCAGGGAGCTGGAAAGAGAGGATAAATGTATTGTAAAAACAGATCGCCCAGCACCTGGGCAGTACATCCGAGGAGCTCAGGAGCAAACATTGCCAGTTGCCAGGATGGTCTGTGCCACACCTTGTCAGCCCTCCCTGCACGACAAACCCAGCTTTGTCCCACAAAGGGCAGCTACTTGGAAAGGCAAGCTCTCCGCTTGCCACCATGGACTCCCATTGACATGTCTCTGAAAAACAGCAATGTTGCTCACAGAGCTCTTAAAGGAGCTGAAATACAGCCACTACTTGAGAAGAAGCAGCCTGTGAGGGCCTGGGGAGGTCCTTTGGCCAGTTTTGGAGGACTCATACCCTGAAGCGCTATCTGGAGCACGCACACTTTTTCCCCATCTGAGGACCAGGTCTGCAAGCTCTGTGGAGGCAGGCTGAGCAGCAAGAGCATTTCCTCCCCTCGTTGCCAGCAGACCTGAAAAACCACAAACCACCGGGCTGGGAGGGGTTGTGGGAGCAACCTCTTCACAACAGAGTGGTCCAGCATCTGCGCCTGATGCAAGATCCTCCTGAGAAAGATTGTTCTGGCCAAAAAGTTTCCATCAGAACAATCTGTGCTCTTGCAGCTTTGACTGCACTGGGCTTGCCCCTCTGAGAAAATATTGCTCTTTTGTATCCCTGTGAAATAACAAAAGAGAGGAAGCCTAGATCCAAGTTCCCAGTTCTGTGCTCTACAGCCCATCAGATTTCCAGCAGCTCCCTCAGGGGTTTAGGCAATAGGAGCATGACCACAGCCTGCAGTTGCAAATCTAGCTACCCTGGTTATCTGGTAGATACAGAAAGTCCTGCAACTGGGCGTAGTGAGAACCATCATATGAGGTGCTTATATGTTTCCATGAGTTATTGAGGGTCTGTATCTCTTGAGAACACAAATAAGACACTTCTACCAGGGGAAACACGTGACAGAAGCACCTTTGCTGATGTCAGAAGCAAAAAGAGATGCAGCAATCAGAGAAAATTAGAAAATGGCCCTATTAAGGACTAGGCTGTTTGATGCTGCCAAATTAATAGGTCAAGTCAGAGAAAGGCTTGATGCTGAAACGAAACTGCTTTGAGAGGCCAATCCCATATTTGGGAAAAGCAATAGAGATGAGTCTGTTACAAAAGTGAAGTATGTTTGCTGAAGGACCTGTTTCTACATGTGGTACATTATCTGTGAGAATATCAGTTCCAATGCAAACTCATATGACAAGCTACTGTACAGATTTTTTTGTAATTTAGAAGTGAGGTTGCAAGACTGTTAACCTCACTGGTACAAACCTCAACTCTGTGGACAAACCATCTCACGGCTGCTGTTTTCAGCCTACAACCAAATCCTGCCCACCACATCTGTACAAAACAACTGCACAGTATGTTTTTAGGTAAATGACACTAATAATGTGCAGAACGGATAAGCCTGTAGCTGGTGTGCTGGGTTATGAAGACTTCCTGCCTCATACCCAGGAAGGGCACGGTCTGCAGGTGTCATCTGAGGTGAAAAATAAAGTGCAGCTCCCAGTGACTTATTCCTATTTACCTCTTTGATTTTCAAGGTTTGTGTTAGTGAGAGAAGTCATGTTGTATTTATATGTAAACATGTATGTCTAGAAAACATATGTGATAGTAGGAAAAAGAGTATCGTGTTATTTTGGGCAGGCAGAGTGCAAGTGAAGCCACACATGCAAAAAAACCCTGCTCCTTGCAGTGATAGAGGAATGGATGGGACTGTTTCCAGGACTGCCCCACCACTACTGACCTTTGCATGCTTCAGGCGTGTGGAAAACTGGCATCCCAGGGTTGAGGGAAGCTTTCCACCTCAGCCAGCTGTTCACCATAGTTGAGAGAGTCACCCAAGAACAGCCTCATCTGGGTGGATTTAACTGTCAAGAAAGAAGTCATTTCCTGCTGGTATGAACAACAGCACTAAGTCTCTTCTGCACAGAAATAGATTTGTCCCATTTTACAGATTAAGAAAGAAAGAAACAGGAAAGAGCTGTGATCCACCTGACTTAGAGTCAGACCTAGCTCCCATCTGAATTGGCCAAGAGCTTGCACTATCTGCTTCTGTGATCCAGACTTTCTCCTCAAGGGAATACACCAGCGGAATCAATTTTAGTAGTGTCAGTCAGGAGCTATTCCCTGATGAAGGTGTATAGACATACATTTTTCGGTATCTGAAACTGCAGATTTTCTACCAAATGGGGTCTGCTAAGTGATCTGACATATTCAATCAAATAAAATCTTGATTAAACAAAGCTTTCCATAAAATACTCTCTTTGCATATCTAGGACATTTGAAGGCCATATTCTGCATACACAGGCTTCTTGCTGCATAGGTATGTAATGATGATAGTTTTGACAATTATTTGCCATAGACCTAATCTTGAACAGTAATTCTTACAATATCCTTGAATAATGTCCACTGTTTAAGCAGAGATCATTCTTTTCTTTCCATTATTAATCTTTTTTTACCAGCTAGTACTATGCTTTGCAGAAAAGATTATGTGCCTCATTTGTGTTATTACTACCAATATTTATGAAAATGATACCTTAATGGGATCAAGGTATAGTGGGTCAGGTCCCCATCTCCAAGGCCAGTGATGCAGATCACAGTAATGTCTATTTTAATAAGTGAAATCTAAGCTAGCCAGGTGAGCTGGCAGCATTGGGCATGGGTATGAGATATTTTCTTCCTCTTATCCTGCCTTTTTCAAAAGAAAAGCAAACCTAGCATGCCCTTCTAACTAGCTGAGAATGAGGAAGTTGTTCTATAGCAGGACACATCAATCATAGAATCACAGAATCATAGGATGGTTTGGATTGGAAGGGACCCTAAAGATCATCCAGTTCCCACACACTTGCCATGGGCAGGGACAGCTTCCAGTAGACCAGGCTGCCCAAGGCTCCATCCAATCAGGTCTTGAACACTTCCAGGAAGGGGGCACCCACAACTTCCCTGAGCAACCTGTGCCAGTGCCTCACCACTCTCATTGTGAAGACTTTCTTCTTAATATATAGTCTAACTCTCCCTTCCTCCGATCCATACCTCTCCAATTTTATCACTTGTTCTTTGACATCCCATACTTCCGGTGTGGCAACTACACCACTCAGCTTGGTGTCATCTGCGAACTTGCTGAGGGTGCACTCAATCTGAGGAATCCTCAGTGTTGAGGAACATTTACGACAGTATAAAATCCACGTTGCAGACTAACAAGCCATCCCGGCCCCTCAGCTGCATCAGGCAATAAATAGCAGGAAATGCCTTTCACAAGTAGCGTGATCCCAGATCCTCCCAGGCCTTCCGATAGATCAGCAGACATCACCACAGTGACTCAGAAGGTCTCTCTTAGAGTCTTAGAGCCATCCACTCCAGGAGGGAGAGGCAAGGCAAGGAGACGAGAGGTGAGGCAAGGCATTGGGCCGTCCCTTGGAAAGACTTTTGGCTGGGCAGGACATGTGTGGCCATTGTTTCACTGATTAAAACTCAAGTATGTTGACAGACTGCATCTGTTCCTAAAGTTCCCTGTTTATTTCCTAATTGTCTCAATGAGTAAACCTGATGTATTACCTTTACATTTAAAATTTATTTTTGCACCTGCTTGCAAAACTTGTTTTCATTAGATATTGCTTCACCATAGCTAAGAATAAAGGGCCTCATAAGGAAGACAGTGAACTCCATCCACTTTAACTCACTTAGAAGCAGTTGAGCTGTGATTCACAGCAAGCTGGAGGTGACAGCAAGTGCATCTATGTCAAAAAGAGTGTGTATTCTTTCCAACACAAATCACTTCACTTGACTAGGTCTCCATCAGCCTCATCTACAGAAATCAAAATATTTACCCCATTTGGAAATCCACAAACATAAAGGCATAAGATAAGTGCTAAGTATTTGTTGAGGGATTGTAACACTTCAAAGGGTCATCACCAATATGCTGGGACTTCCTTTAGCAATGAGAAAAAGACATTGCCACGACTAGAGGAGGAAAACAATTCATTCTCATTCACCCAGTCAAAGTATAATTGTAAATCACCCTTGACCAGATGACATGAGAGAAAGAAATGCTGTTTCTAAGGTAGTTTAGAAATGAGTGTCACTAGCACTAAATGCTCCAAACGGGTGTTTTTAAACTGGGGACAGTAAAGTTACAGGCCTTGCCATTCACATCAGCAATGACAGATAATGTAACTAAACAGCTTATGTCAAACTCCTGCAAGTTAAATGCAAGTGTTCTCAAAGGGATAGAGTTTCAGTCAATCAATGAACAGCTACTGGGCAATTAATTACTGAGCCTGCACAGTAGAAAAATTCCCTTTTTCGGCAGGCAGTTGTTTTAAACTATAGATCCTGCACCGCTACTTAAAGGTGCACATCCTAAGACTGATGTTCAGTGCATTTATGTCAATGAAAGTCTATCCATTTATAATCAATGTGAATATTATTGTTTGAGTCTCTGTAAAATGCAAACACAAATACTAGAGGTTGGAAGAAATCACAAGTGAGACATTATAATGATTAAGTAACCGAGCAACCTCTTGATAAGTTCCAAGTAATTTACTTTTCCCTGGGGCCACACCGTTGAGTCCATAGAGTGAGCAGTGCTGGCAAGACAGCGAGGGGCTGGCTGGGAGGGCAGCCATCCTGCAGCTCTGCTCTGGCATGCAAACAGAGTTTCTGGAACATTCACCTCCTTAACCACACTTCCACTGAGCTCACTTTTTAATGCTACAGTTCTGTTACACAGTCCTGCCAAAAAAGCAGCTGACACATGATGAAATTTTAAAGAGTTCTCTTTGCCTTCTGACTACAGCACTTGTCCTGCCTCATGTTACTTCTCTTGCCATCTCCCTAAAAAGCCATTTTTTCTTTGGCCAGGTCCTGTAAATAATGATTTGGGGAGTGAGCAGCAGGCTGCAGCCCCAGGTCTGCCAAACTTTCTTCTTTTAAAATGCTACTTATCAAGAAACAGGGAACACTCTGCTGAGAGGAAGAGCAACACTGACTAAGTTCTTTATATTGAAATTACTTGTTGGTCCTGTTTCACAGATTAGGAAACTAAGTCTTAAAGATGGATTGCACTTTAGCTAGGAGCAACCCCACAGGAGAGATACATGGAAACGGCATCCGGAAAAACCTGGATTAGCAACCAGAAGTACCTACGCTGGCACGTTCCTCTGACACAAACACCTAAATTTCCAGTGTCCCAGTAGCACTACTCCGTGCCTAGAAATAACTGCACAGCATGTACTCACAGACCTATTAGACAACTTCAAACATCTCTTACAACACAGAGATGTACTCAAAAGGCTGGATAGAAGGAACTGGGTATCCAAGTATAGGAGGAGTTGCCTTCTTAGTGAAATGAAGTCCCTGGACTCATAATTTCCAACATCCGAGTGCACCTTCAGGTGCTAGATACTTCTGCAACTCCTATCCAAACTGAACTTCAGTCCATGGGGATGACAACTTCACAAATGGTATCCTCATCTTCATCTGCAAAATAATCAGGTTCTCCTCACCCTTTTTTAAGAGTCACGTGTTCTCCTTAAAAATGTCTGTAACTTGCAGGAATATAGCAGCATCCCTGTAATTTACCTCACATTATGTGCAACAGTAGCAATGAGATAGCAAAGCCTTCTGGCTTTAACCACAGCCCGTCAATTAATGTTGCTTAGGCAAGTGTAGTTCAGGAGCAAATGAAGTTTTAACCAAAGGTTAGAAGTGCCACCGTGTCATTTTTCTAAATGAAAGAGAAGCAAACACTGTAATTTTAATCCAATGTAATTTTTCAGGTTTTTCATGAAAGAAATGAAATATTTGGCTACGAAAGTAGATATCTGCTCTTTCAAAAAAGACCCAAGTGGCATTTTTTTGCAATATTAATGTCACTGAAGTCAAATGTATGGGGAGATTGCAGCTGATTTCAGTAGAGGGGATTAACCCAATGCTACCTGCCTTTGAAGAAGGTCCTCCACATGCACAGGTCATGAAAAATCAGGGCCCAAATAGCAGAACTTTGAAGTGGGAAGGAAGTAGGTGAAGAACAGACAGCACTGAGTTTTGACAAATGGGGAAGTATCAGTCCACAGAGAAGTTACTGACAGAGTTACTCAGATCACAGCCTTGGCTCCATTTTGTTTAATGATTTTGCAAGTGACCTTGATATACAAAGTGGGTGTGTTGCTGATATTTGCTGGTAGTATAAAGGAGACAGGTCCCATTTTTCTATGGAAGGCTTGCAAAACCAAGAACTCTAGAAGTAAGGCTACTGTAGACACAAAAACCGGATAAAATTCAAAGCTACTCAAGACCATGCATTAATGAAGTAATAGTGAGAGCTACTACCATAACCTGAGAGCTCAGTAACTGGAGATGACTGAGGAGAAGGAGTAAGGATCATTAGTTAATTGTAGGATGCCTTAAGCTACCAGGTGGTGCAACCACAAGAAAAAGAAAATGTGATACTAGGATACGTCAGTCAAGGTATTTTCAGAGGAAACAGGTAATTGTTGTAATGGCATAAAGCTGTGGTGCAACGTGGAATGGTAATAACATACAAATGGTTGTACTAGTTCAGACCAAGGGTCCTCACAGCCCATTGCTCTTTCTTTAACAGTGGCCAGAGTAAGAACAGGAAAAATTAGAATAGGACAGGCACATGTAAGACTTGCCTCTGATACTTTCACAGCCTCAAAACATTTTCAGCTCAGGTGATTTCCTTTGCAAGCTGTGGTCTGACTATTAAGCAACGCAAAATGGATTTTTTTCCAAATGATTCTCAATATACCCTTCAACCAGTGTAAATTCCTTGAATCCATTGTGTCCTTCAGCAAGTGAACAAGTCCTTTGAGGAGCCACTGAGGGAATTGGGATTGTTTAGTCTGCAGAAAAGGAAGCTGAGGAGAGACCTTGTTGCTCTCAACAGCTACCTGAAAGGAGGTTATAGTGAGGTGGATGTTGGTCTCTTTTCCCAAGTAACAAGTGGACAACAAGAAATGGTCTTCAGCTGTACCAGAGGAAGTTTGTTTTAAATATTAGAAAAAACATCTTCACCCAAAGGGTTGTCAAGCACTGGAACAGGCACCCTAGAGAAGTGTTTGGGTCACAGTCCCTGGAGGTATATAAAACATGTGTGCTCTTCAGGCTTAGGGATATGGTTTAGTGGTGGACTTCACAGTGTTAGGTTTTTGATTGTACTCAATGACCTTAGAGATCTTTTCCAACATAAACTATTCTGTGATCCTGTAATTCGAAGGACATCCTCACATTTACTGTTGATTGCACCAAGAATCACCTCCTTTTTCATTTTAAGCCTAGCTTCCAATCATTTCAATGGGTGGCCCCTAATTCTTGTGTGGGTTGAAACAGAACAGTCATTCCACATGAGCTTCTTCACAGATTTTGTAACTTTATCATATCTTCCTAAGCAGCCTCTCTTCCAGGCTGAGCCGGCTGCATGTATTCAGTCATTCCACATCCCTCATCGTGCCTACTTCTCTACTCTGAATTTTATTCAGTTTCAATGCAACGTTTACAAGCTAAGGAGAGCAGGACTGCACTAAGAATTCAAGGCATGGTCAAGTCACAGGTTTAAACAGTGACATAAAGACATTCTGTTTTCTCTTCTGTCCCTGATAGTTCCTACCTTTGGTGTGAAGGGGGATTTTTTTGCTTTCTGATGAGTATAGAACTAATGATTGTACATCTAATTCAGTCATCTGTGCCCAAGAGACGTTAGCTTCACCTCGAAGACGTACTAAAGTACAAACTCAAGCTAAGGTAATGAAAGACAGGAAGAGTTGGTCATATGAGTCGAGTTTAAAAGAAAAGTTATTATTCCTCTCAGTTCACATTACTGGCAGTACCAGGCAAGGAGCAGAGTAACTGAGGATGAAAGCCAGTGTTAGGATGAGGATGTATATTGGGTCTGGATGCAAATCAGGCTTGATATCTTCAGACTTGTGACTAGAAGAAAACCAGAGACTGAGAGACTCTGGAACAGCCTTTTAACAGATAGGGGGTAAAAAATTAAATTGGTTCCAAGACAGGGCACTGTCAGTTTGTGAAATGATGGCTGTCTGCAGTACAGGGAGATTCATCACACAGGAAAGCCCCACCTAGGTATGCAATTAATAACATGTGAGGTTCTTCACAGCAGCTCCTTCTGCGGCTCCATTTAGGCCTTCCCAAGAGTGATGCAGCCTGCTTTCCTTTTAGGATGCAGTGGTTTCTTTGTACACAGACAACCAGAGACCTGCTAAAAATATCTGCAAAGAAGCAAAGGCAAAGGAAGCAAGGCAGGCTGTAAACTTTGTTGATGGTTAAGGTTATGAGCGATTACCAGATGAAATTATCTTGGGCAGGTAAACGAGAATAGGAAACCTACATTAATCCTTCTACCTCAGAGCAAAGTGGTGGGAGGAGTAGATTACATAATGACCAACCATTTAAATAATTCAATACTTATTAAATACTTAAATTGTTTAAGCAATTCTTTATGGATTGACTAATCTCTTCATTTATTGCTCCTTGTATAGACAAACTTGGAGCAATCATTACTGCACATATTCAGCCTTATAATATCTCAGATAACAAAAGCATGGAACTAGGCACTGGATGAACAAATAATCCGTCTTGGTTTGTTATAAGGAGATTCATGGTAGGAGCTGGACAGTTAACTAGTCAAAGGTATTATTGTATACAGTAGCATAACACAGGCACATTTCAGAGAAGTGTAAGACAACTTTAAGACATTTCTTTTCTCTTGGAGGTCAGAAAACTGGGAGGAGACATTTCTGCGTGCTTGAAATGATCCTGTCTCACAGGCAGGAACAGTAAAGCTCTTTGTTACTAAATTGTCAATAGAGAGGGCATCTCTGATACAAAAGAGGGGGACCAGTCCTATAGATCTCTCTGCACCTCAGCTACGAAACAGCTGCAAGTATCTTTAATGTCACTAATGATTTCAGAAGATTCAGCCTAGTGACCCTGATTATAATGCTGTGCTTCACTGCCAAAGTCATCCAGTCAAAATCCAGGGTCCAAAGGGGCAAAGATTTAGAGCTGACTACAGCTTGTTAATTTATCTCAAAACATATAAAGAGGAAATAAGAAAAAGTAATGTGTTTCCTATAAGATACATAAAATAAATGTATGTAAAGATTGTTTAAAATTATTTGATTACTTGCTGTGCATAGGCAGTGCTCAAGAAGTTTTTTCTCAACAAATATGTATTTTGCCCACCACAGAAAGAGGCAACTGTGGGTTCGATAACCACTTGCTGTACTTTTCTTTCAAGAGCAGAGGAGGGATGAATAATAACAGCAGCTGTAGAGTTTCAGAGGTCCAGCTTCACTCTTCTCAGCTATAGACACCTGACAAAGAAGCCCCAGCTTCCATGTGAATGAAGAGAGATCACCAGAGCGCAATGCAGCCTCCCTAGAACACAGTCTCAGTAAATTAAAATTCTTGAAAGCCTGTCTGGAAAAAAAAAGAAAAAAAGAAAAAAAAAGAGCCAACAGTCCCCCACGATTTCTGTTGTATTCCTACTGGGGCTCTGTCATCTCATAATCAAAAATAACAATAAAATCAATTCATTATGTTCCATTAAAGGCAGCCTCAGGAGAGAGATCAAAGAATGAGAGGAAATGAAAGCTGACTGACTTTATCACCTTTGGAGTCAGTCCTAAAGATCTCAAATTAATTTAGATTGGTGGGGCAGAGCATAAAAGCTGGCAAGTCCTTTACCAATGCAGATCCTTTATACAAACCACTGAAGTGCTGTTGTCTCTGGGGTTTTTCAATAAGCCAAACATTTTTGTGAGCACTAAGTACTTCTTCCTTTGGCCATTTCAAGGTTATTATTGAAGGCAGGGAGAATACTTTCACATTTTCCTCTTGAATTCTGCAGGGAGCCATCTCGCTCTCCTGAAAGATCCTAAAGTGACATTTCTGTGTGAAAACTCTTCCCTTGTGGGAGGCTGTTGGCCATGCCTTCCTGCTCCCAGCACCAGCCCTTACTGACCAGCCACCCTGGGACAGCATCCCAAGCCACAATGGTGCCCATGGGAATTCAGGGCTGCTTGCAGCGAATCTTTGTCTCTGATCAAGAGAGCAAAGTATTTCCCTGAAGCTGCAAGTCACAAGGCATTTGCAAGAGCTGCTGCAGTGCATAAATTCTCCAGGAAGGGGCTGCAACCCAGAATGGCTGCTCATGTGGGGAATGGGACTCCCACCACCACCGTTTGTAGCAGGCAGTGCGAAACTTGGCTCCAAAGTCAAGACTCCTTCCCTCGTCCTCACCAGCACCTCAACAACTCCTGGAGCTCTGTCTCCCTGCTCTTTATTTTTGTTCCTTCCCTAGGAATTGTATTTCAGATGTCTGAGAACAGCCTTCTGCATGCTAGTTTCCCCTCTAGCCTTTCCTTACAATGCCTTATCACGTTTCATTTTCAAACCGGATCACCATTTCCTTCTCACCCTTTGTTTTAATACCCAGACCCTGGACTCCCAGACATGAGATAGGCTCTGTGCAACTGTCCTGCCTTATCTCAGGCCAAATTTCATAGCATCTGTGGTACCACATGCCAGAGAGAGAGAGACAAGTTCCTAACAGACAGCTTCCCTTCCCTCACCAACTTGGCAAGTGGCTGCCTCCTGGAAACACTCAGTTATTCAGTGGATCCCATCAGCCCTGGTGATTCAAAGTTTTGTCATCTGCAGCTGCAGACGGACACTGCCTTTTTCCCCTCTGTTGCGTGCAACGCTCTGAATGGTGTGAAGTTATTAACCATCACTGGCCTGACTTCTTAGCAGCAAGCAATGAGGAGCCTAAGCCCAAAAGGCTTGAGAATCTCCTTCAAAATGGGGTGTGCTTGAAACCTCAACACCTTCTGCATGAACCATAGGATGCTTTGAACTTTGTGTTTCAGAGAGGCTTTAAAGAGGCTTTCAGGTAGCCAGGCGTTCTTCACCATACAACCAAGACCAGGGGCTACTCATTGAATACCCAGCAAAAAATTAGTTCCCTTGCTCAGCCCCAGCCCTCAGTAGGAGGTAAACGCTCATGAAAAAATTGTATTTTACGGAAGAGTTCCTGATCTTCCAACTTCAGGTCTGAGGACTCACACAGGGAGTCCCACAGGGACCGTACAAAGTCGGCAGATACTACAGCATCAGCCAATGTTGAAAGCTCAGACCTGAAAGAAACATGCTCTGATGATCTGAGAAAAGATGCATTTATTGCCATCAAAATCTGTGCTCATCACAAGAGGTTTGAAAATTGCCACTTTATACTTCTCTAGCCATGTTGCCTCACTAGAGGGTGAGGGTATTTGTGGAGGGTCTCCTTGCCTGCCCAAAGCATGGTGGAACTACATCACAATTAAACCTAGCCAAGAACTGTGTGCTCCAAAAGAAGGAATGGTGTCCTCAGTCCATCTCTTGATCAAAAGGCATTCAAATTTGCATGCAAATAGAAAATTTTTTAAAAGCTGTAATTTTTTTTAACCATCTGACAGCTGCTTCTGGACTCAAACGCAAGGAGTCACTTGTCTCAGTGTAGCTCTTGATGGATAAAGCCACATGATCAAAACCACTTTCAAAAGCAGAGTGTAGTCACACTGCTGGCAAGCTCAGAGGACAGGAGGGAAGAGAGACAGAAGGACTTTTCAACTGCTTTTCCTGGTGGTCAGTTCAGCCGAGTGTCAAAGTACAGTGATAGTCTGAAGAAGACATGCTGCCACTGGCGCATGCCAGCCTCGCCTGTAAATAAATAAAAGGCATCATTTTCCTCTGCTATGAATCTGGCAATTTTCACCAACACTAAATTGATTTAAAACCTTCCAAAGGAAAAGCCTCAATGTTTAATTTCTCTGGCCGGCCTTACATTCTTGGCCCTACTTTTATTTTCCATAACACCCAGTTTATTTCTTTTGACGCTTGTTATCCTTCAAAAATGCTATTGTAATTAAATCATCACACTCTACAACTACTATCACCAAACTTCAATATTCCCTTTTATTTAAGACAGTTATGTGTAAATTTCATAGGATTTTGAACAATGTTATCTTGAAAGTACACAGTGTTCAGAGCCAAGGTGGAAAGAAAATAAACCCATAGAAAATAAAAAAGCAATTCAAATGTCTGCCTGCAAACTTGAATTAAACTCTTTTGATCCTCCAGAAAAACTTACTTGATTTTATTTATTTTCCCATTCTCCTCTGCTTCCTCTGCTCAATCCAGGAGGGAGCAATACTGTGTGAAAGAAGTATTTTTTACTGTATTTTCAGCTGAGCAAGGACTGGAAAATTAAAAGGAAAGCAGTGTGACCTGAAAGTAATTTCAGATCATTCACCTCAGGAAAGTTGTCTGATGAAAGACCGTTATGCTATATATTATCTGAAATATGGATCTGTCCATTTTAAACTGATGCAATGCCACGGACTCACCAAGGATCACCTGCTGGTATGGCCAAATTTGTTGCTCCCCCATTTCCTTAGATTTCAGACTCAAATTGTTCACCACCAAATAGTTCTCTCTCTCCTATTTTTTCTACAGTGACTATGGCCTAAAGCCAGAAAACTTTACTTTCTTTTCCAAATTCATCTACTGAGGAAAGCTTTCTAAAAGCAAGCAAACTAAATAGCTGGCTTTTAAAGACAAAGGGTTCATGGTCAACCTCTGTTCATCCCCACATACACATGACTGCTTGGAAATTTGGTTGGCATCTCTAACTGCTGGTTGACAGCTTTGAAGGCCCCTTTCCATGCCACCATCCAGGGATGCATCCATGAACTTCGTCCTGAGATTCCGTATGGTCCAGAGACAGGTCCTGGCATTCGCTTGGCAAAGCTGCATGACCAGTTACATAAATGCACCTTCAAGATACTGAATACAGGAACAAGTGAATGCAGGGGGGTAATCTCTGAGCTCCTTTCAAGCAAGGTCACAAGAAGTGCCAGAAAAAAAAAAAAAACAACAACAAAACTTTCAAGGAAAGAGATTGAAACAAGCTTGACTAATATCCCCAGTACCTCCTGACACCAAATTTTTGCAAATCAGTGACCCCTTCAAACCAGAGGACAATGTCATAGGTAGGGTTACATATACAGAGGTCCCAAGGCAACAAAACAAGCAACTGAGTCCCAGAAGAGGTTCTTGTCACTACAGCCATGTTATAGGGTCCAACCACAATGATCTGCAGATTGTCTGACTTATCAGATCCTGCTGCAACACAACAACCCACTGTGCTAGACAGGACTTAGATCTTATGTTCATGTTCTGGGTATATAATCTCTACCTAATCTGCTCAAACTTCCACCTAAATCACAGGGTTGCAGCATAGACTTGATATCCCCAAAGTTACAAATTTTACACTCAAGCTCCCAACATGGGCATCTCCACATCTCAACAACCTCATCCCTTAAGAATGCATCTAGAAGTCAGCTTTGCTAGAATCTAAAAGGAAAACAAGGACATTTCCCAACATGCTAAGAAGAGAAGGGACTTTTCTTTACCACTGGTGCATTCGAGTTTTAGGAGTCCATACCAAGCTCCTGAGACTTTTAGAACTCCAGAGAATTTAAGGCACTTGGCTTTAAAGCAGTCATCTTAGAAATCTATTGATTTAGGGGTTTGTGTCATGTTGATCGGTATGTTTCAAAGCAGATAAATATAATTCTCCATTTTCGCACATTTTGTAGTTGAAAAACATCTTTCTTGGGCCTGCCTGTGAAATTGTCCCTTCCCTCTTCAAAGCAGACTGACTTTAACAACCAGTTGCTGGGGTTCGTTGGAAATTCATGAGCTGATCCTCTGAAATCACTTCTTCTCCCCCTGTATCTGTATTCCCCTAGTCCAACAGGGATGTACTGGAAGGCAGTCCCACAACAAAGAGGTAATGAAAGCCCAGGAGGACTCTCCTGATCAGCTTGAACTCACCTAATCTCCCCACAGTCAAATACCTACAGTGTTGGAGTTATTGTCGGCAACCACGTCCACGCCTTGTTATCAGACACACTATCTTGTGCTCAAGTACTGCATTTCTTAAACCCATGGGAAACTTAGGTTCAACCTGTAAATAATGTAAAACTTCTTACAATGCCAAAAACCACCAAAATTTAAATAAAATCCTGGAGCATGTGATCTAAACATTAAGAAATACAAGCAGTTATCTTTCAGGCAATTTTGGAGCACTTCCGTGGCTTCAGAAATGAAGGATCAGTTCAGAATCCTTAAGAGAAAGCTGTCTCTGAAATCCACAGGCATTTCATCTCAGGGATCAAAAGGAGTGACCATTACAAGGCTCTTGTGAAGGTGTCCCCCTTTTAAGGTCTCTTTCTGATACCCAGTATGACTCCCAACACCAATGCACCACTAGTAGGAAAGGTTGTGAATAAGTAGTGCCAGCGTTTTCATCTCTTCTTGCCTTTTAGAGTACTGGGGTGCTCCTCAAAACGTGGTCTCACACATCCTAGGTTGAATACTCGTCAGAGGAAATCCTAAATCCTCTCTTATTTTCCCTCCTCCGGAAAGCCAGTTCATACTGGGAGGAAATTTATCCAGGCTTGACTCTCTCAGTAAAAAAACTCAGAAACATTCAGCTGTTCTGAGGGATTAAATGAGTACCTTGTACAACTCAACTAAGTGCAATTCACATTTTAAAAATATGTGAAAACAATAGAACTGCAAAACTTCCAGGAATTAAATTGACCTTCTTCTACTGTTAGAGTTAAAGGGGACGTTCTTTCCAATTAACAGTGTTACTATACTCAGTATTTTCCAGGGCCAAAATGCACCTTCAGTTTCCGCAAAGTACAAGATGGAAAGAATTTCACGAGACATTATCAGAAAGAATTCACAGTGAGATAAACACTTACTTCTTCCATTTGTTTTCATTCAGACTTGACTTGTCACTAATAATTATGACAGAGGATGTGATAAATGTCCGCTCAACATTTGTAAGAACAATATGCTTTACCCAAACATGAGAACACACAGGAAAAAAAGGCTAATCATAAACTAATTATTTCTTTCTCCAATCACTATTGCTCTGAGTCACCGTTTCTATGAATTGCCTCACTTTTTTTTTTTCTTCAGGAATGAAGCAAAGGAATATTTCAACTTTATTTTGTTCCTTACTTCATATCTTTTTTCTTTTTTGTTCTTGTATATATTCTTTCTCCTTGTCAAGAGTATGTTGATGCTCCAAAACATAAATTTGAATTTTCCAGCCTTCATGAATCTATTTAATGTCTAAAAGGAGCTAAAATACCAAAATGTTAAACCTCACTGTGTTTCCATTCACATAAAATGTAGCTCCTGCGGTGTTACACTCTTTTCATGGAGTTAGATGGAGTTTGCATGACAATATAGACCCATGCTTTACTCCTCTTTCACCTGTCACCTTTCAAGGGAGTGAAAAAGCTTTTTTTTTGCCACTGAAGGAAAACCCGTTCTTATTCTCTGCTTTGCTTTCGTATCTCAGCAATTGGTGAAACATTTTGAGCAGACCACCTTCTTACCATTCCTGAGTGAAGAGTGAATATGATAGTTTCAAAGCTTTGACGGTCCCTCCTGCCAGGCAAATGAAAGTCACTCCAGCAGCCCTGGAGAGTAGGCACTACAGGTAGGAGAGAAGGGTGGTGAGGAAAAAACACAGGCGCTGTTGTAAGATTATATATGTTCAACCAGATACATTTTTAAAAGTCAACCTTTCACTGAGTTGAACATTTTCTTCATGAACTATCGAGGTTCTTTTATCAATGGGACTGTGTAAAACAGAAAATCTGAACAAAACCTTTGGGGTGTTGTAATTGCCAAGAGAGCTTCACAGTCACAGAATACCTACACTTCTTCTGGATATGTTCCACAGAGCAATGTGGACTCTTGAAACCACCTCAATGCCATCCAGAAATGGTACCATGTGTCATGCTAGACACCTTCAGGTTTTTGTTCTGGCAGGTAAGTTTTCTGCATATCTTAGGACTTTATCTTGAAAGACAAGTTCTATATTCCACAACAAAGCATGTAACTCCTGTGATAATGAGTACTCTGACCTTCTCTTAGCTTCCTAAAAAGTGCAAGATTGTCAGTGCTTTACAGCAAGATCTCAGCAACCTGCTGGATTTATCCATTGATAGAAATATAGTTGCTTAGGTCGGAAGCTCAGATCTGTCATTTACTTAATATTTGAAAGATGTGAGAAGTTGTGGATGTTGCACGATCTCTGGTAAAAAGAAAAATCAACCACCAACAAATGAGCAGGGGCAAAATTAACAAATTGCTCTTTAGAAGCTGAACAATCTGACAGTTACATAGCAATTTGGAGTTATTGTCAACAACCCTATCTCCTTGGAGACTGGCTGACGCTGCAGAGAAATATTAGATAGGAAATTAAGGTTAACAAAGGGTTTCCTACTGTTGTTCCTAGTAATATAAGCACTTTACACATAAGTTCTAATTCTGTTGAACTGAGAAAAAGGAAATGGGAGAAGAATTTTTTAAATAGGGACTTTCATTCTACAGCAAAATTAACTAGAAGAAACTCTCATTAAAACCGGAGGAACCCAATCCTCCATAGTCCTGCTTTCCCAACAGCTAATCACTACTGCAGCCTTACCTTACCTTGGATGCCTTGTTCAGGGGTGATCTTTTGACTGTGATTGCTTTAAAGTTTCATGGTTTTGCCATTAACCCAAACTCAATAGCTGTTTTTCAACAAGGTTTTGTTTCTGTTTAGGCAGAAACAAAGACAGGACAAAGTGTTTATCCAAAAGCTGTCTCAGCCCTGATGCTGAGAGGCAATGAGCAGGTTCGAAAAGTGATGCCACTGATGTAATGCTTGCTCAGCATGCCATGTACATCAACAGTTTCAACTGAATATTTATTCAAGACTCTTGACAACAGCTGTGTTGTGTTCTGCTTTCCAGCAAGTCTTCGACGTGAATCAAGTGAAAGACAAAAATTCCCATTTCTTTTACATAGATGTATCAGCAGAAGTGAAAATATTTCAAGAGTTCTAGGAATTCATTGCTGGTTAGAGCCTGTCTTTTCAGCTCTTTTCCCAATGTACTACTTGCCACCTTGCACTAAGAAACCCCAGGCATTCAAAAATCATACTGCCAAAACCACATCAGCATGAATGGTTACAGTTTGCCATATTCTTACATGCTTGGGGGGGGAAAAAAGTGGATGTTTTGAAGTAGAAGCAGCACAGCACGCCTGCTTAGTGGATCTCTCATCAGGATCCTGAGAAGGAGCTAAAATTTCCTGGGTCTAGCTCCTATCTGAAGAGAAAAGGCTCTTGCCCTTCTCATTCATGTGAAGAAGAACACATCCAACATTTAACACTGAAAATTTCTATTGCACCAGGGACAAATGGACATTAAACATCAAGTTTTAAGTTCTGCTTTTGCTCAAAGACTTGTGGCCATCCTGTAGATACTCTTTGCTGCTCCATCTTTGCATCATGGGGATAAACATGTTTGCAGAAACTCAGAAGGGAGAAAAATAAGAAGACACTTGCTTATCTTTTCATGTGTAGAAAACAGACTTGACCTGTGCCGCCTCTGCCATCACCATGTGTGCAGCCACTGCTGCCGTGTCCTGACCCTTTATATTGCATCACCCTCTCACTTCATCTTCCTTTTGGACTGAAAGAAATTTGGAGACAGACACATCTATCTGTACGCTACAGTACGCACTGAGCAGAGAATCACTCACCATGAGCTCTCAGATAACATCATTATCACTTAGAATTCAAGACAGAGAAGTCTGAAATCTTGTAGAAACTTTTTTCCTTTTGAACAGTATAAGCCTGGTTTCAAAGAACTGTGGCAATGTGGAAATGATGCAGACTGACTACTGCAGAGCTGACCTGCCAGTACCAAGAGAACTGATAAAATTCAGGAATACACATACTGGAATACATCACACTGGATTTGCAGTGTGATATATTGACCAACAATAGGGATATGGTTTAGTAGTGGACAGGTACGGTTGGACTCAATGATCTCAAAGGCCTTTTCCAACCAAGCGATTCTATGATTCTACAAAAATGCCTCTGTCTCTGTCTGTCTTCCTTACACCTGGCTCAAATTACATCATGCTCATCTAGCCAGCCCATGCCTCTGCATCCCACCGGTTGTAGTCTATATTCCAGACCACCTCCCTCCCTTCACTGTTTCCAGTTTTTCTTGTTCTGTCAGTTCCAGCTTCCCCTTTTTTTCAGTCACACATCTGACCCTAGCTGCCTTCCTATGCATCTCTGCCTTTGCTAGTTCCCTCATCCACCTGAGCTCAGTTTCCACCCATTCAGCCCCCCAAAACTGTTTCTCTTCCCTCTTGTCATCTTTACCTGCCGAGGTCCATATTTTACCCCCCTATATTTTGATAGGACAGCTTTCTCCTCCTTACTACAGGTGCACCATGAAAAGGTAATGAACGAGAGAGCTGTTCTCCACCCTGTTCTCACTTCCGGCATCTGCTCCCAGCTCAGCCCACAGTGGTTCAAAACACAGCCACAGGTTTCCAACAAACCACAAGATGCTCTGCATTGATGGAGCACGAACATGAGAACATTGCCAGGGCTGGAAGATGGCTAATGAGGGAGATAACTTCAGGAGATTGGGTCTAAAAAGATCTAAAAATTCATACCTCAAATTTGTGCAAAAATTCGGATTTCACATGGCTTATATCAATCAAGCTTGGAGAGATTTTCACAAGGATGGAAAATATCCTTCTGTGACAGAAAAGCAACCATTTCCTCTTGTATTTTGAATCTCTGCTACAAAGCAGAGGGAAGCATGGAAATAAGAAGAAGAAAAGAGAGATTACAAAAACTATACTAATTTTTTTTAAAATTTTTACTTTATCTTGTAGTGTCTTTTGGAAGAAAATTTTAAAAAGCCATTCCGATCTCTTTTGCCTGTTATACTTACCTTATGGCAACACAATACATTGTAAATTTCAGCCTACATAGTTGAGCCTTGAGTGTGTGAGTGATAATAAAAAACAGAATACTGAGTTGCCAGGTATCACATGACTTTAACGATAATCAAAGCTACCAGCCCCACTTATAATCACATCTTTGAAAGAATATAAACGAAGCAGCCATTTTTAACCTCTTTATGTTCATTATTTCTACACCTTATTTTTTTCCTCATTCTGCCACTCTTCTCCAGCTCCACCCATCCCAGCCTGGGTACCTTGTGGAAAAAACAGTTGCAGCCTGGGGCTTATGATTTTTGGGCTTATGATTTTTTTCTAGGACATGTACACAGAAAATTTCACTACAGCTGGCAGTTTAATGCAGTGGCACATTGTACAATAACATAGCAATATTTTCAAGCAACTGTATAATGCTCTATTCTTTCTGAATTAGTCAAGAGTTTCATTATCTAGATCCATGTGAGAACACAGGAAGCCGTGTTTCCCCAAATCCTGAAATATCTGCTTCAGGAAGGAAGGTATATTGTCTTTTTTGATGCCTCTGTTTTGCTTGTGAGGTGGTTCTGCGTGCCTGTTTTGCAACAGCACTACAAAAGCAGACCAATTCAAATCTCCTATGGAAATGCCATGTTTGCTAGACACAGTTTGCATCCTTTTAATTCAAGGATGACTGGATCTTGAGCATATCTTTCACATTATCAAACCCTCTATGATCTGGAGAGGTCCAAAGTGCAATCTGTTCAAGCTGCAGTGGGAAATGAACAGTATGAAAATGATGCCCTGCATTCCAGTCACCCCATGTTTTTGTTTTGAGAAAGGGAAATATACTTCCTGAAAGTCTATTGCTCAGTTCAGGATGAAAAAGGAAAACCTACTTTAATCTCTCCTTTTAGTGTGTGAAAAATAATATCTGCAGCAACGGATGATTTTTATGACCTCTGAAGGCATGAAAGCAGAGCTGAAATAATAATGATTATTCAGACTTCAATCTTCCTCATTCTTTGTGTACACAAATCCTACTCCAGGAATTTGTTCTGACTAGTAAAACCTAAATATATAAAGATCCAGCACTGTTAGGAAAGTAATATCAAGCAAGTGCAAGTCACTGATGTGATGAATCTCAATCCACAAGTGTAAATCATCAAAATATCTCTTTGAGTTTTAACTTCTTGGACTTAGAAGGAGGCTAGCTTCATAATGCTTCAAAATAGTTTCTGAAAATTATGCTCTTTTCTCTACAGTCTTCTTTTCCTCCTGTACCTATAGAAGAGTGTTCAGAGAAGCACCTACACATGTATGTACAACGAGAACAGCATCAGTTCCCACTGGTATCACAGCTGGGATGTGAATTCGAACTTGCACCAATCTAAACTGTCGCTTTGATTTGCTTCTCTTGCACAATCTCTTGCACATCTTCCAACAGTTCCATATCCTTCTCACTTTGAGGATACCGGAACTGGACACATTACTCCATGTGGGGTCTCACAAGAGCAGAGTAGAGGGGCAAAATCACCTCCCTCGACCTGCTGGCCACACTTTTTTTGATGCAGCCTGGGATATGGTTGGTTTTCTGGTCTTTGAGCATGCATTGCCAGCTCATGTCAAGCTTCTCATCAATAAGCACCCCCAAGTCCTTCTCCCCAGGGCTGTTCTCAATCGTGTCAACCCCCAGCCTGTACTGAAACTGCAGATCGCCCTGACCCGCATGTAGGACCTTGCACTTGGCCTCGTTGAACCTCATGAGATTCACACAAGCCCACTTCTCCAGCTTGTCCAGGTCCTGCTGGATGACATCCCATCCTCCTGGGGTGGCACCACTCAGCTTGGTGTCATCTGCAAACTTCCCGAGAGTGCACTCAATCTTGTTGTCTATATCGTTGATAAAGATATTAAACAGCACTGGTCCCAGTACGGACTCATGAGGGACACCACTTGTCATGGATCTCCAACTGGACACTGAGCTGTTGACCACTACTCTCTGAATGCGAACATCCAACCAATTCCTTATCCACTAAATAGTCCACCCATCAAATCTGTATCTCTCCAATGTAGAGAGAAAGATGCTGAGGGGACCGTGTCAAAGGCTTTACAGAAATCCAGGTAGATCACATCCATTGCCTTTCCCTTGTCCACTGATGTGGTCACCCCATCACAGAAAGCCACTAGCCTGATCAGACAGGACTTGCCCCTGGTGAAGCCATGTTGGCTGCCATTAATCACCTCCCTGTCCTCCATGTGCTTTAGCATAGCTTCTGGGAGTATCTGTGTCATGATCTTCCCAGGCACAGAGGTGAACCTGACAGTTTGGTAGTTCCCAGGGTTATCCTTTCTACCCTTTTTTAAAATGGGGACAATGTTACCCTTCTTCCAGTCACCAGGGACTTCTCCTGACTGTCACGACTTTTCAGATATAATAGAGAGTTGCTTGGCCACCACATCAGCCAGTTCCCTCGGGAATCTGGGATGCAACTCATCAGGTCCCACAGACTTTTCTTTGTTCAGGTTCCTCAGGTGGTCACAAACACGATGCGGCTCTACCGAGGGGAACGGCTATACCTCCTCATCCCCTTCTTGCTGACAATTGACCCAGGAGGGGTGAGGAGAGTAGTTGTTGGTGAAGAGGTAAAGACAGAGGCCAAAAAAGTTGTTGAATACCTCAGCCTTCTCCTCCTCTGTTGGTAGGAGGTCACTATTTTCATTCATCATTTGGGGTACATTTTCTCTAACCTTCCTTTTTTGATTGATATACCTGTAGAAGCCCTTCCTGTTAGTCTTTGCTTCCCTTGCCAAGTTTAGCTCCAGCTGCACCTTGGCCTTTCTGACCCCATCCCTACACAACCAGGCAGTGTCCCTATACACATCCCAGGTTCCCTCTCCCTGTTTGCACTGCCTGTTCAGTTCCCTCTTGCTCGTCAGTTTGACCAGCAGGTCTCGGCTCAGCCACATTGGTCTCTTCCCTGCCCTATTTCCTACATCTGGAGACTGAGCACTCTTGCACTTTATGGAAAGGGTCCTTAAATATTTGACAGCTCAGTTCCTTGTCCCTGAGAACCATATCCCAGGGAGTTCTGCTGACTAACTCCTTGAAGAGCTATTGGGTGTCTGGGCCCCAACCTGTCGCACACGTACTTCATTTTAGCTGCAGGAATAGACCCATGGCTCACCAGCTTGCTACTGGCCACAGCAGGCCTTGGGTTAGATCTGGGAAGATTGTTACTATAAATTACTACAAATACAAGCAGAGACAAACAAGCTTTGAAAGCGTTGTTGGAAAAGGCTGGCAAGTCCCCTTCTGGGGGGCACTTTGTCATCAGGGGAATAGCAAGAGGGAGAGACGAGTGCCCAGGGGGTAGGATAGAGTAGGTGAGTGAGTCCACCAAGGAGATACCCTCCATGACTCTTTTCCAAAAGAGGTTGCGATCAAAAAAAGTCAATGGTCAGAAACAATCTTTATACAAGGGAAAGGAGCGCTGGGGGTGCTCAGCCATGCTACAGCCTGTCGTGCAGACTGGCATGTATTCCTGTGGTGAGAACACAAGGAAGCTGTAAGAAACAGCTCAGTCTCGTGCTCACCAGTAATTCAGGAAAATTTATCCTTACCACATCTACTGCTTTCTTATTAAATGGTCTGGGAGATTTGGCATGTTCTACAAGGCTAGTGGGAAAGGATAATACTTGAAATAAGTGACAGAATTTCCTTCTTGAACTCATAAATGATTGGGTTTAGAATGGCAAGGTGTTCCTTAAGTTTACAGGATACCTGCTTGCCCTACTACTTATTAGACTGCATAAACATATCACAGCAACAAAATAAAGCCTAGAAATAGCCTCAGTGGGCTTTGGTAGTCCATACCACTTGTTATTCTCTCTCCCATCTTACAAAGACAGCTTGATTTTTTGTTTAAATTCCACGTATCCATCTTTATATGAAGTCAATATTGACCTGTGGTTATAAAATAGAAAAAAAAAAATTAGAAGGTTTATCATACAGCTTTCAGGCCATGTATATTATCACCTCAGAAATGTTGCCCACAGCAATCTGTGGTAAGAAATGAAGAACAAAAAAACCCACTCTTAAATGGCTGCTGAATAAGGTACATAGAACACTCATTCAGGACTCCTTAATGTGTTTTTTGTATTTTCCCATGGATACTTTTGTACTTTATAATTCAGTTTCTCTGCTGTCCAATTATGTACAGACAATTTAGTCTGGGGTGGTTTATAATAGGTTCTGCTTCAGTTCAGCCAAGACAGAATCATAGATAGTTGGTACAAGGTCAGCAGCAAAGGAGTGGCAGATTGCTGAAGCATTTTCAGGGTCACTTCTTATTCTGAGCTTCCTATAGTGTGTCCAAGCATATTGTAATGTTATCTTTTTATGTTCAGCAGATATCCAGGTCTGAGGTAGAAGTTTTTGCTTCTCTGCTTGTTTCAAATGTCTTTGAGATATGAGTAATTAGCAGCTCACCTCTTGTGTAGGGTTCAGAAATAGTCTACCTTCCCGTTCTCTGTTCTCCTAGCATTGTTTTTTCTCTCATTTTTCCAAGACTCGCAGCTAAAGACAATGCTTTCTACTGACCAACTTGTCTGATGTACAATCAAGCACAAGAGCTGGGTTTGATTGCTTTATTTTAACTTTTCACTTAGGAGGACTGAAACTTGGGGGAGAATTCTCTTTAATTGCTTTTCACATGACAAGTCTACACAGTTCAGCCAGTGTGATACTGCATGTGCCTGGGAACACACTGAAAGAGGGATAAATTGAATGTCCTGAGAGCTCACTTATTACTGCACATTGATAACACAGACCTTAACTTCTCTGTAATTCTCACATGCAACTTCCTGTAATATTATAAAGTCCCTATTGTCTTGTACAGAACAGTGTCTGGTACTTTCCTCCTTTTTAAAATACACTTGACATTTGTAATACCATCAAAAGCTTTGAGGTTTTCTGACAAGCTCTGAAAGCCTTGCTTCCTGTTCTGATCTACAGACAGGCATAAAATTCACAGCAGAGAGGCATGTGCACCAGCAAGCCCTCAGTTTCTAAAGGGTTTGTGTTTTTTAGTGGTTTTTTCCATTTTGTCTCTCCCAACATGCACTATTAGCTGCTTCTCTGCTTGAAAATCAGCACCAAGGTGAACTCAATTGCCTCTTTGAGTGAAGAAAGGCTTTCAAGTATTAGGTGTCAGACACCAACACACTTTTCAAAGTAGATTCTTGGAGCCCCTGAATGACCCTTTCCATTGTCTGGTTTGCTTTTTCCATCATCTCTCCATCAGAGCTAAAATCTGCTACCTTGAGATGTCAATGTGGCAATCAATCAGGACTGTATACTCTGAGATAGAAGTGACACGGGTGGTTTGAGTCCTTAACACCGATGAGTAGGCTCTCTCTGTCAGCCCTCAATCTTTCTGCTGACCTGAGGGAATGGTCCACATGATTCAAATACACAACATAGGTTCAACTTCAGTGGCTTCCCTAGCTGGCAAGAACATCCTGCTGCACAGGTGTGCAAGCTGACATGAGCTTTGGATCCTGCCAGCAGAGACATGCCTGAAGCCTCCCATGGAGCTGTTCACAAACAACTACCCTGAAGAGCAAATATTCTGTTCCCTCTACAGGTTTCTCAACATTTCAGAATTTCCTGTTCTTCCTGGAGCAATAACTCCTGGATCATAACTCTGATTGTTGTGGTACCTCTCTCTAGAGCTAGGAATATGTCGATTCTCTGAATAATGGAACGACCTTGTCAATCACTTCTACTGGATGACAACCATTTTCTCTCACTATACAATTCCATTTCTACCATAAAATATCCTTAGAAGGGTACTTTTCATTTAAATAGTTGTGCTGCCTCCAAGATCAACCAGTCAGACAGGTCTATAGCCTTATTCCTTTGTCTCCAAAATGTTTTTAGTCTCATACAGCTTTAAAACCCAAAGGCACAACTGAAAAAGCCAATATCCAAAACATCATTAAATCCTTTGCAAAGGATTTAACTTCAAGACAATAAACTAATGTTAATAAGTAGGCTAGCATAAGCTAGGTTGGCTTTCACTATCTAGCTTCTGGTAGTAACTTTGCCAACTTTATTGGGACTGTTTAAACTCTTTATGACCCCTTAACTATGTCTCAAGAAATCTATGTGTCTTACAATCATAGAACCATAGAATCACAGAATCATAAAATAGTTAAGGTTGGAAGGGACCTTAAAGATCATCTAGTTTCAACACACACACCCCCCGCCACGGGCAGGGACATCCCACTAAAACAGGCTGCCAGTCTTTGTACATATCCTTTGCAATGCCTTTCAGTGCCTCTAAGTGACTGTTCCATGATGATTAAGCCTGTTTTGCAGAATTCTCTGGGCTGCAAAGAGCTAAGGGCACTCAACTCGTTCTTCTCATGACCTCATCCTCAGATCCTAGGACAGCAACCAAGCAGCTCTTTCACACACTTAGTTCCCTGGGATTTTTTCCCGTGGACTATTTCAGAGCCATGAGGAGTGTCATAGCAGAGCCTGTCATATCTGGTGGTCTGAGAGGTATGTCAGTGAAGAAAGTGATATGCACTCAAGAGCAGAAGAAAACTGGAAAAAGAGGAAGAGCATGGACAAATTGTAATGCCATATTTGTACCCCAGGTTAAAGGGCAAATAAATAGGTCAACTCCATTCCGTCAGTTCAATACTGACACTAGTAAACTAATTGATTGACAAAAGGATTGAGAACAATGTAGAATTATTTATAGTTAATGATAATCAACATGGATTTATGGAAAATAAATCCCATCAAATTAAATTCATGTCCTAACATGACAGTTTTTCATAACAGGAATGGAGGTTGTAGAACTCCTCAACTATATATAAAGTATTTTGATGGGCACTAACAACTGGACCAGGAAAACATAAGATGAAGAAATCAATAAAATTCATGATAAGATCATTCAAAACTGATATTGTCAAAATGTCAATGACAATAATCATCAGTTAACTTTCTTAAGGGGTGCTCCATAGGCAGAGAATCCCCTCAGGCATCCATGACTCTGACAGATCATGAATTATGATTTGATAGAAAACTTGCAGTGCTGCACTTTGACCAAAACACAAATGAAATCTTTGGACATGTGAGCAGACCTGTACTAAATCCATGATGGGAAACAGTGCTGGTTCAGTGTAGCTAGCACTGATGTCAAGGGTCACTGGAAATCAGAGAGGAACTCAAATAATGACTAAAGGGTTTTAAAGGTGTGCCCTATGAAGATTCCAGACAACCATTCCAATTTAGTCCTTAGAGAAGATTAAGAGAGAAAAACACAGCAGTTTACTGGGGAACAGAAATTCATCCACTCTATCAGAAAATACAAGGACAAGAATCAAAGGCTGAAGGCAGAGGTTAGGCAACTGGTGCAGCAGTAGGATTGGTCACTTCAGATTCCCTTTATAGTCCACAGATAAAAATAGGGTCTTAACAGGAAGCAGTTCATCTGCACTCATTTTAAATGTCTAACTTTGGATGAGTTACATCATACCTCAAAAGTGCCTGTTTCCCTTCACTGACCAGAAGGAGAGTCTAGGGTGGAGGGAAACAAGCCTGATTCCAAGCCTGAATCTCAATACTCCTTTTCATAGAATCATAGATTCACCAGGTTGGATGACCTCTTGGATCATCGAGTGAAACCATTCCTATCTGCCACTAAACCATGTCCCTGAGCACCTAGTCTACCTGTCTTTTAAATACCTCCAGGGATGGTGACTCAACCACCTCTCTGGGCAGCCTCTGCCAGTACCCAATGACCCCTTCTGTGAAAAATTTTTTTCTGATGTCCAGTCTGAACCTCCCCTGGCACAGTTTGAGGCCATTCCCCCTTGTCCTGTCCCCGGTCACTTGGGAGAAGAGGTCAGCACCCTCCTCCCTGCAACTTCCATTCAGGTAATTGTAGAGAGCAATAACGTCTCCCTTCAGCCTCCTCTTCTCAAGGCTAAACAACCCCAATTTCCTCATAAGACTTGTTCTCCAGCCCCTTCATCAGCTTTGTTGCTCTTCTCTGGCCATGTTCCAGAGCCTCAAAATCGTTCTTGCAGAGAGGAGCCCATCTTTTGTAAAGATCAGGGAGGGAAGAGAACCCATCTCAACTACCTGGGAGTAAGATTCACTTTTGATAGTACTGGGACAAAGTACCTAAAGGCAGAGAGGATTTTCCTTTGGCAATGGCATCTAAATCAGAGTCAGAATGCACATTGCTGCTGTGATAAGTCCCATGGCCTGCATGATGCAGGTGGTCAGGCAGCACTGTTGTGATGCTTCATTCTAGCCTTCCATCAGTCTATGCTTGGCTAAATTTCTTGCAAGGCAGCCCAAATTCTTCACATGAGCAATTCCATTTATTTACACCATCAGTCTTTGTTCACTGCCTATTGTCATGCAACAATGGCTATGCTATGTAGGCTTAAATAAACATTGCATGTGGGCTTGTGTACACTTATGTAAATATATGTGTATAATACACGTCTGCATGCGTGTGTACACACAGACACACACAGAGTTTTTACATTTATGCCTAGAACTTGATCAGCAACAAGCAGGCTAGAGATACCTGCTCACCCCAGTATGCTTGGATCTAGGCTGTTGGTACCTTTCTTCACCAAACAGTCCCTTGCTTTAGAAGAGTTTCCACCTAGACACTTGCAGTGGTGAAGAGACACCAGTTTGCCAACATAAAGTACAAAAAAAAAGGTGAGGTTTGTTGATGCTGTTTATTGACTCGCCTCTGAAGCAGTGAACATTTTCCTCAATCCAGAAAGGCAGAAGCAACAGCAGAAACATACTAAAAAAAGACCATTTAAATAGTTTTGCAAGCACTGTCGGTTTAGGCTCAGTAACTAAACATATGATCTTGCCAGCATTTCTTCTTGGTTTGTCCATGCTCCTGGTAAACACTGAGATTTTAAAAGAAGATAACCAGAAAGGCCACCTTAGAAACTCTAATAACAACATTCATGCTTGGTTTTCTACTCTTCAGGTTCTGCCTTGGCATGAACCAGAGGTCAAATGAAAAGCAGTAGTTAGCTAGGCCAGTTCATGCCTTGTGTTGCAACTTTCTGGGAGATAATGCTTGTTCTTGCTATTGTTAAATTAGGGATAAAAATACCCTCATCTCTGGCTGGAGTGGAGCTGCCACAGAATTGTGCACCTTTGCTTTATGAAACCCAGGCAAGGGTTATTACAATTCCATGTGTGACCGGGAAGAAAGCAATCAGCTTAACCTGTCCATGTTAGCTTGGGTCTGGGACTCTCAGGGCAGTCCCTAGGAAAAAAGACAATAAAGCAATGGGAAAAGAAAAAGAAAGTGGCATGGCCATTTTCAAACTATGAAGCAAAATCTGTTCTTCAGTACAGTACATAGCTCAGATTTGTTGGGTCACTGCTATACCATACAGGAACAGCTGCCTAACAAGAATTCAATCCACTGACAAATGGTCAAGGCACCACAGGGAGAGAGGATAGTGTTACTAAGGAAAGTTGCTCAGAACAGAGGAGGTCTGATAGCTTTCTGTAGTACCAGGTGACCAAAAAATAGTTTATTGCAAGTTGAGGAATATTTTCAGGGGATAAGGAATCCCTAGCCTAAGTAAGCGGTCTTTGTAGGAACAATTTCTAGGCATGCATATGTATTTTCATCTGAAGAACTCAAAATATTTAGAAACTGTCATTAACTAAGATCCTAAAATCTCCTGTGAAATAGGTAGGTAGCCCCATGGCTTTGAGAACATGGTGTAGAGACTCTGGAGTAATTTGCTCCTTTTTAAAAAAACTTTTACCAGCCCATTTTAGTTGAGAGTGAGATGGTTGGAAGCTAAAGAAATGCTGAAGCTGAGTTCTTAAAACCGGAACACATTTGTGGATTTAGCAGCTTAAGTTTTCCAACAAATGCAGTTTTATAGCATTATGTCTCCGAAGCTGAACATCTCAGACGTAAAGACATTGGGCTTAACCTATGCTTAAAGGTCCCTCAGCATCTGATAGACTTCACAGCTGCTGAGTTTTATTGCTAGAACCAGACAGTTCAAACTGAGGACATCAGCCAGTTTAATAAAAGCACAGAAAAATATCTCAATGGTGACCTATTCCAGGTACCATGTGTTAAGGGCATACTCATGCCTTATCACAAAGTCATGTTTGAAGAGGTCCTTAGACGGGTAACAGAAACTTGCTATATCTGGTTATGGTGTGCTTGACCATCGCAAGGAGAAGCTGAATTCTATGAAAGTGAAATCTGCTGCACACAATCCAAAGGCTCCAAAAAATGTAACAACACTGCACAGTCTAAAGACAGGACACAGAAGGACTAGGAGGCAGACAAAGCCTCAGTCTTCTCCTCCAAACAGAATTTTTTCTCTAAAAGAATTATGAGTAGCTGGAAGTAAACTTGAGCACTGGACTATGTACAGATAGTCTTAATTTGCACAGATTCATCCATGTCTAAAAGTCAACGGCCTCTTAGAAACCCTTGTATGCTGTGAAGATGCACATTTTGGGTTCTACTCGTTTCTCCAGGAGATTAAACTGTAGACCAGAGCCATCAGAGGGTGGGCAGAGTCGGCAGAGATGGCACATCAATTGTCATGCATTCTCTCAAACTAGTGAGAATGTTGTGGCACCATAAATGGGGTCAGACTTCTCAGATCAGCATTGGAAGAACAAGCACTAGGGACTTACCATGCCATAAGTAATTTTAGACCCCAAGCCGGGCAGGGCTTTTCCTTGGAAAATTTAAGCTGCTAAATCCACAGCTTTGTTCAAGTTTTAAGGGTTCATTTTCAGCATTCATTCAGCTTTCAGTCAGCTCACTCTCAAAGGAAATACATTGGTAAAAAAGAAGAAATTACTCCAAAGCTTCTAGAACAGGAGCACTGTTTGGAGCTCTCAATCAAATGGATCTGGCTTTGCAGAGGAAAAACACGTAGTGGGCATCAGCAAAGTAATATTTAAAGTACAGTCCTTCAGGGCTTTCACAAAAGCAAAAGCTTCCTTGTTTGGCCAGTGTTCTCTCTTGCTTGTGTTGACAAGCACAGTCACTGGTGTAGGTCTTGGCCTGTACTTTAAATATTACTTTGCTGGCTCTCTGAGGCACAGTAATTCAATGGCATTTGGCTTGTATCAGAACCAGTGTGGTCAGCAGGTCCAGGGAGGTTATTCTGCCCCTGTACTCGGCACTGGTGAGACCACACCTCGAATACTGTGTTCAGTTCTGGGCCCCTCACTACAAGAAGGATGTTGAGGCTCTGGAGCGTTTCCAGAGAAGAGCAACAAAGCTGGTGAGGGGGCTGGAGAACGAGTCTTACAAAGAGCGGAACTAAGGAAACTGGGGCTGTTAAGCCTTGAGGAGGCGAAGGGGAGACCTTATCACTCTCTACAACTACCTGAACGGAGGTTGTAGAGAGGAGGGAGCTGGCCTCTTCTCCCAGGTGACAGGGGACAGGACAAGGGGGAATGGCCTCAAGCTGCACCAGGTGAGTTTCAGACTGGATATCAGAAAAAAAAAATTTCACAGAAAGGGTCATTGGGCACTGGCACAGGCTGACCAGGGAGGTGGTTGAATCACCATCCCTGGAGGTATTTAAAAGACGGGTAGATGAGGTGCTCAGGGACATGGTTTAGTGGCAGATAGGAATGGTTAGATCCAAGAGGTCTTCTCCAACCTTATGATTCTATGATTCAAACTAGGTGTATCTTACCAAGCCATTGATTTGAATGCCTGGTAACTCTCCCCAGCAATCTCTCTTCTGTGCTGACCAGCAACTGTCTGCTCTTTCCCATTCCTTTTCTGCCTGGCCCATACCTCTTCTCCTCAATTCCATTTTGTTTACCTCCATTACTTTCTGCAATTCATGTCCTTTTAGTTTTCTTTCCCCTTAGGTTCTCTCTTGCTAAACACACCAAAATCAAATACGAAATACTTGGATCATAACAGTGGTTGCTACTCTGCCACTCAATCTTTCTTTGGTTTCTCTTTTCTCACCCTGCTTCCCCTTTCACAACGAAGATCATGAAGCCTGCAAATCGAAGATGATTTCCTGGAGTGGCTTTTTGCAACACCCAGCCCAGTGGAGGCCCATTCTGCCATACACAGTGCTGATAAGTAGCAATATAGATCTCTTCAAAGAGGGAAGGACCGTAAGGACATGATAAAAAAACAGATACTCATAAGCCTGGCACCCTTTTATTTCCATCCTCTGTCAGGGACTCTTTATATCTGTGCTCCACAATCCAATTTTTAAAGTTTTAAAACAGCACTCCTCTAAAAAGGAGAGTTCCTTGGAGAAGTGGGTCATTTCTTCAACAGATAAAGAGCACCCTGAGTAAACAGGGCTGCTGCTTTCGCATGGTTTCCAGTGCCACTCAAGTTAGAGGCTGCTCTCACAGATGCTGAGCTCTATATATTATATCTGCATCACCAGAGTCCCCAAGAACCTGAACACACAGAATCAGAAACCATCCTGGCTACTGCCTTTGATGAGCGTTTTGCATCGTGTTCCCTGCAAGGACTGCTCCCTTCACGCAGCCATTGGTACGAAAGGCTCAGGGGTCTTGGTGGGCAGCTCTCAAGTGCTTGCATGGGAAGAGCAGTATACCTAAGCAGAGCAGCCTTCAGAGCTGAGGGTGGCCAAGGGTTTGGCAGTGGGCTAGGCAAGGATTCATTTGCCAGGGTTCATGCTCTCCTCTCCCGCTGTGAGTAGGAGTCGCATTTCAGCAATTAGCACGGCAGCACCATAAACGCAGAGTAAGCAGGGCTGCGTGACTTGAGACCCCATGCTGGCAGATTTGCCAGCTGGATTTCATCCCCTTGGCTGCCAGAAACAGCATTGTATCATCCAGTCAAATTATGAGGATGCACAGAAACACGGTGAATATTGGAGCTGTCCTGGTCAGCTGGGTTGTGGGTTCCCTTCACATCGCCAAAGGTGCAAGAAGTCATAACTTCTGCTTGATAGAAGTTACCACTTCTCCACAGAGCCACAGTAACTGACTGCGTAAATACCACCAGACAATTGCACAAGAGAGGAAAGAAAAAAAAGACAAACATTTGATGCAAACCACCTCCAAATTAAGTTCATTCAGAGGGAGTAGGCTCACATGTTTCACTTGGCACTTGCAATAGCCTCAGAGTATCTGCTCAGCTTCTGGAGGGGTGGCACAGAACTTACTGAGGCTCCCATAGTAACCTCAACGCATCTCAACATTGCTAAAGGCTAATGGAACCAAAACAGGATTCAGAACAAACCAGGAAACTTAGAGGAGAGACGTAGCAGCCTTCTAAACCAGTTATACAAAAAGCATTGCTTACTACAAATTGTCGGTTGCAAGCTTTCTCAGAACAGGAGTATTTTCATCAAGTTTGGAAAGTGCTTCACACCTTGCAAACACTATTAATAAAAGCAAGTAAAAGAGAAGCAGCTAAATAATAACAGATGCCAAAATAAACAGGAGAAGCTCTGGATACCCAGTTTCTGACACTGCATCCATGATTTGGGTGTCGCTAAGCCACTGCCAAACCTATCAGAAAGGAGAAGGTGGGTGAGAAAAGACAAAGAAGAAATTAATCTGCTTGATAAAAAAGCCTAACAAGGGCTTTATAAAATGCGTGGTAAACTACAGGTTGTGTTTATGGAGGGTTAGATATCTCCATTTTCTTTTAGTGGTGGAAATTTAAAGAAAATAACCATTCACTCTTGAAGGGGAACATACAGAGGTGACAGCTTTCTTAAAAATTCTTTTTGAATGTTTTGAGAAGAGTCAGCATTGATTAGACTTTCAAAGCTTCACAGAGGAAAAGGATTTGGACACAGATCTAAGGAAAGATGCAATGCATATGGCAGTCCATTAGCATTATATTTTCAACACCTGAGAGAAATCTGTGATTTCCTGCATGTTGACTGGTAAGATACAGCATCAAGTCACTCTCACCCAGTATATATAGCTGCTGGTATTCAAGACTCCATTGCAATGTCTTCTCAGTGTCTCTTCACATGAAGTCTTATTATGGGCTGTCTCAGCTACTGGCAGTATAAAAAGCTTTACCCTTTCTTGCATCTTTAGGTCAGCATTTCTTAATCAGTTACAGTGAGTTAACAAGCCTGGTGTCATTCTGTTAATATACAATGGTAGGAACTCAAACTATGGATCCAGCAAGAAAATGCTGTTCTGTCCTTCACTAGAACCCCATTCTATGTCATTAAGATATTTTGAAAGAGTATGTAATACCCATGTATTTCACACACATTTCTCTTCTGGCTGACCTCAGCTGTCAGCACTGGAGAAACAGCTACCACTGACACACCATTACTTCTAGACCGGTTCTGCTAAGCTCACTGTCTAGTATCACTGTTGATTATCTTTGAAAGGCTTTCACATGGTCATGTGAATGACTTTAATTCCTTACCTGCCAACAAAAGCAAAAAGAGTAGTGCTTTACTCATGGGTGTGGAACAGAGGATAGGATTTGTAACGCACTTATCCCTGCCCTGAGCACAGCCTCCATAGAGCTGCGAGGGAAGAGCTGCTTGGGAAGAACAGAGATTTTTTCTCCTTGCTCTCTGCACTTTTTTCTGCCCTAAAAGTTTACAAATTGAATCACATATTTTTCATGTGTTACATTGCAGTTTATCATGGTGAGAATATAATCTCAGGTGACACTTCTCAGTGAAAGGTACCAAGTAAGACTACCTAACACAGAGAGAGCCAGTCCATGACCACTGCCAAAGCCCTGAAAAGGGACAAGTGGATGTTTGAAACTTCCTCACAGAAGGGTGTTGGGTAGCTGTTTCTGGCTGTACCTATTCACAGCACAATGCAGTATTTAAAGACAATCTTGTGAGGTCTCCTCAAATGTCCAGTTATGCCGATGTCCAGTCCCTGATAGTGACCAGCGGTGGATGTGTAGGAGAAAAGAGCATAACGGGACACAGACTGAGTAATCCTTTCCCCGGTATATGGTCCAAGCTCACAGCAACTGGCCATTTAGAGTCTTCCTGAGCTAGAGGCCACATCCGGACCATTGTATTTAATGGCTACTGATGGACCCATCTTCTATTAATTTGTATAATATTTTTTTTAATCCATTTATACTTTTGGCCTCCACAACATCCTGTGGCAATGAGTTCCAAAATGTAATTATGTACTGTGTGAAAAAGTACTTCCTCTTGTTTGTTTTAAATCTGCTGCCTGATCATTTCATTGGGTGCCCTCAATTGTTTCACAAGAAATACTGATTAATCATTTACTACCCACTTCCTCCACAGTATCTACAAATTTACAAACCTCTACCACCTCACTCACCTATATCCATCCCCACGCAACTTTTTTTCTATTTAGTTTCTGCTCCTGTCTTTGTAGCCCTGCAATACCCTTTC
Source organism: Cuculus canorus (assembly GCF_017976375.1). Taxonomy (NCBI): domain Eukaryota; kingdom Metazoa; phylum Chordata; class Aves; order Cuculiformes; family Cuculidae; genus Cuculus; species Cuculus canorus. The sequence continues at coordinate 27,763,469 of NC_071401.1, forward strand.
TGGACACCAAACAGTTGATTGTGAGCTGAGAGTTATAAGAAGCCTTTCTGATGATTCCAAGATCTTTTTATGGTGGCAGCATTCAGGGTTCATGTATCCTTATGCACTAAACTTACTTTTCCCTTCTCCCCTGTGCATTATTTCACATTTATCAGCACTGAATCACGCCTGCTGATTTATCAGCTAATCACAAAATATCCTGAAACCTTTCCACAGATCTTGGCACAGCCTGAATTTTCACTATCCTGAATAGTAGTGTGCTCAGCAATTTAGGCCATCAACCGCTTGTGCCAATCATTGTTCAAACTCACTGAACAGCCCAGGTCTTTGAGGGAAGGTAATGGCATCTTCCCTAGTTTGGAAAAGTCAAGTACTACTCACTCTCAGGTGGCCAGTCCTTTAAGCTGTATAGGTGCTGAGAGGACCACCATTACATCCCAGTTGTCTTTTTCAATAAGGAAAATTTCTGAAGCCACTGAAAATCCAAACCCCACGTTTGCTGACTTAGCCACGTTAGTTAAGTACAGCTTTTCTGATCAGGGCGACAGCCACTGTTTTCCCCATTATTCCATGCTCTTACTGTGTCTGTGTTACACTTTCTGTTAAGTTACCCCATGTGGAAACCAAATCCAGCTCTCTGATCATCCTAAGACCTCTTGCAAAGACCACCATTACCATTTTTTCAACTTGATTTATCTGGCAAGAAGTCCTGTTTACACAATGGGTCCCCTAGCAGTTATGTTGGAGTCCAGCCTATTCAATGTAATCACATTGAACATTATTATTCAATGCTATTTTTTGGAGTCAATACTAGCCCCATCCGCCTGGCATACTACTTTGTCACCGGGAGGCATTTGGCTCTCTGTATCTACTACATCAGGACCACTGAAATGAAGACAACCAGCTGCTCAAGGAGTCTGTAAACACGAGGGCTGCACTCCTTATTTTATGCTGAAAATAAACTTCCAGACACATGGGCTTACACAAGCAGTTTGCCTACAGCAGAACGAGACACCTGGGCTGTGGAAAACCTGCACAATAGCCCCTCTGTTAAAGCCTTGTTTAGCAGACCAGCAAGGCCCAGCACAATGGTCAAAGGACACCACGGCAGGATGGGAGAGGGACAGTGGTGGAGTAGCTGGCTGGCCCCAAGACAAGCCCCTTCCCCAGGACTTGGCTTGCCACCTCAGGCTATTTGTAATTTAGAAGCCACCAGCAGGAAAGCCAAAGGCAGATGAGACTTCCCACCTCAAAGGGCTCCTGGAGTTTATCCATGGAGTGAATCAACTTTGGCTTTGGGGCTCATCTGGATGTTAATTTGAGACCTCTGTTGTATGGGCTGAGGAGAAGGAGACGGCAAAGGACTTCCTTATCATAGTTCAGACTTCACCGTTGGGGCTGAAAGAAGGACACAGGGCTTTGACTAGCACAAGTCCTCTGAGCAGGATGGAAAGAGGTTTAAAAAAAGGCAAATCGAACAGCAACACTTCTTTAAAATGCTGTAAATTGATGGGGTGAAGAAGGAAGAAAGGGAGGAGCAGGAAGTAGTAACTTATTTGGACTCATGAAATGAGACTTTGCTCTCACATGGTTTCACATCTCATCACTTGTTTTTACCTGGTCAAAAACTTCCAAGCAACACATCAGCCCAAGACGTTGTGCTGTCTGTGGCTGCTGCTGGATGCAACTTCAAAGACCAACAGAAAGAAAGCCTTTGTCTTGCTACATTGAGCCCTTACCCCAGTGAAATCCAGACTTCTTTGCCCTTGGAAGCATTCGCTTGCGCTGCTTTATCATCCCAGAAACAGTTTATTATACCCGCAGAATTCCTCATTCCCCCTTCCCCTTCCAAGCATGCACTTCTATAATGGGCTTTTCTATGAACTCCTCTGACTTCAGCAAAACTGAAGGTGATTGAATATTTCAGAAACAATTTAGACATTCCTGCCAAACTCCACAGTTCTCTGGAAAAAACAGCAAAGCTCTTGTGCAAGGTCTGGGCAGTTGCCTGCTCAAATAGTGTTACTCCAGGGCACTAAGAAGGAAATGCAGCCACTTGGAAATGCCTCCTTGAGGATGACATGAGTAACTATAGATAAGCACGCAGCAAGGATATAAAATACTGAGGTTCCAAGTTATGAAAAAGCTCCTTGACAGATCTTTCACTCCACAGCCCTGTCCTACCCATCAGAAGCTTCCTGCTGTGCTCTTGCAGTTGTACTGCACAAAGCCCTCATTCCCTTTTTTCATCTTCTCAGTGATAAACACCCACGCAAGAAGTTTATTCACGAAAAATATATGCAAAATTTCCGAATGCCCCAGGGTCCAACAGCAAGTAGAAAAACATAAAATAAGATGGGGCGCTGTCCCTGCCTCCTCATTTTACCTATCTTTTTGGCACATGCGGGAACATTACCCCAGGCAAAGCACCACCAGGTAATGAACATGGATTTGCATGCAATTCCAGCAGTGGGCATAACCACAGGCACTGATCTGTCCATGTTCTTCCTTCTCAGGGTGTTCACAAAACTCATCTCTGCGCACCAGCTGCACAATAAATGGTCACAACGTCTAATAGTATTTGTATTTTTAATTGGATTATCAATTGACATGATATAATAGCTGAAGTTTCTGCACAACATGTTTATTACATTGATGCAGAACTTGACTCAGAGCAGAAGGATGCTTTATGTGCTTGATCAGCAGATTCAAGCCCCTTGTTGCCAGATTGGCATAAATTGCAAGCCGGTCCCTTCCCAAGAGACAAGCCTTGACTATCTCTCCCAAAAGCAGTAACTAGTCATGTACCAATTAGCTGCGCACCCTTTCCAGCTTCACAAACACCCAAAGAGAGTATCCAAAGATACAGCCTTCCCATTCCAGAAGTCAGGCTTTTCAAAACATCCACGAAGACATACTTAGCTTCGGCTAACATGCAAAAAAACCTTCAATGTGTACACTGACAAAAAAGGGGCAAAGCTAAATAAAGATGGAACGGCCAAGTACAAGGGAAAATTATATTTTAAATGTCTTTAAATATTCCTATTTTTATGTTCAACAATAGTCTTTCATTTTTTCACACTCTTTAGGTCTACCTCTGCTCACTTTAAGATCAAACCGGCATTTTTGCCAGCAATTCATTAAGAGCCTGCTCTCTGCCACCCCGCTCCCTCCCCACCTGCAGGCAAACAGGGATCTGGGCCTCACAAGACTACTGTGGCGTGGGTGTTATTGGCTGTCTGTTTTGGCAGCCTCTCCTCCTTTCTTCCAGCTCTGTTTAGAAACACAATCTAAATTTAAAAAAATAAAAATAAAAATTAGACATTCCTGCTCTCTCTACTCACATCACCACTCTTGCCTCTGCAGCATAAAGCGTGGCTGCAAAAGGAGCAGCACCACGCAAATCGGCCTCTATAGCCTAAATGCTACTCAAAGAAAAAACTCTTACTCTGAGAAAAGGTAGATACTTCAGGATGGCAGTCAGGGCAGAGGAAGGCAAGAGGAGAAAACGAGGGAAAAGAGGGCCAAGAGGAACTTTGTGAATCATCTTGCTTTAATAGGGGGAAGAGAGAGAACAAAAAATGTGTCTCCAGAGCTGGTTCCCTCCCACAGTTAATAGCATTAGGATCTAACGTGTAATTTGGACTAAAAGACTAATTCTTTCCTGCGGTTTGATGGATGTTAGTGGCCCTTTTTTTTCCTCCTTTAACAATGTATTACATAACATTCTGATACACTGATTACCATCTCATGTCATAGCAATTTTATTAACAGCTTATACTTACAAATACCCATTGTGAAAGGATTTCAGGACTTTTCTATAATTTTCTCTGAACTAGGCTAGTTGAAGCACTGGCAACATGGTCTGATGCTGCCTAATGCAGATTCCAGTAACAAAGCATCTCTGCACAAAGCTCTCTTGGGAGCACTAAGAGTCAGGCATGGATTCTCCTTGCGTTTAGTCTCAAAGACCTGTAAACAAGTTACTTTTAGCACACTATGTCATGATAAAACACTGGTAATACAGCCCTATTAGGTTCCTGTACCTGCTACAGTTCCAATTCCAGAAGCAATGCCGAGAAATTCCTTTATACCAAATAATGGAAAATTTGTTAACTATTCTGCAGTTAGTGTTTGCTCATTAATATGGTATCATTTTGCCAGGCAAGACTTGGTACCATGAGCTATTTTTCCATATAAAATTTGTAATGCCATCAAGATTGTCCAAATGAGATCATCATCATCATTAAAAAGATTACGCAGTAAGGAAAGTCATTACGACAACATCTGAGTAGAAGGATTACTAATCACAAGTAGAATCCTGGTACAAATCTCATTCTCTGTATACAAGAAAGGACACAAAACCTTTAAAACACAATTTATATACATTTATGGCTTTATACAACAAACTGTCAGGGATTGTTCTTGTGTGTCTGTAGAAGTACATCAGGCACTTTTTCTGAAAATATCCACATATGAATTTTAATTCTGCAATGTGAGTAAGTCAGAGCAATGAAGCGTTGAAGAGCTGTCACACCACTTGCAAGTAGAACTAGCAGTATGTACATGCCAATCTCTCACAATATTGCTGGTTTGTGGAACACCCTCAAAAAGGAGACTAGTTTTAATGCCGACTAATTTGCTTTTTGCTTGCATAAACCATGCTGCATTTTACAATATGATTACCAAAATAATAATAATAATGAGAATACCTTATTTAAAATCAGTCATAAATTAAGGATCCTAGCAATTTTATAATGTAAATAGGAATTTCAAATCAGTAAAAAAATAAAAAAAAGTACTAACATACATCCAGTGGTTTAACAAGTGCAAATTTTATACTGGTTTATAATTGGTCCGATTTTAAATTCTCTTCTTAGGGATGCTCTGTTGATTTAAGCCAATATTAAGCAATGTGACTTCTGCTTATAAGTGTAGGCAAATTTTCAGTTTATCAAAGCAGAGCTTTCCAATTAATGCATCTACTACCTAAACATATATCATATAGCTATATTATGGAAACAATACATCTTTATATTTAAAATATCTGAACAGCTCTATAATACAATAATTTTTTAATAACAGTACAAACCAGAGAAAAGTCAAAAACAAGGCTGCATAGGTAAGATCATCTGCACAATTCACAAACCAATCATTTACAACAATTCTGACAAACTAAGTTACTCCAGAAACCTCGTACTTTTACTGAAAAAGGGTTTATCACTAGAGATCACATAATGTTTGTTTTCAAGGCAGACAACATGCCCCTTCACCAGACTTCACAGTATTCCAGAATTACAAATGCAAAATATTAGAATGGCATCACACAAGAAAAAAGTAAAAGGAAAATAAATTTGACCACACAGCACAAACCTCTGACTATCTATGACTATTGTGCTTTCTCACGATAGTTGGTAGGGGCTTCCTACAGACTGCTGTAGTTAAGGAATGGCTACATTTATGTTATTCCTAATGAAAAAAGAAAAAGAAAATATCTGTGTAGAGGAAGCTATACAGTAGCAGTAAATAATAAACAGGAGGTATATTGTTAAATGTAGCATGTTCAGCTGCAGCCCCAGGGAGTATAGCATTAAGTACTGCTTTCTTTGCACACAGAGTTGAATTTTACAACTACTTTGGCCTATGTATATCAGTGCCCCTTTGAGAGCAAACATTTTTGCACATACAGCAAAAATAAAGAGCCTTCCACTTGCTCCGCTGCCAGGATTTACTATCACATTTCAGAAACCAAATGTGATTGTGAAAATGCTACTAGAAATATTTGCCTGTAAATGCAGGCGGCTTCATTGAGGGTTCAGCACTAAGAATGTTTCATTTTGCTCAACGGAAACTCAGACTGATTTCACGCTGGGGCAGATCCTGTATCACAGGACAGCTTAACATCAGCCTCTGAAACTGCTGACAAGAGTAACAGGATATCTAAAAAACTAGGACCAGCTGTAATTAGTAGTGATTTAAGCCCAACGGGGAGCTAAATGCTAGCACATCAATAAATACATTGCAGAGCCTTAGGAAATTCATAACGGGATCATTAAATATATGGCTTGTTACTAAACTTCATTTTATTGGCACATCCCATTTCTTTCTCTACCACACGCCATCACTATAGGGAAGATACGTTTCAACTAGAACATCTTCCAGTTGTGGGCTACATAGATCAGTAGAAAAATATTTATTTATCCCCTTCTTGATAACACTCAGCCCTAGCATAACTGGTTAATCTGCCAGTGCATAAAAAGGCTCCAAATATTTCTAAGAAATGATGTCTAGCAACCAGTGAAAAGACAGGTGAGACCCGTTATCCACATACCTATGAAACTGCATCACACAACTACAAAAAAATGAAAAATTATCCAAGAACGAATCCTGAAAATGCTCAGGGAGCTGTCAGTGTGCCCACAGCACCAAGAGCAGGTTTTACCCCAGGAACTAGCCTCTGTCACTAAAGCTCTCCTTTACCCTAAAGCTCGTGGATTTGTATAACTTTGCCACTTACTTTATGTTTCTTATAAAAAACAAAAGTAATGTTTTGTCCTGTAACAGGGCATCACAAAAGTTTTAGCCTTCTACTGAAAAGTAGCAATTCTGCCTCTTCAAACACACTGCATTGCAACAGAAACACTGACAGACCCTAAAATTAGTCCTAATTAAGACAAGTGACAATTTTGTCATTGATTTTTCTAAAGTTATGGATTTTCTCCAAACGCTCCTGCTCTTGAGTGCACAAACATTATGAGACCTCCATGAAATAAATATAAATGTGAAGCATTGTACAAGCGTCTAAGATTGAATACTTAACACTTTGTGGTAGTCAGAGTTAAAATGATAGTAGAAGCAGATGACATTTCTAAAAATGCATATATAAAACTGATTAAATATTTCCTAAACATAAAGTTATCTATATTTATACATCACACAACAAAAAAAAGGGACAGAAATGTTTTGTATTCAAGATACTTATTAAGCTTTTCCTTTATTAGCACACCCAAGTGCTAGGGAATTTTATAAAAACATGTACTTAATCCAGTTAAAATACTGTACAAAATGAAGAGGTTATGAATGCTGCCAGATCTCAGATTTTTTTTTAAGTTGTCTATGTAACAAAAGTAGATTTTAATTATAAGAAAAATATCTTGGAAAGTATTTCCAAAAATTATCTCAAGTCCAACAATAAAGTCATTAGTCTGACCATGAAATCCAGATATATTCTTGCATAAATTTAAATGAATACAGGTAACTTATCAAATGGCATTTAACCTACTGTTTGCTTTGAATAGTCAGTGAGTTTAGTAGGATCATGTTTAACAGGCTGTTCCCATATGAAATGTGTTGAAATTTTGAGTAAAATAAAACAGTTCATACTGCTGCAAGGCAAGTCCACAGTTATCTCAGTTCATCAGATCACAGGTAACATGTACGAAGGTTAAACTTACTTAGGGCATGAGATCATCACAGTATTCTTACAAAAGTTTATAAACTTTTCTTGGACCAAAACCGATAGTCTTAAAAAACAACTCTTCTTCTACAGATCATATGGTACAAAACCAAAAGCACAACATGATGTAAGTAAGAGTCTCCGCTGTGATTATATGGTGTAGTGAATTTGGCACTTCAGAGTAATGAAATTTCCAATGGCACAGTTCTTATCTACAGCAGCACATAACCTGCAAACCTCGGGCAAACATCCTGTACAGGAAAATATTCTGTCTGCTGCCAATTCTGGCGAGAGGAAGAAAAAAAGGAAAAAAAACAAAGACCCCAAAAAAGCTAGTGCATGCGCACAGCTTTGTCAAGAAAATGAAAAAGAAGGTGAAGGACATCTTTCTACTGCTTTTCTCAGTTCCTGCTGGCAGACAAGTCTGGAGAATTTAATCGTAGCCTAGAGAGGAAAAAAAAACACAACAAAAAGAACAAATTAACATTCACACCAGAAGATTAAATCTACTAAAATACGCTCAAATTAGCTTTAAGATAACTTAAATGTGGGGGAAAATGTAACAATTAATTGCTAGTCACCAGTAAGTTGTTTTTTTTCTTTAAATATCAATAGCAAAACATTAGTGTTCGACATGAAGTAACAGAAGCTGGTACATAGCAATCCTAATGCACTATAAACTAATAAAGGACTGGAAAGCGACTGACTGTAACAGAGGAAGCTCACATGCCAACACAGAAGACCACCCAGATTTTAAGCATTTTGAGATTTCTTTTCCCTTTAGTAATTTTTCAGATTTATTATAAAAAGCACAGCTTACCTCCTACTACATCCTAGCCTGACACCCAACTATGTGTGGTTGTCTTTACGCTGTGCTGAAAACTTTGGTTAGGTAATACACTGTCAAAGTTAAAATCTAACGTTTCTCCATCCATAAGGTCATTACGGATAATCGACTCCATGTCACAGTCCAACCGTTCAATTAACATGTCATCTAAGTCACTGGGAAGCTTCTCCTGGTGCAGGGAAACAATTCCCACCCTTCCATAGCCATTGCAACTGTTAACAGGGGCATACGGATTCATAGCATTCATCTGCATTGGGTGACTCATAGGCACTTGTAATGAAGTCTTCACTGTTGACAAACGATTTAGACCTGAAGTATGTGACATGGCGTTCACTGTGTGTGACAAGGCACGACCATTAACTGCAGGTGTTGGCTGGTTATGTCCTTGGTGAGAACGAGCGTTGGGGTTCATCATTTTGTTGTGGGGTGGTTGACTGCCATAAGCTGGCATCACTGAGTTAGTGACCATCAGCACACTTTGGCCCAGTGCCCTGCCACCAGCCTGGGAAACACCAGTGTCTACTGATGCCAAGATATCATTGTGCGGTGGAGAATCGGAAGTCAGTAACTCCTTCAGAAGTCCTGCAGGACAGTTATATTGGCTCATCGATCCATAGCTTGATTTACTGTCTTGAAGAGTCTGCATAGGAATCTGGGGCAAAGAGTTCATGCTAGCTTGAGCATATGTAAATTTTCTGTAGTCTGGATTTGGTGAACCTATACTTGTGGTCGAGGATGCAAACGAGTAACCTGGTGTTTGCTGCATCAGGGTAGCTGATGAAGACTGAGTTGACACAGTCATTGACGCATTAGGTGACAAGAGATTAAGGTTATCCAAAAGATTTTCCATGTTCTCAGAATTGCTCATCTCTGAAAGGCTGGGTAAAGTAGAAGTCATTTTGGTGGCTGATGATGGGTATACCATGGAGTGCACATCCCCATCTCCAAGATCATCTTGCTCTGTCAAAATAGGAGAAAGTCTTCCACTTATTGTACTAGCATTAGAGCTAGTTCTAGGTCGAAAAGTACTCCAGTTATCAAAGTCATCATTACTGTGAGAGCTGGGGCTTGCAGGCCACTTTGAGAACTGTGACCCAGGGCTGTCACCATTTCCCTCTTGACCAGACTGAAGGGATGCTTTTTTCTTGGCAGCTCTGCCTCTGCTTTTGGCAAACTTGCTGTTGTTATCCATGGATGCTGCTCGCCTCCTAGGAGATTTGCCACTCTTTCCTCCTTCAGGATTGAGCATCCACCAGGAACTCTTCCCTGTTCCCTCATTCTGCACTCTGATGAACTTGCTGTGCAGAGACAGGTTGTGACGGATTGAATTCTGAAAAATAAAAGAAGGTGTAAGAAATTAAGAAAACATCCTTCTTTTATGGTGTACTAATATCCGTCTTTGCAAACATACTCTCATTTTGTTAGAAAACAGGGTAATCATGAAACACAAAAACATGCCAGTCTGGAAACATCTTTTATCAGATCACCACTCAGAACTGGCTGAAACAAGCTCGCAGAGAGTTGCCATGTCAATTTGTCTGGCATGTGGCCCTATCACATCTAACATTATAAAAAGCTAAATAAAAAACTGAAGGAGCTCTTCTGAAATACAAATTTCTCGTAAAGGATACAAAAAATACCCAAAGACCAAGATGATGACTGAAGATCACATTATCAACTTCATTCTAATGAGTTGAACCTGATTGCATTTCAAGATTTATTTTTGTTATTATTTTACACAAAGTTCAGGAATGCTAGAATCTGTTCTACTGTTCTTATTATGGCATCTCACCATGCACACGTGTACATCCCTAATCCCTGCAAACATGCCAGCTTGTAGGCATTGCCACTGAACAGTAGTGAGGTTTAAGTTACTTGTGTTATGTGAGAAAACAAATATAGAAAATCAGTTGAGGATTAAGTTGTAATTTTTATAAATAAACATCACAAATTGCAAAAGTAATCATACAGAAGAAAGGAATGCAAACAGCACAGGGCAAAACTGTATTTAAAACCTCAGTCTTAAAGTCACCTTTCACATTCAATATCAACATTTTATAATGCAAAATTGACTCTTCTCATACCTGAGGGCACAAGATGTCTTGTGCCAAGACCGACCAGAGGTACTGAAGCTTTTTATTATCTCCTCAGCCACGCAAAGTGTTTCATATTTTATTGTTAAATAAAATTTAAAAAAAAGAAAAAAATCCAAAAATCCAAAATCCAAGCCCACAGGTTGACCTGTTAACAAGAGACTAGCCCTTTGCATCACCAAGCTGTAGATAAACATTTTTCTCCTCACGTAATTTTCTGCTGAGCACACGTAAAGAACTTTATACCAACAGAAAAGCTGTCCTATATTTTAACGTAATTTCTAACAAAAGGCCACAGATTCAGAGAGTGCCTCTGAGGCTGATCCAGCACATGCCATTGATTTCATTTGAGGGCCACAGCTGAATCCCCAGCTGACACCAAGTCCAGGACTAGGAATGTTGCAAGAAAGTTGTTCTGCATGTCTGTTGATTAAAAAACCTCCTGCGCTGGTTCCTTTTCTTATTGTATTTTGTAAACATACCCAGTTGGCTCAGGCTTAGTGTTTACTATCGAAATAGGCATATTAAACACACCAAACATCAGGCAGAGAAAATATCCTGCTAAGGTTCAGTTCCCTCTTCTCTGCAGCAGAAGAGTTAAATATTTAAGAAATCACTGCTATTCCTTAGTCATCAAAAATGTTATAATCTGGTATTATTGTACTGAGGACATCTGAGGTCGCTCTTTGAGTAACAGAGCTGTCTCCTAACTCTGCCAGCAATGAAAAAAAAATTTTCCTAACAGGAAAAGGTTTGCGGCCCAGAGCTTGTTACATAAATTCCTGTTTTTCACGCAGCCAGCAGGACATTAAAGAAGCTATGATTTACTAACTTGGAAAAAGTGTTGAAGAGGTAAATCTTGTGAAAATATGCACTGCTGTTAATGATGTTGTGTCTACAAATCTTTGCCAGACACAAACATGACCTGATAAAAAAGTATAGTTTCAGCAGTGGATCTTGGCAAGCGGAGAAGCGGCGCGGCTGTCAGCGGCCAGGGCACTCGGCGGCGGCACCACCCCCAGCATGCTATGAGACACCTCCAGCCACAGCTTTCAGCAGGACTTTGAAGCAAAGCCTCCAAAACCTGGCCTGAATGACATGCAAAGTAAGCGGCTGCGTTTTGAGGCAGGTTTCCATGCAGGAATAGTGCATGCCAGATTGCTCCAAGAGCATCCACACTGGAATTTTATCAAACCCTGGTCAGGATGGCAGCAGGGCTGCTGCCGCCTGTGGTGTTTCCTGGGATTGAGTTTCTGCCTTCAAGATAAAGCACAAAGAGCCTCCTGCAAACCAGCTTCATGCCATACTTCGGCATACGACTGGGAACTACGGATCTGCTTATCACTATTCGCTGATTTAAGAGCAAAAATATGCACAAACAGTGTGTTCTAAATGCAACCTGAAGAGCACATACCACCTAATACAACTGGTGAAGCCAAGAAAACAATTCAAGTCCCCAAATCTATATCATTCTGCTGCTTTTCCAACATTTCCTACAGCTGAACTGCACTCCCGCAAGAACGCCCGGCTTGCTGCTCTTCTAAGTAACAAAAAACTTCAAACTGCTTTACATTTTTAAACAATTAAAAAAAATAAAAGTCTCAGTCATTTAATCCCTGGGTGCAAGTAGCTCTTCTGATATCTAATTGCATTTAAACCTAAGGGATATTCATATGAAAACATGCAACTTAATTTTAACCTGACTAATTGTTGAAAAAAGTCACACTCCTACTAAAGCTAAAGTTGAGGTATTTAATTATTTTTTTAGTAAACTGTTTTGGAGTATTACTAACAGAGAGAAACGCACTGAAATATTGTTGCTTTGTTAATCCTGACAACACTGTAGGCCTGTATTTACTGGATAGAGACAGTACAGTTACGCTGGCCATCTTTCCTCCACCTCAGCCCTTCAAGCATGCAAGAGAGGGAAGCTGCTGCAGACCTCCTGCTTATTCCCACTGCAAACCTCTCCAATTAGGATCTAACTGTGGATATGTCAGAATCTGGGGAGCTGCAAGACCCAAACCTTGTAAAAGCACCTGTGAGTGCCCATGGTCTCTCCCACCCCATTCGACCTCACCGTTCACGCTCACACCCCCACTCCACCACAGTGCTGTGATAGCAATGAAAAGGGAGAACACTGAATGGACACAACAGTTCACACATATTACAAAAACAAGTGGGTTTGCTATGTAGGTCCATAGTATTGCAATAAAGCATGTCATGGCATCTTGGAAAAGATTCACCAGTAACTAGCAACTAAGGAAGAAGGACTGGCCTCTGGAGGCCAATATAGCCACACGGAAGTGGGATGCCATAAAAGCAAGGCTGCTTCCACAATACACAGGTCCAAATTTTTATTGAAGTTAATGGTCTGAGGAGTGCCTACTGTTCTTTCTTTCAGAGGACATCTTGGCAGTCCATGGCTTCCTACACCTCATCCAAGGGGGCAGTTTACACATGCTGCTTGTCAGCTTGCACTACCACCTCCTGAAACAGTTGCAAATACAGAGTGGGGAGTGGTACTAGACTGTTGTTCTCAGATGTCTCCAAAAAAAACAAGTCTGAAATGGATTGGGAAGCTGGAGAGAAACTTTCAGCAACCACGATGCTCAAGACTACTTTTGCTATGACACTCTAAGATGACCACAATAGGAACACGCCAGGCAAGAAAGTCAGTGTCAAGGACTTGTAGAAGATAAGTTGAGACTCATTGGCTAATATCATCACTGTTGAGACGTGTCTGCCATGATCACTGGTAGCACACGAGCCAGTCATGTTATCGTGTCATGTTACTGATAGCTTACAGGAATATACAGAACCAGTATAGTCCCTCTATGGAGAGAGAGAACAGAAAACCCCAGGATTTCCACATGCTATTAAAGAGGACATCAGACTTGACTCTCAAGGTCTGTGTATGGGGACTCTACAGCAGGTCCAGATGCCCAAACCACCCTTCCCTTGGAATCCCAGTGGCAAGCACCACTCTAAAAAGAAGTCATAAAAAAAACCTCCTAGGAAAGTACACAAAGCACAGAAGAAGAACACTTGCTCAGGGTTCCTTCAACATTAACAGCCAGAGAGCAGCAGAGGCTAACCATGGCAAGTGGCACCACGCAACATCAGTCCAAGGCTGAGCTAGACCATGCCTGGCAAAAAAAGCTCCAGATGTACCAGAATAACCAGAATTGGTACAGCAGTCTGGTGTAAGGCAATCCGGTTTGTCTTATCTAATGGCTGTGAGAGTTCAGATGCAGATGCTGCACATAGAGCTTGGGGTTACATCAGAGCTAGTGTGGGACACCCAGAAATGTTTGGTCAACAGATAGCACACTTGTTCATAAACAGCCTTAACCACATTTCTCTCTCAAAAGGGTTCCCAATACTACAATGTTCACTAAGACAACCGCACGTCTGACTACAGTGTCAGAAGCTTCAAATGCTGATGAAACAGCTATCTTCACCACCCAACTGTAGCATTCTTGATTACAGCTCAGAAACCCTCTCTGTTGTCAGATAAAAGCATGGGCAGAAAGCATGTCACTCCGCCTCAGGTCAGAGTCATATTTAGAAGACGCTGGCAATTTGCCATCTGCAGCTGCATGAAGTTGGAAGGGCAGGATTTCCTCCCAAACAGGTCATGCTTTTTTGGGTCCTTTGTTCTTGAGGGGGAGCGGTGTGTGCTTTAGTTAGGCTCAATTTTTGTCCTATGCTGTTATACAGTTAAGAAGTGTCAGCTACAAAAAGGGCAGAAATACTTCAGTCTTACCAGAGGGACCCCACAATGTTTCTCTGTGCTTTTAATTACAGATGGTGGCATAGCAAGAGCCTTCCTCAGACCATCACCCATGAAACACCATCTCCAAACACAGACACTTTAACAGACTTTCATTTGACAAGATTTCAGCAATGCATCACTTGTTCCATGCATAAACATACAAGAATGGGACAGACAGCATGTTATCACCATACAGTCGCTATATATGTTTGTCCCGCGCAGAGGAGGGCCTCCTATGTCCACTTGTCAGTGGCATTAAGGTATGTCCTGCACATTTTGCAGTTAAGTCCATAGATTTAAACTCTGCTACACTTCCTTCTCATAGCTGTAGAAGACTACAAAACTTTGGAAACCAAAGGGGCTTGGCCATCCTCCAGGTTGCACCCTGCTGCCACACACGGCACCAGGGACTGGATGAGATTCCACAACCACGGAAGCATTCTCCTCTGAACATGGTATGTACTAACAGAAAATACATGCACAGCTCCCAGTATTGATGTTGAAGGGATTTGGCTATGCATTCTCACATGTCATAACTGGCAACTCTACTGGCATGTGTTTGAGTAATTCCCAATCGCTATCTGCAAATACCCTCCTCTTCATTGCAGGCAAACTCCTTTGAAGCACTTTTCCTTAATGGCAGTTTGGACATCTCTGGTGAGATGGCAACACCCACCTACTTCCCCTACACAGGCATTTAGAAAGAATGAGCGTAAAAAACACAAACAAGGTAAAGTATAGTATGAGAAATACACACAGGTCAAGCACACACCTGGATAGTGTTCCACACGCAATGACCCCAATGGAAACGTCTTATAACCACCCTTACGTATTCCGTGCCTCTACAAGAGAGACAGAGCCCCAGCCAGGTTAACTATCACCTACATCAGTGTCAATACTCCATTTTATGAATACATTTCTTCCTATAACCACAATACAAGCATGATATAATATTAACAGAGCATATACAAATACATAAACATTTGCTAGCATTTCAAAGCTGAGGAAACTACACGACACCGATTAGGAAAATCAACAGATAAAGATGCATATGAAAATTGTGAGATTTTTAAAAGAGATTTGTCAAATGGAACTTCTTCCCTCTCTGGTAAAATCATCTGGGAAGCAGAGACAGCCAACAGGCTTGACTAAAAGCTATCAGTTTTCAAGGGTGAAAGAAAGTCAACAATAAGGAGGCAGAACAGCGTTAAAAAAACAACAACAAAAAAAAGGATCCGCTATGTATTTGGTGATCCAGAGAAATCCTAGTACTGCCTTTACAAAACTCATGCTGTACGCTTTCTATTTCAACAGACAGATAATAAGTTTTTGACAAACATAAGGGTTCTGTACTTGTAAATAATCATTTCTGGTTTCCACATATATGTGGAACACATAGATACAGATATATAGGCACATGTACATACATAACTTGCAATGAAGAAGCATCTCCCAAGTTCACCAGTGACACAGGAGGCCAACACTGAGGCCTCACTGAAGAACATGATTTCAAAGACAGGATGCCCTTATAAATGGTGCCTCTTCTCCTCCCTCTTTAAGTGCTTTCAGATCTCTGGCCTTTGCAAGCAGCCTGTGCTGCAATTTTTAATGTCAGTAATGCAAAAACAGCAAAGCAGTAGGATGCGGGCATAACCTGGGTGCTCCGACATCAGTCCCAAATTATATCACAGAAAAGCTGATAAAGAATTCAACTAATAAACCATCAAGGTCAGGGATATAATTAATGTCCTTCAAAACAGTCCCACAGAATATAGGCTATCACACATAAACGGAAAACATATCTTTTGTTCATGAAAGGTAAGATAGAGAACACCTGCAGATACACCAGTGCCACAGTGAATGACAGCGCAGCCAAGATAAGCACCACGCTCCACCACTGATGTGTGCTCATCAAAGGGATTAAAATAATTAGGATTATCTGTAGTGTAGTAAATCATGAAGAAGGCTGCTGTGACTTGTGACAAGCAGGTAGCCCTCTTACAATTATGCACTGCAGGCTTTAAAGCAGCAACCATGAATGCAACTGTATAAGGGATGCAGGCACCACAGCTGTGGCAATGGTTTGAAGCAAAGCTGTCCTTGAACATAAAGCTCAAGTAAGTTATTGCTAGGAAAACATGAATCACAACTATAACCAAAATGTATTTAACTAAATAAATAAATATTTGGAGTAATAGAGTAGCAGTTCATCTATACAATGCCAGAATGACTAATAGCTTAATTTTTTTTTTCTGTGACTGTAGTAAAGAGATACTAAAGGGTGTTTATTTCTTTTCAGCCAGTGGGAATAATTATGATCAGTAGAACAAAAAATGTTAATCACTCGTTTCCTGTTTAACAGACAGCCTGTTTCACCTCTGCCACTCTCCACAGTCACACCCAATTCATCACAAAGACTACTGCACTGTTTATAGAAGGCTTCCCCCTTTTTTTCTTTCTAAAACTAAGCTGACTTTTATTGACATTCGTTAGCTCCAATGAAGAGGTAGAGATGTGTATATGCTAAATATATCAATAGTAATTAAACCAGCAGATAATCTTAAAAGGACCACTAGAAACACGTTCTCGCCAACAAGAAGCAATAAGGTGAGAAATACGCCAAAGTCCCAGCATAAACCACAGAAGTGAGAAACATCTAGTCCAAAACCAGGAATTTTCTGCATATTTTCCTTTGTCAACATGCAGAGAACTTCCAGGGATTAGGAAAAGAAAAAATGGAAAATAGGTATGATTACTCAAGAAACTTTAACAGGATAAATAAATCAAGATCCAAGTCCCTGTCTAATGATTCATATAAGCTTTACATATTAAAAGACCTGCATAACATTAAAAGCAATCATTTGCCGCTTGCCTATGTAAAGGCAGAAGCAGACCTAACCCTAAGCATTTGGGTCCAGTTGGGTATTTTACCAGGACACCACACATCACTTCATCTTCATGAATCACGACTATTTATTTTCACAAAGTCACTGATAATCTAAAGAGTTGGAAAGATTGTCACAATCTGATGGACCTACAGGCACAGAGATGGACCTCGATGCACAGAGACATGGGTCAAGTCCATGACACTTGCCCCAATGGTTGTGCTGCCCATGCGCTAGCGATTGCAGAAGAGGGTCAAGAACTTATTTCATCTGTCCAATGCCAGATGATAGACCTCTCCTAAAGGACACAGAGAAGGAGTAGCTGCCAGCTTACAGCCACGGATCCATGGATGGAGCCAAGCTCACCTGCAGAACTGTGCCAACAACTCCTACAACACACAAACTCATCTGACAAGGGCAGCAGAGACGTTTGAAAAAGAGCCACCAGCTTGTCTGTATTTCTTACCTTGAGAAGTGACATATGAAGGGGATGTAACAGATACAATAAAGTAAAAAGTTGAGTTAACGGAGTCTTTGTGCAGATTTAAAAAAAAAATATATATCTACTTATTACACTTGTAGCAGCATAGCAGAGGGAGTCTTTTCCTTCAGCAAAGCAAAAAAGCCAAATTCTCCAGACATGGGTGTCACTGAATACCAGTTTTTTTCAGAAACAAAGAGTCAATGAAAGAAGCAAGCTTCCTTTACAGCAGGGTTAGCTGTGCCCCACAGGAAATCCCTCGCTGAAGGAAACTGCAAGTCTTGTAAAAAGAAGGGCAAAGCCTTCCATTTACAGGCTGAAAGGTATCTTATGCTACATCACACTATGCACTCAATCTTTCTTTTGACTAGTGCAAGGATAGGCTAGCAAAATTTTACTGCAGATTTGAAAACTATGAAAAGGAAAATAAAATAGAGTTTGGAGGATGGAGATGTTTGTTTCAGTGCAACTTTAGAGTTGCTTTACTGCATCTAGTGGTAAAGATGCTGCAGGTTTCACATTTGTAAGGCAACAGTGCCAGCATCACAACCACCCTTTATTTATAACCTAATGTTATAAATACCTGATATTGCTGTAGTACCCAAGAGAAATCAAGGAAAGAAGACAGGGACATTTCTCCTTCCTTAAATTTCTTGTGCATATCAGTACAGTCCAGTGTATGAAGCCATTGTTTTTACTATTTATTTTCCTATGGCAAATTCTCCCTGTATCTGCCTCTCATATAAAAATAAAAAAAATATTTTCTTGTTAAAAAAATACTAGCAGAAAACAAAGATTTATGAAGTTTTTCTTCAGATTTAAGTTCTTTGAACAACTGCATCATCCACAAATACATACATAAAGGATATTGTCTTATGCAGTCATTATTGCTTCATTTTCTTTGTGTTCTGTTTTTCATGCTTGTTTTTTTTTTCCAAAACTACAAGAAGCAAGCACTAATTTCAAGTTACCCTTTTTTGTGCAAGCACATACACTAGGCACTGTGTTTCTACTCAGCTGCTTTTAACACAGTTTGCCTTGGTACGTTTTTCCCCTACCACAGAAGCATGCCAGACCACCAGCACACTCTTTGGGAGAGCTCTTTCCAGTTCACGCTTACTCCCATAGCCTAGTAGATTTTATATAACATGATCTACTACTACAATGCCCACAAAAAACCCTTCATCCAAATTTCATTATAGCCTTGAGCTATATTCCAGTGTGCACTGCCCCTCTCTACTGTCTAGCCAGTTGCAGTCACCTCTCTTTCACATAACGTGTGGTTTGTACTCAAAAGGCTTTTAGTTATTTTCTCACAAGACGGTCTCATGAGCCAGAGGACTCCTGACGGGTGGTTGCACTGTTCATGCCAGCGTGTCCCTCTTGAATGTTGCCTTCCGTGACGTTCTCCACGCTGAAGTTTCAAGAAATGCTGGCACTCATCACTGGGTTTTATGACATCTGTTCAGTATTATAAAGCCACAGTCACATGATCTTGCAAAACGTGGAGCACGAACTGTGAACTAAGTTACTCCCAGACACACCCATGATGTTCAGTAGGCTACAGGAGGCAGAGTCTATTTCCCAGGGCAAGCTGGGCACACAGAAGAGGGAAATGTAAAGGGAATTTTTTTCCCTCACACCAGTTTTGGAAGTATTCCTATTCTCTCACTACTGTAGGCTGTGCTCTGTACTTAACAGACTCTTATTAAATCAAAGGACTATTTACAATCTACATACTGGCAAGTCCACATTCCCATAGAATGTCATCTGGCAACAGTGGCTTAAACCATCAGCTCTCTATTTACTTGCTTTCCTCCATCCCAAACAAGAAAAGTAGAAAAGAAAACAACAAAACCATGGGTTTATTAACAAGAATGGAATTAACAGATAAAGCCCAAGAGCTCTGGTATACCAGAATTCATCATAATACCCAAACATCCACTTTTTGTGAAACAGTAAAATATTACTATAAGGACAATAAAAAGGAAGGTAAGCCACACCATTGTAGCCACACCTTTTACATACACACCTGCTGCTAGACAGGTACAGAACCACACTGGACACAAACACCCCACTGTGGGATAGTGTTAAGCAAAAACGCACTTTGTTAGGCTTTTAGGGTCAAACAAGGTCTAATTAATCTCTCCTCATCACTATTTCTCTCCATTTGATATACACAAGAGACTAGCCTCACCGCGGGTGCTTAGAGCAGACCTCACTCATTCTCCCATTTCCCTCGACAGAGCCTGACATAAAGAGCCTTTGGGCACAGTGGGGACTGCCAGATGCAACAGGACGTATCCCAGGAATGATGTTGTCATCACCCTCATCAGTTCTGAGAAGAAACTACTGGATTTTAAAAGCTTTCCACCTGCCTTCACTAATCCCGCAAACTTGAAAAGCTCTCAACCTTCTGATTAGGTGCCCTCCTCCTGAAGGTCACGTCTTCACTTGGTGCAAACTTCATCATCATTGCTCCCAATCTCCTCAAATTAAAAGACCTTGTGTAACTGGTCAGCCTAAGCCTGCCTGGTTAATTATTCATATTTAAGGACAGCAATATCCAACTCCTCAATCACAAAGGCTGCCAAGGGTCTCCCATCCCTTTGCCCAAAGATGGGGAAGACAGAAGAGCTCTACTTTAGCTTTGCTCAGACGTGTATCAAAGCAATATGGGAAAACCACAGCAAAGAAAGGGAGCTAAAATGCCCCAATCAATTCAAAGGGTCACAACAATAAAGCCTTAAGATACTCTGCAGGAACTTGTTCAGTGTTTGCCTCCTTCTGCCCGCTTCTTCTTAAGTACCACAGTTTAGTTTTTCCCTCTCACTGATGTTCAGACAACACAGCCCGGTGCACAGCTCTAAAGATGTGCATGCTCTTTTCTTGAGAGAATTGGCTTCCTAGGTCAGAATAGGGCACTCATTTCAAAAATAATCATAATAAAAAAATACAACAGTACACAAACTTACATCAGATTAAAAATAGCAGGAATGTCAGCAGTAGGATCTGTCATTTGCAATAGCTATCAAGACACAGGAAGTTATTTATTCTGTGGATCACATAAGGGCCTCTCTAAAAACAATGATGAAACAGAAAAAAAGCAAGCATGTTTACTGAGGCTTTTTGTCAAATATTATTTATGTAGCTAAGTTTGTTTACGGAGTTTTACAATAATTTGTCAGAGATACATCTATGGGTTTGTGTCCGCATATTTGTTAAACTGCTGGCAAACTCCAGCAGACACTGCAACCCTTGCAGCTCTAGTTTAATTTTTGGATTGTTTTCAGTTTTTACAGGGAATTTTTCCATGTTTTCATTTTATTTTAAAAAGAAATTGAAGTATTCCCCCAGAAAGTCAGGTGTTCTCAAGCATTTTGTTTGTTGATTATTCATGTAGTCATAAATTATACACGATATTTGGCAAGCCATGCTTTTCTCTGTTAAAACATTTGTTTTTACTTTTTCAGTTATTGTTTAGATCCTGGTCTTAACATGCTTCAGGTTGCTTAGAGCAGCAAAGAGGAAATAAGCAATATTTTAACTTGTATCACACTGTAACGGCTTTAAGTGCTTATGCAGCAATATGCTGCCTATTCAGTATTTTCAGCTTTCTTCCTGTCCACTGCTGACTTACAACAGCAAGAAGATAATTAATAATTTTACACAGCTTTCCAACCTGTAAACGCAGCTATGATTTGGTTCACAGGCATGGTCAGAACAAAATACAAAAAGGAGCAAGGAAGAGGACGTAAATAAAAAGGAGCAGAATATAAAGTAACTGCATTTGCTGAAGGCTGGTTTTGAAACCACAGGAAAACCAAAGAAGCTCTTTCGGAGTCGGCTCACCCACACCCAGGCATTGCAGGTAACACAGGTGGAAAAGGCAGAGCCCCAGCAAGGCACTGTTTGCCTACATTTACCCTGACACTACGGCAAGGAGTTAGAAGAGAGACTTTGAACTATATGCCATCCCTGCTACTCATCAGGACTGCAGTCTGCTGTGAACATAACTACTAACCCATCATGACTCCTAAGCATACGTTCTCTGGATTAGCAAAAAGAGAGACATCATTCCAGAAGTCACACAATTCATACAAAACAATCTCTGCACCAAAGTAAAATTGCGAAACTACACTTCGTGAATTTCTTAAGGATTTTTTCTACAAGGTTAAATTGGACAATATCTTTCAAGCATTCAATATTCATGCAGCAGGGTTTCTACCTCTCTCCCACTAGATAAGTCTTACGATTCTGAATGAGTAAGAGAGAAAAAATGTGACCATTTCACTACATGTTTTCTTTTGGCCATCTTTGGGAGAAATGCATCCTCAAAATTTAAAAGCTTAAGTTTTGATATATCATATTCATGCCTCATGTCCTCTAAAGACACAGGCTCAAAAAAGCAACTCTTTCTGTTCTGCATAGGCAGAGCA
Source organism: Cuculus canorus (assembly GCF_017976375.1). NCBI lineage: Eukaryota > Metazoa > Chordata > Aves > Cuculiformes > Cuculidae > Cuculus > Cuculus canorus. Next base: position 27,785,448 of record NC_071401.1, read on the forward strand.
AATGACCCTACCTAAAACCATGTTATTTTAGATCCCCTGACTTCCGACTGTTAAAAATAAAGGTACTTGGAATGATAACTCCCTCTCCCTACAAACATCTACAATCTACCCAAGCAAATCTCAGTGCACTACAACCATCCAAAAATACCTTTCTTTTGGAGCAGTAACACATTTACCAACCTACCTGCAAAACATTTCTGGCAAACCAGCAACAACAGAAGAACTTCTTCTCCCATGCCCGAATTTCAAGTGTGTAACTAAAGAAAAGCACAAGAGATGTGCAAGAAAGAGTAGATCTGTAAATCAGAAGAGTTCACGGACCTTTTCTAAACTTCTGAAGGTGCTATGTCAGCCCTTGAAACATAACTGGGGATCGAGCTGAGCCAAACTGGGCAATAACAACTGAGGCAAAGATAGTTTTCCTAAAGCTAAGACCATGTGCATCGATCCCTTTTCTCTCCCACCACTAGCTGTACATACATCAAGGTTGTCACCAGGAATCATCTTTCTCCACTTCTATTTTAAATTAAATTTATCAGCTTGACAAGGCTACAAGAAAGGATGTGCGCTCAATCTTTCCTTTTCCTCCTCCATCAATTACTCAAGGAACCCTCACTCCTTCACTGCTGCCTACTTCCTTCAGCACGAGGCACATCTGGGCATCTGATAAAGAAGCTCAGAGTTACCTTGCTCCAAGTTTGCTTAACAGCAGCCATCCCACACACATATATATCCAACACATTTGACTGATTTTCCAAAGAGAGTAGTAGCCAAGTAATTTTGACAACAAAAATACAAATCTCCATGCTCTACAGCTCTTTAAAAAAATAAGTGATATTTTAAAAAGAAAAGGTGGGTTTTTTTAGCAATTGTCACCTATTTCCACCTATTTTTGTGTTACGTATTCAAACGTGAAAACATTCAAGATTGAGCATGAACAACCAAAGCACTAAGACCCTAAGGAGAGTCATAGACAAGTCTGGCTTATACAAATCCCCCAGCTGCAGTGATTTCTACACAGTATGGCTGGCTAATAAAAGCCACAGAAACACCAAAAAAAAAAAAAAACAAACCAAAAATAATGCAGGCTTAAAGGCCTTTTACCCTAAGAAAGAACTTCCCAGATAGCAGATAGCATAAGGCTCTTGCTTCTTGGCACAGCTAAGTGTACACTGCAACCTTTGCATCAGCTTGCATGACTCCTCTGCATTGCCACAAGAGGCTGCCCCACTTCTCAAATGGCCTTACCATATAGATTTTTATTTTTCTTAATTAAGTCTCTTAGCAGACCCACAACCTTTCTACTGTAGCTGTTCTCAGCTTGAAGCCCAAGAACTCCAACTTTTAAAATCCTTCAGAAAGCAACTAGGGGAGGTAGTGGCAGTCAAATGTCCTCTCTCTGACTGCACCGGCTTTCCTATAACCCTGGCTTACAGCTGTACCACAGGAAGAAAACAGACAATTTTAAGTTGCTGACTCTAGAAAAACAGCCAGAATCATCTAAGATTAATCCTAGCCCCCAGACTTTGTCAAAAGGCCAATTTAAAGGATAAACCCAAAGGAGATTAATACAAGTACGATGTCAAAGTACACTCAAACAGCAACAGCTTCTTGACAAACACGGAGGGGTCATAAAACCCAGAATATTTAAGAAACTGAGGAGAACTCATAACCCTGCAGTCTGTGCATGAAGGAAAGCTCTCCCAGACCAGGTTCTGGCACCTGGTAAACTCCAGCAAATATTTTTTATTGTAGTGATGCAGCACAAGTCACTGAGCCCAAAACCAGAAATGCAGCCAGCCCAGATGAGTTCAGAGTAAGGGAATCCTCCAGGAGACATGTTGTCTTACAGAGAAGGTGACACTGCCATTCTTCCATTCACTTTGGGACCTGGTGGTTCTCCTTTCAGCTGCCAGGAATGGGAATAGATGCAGTAGCAGAGGAATGTACGGTTTAGAGGGGGACATCCACAAACCCATCAGCAATGTTCAAAGGGGATAGGGAAAGAGGTACACTAGTCAGCTGACTCCTCTCATTCCTGCTACGAGGGACAAGAAGCCTTTGGGTTCATTTCTACAGAAAAACCTGTTGGGCCCTCATGCGCAGAGAACAAATGAGAACAGGTCCCAGGTTACAAAGCTCTGCCAGTTTGTGGTCATCTTACGTAACAGTAAAAAGACATGGTAGGATTAACCCCCAGTAACAGCATTAACAGAAAAGGATTTAAGGGCTGTGACTCTTCATCACACAGCAGTTTCGTTATAGCTGCTCAATGAGCACATGAAATACCGGTCACTCCACAACACCAAGGGAAGGAATAATGGATGCTGAACCAGGCAATGATTTTCTGAACACTTTGGGTTATCCCGCTCCTCCAAGATAGGTGCAGTCTTATAGGGTAGTAGGACCAGAGGCTACCATTCAAGTTGTTCTGAAGCTGTTTCTGCTTCAAATTAAATCAGGAACCTGCAGCCTCAGCAGGAGCTTCAAAACAAAAAGGCTGCTTATTCCAATAGACACCCAAAGAACCTTCTCTACAAGAGCTTCAGCCAAACACAATCTTGATTCCCTGCTCACTAAGCAACATGGCTAATGCAACCTGAGTTTCACCATGAAGAAGACACTCCTCCACACCTCAGTTGCCATTCCCTGAATCTATATGTTACCAGACTCAAGCCCATCACTAACCAAGATTTTCCTCCTCCTCTTTCTCCTCCCACCCACACCATGTTTACTTTATTTCTACTAGAATGATGACGTCTCCAACACTAGGACTGAACACTCATGCCTTCCCCAACGAAGAAACCAACTCCCCCACACCAATTCCCAGTGGCAAAGCTGTCAGTAAACAGGTTTCAACAATTCAATAAATTCATTATGGACAAAACTTATGCTACTCAAGTCAACAGAAACTTCACTACTTATTTCTCTATGTCTGACACTCATTTTCTGTAAGTGCATTAAAACACTACAATTAACATTGCTAGTGCTACTGAATGAAGATCTGCTCTGCTTTGGTGCTATTTTTCCTCTGCCTAGATTTTGATACAACATGCTTGAATCTTTTTGTTTCCCTTTTATTTGGAAGTTTAGTTTCTAACCAATCCTATGAGCCCCAAGATAAAGCAGTAAAGGCAATAAAGGCAGTATAAAGAGTACTGTGAAGATTAAAGACCATAATGACAATCACAAGTCACACACAGAGGGGGCTGACACCCTCACTGACTGGCATTTTGTTTGACTCTCTCAACCCCTTTGCAAAAGTCTAACCCAGCAACAACAAACAGCTGTGAAAAATAACTTATTCTCTCAGATGCAGTTTTCCCAGATGAGTTGAGACACAAAAACGTGCAGCATGCAGTAAACTGCCCTCTCTTTTCTATAGCACCACTACTAACAGGCACTCCTGCCAGCCCAGTGCCTACTTGTATATGAAGATGTGGAAGGAGACAAAAAGGTGCCTGGCACCTTTGTCAGACATTCAGAAAACACCATTTGCTCCAGCACACAGAAGGAAGCAAACAGAAAGCACTGCAAGCTCCATCTCTCAGCCATGGCAGCACGCACGCACATGCACACGCATTTCCTCTGGCTTCAAGAAAACAATGAAGTGTGGGGAGTCTGGCTCTTATATAAAGTACGTACCAGCTATGTGTAAAATTAGGAAAGCAGCTGCTTTGAAAGCTCAGTCACTCTTTTATCATCAACAGGGCTTTAATTAGTATCCATCTGCTTCCTGTTTTATACTACAGAAGTAACTTTCACCTGTTTCAGCAAAACACCCCAAATGCAAGTGTGTGCATACACACAAAACACACACAAAACACACACAAAACATACACAAAACGTTAGCAAACATCGTTACTCTTTAGTATTTGACATCAGAAATCCTTGCTCTGACTATATGAGCTATTTATTTGCCTTTTAAAAAAGCTAAGCTTTGACGGAGTCATCAAATTTCACACCCTACACCTTTAAATCACACACATTGTATACTTCACCATTAATATTGACTCATTGGCACATGGAGACACCAAAGGGGGACTTGGAGCCCCGCTGTACTGGCACTGCACTACAGAGAGCCTGCACAGAGGACTCAGAATGGAAGCGTGGGTTTTTCCTGAGGTCCGTCACACACATGAAAGGATTTATGAATAAACAATGGCAAGGCTGATACTTAAGAATGGATTCAAACTCACCCCATTGTTTGAGGAAAAGAAACAACACACAGAAGAAAAATATTACTGAGGGAGGAAATAGCTTCACCTTTGAATTTCCTGACATTTTTCCTCCCACGCTTTTCCCCTTCATGTGTCAAATATTTATTTATTTTGCAAGGAGAAGACAAGTGAAAGTTAAGTACACTAGTAAAGCTACGTGCTGTCAGACCTGCCCACCTCTCCTGCACGGAGGAGCTACCAATGCTTGAAAGCTTGCCAGGTGCGTGGTATCCTGAGAGCAAAACAAGAGCAAGCAAAGCACCAGAAGAATTAATTGCTTGGCAATGGTCAAGGCACCGCCTGCCTGCTCCTGAGCCCAGCTACAAGCAAAAGAGAGGTGAGTGCTGAGAGATACAGCACTTGTAAGAACTCTCCATTAATTTTGTAAGTATGCAAAGGTTTTTCAAATTTAAAGCTGCTCATTGTGGAAAGGAGCTTTCTCAGCACACCTTTGGCATCAGCTACCACCTCCAATGCTTCTTCTGCCAAAATAAACCTGGTAGCCACTCAACTCTTGCTGCAGTTTTACAGTGGAAGGAGATCATTCTTTCTTTACAGTTAGCAACCTCAACTGCAACAGCTTTCCCAGACACACAAAGCTGCACTAACTCTTAATTAGAGTTTTCTCTCATAGCATCTTGGAGCTGCTTCCCAAGGTTTTGGACCTGCATGTCTGCAGGTTCCATGCAGGTTCTTCTTCACCTCCAGAAGGCTATTTTGGAAGACCAGGATTTTTTTTTTCTCCATTCATTTGAAATTTATAACCATTTGCTAGGTGGAGGATTTAACTTTCCAGAAACTGTCACTTCAATAAGAGAGCCATGAGGACAGGTAAACCTATACACTCCAGTATCAACCTTGGCAAATGCATTTATTCCCCTTTCCCACTCAGTGACAAAAAAACAGTTCTTCTGATACCCTTCTTACAAGGGGACTTCTCCATTTCATTCTTTGGGGCTGGATAAAAAAGAGAAGGATAATACAAATATCTGAAGACAGAAGAGTAAAAAAGACAATAATAATCCCAGTGAACAGAATTTCACAAGTTACCCTCAATGTGGCTATTCATGGTGTTATTGTGAAAAATGAGCCCACAATATCCTCCTCCGTCCTCTACATGATCACCCAAGAGGAGATCACATTGTTGTCAACACGGACAACCCAATGCTGTTGGTTGTGAGGTTCAGAATACTCAGACTAGAAATTTATTCATAGAATACTGTGACTTGTTATTAAAACAGCACCTGAAGTACTATCTCTGTGCACAAACATACAGGGGAAATAGATTTGTCCAGCATTGCAGAAGTCCATTAAAGAATAAGAGTAGTGATTCAAAAATCAAGATTGAGCCTTGGTTTGAGACTTTACAACTTCTAAAAGTTCTCACCAAATCTTCTGCTATGTCTTTGGCAGTAAAGACAGGACTTTGTACATACACTAAGGGAGGTAATAGTGGAGGGAATGAGCTCTCTGTCTAGAAGAAAAAAAACAAATGCAAACAAGCAGACTTCCAGGCAAAACGCTCTGAGCATGTGAAATCAGTGAGAAAGGATGGAGCAAAATGAGCACCAAATGTGAGAACTCCAAATATTCCTTGGAAAAGAAAAGGTGGATCACTTCTAACTCAACTGCTGCAACTAGATATGGAAAGAATAGATAGACTAGAGTACCCAGGGGAGTGGGTTGCATATTTTAAAGGTTTTGCTAATTGATAAAACCAAATAATCAATTTTCCACTAAAAAACTTCATAACCTGGTGTTTTCACCTAGAAAATTACACCACCATTTACATAGTTTTCCATGATAACTCAAGCAACATATTATAAAACTTCATCCAGGACTGAAACAACAGATTGTCTCAAGAGCAAATGACAAAATATTTGTACCAAAAATCCTGGCAACATCGCATGCATATGGGTTTCTGAAAAACGGGGTTCCAAGAATAAGTCACCCATGGTTCCAAAAATAAGAGTTAAATTCAAACAAAAACTGGATGTTCACTTAGCGGGGCACTGCAGTCCCTCCCCAGGGTCCCACCCTCACCACAAACACAACACACTTGCTAATCACAGCCTCTGAAGTTTGAGCTTCAGCTAAACACACAAGACTGGGCAAATGCAACCAAGTCCAACTTCCTGGACACGCAACCCAGAAAATGGCACGCTATGGTGTGGCCAGCCATTCTACTGCTGATGATCTTGAAGCTGAGAATCAGGGCGGCCACACAATCGCATGGCCACCATCTACAGGGACTCTGAACTGTAGCAGGAGAGGGACCACCTCTTCAAGCAGGGCCAAAAAACATCCCTGCTTACAGTCATGGATAAAGAGATACTGCTTGGGTCTCACAGCATACCAAGACACAGCTGGGACCACCTCCAAAATGCTTGCCCTCTCCAGAGCACTGGGGCAGGCAACGTGTGAACTGAGGCAGAGAGGCATGTCATGCTTCAGTGGGAGAAGCACCAGAGCATGACTGCACCATGGCAGAAACAGATGTCTGAGACTACTCTTATAAACACAGATGGAGAAATGTAAAACTGCAGGTTATTCCTCCTCCACCCCTCTTTTACAGGGAATCAGAAGCAAAGTTCATTGGATGGTACCGACTCTTTTTAAATGATTCCTGGGGTTTGGGACACACTGCCTTCAAGCCTCTGTTAGGTTGTGAGAACATTACTCAGCCAGAAAACTGTATTTTTTTGTTTGTTTTACCGTCAATAGCTACTGACCTGATACGGAATTGCACGATATTTTGAAACAAGAGTAAGAAAATGGATCCTTGTTTTAAAACAATGTTGTCATATAGTCAACACGTTCCCAATCCCCAGAATGTAAAGCCTTCAACAAACTTTTCACCAGTAATTTGTCTTCCTCGGCAACGGCCAACATCATATATATCAATAACGTTCATAAAGGCTATGCAAAGCTAGTGATATTTGGTAGGAGACAAGCACCCATTAACAGTTCTAGCCTGAAATGAAAAAGCTAATACAATATTTTTGAAATTTGGCACTCAACCGAGACCAAACTTTTCCGTTAAGATGATTAAATAATAGGCTTGACGTATTTTGCATAAAAGACTTAAAAATGAAATATGGATATTGGGGAAGGAGAAGTGAAACAAGAATGGGATAATGACATTTCATGATAAGGGAGAGCATTACAGTCTGGTGCACATAAGCAAACAGTGCCCTCCCCTTCCTTTCTTCCCCTCCACATTTCCCTGTGTGTATTAAGTTAATGAAACTTTTACTTTTTTTATGCATAAAAGTTGGCATAATAATCAGGGCTTAAACTAAAACTTTGGTCACACTCAGGAGAGCCCAAAAGAATGTGATAAGAGGAACTGACAACAAACTCAGCACCTCATAACATCAGCAAATACAATACACACCTACATTTTTTTGTTATAAAAATTATAAAGCCACACACTGAAGTTCATTCATTATCTGACATAGCATAAGCTTCCAACTTACGATCCTGAGTTTTCAAGAAAAAGAAAGCTGTTAGTGTTTCCACAGCAGAAGTCTAGCGTAAACACCGTTCTCAATGGATAATTAGTTCAAATGACAATTAGACCAAAACATAGCTTCTGCCTCCCAAAAATTCAACAATAATGTATCAACCTGATGAGTTTAGAAACTCAACCACTTTTGAGCATTTTACTGGCTCTCCATTATATTAATCTTACTTCGACCAAATACATTTATTCACGCTGAAGTCATGTGCAATTTCTGTCACTTCAACACATTTAACCTGCATTGCAAATTTCTCTTAAAAAAAGACACATGCACATATAAGAAGGCTTGAATTAATGGTCATCCATTATAAATTTGTTCTAAGCATGTCAAATCACTGCATGGAATCTGCAGATGACCATACAGATTCCTGCTGCTGAGAGATATGCCTAAATTCACAAGTAAGGATCTCTGTCCAAAATACGTCCCTGCCCATGGCAGTGGAGTTGGAACTAGATGATCTTTAAGATCCCTTCCAACCCTAACTATTCTATGATTCTATGATTCTATCTGTTAAGCAACTTGCTTACTCAGGACAAGAAATATTACACACCAATTCAAAGTTTTGTCAAGTGAAACTAGTCAAAACTTACTAACACGTTAAAAAAAATCTTTTTTCTTCTAACATCTTCTCTTTTCTCTCTGTAAAATATTAGGCAAATGAGAAAAAAAAAAACATGCAGCTTTGCACAGTTCAAATAAAGAATAAGGCAATTACCTAAATGAGCACAAAACAACCTGCAGGGATTCAAAAGCCAGTGATAAACAAACAGCTCTAACTCCACCTGCCATTTTTTTTCTTTAGAAGACAAGCATGGGAAGGGCCACTGAGTGACAAACCAAAGTCAAAAGACAAGTCTGCACTCCTACTGGACCCCATGTAAAAGGAAATAATAAAAGTAATAAATAATAAAGCACTACTCACCCTCAGTTCAGTCAGAAGTTATTTCATAATGGAGAGTAATCCTTAAAACAGAGCTTAAATATTCAAAGCCAATATTTAACTGTCACTGCGTCTGTATGACTACTAACATATCCCAAAGCTGGATTTACTGCTAGTAAAACTATTACACACAGCTGTGATGGGATATCTTTCAGCATCCAATGATAAAGGTAACTTTACTTTTTAATGGAATTATTTAATTTCAGTGTCATTTACTTCTGTAGCCACTCAATCACAGCAAAAACACCCTTCTGCTATAGGCCACCAATAGACAACACACTATAAGAAGGAATAAAGAAAAATTCATTTTTATATTGATGCAACAAGACCACTCACTTTCTCTGTGTAGTGATATTAGCTATATTATACCTCCCAAAAGAAACTCATAGAAACTTACAGCAGCCACTGAACTCACAGCCACATAATCTTGCCAACTGGTCAGGGCTTTGCATTACACACAACCACAGACAAGACACGGTAATACCAATGGTCCCCAAATTCAGCTGGTAATGAAGCCGAGGTCAATGGGACACCATAAGCAACTTCACCACCTTTTCCTGCCTCCATCCCAACCACAAGCAGCTTCTTGCCAGCACAAGGATGATTTGGGCAGTGTATTCCCCAAAAACCAGGGATGGAGTACACTTGTTCACAGACACACAGAGTTACGACAAGATTTCCAGCAAACAACCTTGCTCTGTTTTATTTTCTGAGGGCCTCATCTGGCTGATCTTCCTCAATAATCTTGCCCAAACTGATGCAGAGCATCTTTGCAGAAGTCAAATCACCCCACAACTGTTCCCCTCTCACCCAAACCAAAGTCAGGCTGCAGCGTTTTCAAAAGTCCAGACCCATTCATCTAACAGAGGTTACCTTACAGGACTACTTGATTTTTCTGTTGCCCCCTTTTATATGTTCTCACTTTAATTTTTAAACCTGGCTGTAGCCTTTGGACCACAGGGCTCTCTCCACAAGGGAGCTGTTCATTCAAGTTCACCAAGATAACTAATCGGGTCTCTACATCATAGATTTACCATCATTTTCTTGTGTTATAGATTATCCCTTCAACATAGGGACTGTAGCACATTCTAGTAGGCCTTCTGCAGAGGGAGACAACAGTGGCCTCTCAGGCAGGGTGTTCCAATCTGAAACAGGAGAATATAGCAAGAGACAACCAGTGATATGGGAACAGCATAACATCGAATCAACAAGGGACTGCGCATCTGCAAGGGAATAGTAGAAACACACCAGCAATCCAGCTTGTTACCAAGGTCTTTAAAACAGAACAAATACTTGAAATGGGCTTTTGAATGAGGGTTATAAAGCAATTTTGTGGAAGGTTTCTCTCCAACAAGAGACCACCAAAACAGGTTTTCCACAGATGTATCAAGTAGGCAATAGAGACAAATACTGCAGGAAAAGTAGAGGCTGGTGTGAACATCACAGCAGTGAGTAGAAGTGGAAGGGAAAACAACAGTAGGTTAAATGAGACCCTGAAAGCAAAGATGAGACACCCAGATCTGATCCGACAGACAAAGGAGGGAAGAGGAGGTGGTTAGGCAGGATGCCGCATGGCCCAGTAAGGTATATGGGGTGCTGTCTTCACAACCACACTCGGATTGGACACAAGCATGGAAAAGGTGCTTTCACCATGGTTAGAGACATAGTGCAAACAGACAGCAGCTTCTGGCTTCTCCGCAGTGATCTCCAATTTGTTTGAAAAGTGCTTTAGATCCTTTAGCAAAATTAAAAGTGGTCATCTGGTTCCATAACACCACCTCATCAGGTCCCCAACACTATCTGCCCTTTTCCACAGGGGATACCTACTTCCCTGTTTTAAGAAAAAACACCTTTACTGTGACAGTGGTCCAACAGTAGCAAAAGTTGCCTAAAGAGGCTGAGGAGTCACTACCTTCGGATACACTCAAATCTCAGCTGGACCTCACCTTGAGCACAACCCTAGCAGATTTAGCTGTGAGCAAGGGGCTGGACTAGATCAACTCCCAGAGGTACCTTCCTGCCTCAGCTACCCTGTGATTCCGTAATGTCTCCCTTAGCCTACCTCCACTGATGGTCATCCTACATACCCTGGAGACTCCAGCACGCCCCTGGAAGGGATGGCCTTGTACTCGGTCCTAAACAGCACTTTGATCCACACTAATTCTGTGCTCTTTCAATACACTGGCCCATGGCAATTCCAAAGCAATTGCACTCTCTGTATTTTATAAAAAGCATTAAAGACTTTTAAACACTTAAACGGAAAATTATAAGGGGCCTCACATTGCGAAACCACCTTGGCCACTGACTCATCATTGTCCAAGCCTTCCAAAACCAGGTCACTGTGGCTTCAATGTGGCTTTATCCACACCTTGAAAGAGAGCTGGCCCAGCATAGCTTTAGTTTATGCTGTTCTGGAGCAGGTTTTGGTGAGACAATGGACTTTCCCTACAGAATATAGCCACTAAACAATGACTTCTCCATAGAGCACAGGATGGGTTGAAGAGCAGATGAGTTGAGGAAATGTTATCATTTCCCTGCTTAGGAAAAAACGCATTCAGATGCTGTCACTGCAAGCTGTATTTCAATTACTGCATGGATAAAGTTTACATCACCCTTAATAGGCCCAGACAGCTACAAGTATGCATCTGAAGAGCTCTGCTCAGAAAAGCAGTAAGCCTCTTTTCACTCTCTCTACACCCCCTGGGACAACCATCAGCCACAAAGCTCCTCTGGGAGAATGCATTGTCAATGGAGGTGTTGAACTCTTCTAGCTTCAACCTGCAGGGAAGGTGTTAGGAGGCATTTGGGGGCTGGGTGACATTGTTCCTGGTACTTTGGAGCCACAGGACAACTTTATAATCACAGGCTCTCATTCCAGTACAAGAAAGACTGCAGAGAAAGAAACGCACAGGTCAAAAAAGATAATGAGGACACTGACAATGCAACCAGTGCTTTGACTAAAGAAAGTTTAACTAAAACAGCATCAAAGACTGCAAGTATTAATGTTCTCCATGTTCATATTTAAGAATTTTTTTTTTTTTTGGCATGCAAACTTCTCGCTCCTGGAGGAATTACACAGGCAGAAAAAGCAGAAATATCACAAAGTAGTACCCATCAATAAAGACAGATCAACAACTGCTTTCAAATTCATTTGCATTCAGCATTCTGAAAGTATTTCTTTTTCTGAAAGAAATGTTCAGTATAAATTCTAATTCATTTTCAGCTCATTACCTCCCAATGCATTCAAATGCCATCAACAAATAACAACAAGAAAGAAGAAATAACATTTCCCTGTTCTCTCATTTATTATTGGGGATGTTTAGTACAAAGTCTGTCCTTAAGAAAAAAAAAAAAAACAGAATACAATTCTTAATGAAAGGAATGCAAATAGCTGTCATAGTAGATAGCTTTCACAATGGACTAATTTATTAATTTATTTTTAAAGCAAGACTACAGGAAAGAAAAAAAATCTTCAACACTGAAATGAATCAAAATATCATTTTGATTAACCACAGCTAAGACTGTGCAGTATTACTAGAGACTTCTGAATAAAATTCCAAGCATGTTCACAAAAATGAGACTATCTTGATTTTTTGCCAGACAGGCTACCTTCCAAGAATAAAAGTGTGGGAAAAAATGCTCATACAGTGACAGAACAACATCCCCACTTCTCACTCCTAAAAAAGAGACAAACTGAAGATAAAATGAAAGAACTGACAATTACTTGGTGGATCTTAAAGCTCATGTATTCCAAGAACCAAGGTGTGGTAAGTGATGTTATCCGGAGAAAGCAAATGAAAAGGCATAACAGAGTATCTTATAAAACACCAGGATTTTTCTGAGCATTTATTAATGGCAAAAAAAGTAATGAAATTTATGGATGAAGGCATTTTTCTATTAATTACTCTGAAAAAAATACTACTAAACTCTAAATCATACTTGCATTGCCAACAGTGGGATTTTTTGTCGGGTCAAAAAATTTTACTTTTACTGTTTCTTTTCTCATGGTCAATACAGCGACATCTTTAAAAGACAAACTAAGTAGGTTCCACCAACCTATACATAATGTTTTAAATGTAATCAAATTAACATTGTCTCAAGCACATCAAGTCCATAAATTTTTAAGCTGCTATAATGCAAGAGTCACTTAATGCAACTTTTTGTTTGTAAGGAACCAGGCAGTCGTCAATGGTGTAAACACAGCCACCTGTCCCTCTCTCAAGTCTTCACGTATTGCACGAGAGCCAGCATGAACATTTGTTCCCTAAAATGCTCGGCATATGGTTGAACTGACAATTTAATAATATCTTGATAAGGATGTTGCCAGATTTTTGGCGGGAGATAAGCATGTTTTATCATTAAATATTTGTACTGCAGTAGCACCCAGAGACTCTGAGCAGAAAGGGGCTTCATTGTGCCAGGCACAGAGGCTTACAGAGTCAGTGACCCAAAAAGCTGACAGCTCAGGATAACCAGGCTACAAAAAGAGACTGAGAAGGGTATGTACTACATGTACTACTCTGGAAACAAGTCTTCCTCCCAAATACACCTACACTTACTCGTTAAGGCTTCTTCTACAAATGGCAAAGATCTGGAGACAAAAATTGGAAGGATCCGCTCTGCATCAACACCCACCGTGTTGAGAAACTACAATGACATTAATGGGGGAGAGCACTGGTTCATCTTCAAGACATTTTCTTCTTCACGCACCAGAAAATTACACTTCAAAGGCAAAAATCGAAGTGGACATCTATCTTTTGGACATATCAGCTAGTGGCTTCATAACAGCACTACACACTGAAGCTTTGTTTTCCACAAAATTTCCTCTAAAACACTGCATGTAAGCAGTGCTCTGGCACTGCAGATCATTCTACCTGCAAAATTTATAGCATAGTCTTGCTTCCTACGATTCCATGAATATGAATTTTTGTTCCTAGGATATCTTCTATCCTTAATGACCAAGTGAAAAGTGAATAGAGTAAAAGGATTAGGCATGAAATTGGGTCTTGGGATAGCTTTGTTCCATTCACACTGCTAAAGCCAAGTTATTTATGTAGATAGAGATGAAAATAGTTTTCCTAGGCTGCGCGTTAAATCCAATGGCAACTCTGCAAGAACAGAAAACAACTCCCTGTATAACACAGCTGTTTTAAGTCTTAGCCTTCAAACAGTATTTCCTACTCAGTGATTTCCTATGAAAATGGGCTTTATTAAACCATGTGCCAGATAATTGAAAATAATGATGATCCATGGTACAGAAAAAAGATTACAACAACATAAATTTCTATTAAAAAAGAAACTATATACACGGAAACTTAGCAGCAAGACTACAGAAATTAAATACTTCATTACCAGTAGAAACGTCTCAAGTCTGATTCACCTTAATCTTTAGACAATGACACAACACATTTGCTCCACTTTTACACACACAATATGAGAATAACTGCTGCAGAAACAGGATTTTAGCACACAGATGTTACGTCTTCTAAATGCTGCATGAAATTAATGCATCTACCTTTGAAGTAGCACCATTATTTGTGTACTGGCCATACTACACGGTTTGGAGTTTTTTTTAAATACAGACAATATCATACACTAATTAGCAACAAAACAGTAATATTTTTATACACACACACATTTATACACATATACCTCCAGACGTGTGTGTGTATATATCCTTAGATGCTTAGGTGAGGCATCTTGCAGCCTTACGTTGCACAACAGCTGGTAACACCACCTTTTCCCCCTCTCAACCCTCAAAGGAAAACACAAGGGCTGGCTCAGATACTTACTTTCATCTAAGGTTCATACCAACACACAAATTCTAGACTATTTTTGCCCGACATGTGTTTTTGAATGCTTTTTATGTATCACATTTGCTCCAACTTCATATTTAACCAAAGGCTTATATTAAGTAATCCATAGTATTTTAATTTGCCTTCGCAAGTCCCGTTCACAGCTGACAAGTGAACTCAACGGTTACTGCTATTTGCAGACATGTCTGCACATGTCAGCTTTATTCTGTCTTCCTGCTTCTAGTATTTGAGGTAGTATACACAAGACATCAACCCTAAGAAAGTTATAATTGCTTTAGTAAAAGTTATTCCAAAAGACCAGAAACCCTTACTGCACTTTTTTAAGATAGCTAATGGGATTCACTTTATATAATATTTTTGTAATTTATTCCCCTTAAGACATGACTGAAAGCTCCAATAGCAGCAAACATCTTCTTGATGAAGATTCTCAGCTTGTAAAATTTACAAGCATTTTATGCACACCAATGACAGTAATGCTGCATCGTATTTTAGGAGCCCAATGTGACACCATTAGCATTATTTGCTACTCATTTAATCTAACATGACAAATTAAATCGAAAATATAATATTTATGAGGGTGGTGAGGCACTGGTACAGGTTTCCCAAGGAAGCTGTTGATGCCCCATCCCTGGAGGTGTTCAAGGCCAGGTTGGATGAGGCCTTGGGCAGCCTGGTCTGGTGGGAGATGTCCCTGCCCATGGCAGAGGGGTTGGAACTGGATGATCTAAATTTTAAATTCCTTCCAAACCAAACTATTCTATGATTCTATGAAGATACGTGTGTAACTTGAAAAATCAGTGTGTTCCAGCTATCTACTTCAAGTTATAATTACATGCTTTCCACAAAATAAATTCAAAGCTCTTGCCTGAATGTGAAGATGTTTCACTAGGTAGATGCATGCTTTGATCTTGAACTCTAAATACAGTAAATCCCAGGTAGAGAAAACACTGGAGGAGAAGGATCTTAGACGTAGTTCACTGAAGGCCATTTTTGTATTCTGAAACTCACTTTTAAAACATCATTTGGCTGCTGTCAGGTAGCAAACAGCCTGCAGGCAGACAGTGCTATATGCACTCAGATTAACTGTTTTTAATCCTGACATTAGGTCTGATGGGTCAAACATCTCCAGTTCCCACCAAATCCATCTCATTTCTCACTAGCAGCATCTCATGGCCCCGCCAGACGATGGGATTCTGCCTGCTTCCCTCCTCCCCATACATCACTCCACAGCAATACGAGGGAGGAGAAATCCTTTTAGAACTCCTCGAGGGAGGAGAAATCATTTTGGAGTTCCTCCCTGCTCCTTCCTCCCTGCGTTTGCTATCATTGTGCTGTAAAATAAACTGGAGGGGAGATGTCGGGATAACAATGGCAGGAAGAGAGCTTGTGACAGCCTGGCCACAGAGTTATGGTGCCCTGAGATGGGAGGGCAGAGGTTCATGCAGGAAACGATGCTGAGACCAGGTCCCTGCCCTGGCCAGCAACCAGCCTCTCAGGCTACAAGTTCGAGGGGGAAGGAGAGGAGGAGAAAACGTATTTTAATCTTTACCATTTTAAAGGTATTAAAGTACACAGCGGCGTGAAGAGCATAGGCATACAGCATAGGCTGCACGACATTTGCATTTACGAAAGATCTCAAGGATCTATACTTAGAAAAGTCCACTTTGCTTGGCTCTGTGCTCCTGCAAAGCTCACAGCAGGTTCTGCTCCATGTTGGTTTAGTTCCACATGAGGAATTTCGGCATCTCTCTCACTCGTTAAAAAGAAGTACAGCATGAAGAGATGTAGGAGGAAGGACTTCTCTGTCTCCCCAGACAACTTCCAACTGCGGCAACAAGTTAGACCTTTAAAGAAAAACACTTGCCAAACGAAAACACAGACTTGCAGCTTCCAAGGGACTAGAGGTAATCTGAGAGTTCTTGCAGTCTCCATCACCATTAAATGTTGGCTACCACAAAAATCGTGCAATAAGGTATGAACTTTGAGAAATACATACATTTAATTTAGACGATTCAGAGTACTCTGTGCTCTAAATTAAAAAAAAAAATCCCCAAAAATAAATTCAGATTAAGTTAAACCAAGTTAAGTTTGCTCCTTTCTGGTGACCATGCTCTCTCTCCTCACCTTCTGCTGGAGGAGAAACAACAACATCACATGCTGCGCTGCAGGTCTGGGACAGGATAGATGTTCATAAACACTGGGTCATGTGTCTATCCTGTTTTGCACATTTCTAACTTCATGCCATTTATTTATAGGTTTTGAAATTCCAATGTAAACATAAATTTTAAATCCTCTAAAAGCTGCCCATTCTGACAAGAGCAGAATTTCTGATCTGTTTACCTATATATACTGGAATAAAAATACAGCTTTCACTTGTGTTTTTCTATCCCATTTCAGTCAAAACTCCTGTTTTCTGAGATCATTCACATGCAGAAATGCTGGGCTTTGGCTGTGCATATTCTCACACTTCTGGTAACAGCTTCCTTTGTATTTTACAGCCCCTCTAGCATGTTACTGCAGCCAGTGACTCCAAGGGCAGTTTTGAACTTGGACTCACGACATAAACTCCTCTTTGAGAAGCTCTAGCCTGGCACCACTTTCACGCTGATACATGTGACAGAGACCAAAGTCTCAAAGGTATAAAACCAAGCAAGTTCAATCACCTGCAGGAGCAGAAGGCACAGCATTTTGCCCACACGGTGCTGGAGAAAAAAGCATACCCAGACTTCCTCAGCTGATCAGCAATTCTGCCGTCAAACCCTCACCCAGACAAAATACATGTGACTGATGCTTGCTTAGGACCAGCTCAAGGTTTCTCAATAACTTAGGCAAAATCTAATCTGGTGGCATTACAATGTTGGCAAGTGGGAAGCTGAGAACAGCCAAAAGTGTTTTCCATTCACTGCAGCGTGATACCCTCCATCTACCTCATACACATTCCCACTACAGCATGCCCACCTTCTGTCTTCTCAAACCCAGACTCAACTAACCACATCTGTCCAAGCCTCATACCTTCTAAAAAAGGCCTCATTCCTTCTAAAAAAAGGCTATCAAACCTTCCACCTTGCCCCGCTGCAATCCCTAATCATAGCCAGGCAACTTCCAGGGTGCTATGGCAGGAAAGGAAGCACCACAGTAGGTGCACAGAGAAATCAATCAGATGAGTGGAGACCAGGGCAATAAGGATCACACCTTGGTTTCTGACACATTGTAGTCTGGTTTTTTTCTGCACTGTGAGTTCAGTGCTCTCACTGCAGTCTTTTTAACAAAATAACATTCTCCCTAGAAAGACCCTTCCTATTACGTATTTGGGTTCACTACCACAAAGAGGCTCTAGCAAAGCACTGCTCACAGATTTTTTTTCAGTCTCTATGTGGGACAAATCCAGGAGAGGTGTTAGAGATTGGTGTTACAGAAAAAAATAAAATTTTCATTAATGAGTGCTCCCAAGTTTTCCCCAGAAATACACAATAAAATCTATATATATATTCAGCTACATTTTTTCAACAAAAACTCTTATAATAAAGGAAATGGCTTGAGAGAGATCCACATACTTGAGCTTAATACAAATCTATCTTTGTATATTGACGTGAAGATGGGGCTGGTAGGATTTAATTCATTCTTAGCCTTAAATCAGTCTTTCATAATAATTGTTAAGTTAAGCATATCAAAAACTATAGTAGAAAGATGTTTGGCAGGTGTAGAGTTAATCGTCAGTACACTGCTGATTTATGATTATGAAGTTGCTAATCATCCAACACTGTGCATCTAATGGAAGATATGACCCCTGTGCATTTCTTTACTAACTTGGATATAAGTACCTAGAATTTAGGCCTGCAACTCTAAGTTGTCCCAAAATATGTGCCATAACATCCTTTCAATTTCATAAATAATTATTTGCATCTGTCTTTCAAAGTTTAAAGGGAACTATCAAGCAGAAAACTCTCTTAATTACTTCTACAGACATTTTTACCCCTGACAAAGTTAAAGACCTTTATTTATTCCAGTCTTTAATTCACATTTCTAGAAGAACACTTCCTATATTTTTTCCTCTACTACCTTCCCTTTCCACCCTAGCTGGACATTTGACTTGCCTGGAAAAGGACTCCTAACAAACATGCACTGTGGTGCTACAGACAGACTAAGTAACAACAGGAGAGAAAATACAAAGTATTTTGACAACACAACAATCTTCCTAAAACAAACCACCTTCTAACTGCCAAAGAACACCAACTTATACATCCTTTGTTGATACACATACAAGAGTTATTTCTTACTCTAGATATCTCATTAAATCAGACGGCTTTTCCTACTTACACATCCACACAACCCCAAAGAAAGCACCTACTGACTGCAACTCGATGGCCAAACCTGCTACCTGTCTCTTACACAGGAACTCCAGTGACATTTGCATGTTAATCCCATTCTGGGATAAGGTCTCTCGTTCCGCAAACCTTCACTGAAAACCTGTGCCTTCCGGTTTCCCTTGAATACAAGCCCAGGCAATAGTAATAGTAGTAGTAACAGTAACAGTAACAGTAACAGTAATAATATCATTAAAGTAACTTGCAGGTTACCAAGACCTTCATGTGATAAGTAAAAAGGTTATCATATAAAGTCTCCCTTTGAGCCCACATCACCTTTCAACCTGCCTATTTTGTATAGCCTCTTCCTATACAGTGATTTTTCAGATTAGATGTGCTAGTATTTTAGCCAAGAATCTAGTATTTCCTCTTTATCTTGAAAGACCCACACAGGCCCATGGCACTGGGAACGGACAAGCCTACAGAAAACCAGGTAAAATTCTGGATTCTTGGACAATTTAAGGACAAATACGTTGGTTGCATACTTTAGTGTGCATTTATGAAGAAGGAGCTTAAAAGCAGACTTCATTCCTAGAGCTGCCTTGCCTCCATAAAAGAGGTACAGAAAGCAAGCAAAGAGATCAATAACTATTTGCCTTCTCTCTCATACAGTAAGCTATGAACTCTGGCATTAACATTCACTTGTTAAGAAAACTGCATGTTCACCAGCAGATTTTTTTTCTCAGGAAATATATCCCTTCAGCTGTTATACTTTCTTACATGCAGCAGAGCTTCAACACAGCTAGTTAAAGTTCCCAGGCCACTATGAACTGCTTGTACCTTCCCTTTTGCCATTTCTAAGGAGCCTGAAGGTATCAGACTCTCTGCTAAGTTCTAATACGTATGCCTTCTTCTGCTCTGATTTTGGCAACACATTAAGTACCACATACTCCATAAAGATGATTTCAAAACACACTGCCACGCAGAATTTGTTTTGGAAGCCTACCAAACAGTCTTTATGATGCCTCACTCAAATTGCACTGCACAACGAAGTGGACAACCTGCACTGGTTAACCAACCAATTATTTTGACTCCCATCAAACATCTGATATCGCATATACCCAATATTGCAAGACATAAAAGCTGCAACACTGGTGTAATCCGTGAGCACCCAGGGAGGGAAGAGATAAAATTTTAAAATGTGTCTTGAATAGAGGATTTAATGGTTAACTACAGAATGTTGTTAAGTAGCAGGCTTCAAGAGGACATGAGTGAGAACAGATAGCATGAAGGAATTAAAGGGCAGTTCAAGAGTGGATCATGTGAAGTCTAACTACTTCGGGAGAACTAATGGCAAAAAGGTAGCTCTTATATGCATAGTAAGTCCCACAGAATCCTCATTTTGTATTTCTACTCAAACTGTATAATCTTTTGCTTGCCAGGTATTGAGTACATGTTTGTCAGGTAAGATCAACAGCAAATGTCAGCATAAGATTAACTTTGAGGTTAACTTCACCTTCTTCCTCATAAGAAACCCATTCAAGCTTCCGTGCACATAAGCTCCAACACAAACTCAAGGAGCCAAAGTCTTCAACCCTGTCAACTAGTTCTACCTACAGTTTGTTTCCTGCAGGCTAACTTTCTTGTATGGACACATATGGATTACCGGTATGGACACATCCGAATCACAGTCTTTTTGTCACCTACTGACAAAAATCAAGTCAATGTGAGAATCTTTCAGCTGCACAACCCAGTAAACAGACTAGCCAGGTACCAGATTAAACAAACTAACCGTCAAAACCCAATCTATTGTATCGCCGGCCACCTCATCCCCAATAAGCACCCGACCTCAAGTCAATGCTGTTAAAGGGAAGAGCAATGAAATACTGGCAAAGCCCTTATATATGGAAGGGGGCACAGCACTGACCTGAGCAAGCAGACCTTCCTACCAGTGTGCTTGAATGAAGTTGGCTGAACACCGAGGCCCAGAGCAGAGCACTGGCTATGCTCTTATTTTGGAAGACACTCTCAAAGTAGACATGACTTTCTCAGCTACCTTCCTACTTCTCTGATTCACTATATACCTGGAGCTGTGGGTCTGAGTAGACTAGAGACAACCAGTCCCAGCTTGCCCACTGCAATGCTTATCAAAGAGGAAGAGACCACCTACTATGTTTAAATAGTTATGAGAGAAGAGTGTTCTTAGCAAGCTATCTTCTAACAAGGATCTCAATATCCCTTTCCCTCTCATCTTTCAACATTTAGCTATCAAAAGGCCATGAATTTCATAGATGCCCTCATTTATCAGTAAATGCAGTAGTATTCAAAGGCTGTTACTGAAAAAGTGAAGTACAAGATGATCTGTCATACATTTGATAGTAGAAAGAGCATTTTAGGAGTTGGCTTGGCCAGTCAAACACTCAAACCTGGGTTATTTTTATTCCCAGGCCATATATTTTCAAGTTATTTGTACAAGCGCCAAACATGACGGAACAGATGCTTTCATGAATGCAAAGAATGAAACCCAGGACTTAACATCCAAAAATGAACCAGAACACTTCTCAGGCTATACCGAAATGCAAGGATAAAGTCACTGACACAACATCAAAATACTGTTACCCTCAAGGTGCCATGAAGCAGCCACTCCACTTGAACACTACGTGATTGTTTATAAAAAGGGAAATGAAGCTCAACTTCTCCAGCTGAAGCTGCAGAGCAATTCGAGGCAGGCAGAAAGTAATTATTCAGCTGGAGTTCGGCCAGGACACTGGAGTTAGTGCTGCTGTTCTTGCAGACTGTGTCGGGGGACTATGCAATGACCACTAGTGCTGTCTATTGAGTCACCAGCGCCGCTTCCTGCAGAACTCGGGTTCTCCTTGGAAATCACCAATTCTAGATTGAGCAAGCCCAGCCCCAGTCAATTTGGGAACAACACAGGACAAGGAGGAAGGGCAAGAAGTATAACTATTAGTGTCACTTTCAAGAGCAGTAAAATTTACACGGATTAAAGGGATGAAATCGTTATATATAGTAAAAAGGAAAATTATAATGAAGGCATCTGTCTAGCTGGCACCACCTACAGCAAGACCTGCAAGCAGTAATTGTACAATAACAACGTGGTGTTTACTGTGAGGTTTAGGACATTCTGCCAGAAAACCTAAAGCACCCAGGTTGTAAAACACTGTAATAAGTAGGTAATTCCCAGCCTGGCGTCCAAGTTACTGCCCTAACCTGTTCCTTATGATTATAAAATGTCTCAGTGTCAGCAGGTTCACTGTGAGTCAGAACTGAAATAATAAATGGCTTATTTTCCATTCTGATGGAGGAAATACATCACAGCTCATTGTGGCTCACTTACTGAGGCTTTTTTTTTTTAAACAGGAAAATGTAAAAATAACCAAGTCATTCTGCCTTATTGCACTTATTTTTGATTAACAAAGCCCTTATTACAATCAAATTAGGAAAGAAACAGAAGAACGTTTTCAATATGGTCCACAAAAACAATACCTTAGGAAAAATACAGAAGAAAAAACACTACAAAAACAGCTAAAGAATGTGAAACTTACGACAAATAGTCTTTTTGCCAATGTGATTCGACACTTTGCTCCTGTATATAACAGAGTGCCTGAGCTGAGGTAGGGGTCTAGGCTCTAACTTCTCCTGCACTTTTGCTCCCAAGAAGCTGTCTTTCGTCAGATTCCAGTGTTCACAATATGCTCACAACTGCCCAGTCATGCGTTTGCACACTCAGGACCTCTGGATGTAAGCCTCAGAAGAAATGTGCTATCTTTTGCTTCATGCATTGCCAGCAAGCAAATAGTGGCCTACTTATGACAGAGCTCCCCAAGCACTACTTAGAAACCAGACAAATTGTCCCGTTGAAAAGTATTGACAGTTGAAACATCAGCATCCCACAAATACTCATCCTTTAACTAGCACAGAAATATATAATAGCAGGACTACTGCAAGCAAGGTACAATCAGTCCTTAGCACCATTTGCAAACAAAAAGGACTATAACCAGTAGAAGAAAATAAGCATGATTATTTTATGGACTTAAGCACAGCCATATTAACATGGTTGTATCAAGCTCAAATTTGGAGCCCATGTATATTTATACACACACACACAGAGTGGCCTATATTCATAGGGCACATAAAACCACAAAATAATATAGAAAATAATAGAGTAGAACAATCTAGAAAAATCTATAAGCAAATTATATATAGAAGTCTTAGGTAACATCCAATTTTAGAAAAGAAATACCTAAAATAGTAGAAAATATAAATAGACCAGCATTTTCACAAACAGTAGAAGGAAAATAAATGGGATGAGTAGCACAAAGACAGCCCTGATAGTTTCCAGGGAAAACGTCTGTCTCAAAGAATCGCAAGCTTGATGACTCTATATATTTGAAATATACAGTCATTTTCAGTAGACATACAAAGAATGCAAAATTATTTGAATTAAAATAACAGGTACTGCGAACGTAACATTACTCTGATACTACATTTTAAGGTAAAAAAATCGGATATTCTTCCATGTTAGGTGTTGAATAACAAATTGTAAACTAATGCGTTAGATTGGAGTACGAAAATCAAATGTTAATTCCTAAAGTACTACCACTAATGAACTGTTAATCAATAACTACTAAGTCATTTATGACCAAAACTCTAATAATATACCAAAAAATGTAGGTAGAAGTACAAGGTTTCTCTTAAAGTGGTGTCTCTTGACTGCAATTTTTTTAAATGTGCAGTTTAGATGCATAAATGAACAATTTCCACTTCTTCTATATCCTTTCTGCAGCTTGTTATGCATGCTTCGGTAACTCAAATTTATCGTGACCTTTTAAGCATCAAGATCCTTTGGGTAATAGCAGTCAGGACTCAAAGCTACAGTTGCAGCAGGTCAGGATTTGTCTTCCCATGCAAGTTTTACTGTGCCAGAGTTTCCGTGAGACGTGCTATGGTGCTGGTTTTCACCCCATGCCGCTTTCTAGCTGAAAACCCCAAATAATTTGAGTTCTGTTCTCAGAACAGAACAGGCTGATGAACCCATCAGCCCTAGTTCTTGGCAGCCCTTAAGGCAGCTACTTAAAAGGACTAATGGTCTTGCAATGGAGTCATGGGACTTTGACTCACCGTCCCAGATTCAGCTCCAGGTTCCACCACCAGCCCCCACACAGCTCCAGCGCTCTCCCTTGCCCCTCAGCTGTGTTCCTCCTCAGCTGCCCCACCACTGCCAGCAAGGACACCGAAATCCCTCTTCCTCTTAGGTCTCCCTGTGCTTTAGTCTATTTTGTGGATTTTTCTGATGCGTTCAGGGTTGCCTTTGCTTGCAACTGCTCCTCTTAGCTGCCCTCAATACAAATACATGTCAAAATAAGTGAAAATGTCGGCATGTGAAAGGTTGATACGCTAAAGCTATGCAAGCATGAGCCATGCCATGGTTTCCTATAGATCTGTTCCCCCTCCCTGCACCATGTACCACACAGCTTCCCATGGGCGTAACCTCAGTCCCATGATCTACACAACCTTTCCAACTTAGCTACTTTCACTCCTTTATCTTTTGCAGCCCACAAATACTGCAAGCCCACAGTACAAAGCCCCTAATCTCCACAGCACCCTTTGGCCCATCCTAAACAATGTCCCCTGGGGGGCCTGCCAGGTCCACAACAAAGCTTGGACTGACCAGCAAGTTGCTGCCCACCAGGAGTGAAATAGGAGATCCCAAGCAAGGCTGTTTCGCTATTGAACAGAACCTTCGTTTTGGTTTTTCTTTTAATGATAGTTAGCCAGAATAATGAATATTACAGGGATGAGCACAGAAGCTGGATTCATTACTGCCTTGTGACTCATTAGAGGTTTTTTCTAAACTGAGTAAAGTTTCCATAATTTTGGGGCCACATTTCACATCAGAGCTACACTTCAAAAACCTTTACAAACCAAAACAATCTCAATGACCACACTACAGGGAAGCACAAGCACCCACCATTTGGAATGGCAAGAACGTAGGTTTTTCTACATCACTTACAGATAGATTTATAATTTTTTTAATCCCTTTCACACTTGCATTTCAACCTTTAAAAATACAGGAAGAATGGTTGATTTTAAGATTCTGGATCATTTTTTTTAATTTATTTCCATCTTGGATTTTGATGTGAACAGATTCCTTCAATGACATTATACAGCACTGCTTCTAAAAGCAAAAGTTTGCTTTTTTATATCCTACACCAGTAAGAGCAAAAAAATTCCTTCTGACACAAAGATCGTGGAAATGAATACATATGTCTAAAGGCGAGACCTGCAGACAGACATACCTTGTACTGGAAAACATAGTTGGAAAAAGCAGAGAAGCTCTGAATTACACAAACTCTTCCTTTGACTCTTTGTATTATTTAATTTTTCTGCATGGGAATAGCCATTTTCTTAAACACAGTTCATAGGAAGTTACCTTCCTTATGAATTGCAGCTTGTTTATAACACTCATTCAGTTCTGTGTCTTTTTCTTTTATTTTTATCTGTGCTTATGGTGTTATTGGAGAGTTCATGCTTCCAGGTAAAGACTGGTTTTTTGAACTAACAGGAAATCCTATAAGGTCTTACTGTTGAAGTTTTTCTCCATAACAAATCCTTCCGTTACGTAGCCAATTACATATCTTTTAAGATATTCCTTTTCTTTGTGACACACATCGTCTTCTCTTTAGAAAGTAAAACTTTCCTTACTAAACCTCAGCAAAAGAAAGCAGGATTTTACAAAGCAAAAAACAAGAAAAGGACAACCGCTTATGGCACTCACAATTTAACTCACATTTCAAAGTCTTCTCATTTCCTCTCTTGCCTTTTTTATAAACATCACAACCAAAACACATTTGTTTGCTTTGATTTTCAAAACTTTACTACTCCCAAATATGAGGAAATTTCTCTGTACGACACTGACGTTACCGGCACGTTACAGCCTTTGTCCTCCTATTGAAATCATTCAGCGTTTGCAGACTTTCTAGAAAGTATTTTACAAAACAACCTACAGTTCAGATATTTCTATATGTCTGTCCTGGGAGCAGGCAAGCCTGAGACTGACAGACATCATGGCCATCTCTGGCTCAAAAAGTGTATTTCTCTATATGCAACTGGGAGGCACAGCGTACTGCTCTGTATCTCTGGTTTTGCTTTCAAACGGGAAAAGAGACTGCATATGCACAGAAGTTATGCTAATGATCTGAAAAAAACACACCTAGACTATGTGTGAATTGTGTGGCTGTGCTCTGTTTTTCAGAGACCAAATTTAAGACTTCCCAGCGCTGCTAAGCAAGGAGTCAGGTGCTGGTTAAACCCCATGTAAGACTGCCACCTTTCCACCTCCTTGTAGGAGCAGTTTATTGCTACTGCATGTGACACCCATGACTTCTCTACAGACTAGGAGATTCTTGCTTTTGTCATCCTTCCTAGAGAACCTTCTTCCCAGTTCTTTAGTGGCCCCTGTGGTATGGACAAGAAGATGCCCAGAGCTTGGTTTCCAAATCAGTTTGTCAAAATATAGCTTGTACAGAAAGAAACCCAGAGGTTCCTAAACTCTAACTGTCTGCACAACAGAGCGAACTGGGCCAATTCCTCAAGTAGCCAAAATACAAAGTCCTCACATGAACTGGAAAGAACATGGTTTGAGACACCATCTCAGTCCCATGCACTCTAGACTACTGGCTTGAATTTGATGAAGTTGTTTTGTCAACATCTGAAACTGTCCCTTGGTCTTTTCCCTAAACTGATGGTGTCTCATAATTGGAGCCTAAAAGGATCTCTGGGAATGTTGACAAGGGCTGCCTTGTTTCTAGGGAGTTATTCACCATGCCTGATGGAATTTCTCTGTGAGCAGTTACAGCAGGAACCTATTCTCGTTTACCAACTACCAATCCCAAACAGACCAGCCTACTAAGCTAGAAGACTATATAACCCTCTTCATATCTATCTGTCTTCTTTCCCTTCTCCAGTTAGCCAAGGGTTTTCCTTGCAACACCAAGAGCTACTTTGAATCACAGAAGTCAACACATGGAAAGGAACCACTAGGTTTAACTAAAGGCAACTATTAGGCTTTCTAACCTCAGGCAACCTCACATTGAGTTCGGAAGACAACTGTGGTCTACGCATCAGCTAACCAGTCAGGGACAAAGAAGAAACCTCTCTTTCCTACTCTGAAGCTTCAGTGCTGCAGAGGAACCTCAGAACCTCACTGGACTCTCACATAAACAGTTCCCACACACAATCCTTAGGTTGCCAGTTCAAGATGAAAAGTCAAATTTTACATGGTAAACAAGATCTACTTTTCTTATTGATGCTACCTATGTCAGCATTAATGCAAGATTTACATGGCAGGGAAAAAAGACGTTGTTGGGGAGAGTATTCAGGTCAGTACAGATACATTTTGCTCCTCTATTCCTATTCCTATTCCTATTCCTCATGTAATAAGATTCAGTGTAAGAGGTACTTAAGCAAATCAGCTGCACAAGCAATGAACCTGGTCAGAAGTTTCTGACAATAAAAGCATATTTTGCCCTCTGATTTTTTTTTCTTAAATTTGGAAGGAAGTTTCACGTTTCAGTATAATTCAGACCACGTTAAAGACATTTCTAGGAAAAGGCACATTTCCTACAGCAAAGTTCATTTAACAGTCACTTAACAGCAACAAACTCAAAGCCTCCGTCAGCAATTCCAATTTCTCCTCTGCATGATTCATTTATCCCTGGGATAGGCCTGAGCAAGGGATTCTCCCAGCAAAAGACAGACTAATCAAATTAATTCAAGTCAGTCAGGTACTCACTTTATGCCAGCCAGCCCCAATGGCAAAATCTCTTGTACTAGCAGATGTTCCAATGTTAAGGAAAAAAAATATATTAACAGGCTAAACACTGGCTTAACCAGAGCTAAGAGGCAAGGCTCCTACAACCAGAGAGACATAAATGTTATCACACTCTAACTCTCATTCATCATCTTTCATATTGCATTTGCAAGTAGCTTATAGGGTGCATATATATACGTATACATATATATATATGAATTTTTTTGCAGATATTATCCCCACGTGCAAGGCAGCATTGCTGCATTTTCCTCTCCCTGCTTCCACTGGGATGCAGATTTTTGAAAGATGCTGAAAGATTCTGACACAGTGACCAGCAAACCTGAAAAGGCTTGAGGCCCTCCACAAACACCTCTTTATGAGCAGATGGGCCACCCATGTGTATCCAAAGATACTTATCCTAGAAGAGCAAAATTCTCCTTGACCTCCAGCAAGAAAGGGAGATAGGACTCAAGTCAGCCACACAAAACATTTACAGAGAACAGCACAGCCAACTCCCCCATCACGCCCAGGTCCCCAGCCTTGCACACTGCCATCAGGCAGGGACATCAGCCACAGGGATGCCACCCTAAGAGCTGTTTCACAAAAATGAAATGCTGCCCCGGGACACAGCTGCACATTCAGCTGGTGTGTGACTGAACCCTATTGTTTAGAACAACTGGATCAGTTTGGAAGCTTCTGGCTCAGAAGAAATCTCTGCAGCCATGGCACTGCCCTGTCACAGACGGGATGACACAAAAGGCCCAAGGACCCTAGCAGAAGTCATATTTTAAACATCATTTGCTGCTACTTTTACACAACCTGCCTATCTAAAGACATCTAACCTGGTAAATTATTTTTGGTGTAAATATTTCTTACCTCTGTCTCAACTTGCATTATAACTTGAAAACTAACTTGTTTGGTGCACTTTCACTTTAGCCTGATTTCCAAAGGACAGGCAGCCGCATCAGTTCCACTGCTGGGTACTTGCACTGCATGGTATGGCAAGCTCGTTGGCAGTGAAAAAAACATAGCAAATACCAGCTCTTGCCCCAGGAGTCGGTGGGAAACATAGGGAAAATATCAAGCAATGAGGCCGATAACTACGCTGGGTTATTCTTTTCCTGCCCTCCCATCAATCTCTTCAAGCTCCAACAGCTTCCATCTCGCTCTTCCTTGGGAAAGCTGCTCAGCCCTCCACCTCCCCTGCTGCCCTACTTCTACACCTACCAACGATGCTCTTGCTGTGATCATCTTTGAAAATAAAAATGTTTCTTCTCAGTTGTATACAGTTTTGAAGTCAACAGTTTTCACCTGACACACAAAGAACCTCCTGCCAGTCCTTTACCCTACTTGGTACCCTTGGCTCTAAGAAAAGGCACTGCCTCCTTTAAGAGCATCATGACGACACCACTGCCACCATGATTTTCTACACTCTCAAATCCAATGCAGAGGGCAGTCACATGCTCCTGTTTATACATCCCATAATACAAGGCCCCTATTTATCAATAAATGCCTTGAGGTGCAAAGCCCAAGCTCATAAAATCTGTAAGGATTATCTGTTGGTGTTTCACATCAGCAACCACAATGGCCATGGAAAAGTGAAGGGAAATGAGGATGCAGCTGAAAGAGTCCAAAGAGTAAAGAGCAAAATGAAAGGGCTGCTACAGATATTTGAAATGTTGGGGAACGAAGAGGGATAAAGAAACATAAGTAGAGGCCCAACTTTTTTTTTTATTATTATTATTACTTTTAACTCTAATTCAAGGCATTAAAAAATGACTTAAAAATACACGGGCAAACACTGGGTTTTGGTCAGTAAAGAACTAACCATTGGAACCCATGGCTGCAGGATAACTATTGGAAAATAACTTGCAGTGATTAAAAAGGGATTAAATGGGTTTCATAAACAACAGTATCTGTTGTTGAACATGTTAAAATAAAATTACAAGAGTTAATAACCCATTTGCTTCAGGGCATAAACTAATCCTCATCTAAGGGTAGCAGAGATCTGCCTGCATGTCAGCTCAATATCTGGTGCAACAACTCCTCTCCATCGGCAAGCAATCTTTGCTTTTAATTCCTGGCATTTAAGAACTGTCTTTTTTGCCTGAAAAAGAGAGCATGCTATTGTTTAGGCCTTCAATTGACCTCACATAATTAATTCTGGAGTTTACCAGATATATAACTCCCTTAAGGGAATGGGGTAAAATGCATGAAAGGGAGGAAAAAAATTTAAATGCTCTGCACTTCAATATGCTGCTCTCAGTTTCTTCAAATATGGTTTGTCAGGGCACTAAAACCAAGCAGATGAGATAAAATTCTTGTAAAAAGTTTAAAGACATGAACAAAGCACAAAATCTATTAGTACCTTTTGGTGCAACAGTTTGTAAGAAATCAGTTTATGAGAAAATTAGATCTTTGGGACAGGCAGCAAGGGAGGATTTTTAACATATTGGAACAGAAGAATTTACTGCCTGGTAATAATTAAAGCATTATCTAACATCATAGCCTGTTCTCAAAGCTGGCATAGGGTTGAAGTATGAACTCCTCAAGATTATGATTTCAGCCCTCTCCAAATCCAAACCCGTGAACCTTACTAATAGATTGGCTACTTTCCCAAATAATTGCTTCTGGACAAAATAGATTCGATGCTCCACCGTGGTTATGAGTTTTTGATTTCAAATGCCAGCTTGCTCTTTCCCACAGGTAAAATGGTTGCATGCCGGGGATGCTTCTCCCCCAGCCCAGGAGAGCTCCTGGAAGAACAAGTCTTAAACATCAGCCCTACAGAACTCACTCCACAAGTGATCTTTCACTCTACACAGGCAGGCTCTCTACTCCCATTTAATTTGTCTGTAACTTCTTTATTATTAATTTTTATTTTTAGGGGAGTGCAAATTACAGTTGGCTCAGTTTGGCAGTCCCAAGAGTCAACATTTGAACTGTGTTTTCAAAAAATGACTTTCCAGCGTTTCACTTTGACTCAATAGCGGGCCAGATCAAGCACATTCTGGGACTTTTGAGTCTCTGCAAAGCTCGTCACTGACCACCCAACAGAGCAGTATCAGTGCTGAAGCTCTGTGTTAAACTGATAACCAAAGCAAGAAATGGAAAACGAACAAACAAACAAAAAAAGCCTCTGAAACTTAAATTAATTCTACAGTGAATGCAAGCATACTGCTTCAGACCACTGTACATATATATTCCCTCGCCTCCCCTACTGCTGAAACAGCAAAGCAGGCATGGCAGATGGCATGATTCATCTGAAAATTACTCTAGCAGCACTCTCTCTATTAGCCTCCAAGGAGTAAACTAGGATAAAAATATTCTGACTGCTAACTTAAACTAGACAGTTGTCACGAGGAGTCTTCAGGTCAGTCTACTTGCTTAGTTTGCAGAATTTTTCTTTCAATCAGCAATAAGCATTGTGAATGAAGATATCATCATTTATTCATTCTACCTACCAGAAATTAATATAGAGACAAGAAGGGAAGCAACTCGGGAACAAAAGGACTTATTTTCCCACACATCAGTAAAAAAGTACCAGCAAAAGTCAGGCCAAGAGCCACAGCAGATTACGTTAATGACGGCACCCGCCATTTCAGGCAAGGTGGGATAGATTCAGTTTCTAGAGAATGCACATCTTAGCTGGGACAACAATTTTCCAAAGGCCCAGCAGGTGAATGTAAATCTTTTCAGTTGATTTACATACAGTTGGTAGAGGCCTCATGGAGTCTATCCCTTGCCCCAAGGCATCAGCAGTTATGTCCAACACATCTGCAAGAAGCTGCCTACTAAAACCATTCACCTAGAGAGCTACGCCCGGCCTTCCAAGCTCACTCACAGGTCCGTGGAGAACACGGGTAGCCACCAGCCACCCCATGGGGGTGAGTGAAAGCAGGGAGGAGGGGCACCACACCTCTGCTCAGCTGCAGTCCCATGACGGGCTACCAGACCAGTGACAAAAAATGCCTTCATCACATTCATTGTCAAGGCAGCCTCACCAATCAGCCTGCCCCAAAAATGCGGTTCAAGTGCCATCAATCCCCCACCTTCACATAAAAGACAGTAGTCAGCAGTGCCATGCAAGAAATAAAAAATCCATAGGAAGTAACAAATCAGTTTCCCAGCTAAAAGGAACACTGAGCACTCCCTCTCAGACCTGCTGGACTAGCACATGATGCCTCCAACTGAAACTCTATCACTCATGTGAAGGAAAAAAAAGAAAAAATAACCCACATTTTAGATTATTTTGACAGTACAAAAATTCGCTACAGCACAGGACATTTCCTCAGGGCTGACTACTGTAACATTAATTGCCCGGACTTTAGGCCCCAAGCTAAAAAACTCCTTCCCAAATAAACAGTTCACAAGAACCAAATTTTTGGGTTTTTTTTCCTGTCAACAATAATCCTCAGTCAACAGAAGCTGAATATTCGGTGCGCTTTAATACCCAGATTAACCAACCAGAGGGTGAAGTCACTAATGCAGTTGCCCTCATCTTTGGGGAGAAGGTGGTGAAACTGTGCTTAATGTCATCTCTTCAAAAAGGCGTTTTCTACATCTGTATACACTACCACGTCAGCCTTGTTGCATAACCAGGTTGTGCAATCATTGCAAATTCATTTACATCTTCATTTTTTTTCCAGTGCTCCAGAACAGGGAAGGAGGGATCACTGTCAAAGGACGGAGTGGACTTTGCAGAACTGGTCCCTCGGCCACAGGAGGATGGTCTGAAGAGGGGTCAGAGGCAGTGGGAGGGTGCCAAGTCTCTATTAATGTCACTACTGCTCACCCTGAGCAGACATTTGGAGCAAAGTCTTACTTAGAAACCTCAAAGCAAAGGATGACTTCATAGCATCAGAGAACAACTAGCGTTGGTTTGGATTGCAAGCAGAGAAGATTATGGTTTCTCCTTTTAAGTCTTATTACTATGTCATTGCCACAGAACTGTAAAGAAGAAATAGGCAAGCGTGCAGTATCAGATTTCCATAGACTGAACAAACTGGATTATTCAAGAGCAACTCAAGTTTCCTAACAAGCATGGAAAAGTCTTCATTAAGATAGTATCTCTTTATTTTCCTAAAATCAGTTGCAACTGTCTGCATTTTAAAATATTACTTTAAACTCATATCCTCTTTTTTATTTCAGTATGGCACTTACTGGATTTACTACATTTGTGGATAAGGACATAACGCACCAACAGTACCAGGGACCAGACCTAGACCAGCATTAATACTCCACTGGCTACAATATACACTCACATAATATTAGGAGAGATGCTCAGCTCTTGCAGCAAAAGCAAACCCTCAGCCAAAAAAGTCTGACACCATATTTTTACTAAGATGCTGTGTGTATTCATCAATGAAGAATGAGAAATAAGACATAAAAGAATTAATCATAGAATCATAGAATAGTTTGGGTTGGAAAGGACCTTAAAGATCATCTAGTTCCAATCCCCCTACCATGGGCAAGGACATGTCCCACTAGATCAGGCTACCCAGCTTGAGCTGAAAGAGAAAACTTCTGTTTCAGCCCTCTCCATCATTCTCCAAGGTTTCCGAGCATCGTGCCCACCTATGTTTAGAATGCAGAAGTGCCTTCCAGCACTGCCTTAATGCCATCCTGAGGATGCAAGGGCCAAGATACTGTAACAACTATGAAGAAGAGAAGCTGCTCTGAGTTAAATATGCAGTCACACTATGGGTTTTCAAATCTGAAAAAAAAAGACCTACACTTTTTTGGTGTGGCTTCCTTCACTAAAGATTTCTAGATATTAATCAAGATCTAAATATACCTAGCTAGATAAAAATATGTGGTGCATACTTATTTATGTTTGAATTATATAACACGATTTGATCAGATCACATGTGAGGCTGTATCCTCACCCTGAATTTCAAATAGCTTCTGGTTTGAGCTGCAGATCCATCAGCTGAGCAGAGCTCAGCTCAGAGGCAGGGCTGAAGTAGGACAAGCACAGCAGCAGTGACAGGCAAACAGCGATGGTAAACATCTAAACCAGATCTTAACCTGCCTTAAGATCACCACAAAGCTAATTAAAAAAAGTTAGCAGTAATACAAATGAATTTAATCATTAAACATTTAGCTTGGAACAACACTTCCATCATGAATCTCTCACTTTACCACAAGCATTGCTTTCCACACTCAAACTTCCAGAGATACGTAAAGACCTTAAGGAGGAATAAAATCAGTGGCCCAATATCTCCAGAGAGACCAAGGGATGTACCTTCACTGCTTTAAGTAGTGAGGAACCTACGTGGAGAATCACTGCAAACTTCTGCCTGTAACTGCTAAGAGGAAATGTGATTCCTTTCCCTGATCTCCCCCTCACACCTAAGCAGCAAAGAGAGAAGTACTCACCGACAGCCAACAGACAGCAGTTTTACAGCCAGCAGTGCTACAGGACTCCGTTCGCGAGCTCAAGACCCAGCATGGAACAGCCACCAGGTAGGTCATGGCTCCAGCACCCAGAGAAACCTGCACAGCAGCACCCTGCCAGTACCAGGGCATCAGCCAGGGTCCAGGCTTTCAACAAAGCCTTTTGCTCACACCTCTTCACCTCTTCACACCTTACAATGGATGCTTGCATCGGAGAGGACAAGCAAGACCTTGGACCCAGCCCAGCAGCACTCTGATGCTGGAACCTCACAGTGTGATGTTGCAGAGAAAGGAGGCAAAGAGGGAAAGGACAGAAGAGAGGGACTAACCAACCCGTTACTAACTGCACTTGCTAATTATGCATTTCCAAAGGGGAGAGAACAGCAGGAATAATTCCTCTTCCATCAACATGCAACCAGGATGTCTTCAGAGTCAGGTTTTCTGGGAGAAGGAGTGGTGGGGTTTGAAAAAAATTACATTCAATTTGAAGATTCACATTTGGAGGGAATATTTTTGGAAAGAGAAATCAACCTGTTAACAGCGAGCAGGAGCAGAAAGCACATGATCCATTTACATCCTGACAGCAGAGAACTGCGGAGGCCTGCTATGAAGAATGTCTGAATAATAGCATCTTCATTTTTTTTAATATCTAATTAGGAATTTCTATATATTGCAAAGCATCGCTGTAAGATATAACTTAGTTGGCAAACACTGAAGTTTTCTCAGTTTATAAGTATGCTTTTGGCAATCAAAATTTAAATCTGAATATATATCCAAGGCATGTATGGAACAGGTACTTTTTTTTTATTCTAACAATTACATTCAAATTAGGAGATTAACTCTAATCATTTTTAAGCAAATATGAGCTACAAGTAAATCATCCTTCACCAACACCACAACAATATATTTTTAAATCGTTAGTATCCTTACTACTGTTAGCAGCTTCCGATACATTTCACACACATTAAAGCACAGCAGACAGTGAAACAAGTTTTGTCAAACCTGATGAAGGCTACAGATGCCAGAATTTAGCACCAACTTGGACCTGAAACTCACACATGCCAGAAAAATATTTGCAATTGCACTAATTCCCACTGTGGGAACTGAGAGGCAGCTTCATATAACACAACAGGCAACAAATCCATTACTTTAATTTCAGTCGCCAAAATTTAATTAATTTCCATCCAGGCAAACATTAAGTGTTTCTGCTGATCTTGCAGGATGTAAGCTCATTTGCACAATAAATGCGGTCTAACAAGTCACCACATTTATAGCAAGTTGCTTCAGTCTTATCTAGCTTCATAGTTTGAAAAGTCAGTGACGGGTAAGTGAAACTCCACCCACGTCACAGTTTCTGGCACTAAGCATAAGAAAACTGAAAAAGTTGCTACCTTCTCGTTGCAAGTGAGACTGCCAACAGTATTTGGACACTTAAAGAGTCCATATTCTGAACTACATGTATAACCCTTATTCAGGAAGGGGAAAAAAAACATGCACTTTGCACTTCTATTTGCTGCCACAAAATGAACATCCATATTGTATCCCAATGCTCCAGAGCTCCTCTTCCTAAAAAAAAAAAAAAAAAAATCAAAGACCCTCTGCTGCCTGCTTGCAGTAACTGGCAAAAAGAAAAAAATATAAATGAAATTGTGTACATTTAAATAGGTCAACATATAAACAAAACAGTCACAAGTTCTGCCTATGCCAGGAGGCACACATCACTGCAGCATTAAAGCAGAGACCATCAGCGAGAGCAGGAATTCCCCAGAAGCTGGATCTGCCAGCAAAAAGGGCAGCAGGGCAGCCAGGGACACAGTCTGCACACAGCGGCTGCTGCCCATCTACCCACAGACAGCTCCAGCACGGAGATTTAAGACCAGCTCCAGGTGAACAGTAGCAGCATTGGGTCGCGCACTTTTGCCCATTGCTACCCTCCTCCTCTGCAACATCAACAGCAGAGCAGTGCCCCGGCTGCTCAGCCACTGAGCTGTAGATCAGCCTCCCCAGCAACAGGCTGCCCTCTGCACCTCCTGCCTTTATGAACCTTCAACTTTCCCCAAAACTACAGTTTCCATGGAGAGCACAAAGGCTGCTTACATGTCTCCATGCACGCACACTGCTCACTTCACTTTAAAAAGTTTTTAAACTCCTGATTTCTGCGCACGATGGAAATTTCATCCCGGTACTAACTAAATTAAAAGGGGAGGCGTGTCTTTAACATTTTTCAAGGGAGACACCAACACCCAAGAAGCAGAGAGCAGCCCACTTGACCCTTTCACATCCTGAAGCAAGAGAAGCACAAAAACCTGGCACGTAGTGGCCTCTGAATGATAGATATTCAAAAAAAAAAAATAGAAGATGCTAATTAACTAAGAGTTCTTACATATTACAAAGCATAGCTAGGAGACATAATTTAGCTGGCAAATACTATGGGTTAAGTGTACCTCTGTTTGAAAACACTTTTTTGGCAATCAATCCAAATTTAAATCTGAATATGTACTATTTCAGAGACTATGTCGCACACACATACACAGTACGTTCTCTCAAGTACGCACATGCCAGGCTCCAGAATTTACACTCCAGATCCAGGCAACAAATACAGCCTTGAAAAAATTAAAAAGGAGTCCCACATGCTCACACCAATGTGAGCCAGGGCTGCAGTTAACACACCAGCAAAGCACTCAGGGAAACACGGGCTGCTTAGAAATGCTGCCACAGCCATCCCTGGCACGCTGGCTTGAAGCAGCAGTGGGATTGAAAGCACTTCCAGCTGCATGGATTCCTAGCATTCCCAAAAATTAGGTTTCTAAGGCTAGAACAAGAGAAGACTTGTACCTTTAAGTTTAATTAACTCTAGAATAAGACGTATTTTCAAACAGAACTATAACATCATTGATACTGTGCAGTGATGCAAAATGACTTTAACAACAGTAAGTTGTCCAAGCAAATTGAGTGCTACCCTCTGTTCCTCCAGCAAATTTCTAATCGCTGTCTGAAGCAGCAGCTGTCAGAGTCCCAGGAGGTTTTCAGTGACTACTGTTTTTTTTAAACCCAGCCACTTCTGGTCCCATGTACCACAAAGCAAAGCATTGCTAAACCTTTAATATTAACTGCAGAAGTACTTCAAAACTAAATACATTTGCCTATTCAGGTATTATTTTAAGTGATCTGGTAAAGATCAGTAGCCACTATCGAAAGATAGTATAAGCATGAGGCCTAACGGTGTTTTCGGCAGACAATCATCAATCCAGTAAAAGCAGCTGACTCTTTTTATTCCTCTGCATCCTCTGTTAGGAATGGACACCTACCAAGAAACTTCATGATACAGCTGCTGCACAGCTAACTTAAGACATCTGCATATCACAAACTACAGTACAGGAATGAAACAGCTTTGATTAATGAACAGACATACATAACAGTAAGTATATTTAGAAATAATACTTTATATGAATAACACTTGTCCTTAGATATCAATGTAATTCATGCTGAAGCTCTCTATGGAGCAGCAGAGATGTTATTCTTCAAAACGTGACTCTTCCCAGTGTACTTCAAGTGCAGCCTATCGCCATGAAGAGCCACGTCCCCCCAATATTTAAAACCCATTTTGGCAACAAGATCTAAAAACAAAAGTCTAAGAAATTCATTGAAGTATTAGTATGCACTACCAGATGCTTAACTGTGACTAGCTGCAGCCAGCATCGACGAATCTGAAGTTCCTAGTTCCTTCTTCATAGGAGTTGTAAATAAATATCTCCATCTTTTACATATTTCTGAAAGAGGAAAGCAATAAACTATTTACCAGGTATCTTCACTATGTCTTGCTTCACCATTCGCCACTCAAGGTTATAAAATCATTTCCATTAGAAATCCTTGTTTTGTATAAAACTTTCTCTCAGGACAGAAAGGGCTGAAGGTTGAATCTGTGTAGCCACAGCCCAACATATTTCACAAATCTGTGGCAGCAAAATGTATCAGCATTTTTGTTCCAAAAGCCAAGCATTCATTTTACAAAATATTCACCAGTTGTGTAAACAGAGAAGTATATATTTAGGTAGTATTATGCTTTGGAAACTGAAAAATCTGAACAGATATCTCAAAAGTACATCATTTCTGGACTCTTAAAAAAAAAAACTAAAACATCAAAAATATTGCCTATTTTATTGTTGATTTTTATTTAAAAAAAAAAAACCTTACATACCTTACTTAAATATCTTTATCCCCTTGCACCACACTGCTTCCCCTTTCCATCCCAGGCAGCAAAAGCCCCAGTTCCCTAAGCCACCAATTTCACTGACAACTTGTGAAACCGTGAGTGATACAAAAATGATGATACTAAGGAAGCAGCTGAGCATGTCTTAAGGAATATGGTGGCAAAGAGAGCAGTTACCTCACTTTTGCATCAAAGTTCTTTAAAGTCAGGCACTTCAGGAAAATTTAGTTCATTATGTGACTATACAAAGCCACTCGGGAGGTCTGGTTTTCTGTTTAATCTTACCTATAAATCATAAAAGTAACTGAACAGACAGCACAGCAAACAGAAAATGGACAAAGAAAACGAAAGGTTTTCCCAAGCACATAATTCAAGGCCCTGATGGAAGCTCAAAACCACTGATGAGTACTGGGACATCTCGCACCAGACAGCACAAGCTGCTGACAGCAGGCACATCTAGAGCATCCACGGGGCTGAGAGGCGACTCAATCCCTCCTGACCGCAATCTGCTGGCAGGATGGGGCCAGGGAAGCCCACACATTGCCCAAAAAATAGGGCAGCAGCATAGAGATTTGAGGTCAAGTAAGGCCTGAGGTCAAAAGGACAAACATAAAAGGAGGAACAAAATTAAGTTTAAAAGGAACAAACAGTTAAGGGCCAGCATTGTGATACAGCTTTGCCATGAGTTATTTACGCACCTGCAAAGATTAAGCTGAACTTTCATACCTGAAAGCTTCTCACTTACTAAGCGAAATGCAAGCTGGTGACTCACAGACAGACAAGGAAGGCTGCTACGGAGGACTTTTTAGGGGCAGTGAGCAGGTACACAAGCCGCTAAATAGCAAAACTCACAACAGAGTGGGCAGAGGCTGGAACTGGTATGCCCTACAAGTGTACCTGTGCTGAGATCAGATGTCACAGCAGAGCTTCCAGCTGTTGATATTATTACTAGTGCCATATGTGAAAAGGTATGACTGCAATCACATTTAACACGGCAGAATCCAGAAACAGAAAAACAAACATAAATACTTACATATGCATATGCATATGCACATGTGTGTACTGTATGTATGAATTTATAAAACAATGCATGATGCTTGAGGGTCCACAAATCCCCTAGGGAAGCGTCTAAAAGGACAGAGGTAAATGCATACAGGTATGTAACCAACATTGAGGGAATACTCACTAATTCTTCAAAACATAGATTATTCTTGATTTCTGAAGGTCTTTCAAACACTTCATACTACATGTGGCTTTTGAATCAAACATGCCACAATCTAGAATTTATGTTGCATGGAGACTGATGTGCTATAGAATAGAGTCATGACCACAGAGTATATTCCTACAGTAAGGCCACCCAAAGCACCTGTCCCATGCCTGTTTTGTCCTCAGGCTTTCAGGCTTACATCCATTCAGCCTTCTACAGCTAGATATCATCTATTCTCATTCCTTCAGCAGCAGCAACAAATAAATTTAGGTGATCAGGTTTCCTTAGGACTATAAGCGGAGGAGGTGTAAATACCCATGCCACTGTGAAAAATACATAATCCTGCCACTTCAAGATTAGCCACCAAAACTCTGGTTTCTGTTTAACAAAAATCACAGTTTTTTATTTGAACCCATTTTCAAAAGCAGGCTAAAAGGATGGGACCATTCAAGGAAGCTTAACTGTGAAAGCTCCTTTACAATAAATCTCAACAATCTTGCCATAAAGCACAGACATCAGGAAATAAGCATATCACAGAGATGTTTCATATTTTATATATGATGATTTCCAAAAAAAAGATATCCTATTTGTGTAAAGAGAGTTCACAGCTCTTGGAGAACTACAAACCGTCTTAAGCCCTGTGTCTCCCACTAGTACAGGTAAAATCGAACGTTGCTTTCACTTGACTGCTCCTAGGAGAAAAGTTTCATTCTTCCATGCAACTTTCACAACAATTTCTTTCTTATCTCTGAAACAGATCTTGCTCTTGCTTCAGCTCTCTCTGAGCAATGTCGGTTGCTGCTGGCACTCATTCACATTCAGCAATACAGCAGCTCTGGCAGAGCCCACCTCAAGTGCTTCATCCAAGGCAGCCACTGCACAGCAGGGTCGTGCGGACTTTCTCCCCTAAGACTTCAAGGGGTTATTTTGTTTATAAAGCAGAGTTCGTGCTAAGAAAATCTGGAATAAAGTACTTTGTATGTACAACTGAGAACAACTTTACCTACTTTAATAAGCTACCATTAATATTTTTATTAATTATTTAACTTTAGCTTCTGCTCTCATTTTAAAACCATTATTTATTTGAATGTTTTTATTCAGAAGAACTTGGATGCTATTTTGAGCTCCTAATAGATAATGTTGACACCACTGAACTTTTTTTTCAGTGAAAAATGAAAAAGCAGCTTGGCATCAGACATTAAATCAGGGCAGTACACATTCACAACCATTACAGCAGCGAGGCTTTGTCTTCTGGGTGAGAAATACCACCTTGCCACCATGCAGAAAGTGAATGTTCTTTTTAATTTCTGGTGTATTTTGTAGATTTCATGTATAATTTGAAAGGTGCCTTGTTGCACACACAAATATGCTAACACCAACAAGGTGAAGCATCTCGCAGCTTTATTTACGGGGAAAAGGAAAAAAAAAGGAAAAAAAAAACCACCCTCTTTCTCAGACTACAAAACACCCGCGCACAATGTACTCCTTGCCCCAAGTCAGTGCCAGGCTCTAACGCGAACCCGTGCTCCCTTTGTCACCAGAGAAGTCTGCCACTAATCCGTGCTCACTGCTGGAGCGATGCTGCTCCTCTGCCTGGCCCTCGGCTGACTCGGACGTCGCTCCCAGCCCTGCACCTACAGCAGGATCCTGGCCCCCAGAGCAGGAGCAAACGAAGAGCTCCCAAACTGGACAAAAAAAATCCTCCATGGACGGGCACCGTGGATAAATGGCGATAAAGGAGGCAAACGGGCTGCACGCCTCAATCAGATCAGTCATAGCATTGACACCCAGTGGCTGCCAGTAACTTGGAAAGGTGTTTAAGAAACATCGCACTTATCTGGCTGAAGTGCTAAAACCTGCAAGCACGTAACTTTCTGAGCAGTCTGGCAGTGACACCGCGGAAGAGATTAGGGCAACATGCATTCAGTGCAGAACACAGTAATTAATTATGGTAGGAGAGTACAGATGCATTTACACGCCAGCAGTGGCAGGGTACCTACTGCACCCTACCAGATGGTACCACAGCCATAAAACTACACTGGTAACAGCTCTCCGTGGCATAGCAGAGGTATAGAGCCACGGGAGGAGCTTGATCTGTCAGAAAGAGGAGTGCAAGACTTATTTGCTGACAGACCACAGGAAGAGCAGCAATAAAATAAGGAAACATCTAATAAGTTCCACAGCTAGCAGAGCTTCTTATTTGCTTTCTTGAATTCAGGAGTTCTTTGCTTTGATTTTATTTTATTTTGGATTATTTCATTTTTAGTTCTCATCTGCTCATTCTGAAAAAGCACTTGATGTATCTTGCTTTTTTCCCGGAGACCAAAATACCACTGGAAAAAAATTTAACATTTTCAAGAGTATGGATATTTTATTTAAAGGTTGTCAGCTATCAGTCATTTCACTCCTATTGAAGGTTTTCATGAAAGATATCTTCAGACAATTATCCTTTAAATTTTTTAGTCAAACACATCAGTAGAAACTAATACATTACTTTTAAAAGCCTTAAAAGCTTTCAGCTAAAAATGAGTTTAAGAGTAATCTGTATTTCCCTATCAGGATGCCGCTTACCTCTTGAAAAAAAAGTAAATATACAAAATTCTAGCAAACGTTACAAAAATGTAGCAAGCATTCCTAGCATGCAATTAAAAATACATCAATAAAGGGTTAGAGTTGACACTTTTTTTTTTTTTTTTTAAAAAAAAAAAGGCAAAAAATGCAGATACTGGAAAGTGAAAGGAAGAGTTTGGCTGGCGCCGACTGGATCGAAGCCACCAGCAGGTACCTCACACACTTATTGCCATCACTTACTCCCTCGCAGGGCGCAGGAGGCTCTGCCTTCGCGCAGAGGGACGAAGCTTATCCTGACCCGCGACCGCGCCAAGGAGGGACGCGAGCAGGAGCATACGGGGGTGACACTTTCTCAAGAGGGGCCTCGGAGGAGGGGGATTTGTTGACAGGAGGGTGAAGCGCCCGTCACGGACGGGATGCCCGGCCGCAGGTCCCGCGGTGAGCCTCGGAGGACCCGTGTGGCCACAGGCGAAGCGACGCCTGGTCGGGACGTGCCACCGCGGGTCCCCCCGGGAGCTGGGCGGGAGGCAGCGCTTCCAGCATCGCCGGCTCCAGGGCTGAGCGCAAAGCCCCGCCGACAGGTTCCTGCTCCGGGCAGAGATTGCGCCGCAGCAGGAAGCCGTCCCGCTCCTTCCACAGCAGCGAGCCGCCTTTAACGAAGCCATCGAGGCAAACCCAGCAGCTTACTCATTAAACACGCGGTTATTTTTTGCAACCCTTGTCCTGCCCCCGCTCTTTCCCCATCGCTGTTTGCTCCTTGCCCCCTCGGCAAGCCCCGGGGCGGCTGCGGGCACGAACCCCCCCCGGCCCCTCAGGGTTTGCCCGGGGACGGCGCCGTGACACCGCCTGAACTTTTGCTTTCGGCGGGGCAGGACGAGAGGGGGAGGCGGGGAGAGGCGAGCGGGGCCCCTCCCGCGCCTCTCCGGGGGCGAAAACCGCTGCTTTTTTTTTTTTTTTTTATCTTTAGAAAGGATGAAAAAAGTAAAAAAATGTTAAGGGAAAAAAATAAAAAAGCGGAGCGGGGAGCGCTGCGAACTCCAGCGCCTCCTGCCCCGACGGGGGGCTCCGTCCCCGCCCCTCACCTTCCATCCGGCAGAGCTGTTGCTGTCGCCTTTATCCTTGAAGTAGGGGACGCTCTTGACCATCCACTCGTAGATCTGGGAGAGGGTGAGCCGCTTCTCGGGGGAACTCTCGATGGCTTTGGTGATGAGGTCGGCGTAGGACAGGTTGCCCCAAGCGTTGCGGCGGGACGAGCTGCTCTTGCGGGGCTGCCCGGCCGCGGGCCCCGGCGACAGCCCGGCCACGGGCGGCGGCACTGGCGGCCCCGGCGGGTGCAGGCGGCAGCCGGGCTCGGGCGCCGCGAAGTCCCCGCAGCGGCAGGCGGGCGGCTCGGGGGCGGCGGGGGGCAGCGCCGCGAAGTCCTCGCTCTCCTCGAGGAGGCTGAGGTTGCTGATGAAGTCGGCGCCGAGCCCTCCCGAAGCGGCGGCGCCGGCCGCCCCCTCGGGCTGCCCCCCGCAGGACGGCGCCGGGCTGGAGGTGGCCGAGCTGGGGGGGTTGAACTCCGGGCGCGGCAGGGGCCAGGTGCACGACCGGGGCCGCGGCAGCGGCTCGAAGTCGGGGTCGATGTCCACTAGCTGCGGCGCCTCGGCCATGGCGGGGTGGGTGCGGGAGCGCGGAGGCTGGGCTCAGCGCCGCCGCCCCATGCAGCGCTCCGGCCGCGGCCCCGACGGCGCGGCCGCCCGCTCCCCTCTCGGCTGCAGCGACAGCAGCGACCCGGCCGCCCGGCGCGCAGCGACTGCAGCGACCGCCCCGCGCGGACCCGCCTCCAGCCTTCCTCCTCCTCCTCCTCCTCCCGGCGGCCAATGGCAGCGCCGCCCGCCTCCCGCCGCGGGGCCGCTTCGGCAGGAGGGTGCCGGTGCCCCCGTGCTGGGCAGCGCTGGGTGTTGTTTCCTGCGGCGGAGCCCCCCGCGAGCCCGGCGCTGGGCGGTGCCGGAGCTCCCTTGCCCCGCCGCGGAGCGAGCGCCCTTCGCCCCGGGGTGTGGAGGGAAGAACGGCTCTGCGAGACGCGGGGACATCGCCCCGTGGGCGGTTCTGCCTCGGTCGCTGCCGCAGCCCCCGGGGACAAGCGGGAGCCCCGGAGCCTCCCCGGCAGCAGCGGTGCGGGAGGCTCCTCGCTCCCACCCGCAGCCCGTGCGGGTCTGGCTCCGTGCGGGGCGCTGCTGCCTCCCGCACCGCCCCGGGGACAAGCGGGAGCCTCGGAACATCCTCCGCTGCAGTGGGATGCGGGAAGCTCTCCGCCTCCACCCGCAGCCCGTGCGGGGCTGGCTCTGTGCGGGGCGCTGCTGCCTCCCGCCTGCCACCCCGCGGGACAAACGGGAGCCTCGGAGCATCCGCGGCCACAGCGATGCGGGAAGCTCCCCGCTCCCACCCGCAGGCCGTGCGGGGCGCTGCTGCCTCCCGCACCGCCGCCTCCAGGGACAAGCGAGACCCCCGGAGCATCCCCGGGTGCAGCGATGCGGGAAACTTCCCTTCTCCTACCCGCATCCCGTGCGGGGCGCTGCCTCCCGCACCGCCCGCGG
Source organism: Cuculus canorus (assembly GCF_017976375.1). Classification (NCBI taxonomy): domain Eukaryota; kingdom Metazoa; phylum Chordata; class Aves; order Cuculiformes; family Cuculidae; genus Cuculus; species Cuculus canorus. Next base: position 27,830,051 of record NC_071401.1, read on the forward strand.
GAGCCCCGGGGACGGGACCGGGGGCTGCGGCAGCTCCCCCTCTCCCTCCCCGGGCCGGCTCCTCTCCAGGAAGCATCTACACCTCCCGGAGCGATAAACCTCCCCTTCATCTGAGCGTGTTTTCATGCCGTGAGCTGGTGTTTTATCCCGTGGGCAGGCACGGGACTTCAGAGTAATTTGATTTTAAGTCAACTACTGTACATATTTTATATTTTCCCCCGCAAAACCCAAGGCCATGCAAATTGGTAAGGCTTGTGTTCTCCCATTCTGAAGTGGCAGCAGTTAAAGGACATGCCACGTCTGCCTCCCAAGCCCATGAATGTACAAGGAGACACCTATTCGAGGCAGCACAGAACTGTTGTTCAAGTTCAAATTATAAGGAGAATGTTTGCTTACAGATAGAGAATTGATCCCAGGGATGAGGCACGATTTGACACCTTGCTCAAACTGGTAAACCTCACTTTTTAGAAAATCTGTTGTGTTTTCAGTAATAAGAGTGGTTTTAACAGCATATTTCAGTCACGGGTTAGTAAGTCACGATGTCTGCGACTAGCCATGGCATTTGCTGTTGCCTGTCAAAGAACCACCGGAGCAGGCTAACTGTCCCCATGGAGCCAGCAAACCTGTTTCTCTTCCCTCCTCTCTGCATTAAGGCAGAGAGCATTAGTGTTATTCAAATGTGGTTTGTTGTTTCTATAAAAATCTTTTCTGAAAATGAGTAACGATAATGAAGGAGAGAAAGCATTAAGACTGTATTTAGGCCCACAGCATATAATCTGGTGACAGATCATACATCTACATACACACTCTGGCTATTATGAAAACACTTTTTAAGACACTCAATGACACCTAAATAACTGTACAGTTAGTGCGATGTATGCATGACTGCATAGTAGCTGATCAAATTTTAAAGCACTGTTTTTGTCATGTTTATTCTCCCAAATGCCAAAGGTGTTATGCTATTCATAGGTTGGCTGCTTGTCAAATTTCAGAGTTGACTTGCCTTTAAGTCAATTTTTGTGTTTTTCAAGCCACGTAAAGGATTCATCCCACAAATCTATGTTGTTTAGCCCATGGATTTTAGAGGAACCTTTTTTTGTCTTTTTTTGTTGTTGTTTTTTTTTTAAATAAAGTTCAACCTAATAACTTGCATGCCACGTTTCAGCTTGGAGCAGTTTTATCCAGCAGCATTACACAACTCAGCTACAGTAGTTGCCCTGCAGTAAGGGAGAGCACCCTGCCTTGGAGAAGCAGGGATTATATAATGGTGAGAAGCAGCCAGGGACGTGCGGCGAATGGACATGTTGAAATGGGAGCCAAAACAAAAGAAGGGGCCGAGAACACTGAAACATTTTCTTTCTCTTTCCTTGGCATCTGGAAAAAAAAAAAGTCTAAGAGCCAGACTGGCACCTATCCTGCTAAAGGAAATGGATTTATTAGCCAGGCTTTCTTCTAAGGACTTTTTTTAAATCTCACACTCCTTGCTTCTTTATTTTGTCAAAAGTAGAGTTGTTGTTCCCTGACCTCTATTCATATACACAGATGCTGAAGAAAAAATAGCTTTCCTTTGTCAGATGCTAACTGTGAAAACTGGAAAGAAAGTGACTGCATTTTAGAAAGCACTGGTGTGTTCATAGTTCAGGCCAGCACATTCTGTCATTCTGTAGGAAGAACATTTCATTGCCTTTTCTTTGCCCCACACGGCATTCCCATCACTCCCCACCTACCTGGCGGGGCTCTGCCACATTTGTGCCCTCCGTCACTGATGTTACAGCTCAAAACTTAGCAGTGAGTACAGACAGCAGTTAGCAGTGAGTGTTGAGGGATATGGAGGGAAAGAGCCGTAAAATGAGAGCCTTTAAAATGCTGTGTCTGCTCGGCAAGTGGGGCCCCATGACTCACAGCGCAACAGGCAGATCTTAGCTCTGTTGCGGAGATTTTGACTTTTGCATGCTATCAACCAGGCCGTCTGACGAGGGTTGGAGGAAGGATGAAGGCCGATGAGATGATGCTGAGCACTTTTCTGGGGTGAGTAATCCAGGCAGTCTGCTCAGACTTCAGCCTAACCAGCTGGGTGAGTGAGTCCTTCTTTAAGGCCCCAGTCTATATATTAGTGATCTTATGCTTCCCTCATGGGATTTTGTTTCTCCATGAAGTACCTGGGTACTGAATTCTTCACATCAATGAATTTTAGAGTCAAAGCAACAGTGACACACGTGCCATGCACAATATGAGGTCCATGCAAGCTGTGTACTGCAACCTCGCCTGCACCACTCACACGATGCGCTGTTAACCTTCCTCAGAACATGCTGCTGTGAATAAAAACACCCATTCAGCTGCTGAAGGGGGGCTTCCCCCTCCTAGAACAGCTCAACACAGCAATGTGTTAGTACAAAAAATTTTACTGCATCTACAAATGACAGTGTTAAGTTTATCTCATCTCCCACAATGCCGAAATGCTGATGGATGTACCACAATTCATTCTCTACTCCCACAGTCGTCCTCCTACACTCCACCTTTTCATTTCTCTACTCCTACTCCTACTCCTGCTCCCATTTTCCACTCCTCTGCAATACAATATCTCCTATCATCCTTGACATCAACTTATATTTTTTTCAAATTAAAGACCTAAAGATTGCCTTTTGTCACCACTGGAATAAAGCACAGCCTTCTGTTCATATTCTGGATTCAAGGCAGCCAAAATAAAAGATCTCTACTGTCTTTTTACTGCTGTCTGTATAATTTGCTGTCTGAGGTTTTGGTCAAATTCAGCAGTCGATCACATGAACTTGAAAGCACTCATACTCTATGTACAGCTCTTTTTTCTACACGTATGTGCACAGTGAGTGGGTACAAACATTTTAACAGAACAAAAAGCAACTGTGAAATACCATTGTGTGCCTGGTATCATAAGAGCTGGGAGAAAGCTTCTTTTCTGGGGAAGGATGGGGGAGTTCAACACCTCCAGTTTCCTCCCACATCTCTTGGATGTGACCAGCCTAGATTTGTAGTATACATTTCCAAGGAGGTTGGGTGTTGGAAGGGTGACGTGGCACTTCAATCACATCCTGTCTCAGCCCAGGGTGACTGAAGGTCACTCTGACGCAGCAGAGTTTGGTCATGTCACAGGTGGATAGGGCTTTTGTGTGCTACTGAGCTGAGGGAGTTCCAGCAAGTCTGAGGCTTCTTACACAGCTACTAGAGAAAGGCAGCCCCTACGCAGCACGTTTTGGAGCAGGAGCTCAACTTCATAGCTGTGAGTTACCTCCTGGGAGCACACATCTCTCCTGACCAACCACGTGAACCACAAAGGGAACCTAAGGATCTGCTAATCCCTCACCATGATTTGCCCATGCTAATGGTCCCCCTCCCTTTCCGTGCTGCCCTTCACTTCCCGCCTTGCACAGCAGCACACATAGGCAGGGCAGGGCCCAGCTGGCCCAGGGGGAGGTGGGTGTAACATGTAGGGTCATTCCATGATTGATGGAAGGAGGCACATCCCCTCTACAGGTGATTTACCACCCCAGCTGGTGGAAAAGACCATCCATGGGGATGCCACGTTTTCCCTCCCCCAAGTAGTTTGTGCTCATTTCCAGCCAGCTGCCTTCAGGTCAGCGAATCCCACTCATTGCATCTGTAACACATAGAAAATGTGTGATTGTCGCTTACCCTGCCATCGTGTCCCCAGAATTTTCCAGGCTCCAGAAGTGTCCGGTGGCTCAATGCAAGTCAGAAGTGATGGGCAGGACGATGTTGAACCCAAGAAACAATGTGCTTAAGCAAAGAAAGTGGCGCTCAGCCTTTCCCGGCACAAACTTTGACATTACTTCTTGTTACCTACCTGTTTTACGCTAGCACCTGTACAAGCCAGGAGGGCTGCAGCTCTCCTGAACTCAACAGTAAGAAAGAGGCCACGTCACACAGCGTCAGGCTAACAGGCTAACCAGGCACTGCGAAAAGACAGCAAAAGAAAGGCAAAATAATTAGTCTTACTTGGCAGGAGGGAAACTAGGCTACCATGAATTCATACAATGGCAGAAGACCTCTTGGAAGATGCAAGTGTAGAGACAGATTTTGAAGCCAGGTCTACCAAGACCCAGTCCTTAGACTTGAAAAAAAAATCATGTCACCAAACAGTTGTCAGGGTACTCACTGGTGGGGAATTTGAAGTTACCTTATCTCAGCTCCCCCTCCTGCTTCACGCAGGTGAAAATCCTAAATACCCCCAGTAAAGCCAGCAAGGTCCTTCTGGATTTACATCTCTATGGCTGAAATTAGGGCCAGGAGAGCTTTCTAAATGCTGGCTGTAGTGCCTGCCCACCTCTCTGCACATACTTCGGAGTCAAGAGCTGCCAGATCCTTGCACAGTGTGGTGTGGCTACAGCATCCAGAAAGCCTATTCCTTCCATGGAATCATGGTTAACGGGGAGGGCTGCCCAAACAGCTAACCATTATCTTCTCCTCGCTGCCTGACATGGGTAGCTGGGCTGCTGCGACCTGGGCTCTCTCAGCAGCTGTTGCATCTTCCATACAACCACCATCGCCTCCTCTTCCTCTTCTCCACCACCAGCAATCAGCAGAGAGTCTCCAAACTCAACAGCAACAATCCACAGCCAATTTCTTCCTCCTTCCTCCATTTGTCTATAGCAGCTTCAGTAGCAAAATGTGGCCAAAGGGCTCAGAAGGAGCTGCGGCCAGGAGGAAGGGTGAAAGGGAGCCATCAAGAGGCATGAAGGTGGGGTTGTGTTACCCATACTGGGAGATAGAGTTGATGGTTGTTGGGCTCCCAAAAGTCTCATTGCAGACCTCGTGGCTGCTGAGGTTGGACCACCGTAGCTTAAAAGAAACGCAACAATAAATATTTAGTTACATAAATTAAAAAATAATTTAGTATTAAAAATATTTTTATTAAAAATAGTTAGTAGAAACATTTACTAGCTATTTCTTGACAGTTTTCTTTGATGTTAATACTTTATTTGTTCTCGACATCTGCAAAAATGTAAATAGTTAAGATTAGAGGACAAGGTTTCATGGAAACCATTTCTAAGTTGCACTGTTTGAAGAAATCAGAATTTGATTTTAAATTTTCTTGTACAAGAGCTTGTGTCAAAAGCTCTTGTATGTTTTTCCAGTCAAAGAAAATAAATAATAATACACTTTACTGGCTAGTGTGATTAATTCCGCTCAGATTCCTACTACATGTGGCTCTTACTTAGCATTTGGACAAAACCATACTCAATGAACTCAAACAAGGTGTACATTACTGAGTACCACAGTCTGCTGCCATATTTTGTAAACAGAAGAATATAAACTGCGGAATGTACTTGACACGAACTCACCTCCCGACTCTCTCACAATATAGTCTCAAGATCTCCCATTTAAACGTACATCATCTCACACCCGCATGTGCACATCCCTAAGTGAAAGGCTGAAGTACAATATGCCCTAGAAATGATCCTTACCAGGATCGATATGATAAATACCAAAGGTAGTGTCCACGTAGCGGTATCTGGTTTTAATGTGTCATGTGCAATCACTGCCTGTGATGTAAAAACAGAAGGCAAGGGTTTATCAGGTTTCAGATTCAGCTGAATCACCCGGCCCACCCCTATGCAAAGGCCAATGCGCCTGGTAGTAAACACAGTTCAAGTGGTGTGTATGTTTTCCAGGGTGTTGGGTTTCTGTTTTGTCATAAATATGATCTATTACAATATTCTCCCACATCCTACAGTCAATGTTTCAACATTTTCAGGTGCATTTCTCATTTCTTGTTTTCCTTGATATATTGCTGGAGGAAAAAGTGACTGGCTTCACATGATAGCTTTTGTATATTAAATAATTTTATTGTATTTGAGCAACAAACTAAAAACAGGACGCTTGACAGTTATGGTATAATTCAGTGGTTTCTCTTCAGCCTGTAGAAAGGAAAATTCATGGCATAGTACAATGCAACGCTTGACAACTATTTCATCTTCTTTTGCTTTGTTTCACTAGAAAACTGATAGTTACCTGTCATCAAGGAAATAATAATTTATGGCGAGAATCAGCATGGAGGCTGTGGCATAATAAAAGCTTACTTTTAAAAACAAATATTTTTTTTCCGTTGTCAAATTCGTGCTTGAGAAGCATATTTATGTATGTATACAGCTGCATTTGCATACAAAAGAGTGCATTATATCTATGCTACACAAATGCATATGCATAGTATCATTATATACATTTTTATACTAGATTTATAAAGATGCAAACATGGTTAGACAATAATAGTAAGACAGTATTTTGACATATATGACTGTAGTCCTACGCTGCTGGTGAGTAACGTATTACAGAAGGCAGTGTTTGGGGAGGATTCTCAATAGGTAAGGTTTGTAGTGTACAAATACTGTCCACAGCATAAATGTCCAGCAGAAGGATAACAACCTCAAGCAGCTATACTCTCTTTCTTCTTGTGAAACACAGTAACTCTGCACTTTCTTTTACATCTCTGTAAAATTGGTATAAAAAAATGTCTGCCCATTGCAATCCTGCTAGTTAACAGTTTAAGTGCTTTGAGATCTGCTGCTGCAAATGCAAACCTTGGTTACGCCTGGCCTGCTAGGACAATGTAACGATGAAACTGAAACCAGCAAGGTCCCAGGAGCAGGTTCTGCCTAAAAGCAGAGGTACATCACGTACCCGCCTGAAGAGGGGTAAGAAGAGCAATCAGTAGTTTCAATTTTACATTTGCATCTGCCAAGCCCTGAGGAGTGAACCTCAACCAGGAACAGACCAGCTCACGCCTCATGATCTGTAATATGAAGGCACATGGCAGGTGGCAGCTTGGTGGCTTCTCTTTTTATCCAAGAAGGAGATGGGGATCCCTGACGAGATTTAGGAGGGGGACTTGAGGCAAAGAAAAGCATTGGGTATGAAGGGGTAAATGATGGGGCTTTTCAGATCTGTCCACCTACATGTTACAGAAATGCTGTTGCAGCTGCAAAGAAATCAGCAGTAGCTCTCTGAAAGCCACCCACTTTCACTCTTTTCTCCAGTTGTGGCTACCAGCCTCTCTGGCTGATGAGGAAGCTTGCAGATGAAAACCTAAAAAAAAAAACCAAAAAAACAAACAAGCAAACAAAACCCAGAGCAATGGAGTTTCAAACAACGTATGGACTCCATGGTATCCCTTCTTTGCTGGGCTGGGGATCAGTTCATTGAGGAACAGAGTCACAGGGACACCTCATCCCCTCTGATGGGTGCCAGAGCTGCTGAAGAATGGCAAACCCCATGACAGGCAGAAGGGAAAGAGTGAGTGGAGAGACAAAAAAAGAATAAGGAAAGGTGGAGCAGGAGAGAGATAAGGAATCACAAAAAGAAGACACAACAAGGGAAAATACAGCAAGAAAGGAAAGGAAAAAAATTAGAAAGGAGGAAAATGAGCACAAAACAAGGAGAGAAATAAACTTGGACAGTATATTAAGAAAGAGAACATGTATCAAAGCACCCCCAACTGGAGCTTTTGCAAAAGAACTGATGAGAATCCTTAAAAGGCACGGAAGGACTGTCATACCAGAGTTGTGCCTCCAAGGGACAATGGGAAACCTCCGCGGATGTTCAGGGCAGGTCTACATGAGTGTCTCCCAGAAGGCTCACCTGGGCCACATTCATGCCCTCAGCACAGCGTTTCTTGAGAAGATTTGGTGGGAGAAAAGATCCAGAGCTCCTGGCCCTAGTGCAGTCGGAAGTAATTTTGCTTTTCCAAAGTTTACGCTGCAGCGAAGTTCACCTGGTTGAGTATGAGCTGGAAAGCTCATCCAGTGCTTTTTTTTCTGCCATGCGTCAGCCAGTTAACCTTGCCTTTGCCTTTAATACTGGGGCACCACTGGTGTTGCCCTGCAGCACCAACAAGTCTAGCGTAAACACTCCAGGCTGCACTTCCCTGCAGTGTTTCCAACAAAGCCAGGCAGTGCTGCAAAATGACACAAGATTTGAAGTTGGCAAAGGAGCCCTCTCCCAGCAGCTCTCTGTCCCGAACATGCAGGCACAGTGCACAGACTGGCACGCTCAGAGATGTCAGGGACTGACAGCTCTTGATGAAGTGGTGTATCAGGCAGCCAGCTGCTCTCCAGTGACAGATGTGTCATGCTCCTTGACCCCCTGAATAAATGCCAAGGCAATCTCAGCATTTCTTGTCACTGTTCTGCCCAGGCGGACTCGGCAGTGATGGCCACTGAGTGTTTGAATACGTATTTGAAGAAGGACTCAAGTGTCAAAATAAAACAGACAAGGGACAAAAATGAATTTCAAAAAACTCCTTAACATTCTTTGGTTTGTTAAAAACTTGAGGCTTGTATAGTTTTGTTGCAAAACTGCATTTTTACATAAAAGGAAATTCAGTGCAGAAAAGTAGGACTGCTTGTTACTTTTCCAGATCTGTCAAACCTTTCAATTGATATCTTCCTGTAATTTTTTTCAGTGAAATCTTTTCTTACATCTTTTTTTTTCTCTTCTATGTATACATCTAATCTGACTCTTTGCAAAATCACCATGTGTGGTCAAAAAGTCGGTTTGCAAACAAGGAAGAAGTACACCTTTCTCACCAGACTCAAAAAGCATTGTCCTCTCTGCACAGGAAACTTCCTGCAAAATAAGACTTCTACCATGAAAGACAAAAAATGCAATTCTAGCTAATGAAAATGTTGTGTTACGACTTTAGCACAGACAGGCCGAGCTGCCTTCTCTGTTGTTCCTGAATAAGCCTTTCCAGCCACTCGTGATGTCAGGAGGCGCCATTCAGAGAAATAACAGCAACCCACATCTCTATGGATTCTCCTCAGCCACCATAAATAGGCACTTTCTTTGCTACTCCATCATGTGAATCTAATGAGGGTGGTTGTTTTTTTATTTTGGAACTAAATTAGGAGTACAAATACAGGCTCTGGTCTGACCCCGTCTAGACCCTTCCTCCTCTACCCCCTGTTAGCAGAGGGACACCTAGGGTGCGAGGCAGATGTGCAGCCTCCTCCAGAACAACACTTAAAATCCAGCACAGCGTGGTGAACCCGGGCAAAGTCAATTCCCCAAGCCAGGCAGGCTCCATGCCTCTGCCTGCCGAAAAGCACAGAGATGGGGAAAGGATTTATCCTCCCCAGAGCCCCAAGGTTGTGGAGAGGACTTGGTTTGTCATCAACAGTCTCCAGCTTTGTCACCCTGCAGACTGACCAATGGACAACAAATGCATTTTACACTTCTTATCTTACAGTGTTGGCATCTACCTCATTCAGATCCATCCAGAGCACCAACTGTAACTGGTGCTGAACATCTGACAGCTTGAAGAGAGGAAGAAAGCTGAAGCAGGCCATGTTCAGTCATCTTATGGAAGTCTCTGTGAAGGATGGGAAGGTAGCTCAAGAATGGGCCTAACTGCTGAGATAAGAAAAAGAGAAGACAACAAAGAGACAGAACAAGGGCAAAGAAGCCTAAAAAGATGTCATGTTACTAAAAATCTATCAATACCTGGTAGCTGAGAGGGGATATAATAATAAAACTCTATGTTGAGTACCTCAGGTTTCTTGGTAGCTGACTGGTTATCAAAAGTTGTAGTTTGCAGACAGTGGTGGCCAAATATTTCTGACCCACTAGAATAGCTCTCATTTTCGTTTGCATTTCTGACAGATCTTCAGGAATATGTCTTTGCTTTACTGCAGTTTCGTAGCATTATGGGTTTGAATTATAATATTTTCCCTCAATTCTTGTTTCTCCACGGACAAGTCAGGACCCTGTGGCATAACACAGAGCAGAGAAAAGTCCCCGCAAAAGCAGTTGCCCAGATCAGCTTCATCCACTCCTTGGTTTTCAGCTCGGTCCAACCGCAGGTGAGAGAGGAGACTCCACAGTAACTGGTGCTGTGAAATGAGAAGCAGAGAGTAGCTCAGCAGCCAGATGGGTGGTTTGCAAAGCATCAGCTGTGGAGCACTGGCACATCAATCACACAACTCTTCATTCGCAAGCGCTACTGTTGCAGCATAGGTAGCGACTCCTCCTCCATCATCAAACCCAAGGTTTTCTTATGGTGATCTGAAAAACCCTCTATTTGAGTAATGTCTGTGAAGTTGTGCAAACAGGTCTTAAAAAACAGCTACATCAATGGATTCTTTCTTTGATATTTTAATCAAATTCATGTGCCAATGTCAGATGAAATCAACACATCTCTTCCTCAGTAGAGTTACTGTCTAGCTGATAGATTGCTGCATGTGCAGCGATGTCTGAGCCGGCCAACAAGATCTGCAGCTGAGCAAGGAAGTGGGTAAGCACCGTGGAGGTCAAGAAAATGGCTATAGTGAGTGCAAAGGTAAATGCTAAGCAGAGCAGTGACAGGCATCCAGAAGGAATTTTTCACAAGCATGCTGTCATGCTGTGTTGAACAGCTTGCTCTGCTCCTGTAGATCTTGAGCAAAAGCAGTCTGTGACAAATGTTTTGAGAGTGCTTCTCAGGAATCGAAACTGTGAGATGTTGGATCTGCACTGGCAGAGCTGAGCACAAAAAGTAGCAAGTGAAATTTTTCCTATACCAACTGCACCGCAGAAGAAGATTCCTGATTTGCAGATGTGGGGGGTTGACCCTGGCTAGACATCAGGTGCCCACCAAAACTGCTCTATCACTCCCTTCCTCAGCTGGACGTGGGAGAGAAAATATAATAAAAGGCTTGTGGGTTGAGATAAGGGCGGGGAGAGTTCATTTACCGATTACCATCACGGGCAAACCAGACTTGGCCTGGGGAAAATTAATTTGATTTATTTCCAATCAAATCAGAGTAGGGTAATGAGATAATAAAAGCTAAATCACCAAATACCTTTCTCCCACCCCTCATTTCTTCCCAGGCTCAAATTTACTCCCAATTTCTCTAGTCGTCTTTCACAGTGGCAGAGGAGAACAAGGAATGGGGGTTGCAATGAGTTCACCCATTGTGCCTGTCACTCCTTCCTATTCAGGGACAGGACTCCTCACACTCTTTACTTGCTCCAGCATGAGGTCGCTCACATGGGCAGCAGTTCCGCACAACTTCTCCAATATGAGACCTTCCCGCAGGCTGCAGTTCTTCACAAACTACTCCTGCATGGGTCCTTTTCTCAGGGCGCAGTCCTTCAGGAACATACTGCCCTAGGGGGTTACAACTCCTGCCAGTAAACGTGCTCCGGCATGGGCTCCTCCTTCCATGGGTCCACAGGACCTGCCAGGAGCCTGCTCCAGCACAGGCTTCCCACCGGGACACAGCCTCCTTCAGGCATCCACCTGTTCCGGCATGAGGTCCTTCAGGTGGATGGCTGCTCCAGTGTTAACCTCCGTAGGGTGCAAGGGGACAGCTTGCCTCAGCATGGTCTTCACCACAAGCTGCAGGGAATCTCTGCTCCAGCACCTGGAACACCTCCTGCCCCTCCTTCTTCACTGACCTGGGTGTCTGCAGAGTTATTTCTCATGCATATCCTCACTCCTGTCTTTATCTGGAGTTGTGCAGTACATTTCTTTTTTTTTTTTTTCTTTCTCTTTCTTAAATACATTATCCCAGAGGTGTTACCACAATTACCACCATTACTGATGGGTTCAGCCTTCACCAGCAGTGGGTCCATCCTGGAGCCAGCTGGCACTGGCTCTATCTAGCAGCTTCTCATGGAAGCCATTCCTACAGCCCCCGTGGTACCAAAACCTTGCCATGCAAACCCAGTACAGCAGGAGCTTTTTACACTTCCTGCCACGGGCAGCCTTGCTATGAAAAAGTATCTGGAAGCCTCTTTTACAAAACTGTGGTGGTATATCTTGTTTTAATCAACTGGGGGGGGAAAAAGGCCAAAAATTTTGAAAGACATAGGAACAACCCACGAAAGCTGATGAATGCTCATGTTGGACATCATCTTGCAGCAGACAAGGAAAGCAGCCTGACAGCTGCTGCACTCAGCACGGTAGCAGCACCACGTTATTCCCTCATGGATGATTCACAAGGGCTTGGTGAGGGAAGCAGTTCACCACAGGGATTTCTTCTAATGCAGCTAGTTTAATTAGAAACCAAAAGAGCAACTCAGGCTGTTGGAAACAACTCAGAAGTATGATTTTTCCTTTTGAGAAGACAACAGCTTTTGTTAGCCATATCACTGCAGGCACAGTAAGAACGTGGGAGAAAATCCTTATTTCTCAATATAGTGCATGTGGCTTGCACAAAACCTTTGCTCAGCTTGGTTGGGGGAAAATGGAGTTAATTAACTTGTTATGGCGGTAAAACAGGCCTCTGCTGCCCTCTAACAATATCTCCAGGCAAAGGGGAAAGTACCTGCAATCTTCCCAGTCATAATATGGATGAGCGGCTTTCAAGTGATTTTTTTATTGGTCAAGGCTTCTGGGGAGATGGGTATTTAAAAGCCCGTGTGCAGCTTCATTCAGCAGTTCAATGTGTGGGTAAGATTCCCCTGCCATGACTCAGGCATCCAAAACTTAATGCTTTCATCTTTGCCAACGACCTTCAGTTACATTTGTAGTTGAGAAAGAACACCAGACAGAGAAAATTCACTTCTCTAAAACCTGGTCTGAAAGCCAGGAGAGCTGAGCAATCCTCTATTTTGACAATGAGAACAACATAAAGGAGACAGGCACTGACCTGGACATGAGTTACCTCGACATGTCTACAGCTTGGGTGCAAAGCCCACCCTTCCTACAGGTCGCTATAAATACACGTAGCTTCTTCAATAGATTGCGGTCATTCTCCAAAGGTAATCCCAAATCTCACGAAATCAGACATCAGAGCAAGCCAATCAGTGAAAGAATTGGTAAGCTGAGGCTCTAGCTCAGACTTTACAGTCACACCACTGACAGGACATTGACAAAAAAAAGCCCTCTGTCAAAGCAGTACTGAAAAAGAAAGCAATCTGCCTTCGCCACTGAGATTCAACAAGGCAACATGCTGGGTTCTGCACTTGGATCACAACAACCCCATGCAAGGTCATAGGTTTAGGGAACAGTGGCTGGAAGTTTGCCTGCCAGAAAAGGACCTGGGGATGTTGATCAACAGCCAGCTGAACACGAGCCAGCAGAACATGAGCCAGCAGTGTGCGCAGGTGGCCAAGAAGGCCAAGAGCATCCTGGCTTGTATCAGAAATATTGTGGCCAGTAGGACTAAGGAATTGATCATCCTCCTGTGCTGGTGAGGCTGCACCTCAGATACTGTGTTCAGTTTTGGGTCCCTTACTGCAAGGAAGACATTGAGCTGCTGGAGCATGTTTGGAGAAGGGCAATGAAACTGGTGAAGAATCTGGAGCACAAGTCTTATGAGGATGGGCTGAGGGAACTGGGATTGTTTTGCGTGGAGAAAAGGAGGCTGAGGGGAGATCTTATCGCCCTACAACTACCTGAAAGGAGTTGGTAGCAAGGTGGGTGCTGGTTTCTTCTCCAAAGTAAGAAATGATATGACAAGAGGAAATGGCCTCAATTTGCACCAGAGGAGGTTTAGATTCGGTATTAGAAAAAATGTCTTCACCGCAAGGGTTATCAGGCATTGGAACAGGCTTTCCAGGGAAGTGGTGGAATCTCCATCCCTGGAGGTTTTTAGAAGATGGGTAGGTGTGGCACTTAAGGACATGGTTTAGTAGCAGACTTGGCAGTGTCAGGTTTATCATAGAGTCATAGAATGGTTTGGGTTGGAAGGGACATTAAAGATCATCCAGTTCCAGCCTCCCTGTCATGGGCAGGGACACCTCCCACTAGATCAGGCTGCTCAAGGTCCCATCCAACCTGGACATCGAACACTTCCCACAACTTCCCTGGGAAGCCTCTTCAGTGTAATTAATAAAAGACTATTATTTAAAAGCATCTTTATACTTTGCTTTGATAAAAGCTATATATATTAGTAACCTCTGAGTGTTGTTCAACCTCTGCTACTGAATTTACTTCAAAGTGCCATGGCAGTGTTGTAGACCTAATAGCAACTTAAAAATGAATATGTTAACCTGAAAATGGGCTGGTGTCAGTGGAAAGGGAGAGAAGGCTGACAAGAACTTTAAAGTCTGATTTCCTTGCTTGGGTAATAATCAAAATTACTAACAGGAAACCAGAATGTTCTTATTCAGAAGAGCTGCAGATGAAGTCAGCTGGTACAACCATCTCTACTGGATAAGGTAGATTTCCCCCTCTCAGATTGCTCCCTTCAGCTTTTAACCTGTTATTATAACAAAGACTCATCTCTGTTAGCCGTTCTGCCGTGGGGCTCACCTTATCTGCTAGCAGAGACCATTGATTTCATATCAGAAGTGGAGGCAGGGCAAAAAGCAGTGGGGAGGAAGGGCAACCAGTGGAGTAGGAACCTCGCGGCAACAACCAAGGATTCCAGGATGCCGAAGTATTCCAGGAATGCACTGATGATGGCAAGATGATTTTTTGCCTTTTTGTGAAGGCAAGAAGACTACTTCAAAGCAATATGCACAGAAAGGAGATACAAAAGTGAGGGTCCAGAGAGACATCAGCAAGAAGCACCAAGAATGGACAGTGAAATACTGTCTAAAACATGGGAAGAAACATACACACACTATCAGTATCTGGCTCTCCAAAGATCTATTTCACTTTTAAAAAGCAAGACCTTTTTGCAAGACTCTTCAGATAAGGTCTTACAGAACCTATTGAGAAGCGAAGCACACACAGTTTGCACAGTCAAAAAGAGAAAGATTAGATAGTTATAGGACATAATTTTGAAAAGACAGCTGTCTTCAGTGCCAGAAACATCATCTTGACTATAAATGGGACTCTACCGTTAGAAGTGAGACACTGATTCACAAAGCGATGCTGCACCAAGAAGCAGCATGAAAAGTTTTGAGAAGCAAACCTTCTTTTGCTGAACTCAGCAAGTTGTGGTCAGCCTAGAGTTAGACTATCATTTCAGTGGTGGGTATTTGTGAACTAAGACAGGCAGAAAGGCAGATCACAGCCTTGAACATATAGAGGAGCAATGCAAGAGTCAGATGCCAGGTCTCTCCAAGAGAAGCTATATCGTGGGACAAGGGCTTGTGAAGGCAGGAAAAATCGTGTATGTGAGGGTCTCAAATGGTCACCCACATCATCTGAGATGAATGCCAGGAATGAATCTCCTTTGTAAGCGCATCCATCTAACTGCATAAGTAACAGCTGAGGGCAAAAATAGGGAATTCTTACAAACACTATGAAAAAATGAAGCATACAATGCTTTGTGAGTTTCAGCCTATGAGCGGAAACTCTGGCACACACAGAACCTTGTGCATGTTTGTAGCCATGAATTGTAGGCTCACAAAGCATAAAGTTCTTGTGGAGGCACTCCTGATTCCTTTCAGGGGAGTATTAAACCTGAGCAGGCAGCCTTTAACAAAAGGAGGAGGACAGTCAGCCTTCAAGACCAGCTTGGCCTTTTGTTGTGTTAAAACACTGTCTTGAAACAGCTTCAGCTCACATCAGCCTGTTAATCAAGCACTAGTATTCCGATACTGTGAGAAATACAGGTTCTTCTTCTCCCCTTGCTTAAAATGTTCGCTTATCTATTGTTTCAAAGAAGATGCAATTATCAGTCCAGCTCATTGCCTCCTTCACCAATACAGGCACCACCAGCAAGGAGGGATTTGTGCTGACTTCTGGCCAGAGCCAGAGGGGTGATCCTGCTGTGCCTGGGGCCAGTGGCTCTGCGTAGGAGATGGGTGAACCACCCACAGCGCTGACCCACAGCAGAGCAATCCTCCCACATGGGGACTTGCAGTGAAGCTAAAGCTGCTCTTCATTAAAACACACCTACCTCATTCCTGTTGCTAAGAAGCAATTGCGTCAAGAATCACTGCTTTGCAGCAACACCCTTTGGGAGGTATGTTGCACTGGATCTGGGTCACTTCTCTCAGCCTTTGACGGACATCCGTGCTGTGCAGGGATGTGGGAGCATTCTAAAGCAGGTGTTGACAGCTCTTCCCAGCAGCTGCAAACTAGCTGATGGTGCTCTCAGTGCTGCTGCTGCTGCTGTGGTGCGGACACAGTTTATCACAGCTGGAGGAGATGGCCTCTAAAGGGCACCCAGTAGCAGAGCAGCCTGGAGGACATGTCCTGTGGTGCACAGGTTTCCTTGTGTCAGGCATCCTTGCCATTACTTCTCCTGTGCAGAAGAGGGTTGCACAAAGCTATCTTGCTACAGGAACATTTACAGTTTGAGACAATCTCCCCTCTAAATGGGAAAGGACCATGTAAAGTGAGTGTATGTGGTGAAGGATGCCAGAACACAATGAACTGGCACTCACCACTCAGCAGTTACACTGTGGCTCTCCCAGGTTCAAGTGCTGGTGTTTGTAGGCACATCATCTGTCTTCCAGAGGACATAGGCAGGCAGGTACTGTAAAATCTGGGACTTTTTAAATTATTTTTGGATGGTTTGGTGAGGGTAAAACACAGGGACATTACAAAAGGCTTCTGTTTTGCAGGCCAAGTTAACACTGGCATGGTAGACATGAAGGGAATGTAATCCTGTTTTGTCTTTGAAGGGTTCAAATTCACCCACATCCCACCAACTACATCAGCCTTTCTGGGCTCCTGAGGAGACGGATTAGGGATTATGCCTTATAGGGCCTTCCTCAGATGCCGTCAGGCATCAATATACCCCAGGGACATCCACCACCCTCCATTCCCATCCAGCACTGGCAGTGGTGGGCTTTTGGCACAACTGCATCTTGTCACCTTGCTCTGCAGCCCCAGGACAGCAAGGTCCTGTCTAGGAAGCATCCTCCAACACGTGATCTGTCTCACCTCTGTGCCTGGCAAGATCGTGGAGCAGATCCTCCTGGAAACTGCTGAGACACATGGAAAATAAGGAGGTGAATGGTGACAACCAAATACAGCTTCATTAAGGGTAAATCATGCCTGAGAAAACAGGTGGTCTTCTGCAGTGTGGCCACAGCATTGGTGGATAAGGGAAGAGTAACTGGTATCATCTACCCAAACTTGTGCAGAGCATTTGACATTGTCCCACAAAACATTCTGGTCAATAAATTGGAAGCATATGGATTTGACACATGGACTACATGATGGATAAGGAATTGGCTGGATGGTCACTCTCATAAAGTTGTAGTCAGCGGCTCAATGTCCAAGTGGAGACCAGTAGTGAGTGAGTGGCATTCCTCAGAGGTCAGTATTGGAACCGGTGTTGTTTAACATCTTTGTTGGAGACATGGACAGTGGGATTGAGGGCACCCTTGGCAAGTTTGCCAGTGACACCAAACTGTGTGGAGCAGTTGACACACTGAAGGGAAGGAATGCCATACAGAGGGACCTTGAAAGGCTTGAGAGGTGAGTCTGTGCTAACCTCATGAAGTGCAACAAGGCCAAGTGCAAGGTCCTGCACCTGTGTCAGGGCAATCCCAAGCACAATTACTGGCTGGGCAGAGAAAGGATTAAGACCAGACCTGAAGTGAAGCACTTAGTGGTGCTGGTGGATGAGAAGCTCAACATGACCTGGTAAGATTAGCTTACAGCCCAGAAAGCCAAACATATCCTGGGCTGCAACAGAAGAGGTGTAACCAGCAGGTTGAAGAAGGTGATTCTGCCCCTCTACTCTGCTCTCGTGAGACCTCACCTGGAGTATTGCATTCACACAGGAAAGATGTAGATCTGTTGGAGTGAGTCCAGAGGAGGGCCACGAAGATGATCAGAGGACTAGAACACCTCCCACACAAGAACAGGCTGAGAGAATAGCTGCTGTTCAGCTTAAGAGAAGTCTCCAAGGAGACCTTATAGCAGCCTTCCAGTATCTAAAGGGGGCCTACAAGAAAGTTGAGGAGGGACTCTATCAGGAAGTGTAGTGATAGGATGAGGGGTAATGGTTTTAAGCTGAAAGAGGTGAGATTTAGATCAGATATTAGGAAGAAATTTCTTACTGTGAGGATGGTGAGGCACTGGAACATGTTGCCCAGAGAAGCAGTGGATGCCCCCTTCTTGGAGGTGTTCAGGACCAGGTTGGATGAGGCTTTGAGCAGCCTGACCTAGTGGAAGGTGTCCCCGCACACGACAGGGGGGTTGGAACTGATGATCTTTAAGGTCCCTTCCAACCGAAACCATTCTGATTCCTCATTTTCTCCCAGCAAAGACAGCAAGCAGCCTCTAGAAATGATGCATTTCAGTGCTATGATTTTATGGCACTGATAATCAGCATGAAGCAAACATTGATTTGGAGGAATAAGTAAATTATCACGGACCAGAAAGAAGAATAATCCTTTGCAAGCATGTTCACAGGAGGTTATTGCAACATCGAACAAATATCTTCTGAGAAACTTCTTAAGCTTCAAAATACTTCTTTGAAACATGCAAGAAAAAAATAAATATATGCTGTAGCTCTCTGTTCACATCTTGAGAGGGAAAGCGTAGTTTCTTGGCCACGTATAGCAACCATAGCACCAGCAGTTAGGCACAGGAAGTTCAGAAGAATACCACAGATATTTTACATGTAAAGAGACAAGTTAGCTAGTGTGAAAATATTTCACCTGAGTAAGGGTGCGCCTGGTCTGTAGGGGTTAACTTCTGTTAGGGTGTAAAAATCTACAGCATTTGTTATTTCTGTGGGATAAATGGAGGTTACACCTAGGATGGAAAAGCCATTTATAGGAACACCAGCTCAAGAGAAAAACTTCCAGTGTTCTAGGCAAGAGCGAGGATTAGAGGCATAACAACTGTCTGGGACCATGAACTGTAGTGCCATTTACATGCAATTTCTAACTCATTAATGCAAGTTCAGGAGAGATTTCAGAGCTTTAATCACTCCAATTGATTGTGATAAGTGATGACTCGTTGCATTGGTTTGCAATGTATTTTCTTATAATCCAGTTTAAATATAAAATTGCCTTGGCAGTTCCAGGATTATTCAGGTAGCCTGTAAGAATTGTTCCTGGGGAAGCGAAAACCTAAATCTTGTAACATTTATTTCCATCATAAGATGCTTTTTAAATAAATCAAAACAATTATTTTCACTCAGGTCTTCACACTGTAGTTGGAACTGTTTCTTGCCCAGCTGCTGCAAAACCCTGACCCCATTTTTTAGAATGCCTATTGTGACAAGATAATTGCTACATAAGCTTTAAAGGAATGAGTGTCAACCAGCTTGTCATACCACAATAATCGTAACACCTTCAGGGAGCAGAACAAACGGTTAAAAGGAAAGTTAGCTGACTCATTTCATGAGTAGCTGGTGTTAGTTGTAGGGGCTTGGAAGTTAACAGATAAAAATGTTATCACAGCCAGCAGCAATATAGCCCCAACGACAACAAACTTATGTATAAAATAAGTCCAATTAACTGTCTTAAACAGGGGTGACATTTGGATTTGGTATTAATATTCCAGTAGTGCACTGGAAATCAACTGACTGCTGTAGTATGCTTTGGAGGAAAAGACTTGCATTTCCACATCTTCCACTAGAGAATAATTTTATTAAAAGATATACAGAGACTTCAAAGTGCTGCTCCTTTTGGGTAACTAGGACAAATTTTGCATTCAGTCACACTAGTAGAACTTGAGTTTACAGTAACTCCACTGACTTCATAAACATAATTAATCCCTGGAACAACTTATCCAGCTGTGCTATGAACACTCGCTAAGTCCCAAACATTATTTGCTTGTTTGTTCTGAAAAAATAAAGATGCTTTAGCTGAAATTAATAAGCCACGTGGCTTGTGCCACACATGATATCAGATTAGAGGGTTATACTGCCTCACTTTGACTTCATGATCTGTGAACAAAGGGTGTTGTTCACATGGTGAACTTAGGAGATCTAGGATGGCATGGGATGGTGTGGACAGCCTTATATCCCAGTAAGAGGAACTTGGCACAGCGTAGCTGTCTCCGTGTGGGATTGTTTTAATAGAGAGTGAAGCACAATCCTCCCATAGACAAACCCTTTTCAGGGACCTTTGAACTGACTTAGCCCTAGATGTCCTGGACTCAAATCTTTATCTCCATTCCTACAAAAAGCAAAAGCACTCAACCTGATACAGTTCAGTGCCACCATCAGAAAAATAAATAAATAAATAAATAAATAAATAAATAAATAAATAAATCCCAGCATTCAAGTGTCTTCCTGTAAGTTTCTAGGCAATTATTCACCTACGTCACCTGGATTATCAGATACCACATGTTATTTGTTGGTTTGTTATGTTTGGCTTCTGTGCAGTAAAATCATGTGTCACCCTTTGTGGGGGTGAGCAGGTCTAGCAAATGCTTCAGAAGAAGGTAATGTCTTTCCATAGTCTGATGCTACATCTGATGCTGCAAAGGCTGTCTGAGGGGAGCCACAGAAACTATTCAGATTAGTAGCTGCTCCATCTGGCCTAATTATCAGAATCAGAGTGAGGAGTGGTGTGTTAACAGCAACAGTTAATTTTTATTGTAGTTACTTGACAGCCACTGCAGTCATTTACTCCTGGGCAGGATCACCCTGCCAGGGTGGAGGAGGAACTGCTCATCCCACACCTCACTGTTACACCCAACCACAGTGAAGTAGGGAGTTTATGCCCAAAACAAAGTAGGTTTGGAGTTGACAGCCCAAGGTAAATGCTTGTGGAAGACCCCAAGCCATCGAGCTTCTCTTCTTTAAGTACAGGGAGAGCAAAGAAACATAAGGGAAACTTGCCATGTGATTTTAATTTCTCCCTGTGTTTCACATTTTCTACCTGATTCTGTCTCCTTTTGCAGAAGTAACACACCTCCCAACTCAGGTACACAATGCCGGCAACCACAGGCCACACAAGCTGGATGTGCGGGATGCTCTCTCAGTGCCCGTGACCATTCCCCCACCCCGCAGCGGCAAGCCACAAGCGTAACCCTAGAGCTGCTTCCAGACCTGCTGCCACAAGCAACCCTCCCTGGGACCAGCATGTCCTCACTGGTACCTAGACCCGTTCCATCTGGGTGGAAGGGCTGTTTTTCCTTCTCCAAGAGGTTCTCACACCAGTCCAGGCATCACACAGAAACAGGCGAGGGCAGGCACAAGTTGTTCTCCCTCTGACGATTTCCCTCTTGCCTGGCTGCCTGCCCCATCCCACAGCCCCAGTTCCCACCACCCTGGCACATACCCCGGTGCTTGTCGCAAAGAAATTGCTATGGTTTTTTTTTAATTTGGCAAGCGGTAAGGTAGCCTTCCCTCCGCATCTCTGTGCTCTGCCCTTCTTTGTCTTTTTAATCACTACATTCAGCTCTTGTTCAGGCCGGGTGTGTAGGAAGTCTCAGTGCCCGCCAAAGTGAGGATGGAAGAAGAGAAGAGAAGAGAAGAGAAGAGAAGAGAAGAGAAGAGAAGAGAAGAGAAGAGAAGAGAAGAGAAGAGAAGAGAAGAGAAGAGAAGAGAAGAGAAGAGAAGAGAAGAGAAGAGAAGAGAAGAGAAGAGAAGAGAAGAGAAAAAGTTTCACTCTTTTTTACCAGTTTAATGCTGTTTTCTTTCCTGAGCAGCAGCTTGAGCAGCTTTCTCTGGCTGCGAAGAACTGGGACAAGTAAAAATAATAATAATTAAATGTTATAAATAATATCCAGCACCACCTCTGAAAACAACCACAGATCGGACAGATTTTTCTCCGGATCACCTTCACAGTTTGCCTTGCATTGTCACTGTGCAACTGAGTAAACACTTTCTCTACAAGCAGCAGTGCCACACTGCAGACTGCTCACCTTGTGTGCCCATCTCGTTTTTGCAGCCCGCGCTGCACTCCTTGACCCCCACAGAACTCAAGATCCTCCTTTCTCCTTCTCCTTCCAGTTATGAGGCAGTGGAAAGTACACACAGCTTGTCTTTCCCATCCTGGCTGGGAGACAAGGAAAGCAGGTTTTCCCTTCCCCATTTCTGAATGGGGGGAGGAGAGAGAAGATCTGATTAACGTATCTCTGCAGTTTTCCCAGGGCTGGATGAGCGAGAATGCTGCAGCACTCATCCCCTAAGCCCTGACTGATAGCCAGAGGGAGGTGATGCTTCTGGGTCTCAAGGCACTGGAGATCCTGGAGAGGAGCACGGTCATTCCCCATAGCCCTCCTGACCAGGCACTAGCTCCAGTTTTGGCTTCCTTGGTCATGCTCAAACCTTCTCCTGTTACCAAAATGGTGCCTTGGGCAACCGAAGAAGACCCAGGGACAGCTCATGGAAGGATGCAGAATGCTCCCCGCACTGCAGCATGGTTGAAATACTTGAGCAGTGTAGATAAGATGGGTGAAAGCTGTCTGTTTCGGGCATCAGCATCTGATTAAATGTCCATTTGCAGGATGTGCTGCAGAAGGAGAAGAGACAAAGATCAAGTTATCGCCAAAAGCCATGGAAAATGGGCAACGAGAACGAGCCTTGCACAGCCCCTCCCAACCTCCAAATAACACCACTGACAAGATAGAAATCCAGATATCTTTTAAAATTCTGTGAAATTGCGTCCTTGAGGAACCATGGGAGCTACAGCACTGAAACAATGGGCGTGCAGCAGGGTACGTCGTGAAACAGGGACCAGGGAATTGTGGGCTGAGCATCAGCCCAGCCAATCCCACTTCACTTGCTGCCAAACTAAAATGTGCTTCCTCGAAAGCACAAGGCTCACTCCCCTCCACTCTTTACCATTGCTTTTTTGCATGCAGAAAATGAACCACCATGCAACCGAGTGCAAGGTGAGGCATTGTGAAAGCAGCCATTCCCAGCAGCAAAAAGTCAGGGCTGGGTATCCTAGTTACAGTTTTGGTCACTCCTATTATCATCACACTGCAGAAAAACTGCCTCGGGTGGCAGTTATGCTCAGACTAAACCTACATATTATACAATACACACATACCCAGAAGGTTGATATAGTCTAGAAGACGACACATCACCTACAACACTTCTCCTTGGCAGATACATGGCCATGAAGTCACCTCCAGCAGGAATCTGGCAAGTGAGGGGGCCCAGCCTGATATCCCAAACAAGGATGCCGGTCTTGTCTCTCACAGGGATTAATGGTAGGAGCAATAACATTGATGATGAAGCTCCTGTGGAAGTCAACACACAGGGTCAGACCTCCACAGCCCCCCATGGTCCTTACAGATCTTCTGTAAGGGAGTGACAACAAGCAGCACCAGGATCTGAGCAGACAGGAGAGACACAGCAGGCACTTGGAAAAACTACCAAGCTTGCTTCATCACATCTTTAAACATTATTAGGAAGGGAAAGGAGCCCGAGCTTCATTTTTCACACTTGTAAATGCCCCTCAGATTAGGGTCTTTTCTCTTTGGAGAGGGAGGATAGAAGCTGAGCAGCCCCGACAGCAGGGAAGCTTGCCAGCTACTTTTAAATCTGCAGAAGGTGCTTACAGAAGAGCATGAGATGTTTTGGATCCGGAGGAGAAGAAGAAATTTAACAGCAGGCGGGATGGCTGGCCTCTGTGGAGCACTGGGAAGGCCCTCTCCTCCCCACTGCACCCCTGCAGGACTCACAGCAACTCCACCAGCCATGGGGGTACCCTGAGTGGCTTTAGGCAGCCTTCATCCCTCTCTGCTGCTCTGGTAAGTAAATCACATGGCTTGCAATGACAGAGGAGCCAATTTGATTGCAGCCCTGAATTCAGGCAACCAACCTTTCATGTGCCTGGCAACTGCTTTTGATTTTACAGCAATCAGAAACTCAAATCCATACTTTAGTGATACCAGCACAATCCAAGTCTCAATACTGGCACTCAGCATCACTGCCAACCTGATATAGCACTGCCACACTCAGGCTTGTATATCTTGTGACTGTCCTAAAACAACCCTGTTCAAAAAAACGGCAATATTAAGTTGCTTTCAGGAGAGAGGGGGAAAAAAAGAAGTAAAACTTCCAATAATTTCTTTTTTAGAGCAATGTTTCCCAGGATTTTAAACTCAATGATCAAATGGCCTTTTTGGGCAAAACACAGCCACTGATCACATTGAGAGCAACTGATGAAACATTCATTTCCAGCTTAAAATTATGCTAAATTTAAATAATTCCTTTTCTTTTCTCCCTTTTTGTCTTATAGTTTATAGGTTTATAAATCCAGATTTATAAAATCCAGTTTATAAAACAATTTTGCATTTGCTGCAATGTTATGGCTATGGCTATGGTTTATTCCATATATAATGGAATAAACCCTGGTCTAAGAGTCTAGGAGGTTTTTAGGAGCAGCTGCTGGTATGTGCCTCCAGTTCCATTTTTCCCCTCAGAAGGCACTAAGCAAACATCCCCTCACCGGGGAGGCTTACTGTGAGTTCAGAGTAAAGTGTTCTTGCATCCAAACCAGCAACTGGCTTGAGCAATCCCATTGATTTCAGGAGGTAATCGCTAACCTGAGGAACAAGCTTACAGCTTTGCCCTTAAATGCAGGTGGCTGGTTTATTTGCACCTTCTCCCTTATCAAATGTGGCTGCAGAGTGCTGAGCATCGGGATCCATTCTCTTTAAAAATCAGCCCTAAAGATAAGATTATCCCTTGTCTTTGAAAACTGCCCAAATTGCAGAGCAGCCCCTATTCCGGACAGCCAAGGAGCGCATCCCACCCAGTGTCCCGCATGAGTAGCAGGCACATGGGCAGAGTCCGGCCACCAAACAGGCAAAATCACTTTGCCTGTAGAAAAAAAATAAGTCTTCAGTGTGGCTATCACTCAAGTGGAGCCCAGTAGCTGCCGTAGTGCGAAGGGCAGGAAGACATACGCACTTCCTTGGAAGCCCCTTGACTCCAGAAAGCCATTGTGATTGTCCCCAGAGTGAACTGGTACATAACACACAGAGCAGGGGGTGGAGTTTTCATCTGTCTCTAGCTGATCCACACAATGCAAATGCTGGGGAGCAGCTGAGATACTCTCAACAAAATTTAGGTGTGCATATGCTTGCCCATAAGGAAAAGGGGGCACTACTTTCCCTTCCCAGCTGCAGGGACCGTCTGGGGCCAGGGCTGATCACCACATTGGTCTTGATCTCCCTGCCTCCCCACTTCCAGAGTGAAATCTAAACTGTGGCTATTTCTGCCACTGCTGACAAACACTGTCACCTTTCGCTCCCTCCCCTCCCTCGCGGGTGACAGGGTGCAGCACTGGGGACCATAAATGAATCATTGCTTGGCGGTTCCCGTGGCTTTTGAGCACGGCCACCCACACCAGGGCAGTGCCGCGGGGCAGGGGGCCCACAGCCAGGGCTGCAAGGGGAGGTCGAGGAGCAGGGGGCTGCATCGCATTTGACTTCTGTGGGGAAAATGGGAATAAATACCAGGGGCTGCAAGAGAGAAGAGATGGAAGGTGGCTCTGAAACATCCCCGTGGCTGCCGGCCATGCTGCCTCTTCCTCGCTGTGGATGCAGCAGCCAGGAACTGGCAGTCCAGGAGAACCTCAGCGATGCTCAAGGCACGGTATTCCCAGGAGAGGCTGGGCAGCGCAGGGGCATGGAGAAGCCCAGCCTGGCTGGGGAAGCACTCTCCCACACGGAGCAGGAGCTGGGCTTGGGTCTGCATCTCTCCCATTGCCAATGCTTCAGAAAATCTTCTTCCACGTAAAAACTCATCTGTTGCTGACATCCACCTGAATTCACCTTGACAGGCATCAAAATGTTTCTCCAACAGGCAAAGACTGCTGTGCAGAAGACTTAAAAGGTGAAGGGCAAGTTCCTTGGGTTGGATGCTATGTCCTGGTTTCTTCGCAGCATCACGGCTCATAGTTTAATGTTGCAAAACCACTTTTTGCATGTGAAGAAACAAAGCAAGCTTTGGATACCACATGCCAGCAGTTAAGCTTCTCCAGTACATGACTTGATCCAGTCACCCTCGGATCCCTCCTGCCACCAAGGCTGGCCCTTTCATTTCAGACCTCCAGCTTTTCTCTGAGTAAAATGTAGAGCGCTTGTTGCACAAGCACAATATTACATCTTACGCATATGCAGCTCATTCCCGATGTGGTAAGGGCATCTTGATATGAGCAATGTGTTGCCCTTTTTCGCCAGGAGCTCTGCTCCCATTTCGGGGCATCACTCACACCCCTCTCCAGGCACCAGCACTCACCATGTCACTCCTCTGTGGGCGACACATTCCAGAGCACAATCAAAACTATTGTCCAGCTCTAAAACAGCTTTCTCTTTAATCTGTCGAAGGGAACAGCACAAGGATTTTATATCTAATCCAATAAATCTACACTGACATCTTGTGGAGATCATGAGACCACAACGTCGCAGCCACTTGGCAGGATGGGATTTCCCCCCTCGCTGTGCCCCACTGGACACCATCGCAGCGGCAGCCAAACTTCCCAAAGCACCCACAGGTGTGACCACAGTGAAAACTGTGCAAAACTGCGCAAAACTGCAATCTCAGAAGTCATCGCTTTATCCATTATCATCGTTTTGCTAAGCTAGCCTCGCAAACTCAATCAAAATGAGCTTATTTACTTTTTAATCCTCACCGATAGTGATGCCATGGCCCCTCTTGCATACACGTTGTGATGCTTCAGGCTTCTTATCAAAGCCCAAGCTTCCGATGAGGAGCTATTTTCACGCTGGAATTTTATTATCTCTGTAAGCACTGAATGAAAATGGACCTGAGTAGTACTCCAGGACTCCTTTCATGCTCCTCTTCATCTCAGAAATATACGGTTTAAGCAAAAACTGCCTCCAGTTTGGGAACACGCACAAGATTTTCCTCCCGATTCACCCCATTCGGAAGGTTAAATCAAGCCACTGCCATTTGTCTTCCAGTACTACTCAGGTCAACTGTTCAAGAAGGACATCCCCCTGAAACCCCATTAGGCACAACCCACATCAGTGCTGTGGCATAATTGCTCAGTAGGAGTTAACGCCAAGAGATGAAGCTTCAGCACAGATAATCTTGCAACCAAACCATACAATCATTCCTCCAGCTTCTTCTTAGTATCACACTGGGGAGCAAACGCTCACACTTGCTCCATCACAGGTGAAAAAGTGCTTCATCAAGTCTTATTTCTAGCAAACCATTCATATCAAATAGGTCTGAGAAGACCAAAGGTTTGGTGCCATCAGACGTCAAGAGACAAAGTTCGGGCTAGCGTACAATCCAAGGGGCTGGCATTTACACCTCAAAGCCCTGCATTAATATAATAAATTATTCAGCCCTTGATGGGGTTTTCATCCTAATCATTCCTGTCCTTCCCTTTGAGCAAGGGACCATCCCTGAGAAGTTTTTTCCAGACCTTTTTCTGACCTGTTCAGTTAAGGGAGGAGACATGGAGCTGGATTCAGAACAGGTTATGAGCACGTGCTTTGGATTTAACTTAAATTAGATCAACCATTGGTGGCGCAGGGCAAGATCAGCCCCTGGGAAGCAGAAATAAAGTTACAGGGACAGAGAAAGGCAGGTAACAAATGTTCTATCTTGAACCTCTCAATTACACCTTCACAAACCATATGGGCTTCTTCCGTTCCCTCCTTTTCTTCTCTCACTCTGCCAATGCAGAGTCACTGCCCTCTGCCAGGTCTTCTACCCACACCAGTGTCTCCACCTCTTCTGAGATGGCCAGATCCTCTGAAAACACTGTGCTAGCACCTGATACGTGGGAAGTTTAGACTACCTACACATGATGGAAAGGGAAAGAAAAGGAGCCTGGACTTCTTCATGGTATAGCAGCCAACCTAGAGAAGGCACGACCATCACTCAGTGCTATCAACAGCAAGTCTCCGTGCCTTTGCAATAGCTTAGCCATTTCCACTCAACAAGATGTTCTCCTTCTGCTACATACCCATTGTACCTCAGAGGAAAACCTGTCAACTAAAGATTGCACGTGGACAACATTCCCTGCAATTAGGGTTCCAGACCAGTCTGCTCCATCTTTGTGCTCTTCTCAGGGCAGCACCAACTGTCACAGTCCCCTCCGAAGACAGACAACTTTCCAATGTGGGTATCATGGAGGTATATAGCATTAACAAGACCTCAGCTTCAAACATAAAGAAGGAAATGTAAGACCACCAAACATAACAAACACTATTTTGCCTTGAAAAGATCCTGATGCCAAGTCTATTAAGTTACACCTCATGCCACCTAACCAGTTACAAGAGGGGGAAAACCAACCATCGTAAGAAAACCCCAAATGATCCAGCGTGCAGCACTGTCTCTGCTCTGAACCACAGCAGATAGCTTTTATCCTTCGGGCTGCAAAACAAAGGGCATGGGTTTTATGCTTCTAAGTGACTAATATCTAAGCAACGCTTTAAATTCCTGCAAGCCTACTCCTTTGGGACTACAAAGAAGTGTACACCCAAGAAAAAAAACTACACAGAAGCCCTGCCACTTGGGCTCTCTTAATGTGCCTCAGGAAGTCCCAGTAAGCATCCATACATATGCACAGCTAGGTCTGATTATTCAAATCCTGTTGCCTAGTATTAACTCTCAAATCTATATTTAAGCACCTAAGTAGGAATTACTACAGCTTTCTAAAGATGCTAAGCACCAAGATCTCTTGTAAGGGCTCGACAGAGTACTGACCTTACTAATGAATTTGAGAAGAATAGTATTTTTTAAGTAAAATATATCTGGACATGGAACAAAAAAACCTTAAAAATTAAAAATTAGTACAGAACAGAGGTACTGTTGGTATAATTTTCACTCTCTCCATCCCTAAACCAGGAAGCCTCTGAAAATTTCCGCAGAATTTGAATCCTGCCGTTCTTACAGCTAAAGCCAAAAAGTTGCTTTTCCCTTCCGCAGCCTCAGTCTTGGCCTTTCCCAGGCAGGCAAATTCATATTCTGCAGATGAGCAGAACACAGCAACAATATTCCAACTCACAGAAAAAGGCCAACTCTTTAATTTGCTTTCTTGTAATTCTGATTCAGAATCAGTTATCACATGAAGTGTTTTATCATTCCACAACCTCCTCCCTCCTGCATCAATTCCAAAAAAAATAGGAAGGAAAGGATAGGAGCATATTTACAGGGCCAATAGCTGCTAAAGTGGTTGGAGTAATTGTGAGCAAAGAAGGAAGAACGCAATATGTGAGCTGGAAATGCTCTGGAAAATTAATCAGCAAGACATAATCCAAGATTTTGAATGACCAAGTGAACAATTCTGGATGAAAAATTAACAAGAGATAACTGAAGTCAAATCTATTGCAACTGCTTAAGAGATGTGAAGGATAATATACATCTAATTTCAATAAGGATCATCTAGAAAATATGAAGTTATTTCACTGTCACAGGACCAGAAAGAAAACAGCAAGGGCATCATGCAAAAGTAGTCTGTAGGCAACAACTCTCCTTGCCAGCCACATCAAGCCCTCTTTCTAGCCCCGCAGCTCCCAGGAGATAAGACCTCAGCTCCCAACACTGCAGTAAACACAGAACCACTCGCTCTAATCAAACTGAACTTTATGGATTGCTTGACAACCAGACCCATTTTTAAACAATAAATACCGATGGGAAGTTGGGTCAAAAGCTTCAGAATGGATGAACAGATGGTCGTAGGGACTTCTTGTATTATTTTATGTAACTCACCAGTATTATGCTGTGCACACATCACAGGAATACAACAGCCTTTCTTTGAGCAGACGAACTAAGAAGCATTCAATTCAAATTGCTTAAGTCATTACCAAAACTTTTAAAATTAACCAAAAAAGATAATTAGTGAAAGGAGGATAGAAAGGATTCATACCAGCCAAATACCAGTGTATTTAATGAATTAGCAAAATGAACTGTTACTATCTCAGTAGCAGCTTTTCAAAAATCAGAGCTGTATCTAGAATTTTAAAAAATGAAAGCCCTACAAGTTTTCCAGAACAGGAAAAACGATCAAACTCATCAAGATACACACCAAAGTGCAAAGAGTGTAGTAAGTGGAATTAATAATATTTTGTATGGTCAAAAGATTAGCTTCAAATTTAAAAGGAAAAAAAAATTTGATAAACTAAATTTTAAATGCACATTCTCCAGAAGTTGTACTTTTGGTTCCTTGTTGTCAAAAAATATCCACATATACATGGACATACACACGAAAGTATGACCTTTCAGTTTATTACTTAAAATACAACTTTGAGGTCACATGATCCACTGACAGTATTTCCATTTTAAGAAATCATCAATTTTGACTTAATGATTCTTCATTTCAAGGTTCATCACTTTCCCAAGTCTCACATCTCTTGAAGTAGTTCCTTCTTTTCCTCAAAATAGGTGTGAAACCACTCAATATGTTCAATCTTCTGTTTAACAGTGAGGTATGGGTTTTTCGACAGCCCACAGATGACTAGTTCCATGAAGTGGCGAATAGGTCCTTGCTTGGGAAAGTTTTCAAGGTGTTTCTCCAGAAAGATATGTTCATGAAATTCAGCATCTTCCTCCATCCCTAGCAGGAGGGAAAAAAAAAAAAAAAAGACAAAATGTTAAATTTCCTGTTGTATCATAATCAAAGTAAAAGAGGATATAGTTTCCAAATTAAATCAGTAAATTTAATGGTTCTGTGCCTTCTAATTCCTTTGCACAGTTCAACCACAGAGAAGTGGAAGAAACTACAGAATTTTAAGACATTAATTTCTCCCTCTACACAAAAAATGTCAGCATATGTCATACTCCCATCTACATATTACTTCCATTTTATGCACTTATTTATGAGAATATCTAACATTTAAACCAACTTTCCAGCTGCTAAGGTCACTGAAAGCTTATGTCACGACAGGTGCAGGGGGAATAATTAAAAAAAACAAATAAATCTTCTTGCTAAAAACCTGTTTATTTAATACATGGACATTTTGATACATCACAGGTACCATCTTTTAGATTGTGGACACTTTCTTAATAAATTCTTTAAGAAAATACTGATTGCCTAAATTCTGCAGAGGATTAAAGAATGCAAGCTAGTCTTGAACAAGCGGGCAATTTCACAATTTCTTGCGATTGCAAGACATGGCTTTAAAATCCTGTTGCTATCAAATGGCAGAGTAAATTGCTTTTCTAACACTTTCTGAATCTGTGAGTGTATGCCGATGTAAAACTGCTGCGTATCTCACCAGCTGCTACTTCTAAGTTATAACCAGCGCAAAAGAGATTGCATTCTGAAACATCCAGGAACACAGGACAAGGAATTATTGGAGATATCTAATCAAACACAGCTCCGGTCTTGTGGTAAATTTTTGTTCTCCAGCCTGTGGATTTCCTTTGCTGCTGCTCATACAGTGATGCTAGTATACACAAGTCAAAGACTTGTAGCACAAATTCCTACGCAGAAAATAAAAGGCTGCTTTTGCAATTCCCAATTCAGAGAGAAAAAAAAAAAGGCAAACTGGATTTGCAATTGACGGATTTTTCTTCAGTTAGAGAGAGAGGTGAAAGTTTTTTATTTGAACCCAGTCTGCTACAGATTTGTAAATTAAATTTGCCACTTCAAGTAGAAGTTTGTTATAGGAGAAAAAAAATACCTGGAAGTGATCATATGCAATGACAAGAATGGGAAGTCTGTGCCATACACATAAGGGTAAATGTTTTCCTGTACTAGCTGGGATAGGGATACGTATAGTATCTGATAACATTATTTGGAGTATTAAAATAGATATTAATGAAGTCCTAGGCTTCCTCCTGTGTCAGAGCTTCTTCCATTTCACAGGAGCATCACTGGGATGAAGTCTACATCCTATTCACAGTACATCCAATTCATTCAAGCACACATTATTTCTTTCCTTTTTTAAACTTTAGGTACTGCAATGCCCAAAGGAGTTGGGAAATACTTCTAGTTTTCCCATAGATTTTACCCAGAAATATGTGTCTATCAATGCCAGCTACATGTCACTTTTATCTCCCTTGTCCTTGAAAAAGAAAGCACATTTCCTTCTCCAGAAGCTCTCTCTGGTTTTCTTTATGTTAAAAGGAAAACAAGGTCATGTCAGCTTCAGAAGGTATAGCTCTGCTGTACTTGGAAACTTAGGTCCACTTACAGAAGCACAGAGATGATCATTTTACCATGGCATCCACACTGACGTTCCCATACCAAGGGAAGGCAGAACCTCACTGTACCTAGATGCTGCTGGTTGCTTTCACGAGCTAACATCTTATCTAGATTTCCACACTTCTGTTGTCACAACAATCCAAGCGAAATAAACCAATGAACCCACTACTGAAAGAATCTGAGTAACACCGACAGTAAAAGTTGGCCTTTTATGCTCTTACTTTGGGAATAGCAGGTACTGGGAAAGATTATGACTAATCAGCAAGTCCTCTAATTTTCATCTCTAACCTGAAAGAAATTAAAACTCTTACAATCTCACAAAAAAAATCAGGTTAAAAGGAACCACTACATCATGTATTTTCAACTTCCACTTGTCAAAGACAGTATATATAGTTTGGGGATGAAGCGTTAAGTCCAAACACTTCAGTTAGACCACATACTTCAGTCCTCAAAGAGTAAAGTGTGCATCACAAAAAGAGACCACAATTGCCCAAAGCATCAGAGGCTGAGACCTCTGCTGGAAACTGATTAGATGAGATATGCTCGCAAGACTCCCCTACTCCCAGCAAGCCATAACTTCTGCTGCATGGGAAAAAATCCTGTTCCCCACCCTCTCTTGCACTGTCCTCAGAAACCTAATTAGAAAGAATATTGAAGGTGGGAGTCTAAAGTAGAAGCAAGAAGTCACTCGCTCTCAATATCCTCTTTCCAACCCCCTATGTACTACAAAACAGAAAGTCTGAGGAATTTCTCTAGCAAAAACACTAACCCTCCTACAAGGGTTGAACAGGACATTTCAAATGCAATGTCAGCCCTTACAGAGAGTTGTACTGACGTGCTCATAGTAAATAAAGAAGATCAAGCATCCCGGTTTAGTGAAAGATGACCCTGCCCATGGCAGGAGGGCTGAACTAGATGGTCTTCAAAGGTCCCTTGTATCCAAAACCATACTACGATTCTAGGATTTTTAGAATGAGATTAATTGTGCCTTTAAAGTAGGTCCCTAAAACAGGCCCAGAACTAGTAGAACAAACCAAATAAAAAATGATTGTGTAACATTTGCCACCTCTCTTGGCAAACCAATCAAATGCTTCTCTGCTGGGAACAGCTTCTCAGCAAAACAGCCAGAACAGGACTTGATGAACTTTTGCCTAAGGAAGTCATCAGGGCAACTGAGGCATTACTTTTCTGAGAATTCCATTAAACCTATCTCTTCTGCCCTAACAGTCCCTGGCCCACTGGAAGCATTTGGTTCTCACAACGAGGTGCTAAAGCAAAGTAGCATCAATAACCTGCACTGTTCCTTTTAACCACTGCATTCCTAAAGATTTGAGTCATCTAGGCATAAATGCACAGAAATCACTTTATGAAGGGACAGAAATCAATGTTTTTCCCAACTTTATGCCACAGCAAGTCACGGAGCAGAACTAAAGCTACTAAAAGTAGAAAAGGCAAGCAGAGAGCAGGAGGAGTAAGAACCATGTTACGCAAGCTGTACTACTGGTTTGCCATCTGGTAAAAGTTAATCAGAGGGCAGAGAGATGAAGAGGAAAAAGGTATTTTTCTGCATAACGGTGACTTTCAGCTGCATCAGAGAAGGGAAAGGACATGCAGGCAGAAGCCGACAACGGAGCAGCAGGGTCGGGGGGAAGACTGCTACTAACCGCTGCAGCAACTGAATGTGTCAAGCCACATTTTCAGATGTTCATGTCAAGGCCAAAGAAGTTCTAATAATCATGATCTTGCCCTGATACCTCAAAGCATAGCACAGCGCCTTGGTAAAGCACTAACAAGAACACTACAGATCCTCTGTACCCTAGTTATAAGGAGTTATATAATGCTAAAATACGTGCTTTCTCAATAGAAAATTTAATTACACTTCTGTTCTTAAAGCCATGTGCTTGTGGCATGAAAGCAAAATCACACATTTCTTGATACAGACCAAGCTGAGGTAATGTCCTATTGATGGAGAAGACTGTCACAAAAATGCACAATTAACAGTGGGAAGGAGAATCATTTTTGCAGAGCCACTGAAATTACAGTATGTTGATATAATTAGAGAAAAGTTCTTTTAACTGTGCTTTGACATACCGCATCTAATTAACAGCCTGTGGCAGGCAGTTGGACAGGACAGAATTTACTGACTTGATATTTCAACCTGAGAGGTGATAGATTTTAGAATGCTCCACTGGAATTTTCCACGTGACTCGTCTTTGTGGACAAATCAATAAAGATTCTTGTTTAAGTATATGTAAAGATTCTTTGTCCATTCGCCACCCCATCCCAGACAGCATGGTTCCGGCCACATTGCTGCAACAGAAAAGCCATTGGCTGCCTAAGACGCCTGGTCCACTTACAGCCCCAGACAGCAGGGTTCCAGCCACATTACAACAACAGAAAAACCATTGGTCGCAGTGGTTTTAAGCCTGCAAAAACATGACTAGAATATACTCGGTTTTTTACATGATGGAACAAATCAGTCCTGGGAGCGGTGATTAAATTCTGTGAAGAAACTGCCAAAATAGGATGAGAATAAACACTAAGAAACAATGAACCACATTATAAAATTTGCAGCTCAGTATAGTACAGATTTTAAAAGACTCCCAGCTTCAGATACTAACCCGTTTTGCTTTCAGTCACCGAATCATTGTAAAGTAGTTCTGTTTGATGTCTTTAAAGTCTTTAAAAAAAAAAAAAAAAAGACCCAAACCACAGCCAAGCTCTCCCTGAAGTTATGAAGTCCCCATTCCTGAAGTGTACACTTGCTTTCTGCAGTTTTATTTCCATTCCTCAACATTCTCTCTTTCTGCTGGCTTAACTTCACACAGAGCTGCTTTTTTACTTTTAATGGTAATAAAAGTAAATACAATGCACAAAGATGTCTAGTTAAGATAGATGCCCGGAGTACGTGAAAATTGTGACTGTTTCTTCTTAGGAAACAGACAGAACATAGTGAACAAACAACTGTTTAACACTCGGCCACTGCAGATATGGAACTGGCAGACTGCCAATTAGGATCCAGTTAGCCGTGTGGTCTGAGAGCCACACCAAAGAATAGAATCAGCATTATAAAACATGCAGCAGTTTTAAGATTCCCTGTCCTCTGCTAGAAGCTTCTTTAAAGAAGGCACATAGTAAAAGGTATTATGTAATAGACTTGAAAGGCCTTTTGGTATTGAAAGTATCAGGGCTGAGTGAGAAACAGAGGGAGTTCTCCCTTTTTTGGCAGCAGTCAGCCTTGAGAGCAGCCAAACCACCTGCAAGACTTCACCTGAAAAGTGCCAGAATGAGTTCATCCGAAGCATCTCTGACTTGGGACAGCTGGAAAGTTTTATTTGTTTACTATCAAATGCATGACTCACAGCTGAAACATTATGTTACAACAGTTAAAGGTCATAACATGCTCTAAATCTAATTCTCAAAAAAGACAGATAATAAAAGTTAACAGTGCACATACCAACTTCATTGTCAATTGGGAACTCCCACAGTATTCCTTCTTTTGTCCACTGGATCATCTCCTCAAAACCATTTCTGGGAGGCTGTGCAGTTATTGCTGCAATTGCCTTTGCAAATTCCAGATCCCAAATTGTTGGTGAAGATACTAAAAGAGAAATTTTGTAAAGATCTGTCAGCATGCCAAAGACTTCTCACAGGCTAAACCAAAGCCCTTTTAATGTCAATCTTTATGCAGACTTGTACTCTCAGCACTACAGTTTTTTTTAACCTTAGATGCCAGCATCACCATGAAACTTCTCTGTTGAAATAAAAGTCGATTAAGTTCTCAAGTGTCTGGTGAAAACATATGCTGAGCTCTTATGGGACAATTTCTTCTTAAGCCTTTAACACAGACCAAGAATTTAGCTTTCCACAATCTTTTTTTTTTTTTTTTTTTTTTTTTTTTTTTTTTTGTCTTTCAGAAATTGTACATACAACAAACTCTGAACTTGACTGGTCCTCTCTGCTAAAGCATCTTGCTTACTACAGAGTCTTCAGGTACTTCACAGTTATACTTCAGGGAGAAAAGCCAATCTACAAACAACAGCAATTCCTTCCCCAACACTCCTAAGTGTTCCAGATTTTGTGTCTCAGGCTTAAGAAATCCCGACTTCCTTTTCTTCTCCCGAAGCCCAACAGTCCCTTTAGGGATGCATCTTTCCTGATGCATTTATTTATTTATTATTTTCAATCAAAGGGTACTCAAAACACAGTGGAGTTACTCTAATGGAGTTCCTGCCCCTCCACCCAGGAGCACTGGTCATGAGACCAGTCTGAACCGCATCACTGAAGTGAAGGGAACAAGCTGTTATTACAGGACGGGGAGGACCCCCCACGAGTGCCTTGGGCTACTGTCTCATGAGCTGGCCCAAGTCATGCTCCCCTTTGTTTTCTTGACTCTCCCAGTTATCAATTCACCCTAAGCTCCTTGGAACAGAGATCCTGATGTCAATTCAGATGTAATAGTCCATTTGAAGTGGATCATGGCAAATCAGCTATCATTTTACTACTCATAAGTATCTGGAAGTAAGATGTCATTTCATCTTTGACTCAGTGGATGAAAATTCACTTGGATTTGAAAAAATCTCTGCCCTCCTAAAGAAAAAAAAAAGGGGGGGTCAAGCAGTATTTTTACATACTGAAGAGTGTTTTCATTTTTTGTGTTAAATCAGAAGATACTTTTTCAAATTATTTCTTACTTAGCAAGAAAGTTTCCAGAACTATATTCCCTAGCTGCCTATTCTGATTTGAGAGCTGGGGACAAGAATAAAATACAGATGAAAGACAACTATGAGAAAACATACCAGAATGAAATTATTGTCCACATCTTAAAGAATACCACCTTCTACTAATGCGTTACCGATAGATCTTCTAATAGAGGACAGCAAAAACCCAGCTGGTCAAGCCTTCAGTAAAGGTGATAAACATCATATTTTCACCTCTGAGAAACAGAAAATACTACTACTATTTTAGGTTAACAGTTATCAATTATTTTTCCAGGATGCTAATTTACTTCCCAGTTAACATTCAAGTTTTCAAAGTAAACATTCAATACATAACACAGAACTTGCTCTTCTGCGATGTATAAATAACGTTTTAACTCATTGTCTCCACTAATATGAGCCAAGAAAGTGAAAGCAAATGAATCAATCACTGCACTGATATTTCCCAAGATTAACACAAACAAATTTTTTGTTATGAGGCTTAGTCAGTGAGCCAAGTAATAAGCTTCCTGGACTAGAATACATTGTAGATTTCCTCGAGGGTACCTGGAATCAAACAAGGAAACACCACATAAAAAGCTAAGCAGATCTCATTTCTTAATAGCTAATAAAAAATCAAATAAATTCCACTTGCTCTCTTACACAAATTGTACACATTCCAGTTTGGGGTTAAAAAAAAAAAAGTGCCTCTCAACTTTTTACCTAGGGTGACCACTATGTGCAACTGCGCCTGCCCTGTGCTCACGTGAAAAAGAAAGGTTAAATTCTCACTATTTTACCTGCGTAAATTTAATTCAATGTCAGTTACTTGAACATCACATTTAATACGATAGCTAAGAACAAATACTACATCATTCACTATGTTTATATGCGTAAAATGAACCAATTTTAAGGAAATCGGCAATTTTAAAAGACAGCAAATTGAATTCCATTCCGATAAGCAACTTTCGTAGTCCACCAGAGATAACTGCATTCAGAAAGCTCACACGAAAATATGCAAACTGACAGTTTAATAAAGAAATTTAGTCAACAAATTAGTTTCTCCCTGTAGTTTCAAGTGAAAAAGGAGAAAACTACTCAGTTAGAATCTGGCAGAAACTAACAGCCTTACTCTTGAAATGGAAACAAATACATACAATTTCCCAAGATATCAGAGAGAGGAATACTATTTCTTCTGCAGGTGCTGGTTTTATACATAGTTCTAATTCACTACACTGGAAAATCAAGTCTTTTTTCCAAAGGACCTCAGAAGAGTTTAGAGAAATCAGCATATTAAAAGTCAGTGCGAACAATGCACAGTTTCATTGTTCAGAAAGAAAAGTGAGAAAGGGAGTTGGGGTGGTTCATCCTGGAGAAGAGAAGGCTCTAGGGAGACCTTATTGTGGCCTTTCAATCCTTAAGGCGGGCCTACAACAATAATGGGGACAGACCTGTTAGCAGGGCCTTTAGCGACAGGACAGGAAGTGATGGTTTTAAACTAAAAGAAGAGAAATTCAGACCAGATAAAAGGAAAACATTTTTTACAATGAGGATGGTGAAACACTAGAAGAGAATGCCCAGCAAGCTGGTAGTTGCTCCATCCCTGGAGATATTCAAGATCAAAGTTAGATGGGTCTCTGAGCAACCTGATCCAGCTGAAGGGATGCCTGCTCACTGTAGGGAGGTCCCTTCCAACCAAAACTATTCTATGGTTCTAAACATATAAGAAGAGCTTTACAGTAGGTACAGCAAGCTGTCATTTCTCCATCACTTACAGGATCTTTCATGCTACATATAGAATACTAAAGAAGAGAAGACCACAAATCAATCAAAAGTATGGTCTCGGCCTTTTTTTACCCTGCTTCTGCTTAGGTGCTCATAGAGCACGCTTGTTTCCCTGGAATTGCAGCCTTGTGTTTCTTCATCATAAAAAGAACGCAGCAGGTTTGCAACTTGACCAAATAAGCTATTGGAGCCAAAACACCCATTCTCAAGGCTGGTTTTATACTCGCAGAAATAAGACTGGCCTTAGTGACAAAAAGCCAGTTTTACCCTTCAAGTTCAGCTGCAGATTGTCCTGATTAGTACAGAAAACACTAATCTATAACACTGCACAGAAGTTTTGCTTAATAAAAATCAGAGTTACATTAAAGGATTCTTTTTTTTTAATAGGTCTGAAAAGGGAAAGTTAACAGGTCATAAGTCTCCTTCACAGAAGTGAACCTCTTGATATTCTAAAAATTCAGAACTTGGCTTTACTAGGGTTTTCATTATCGAATTTCCGCTAACCTGTTTCCAGTGCAGTTTCTGTTTCTTTAGAAGCCTTAGTGAATATATTAAGTCTCTTTGCTCCTTTGAGACTCCTATAAACAAAAAAGAAAAACAATATTTAGTATTTCACAACACTTCACAACATTGGCAGATAACAAATTCAAAAGCACAAAATATTCTCATGAACTAGCAAATCTCTGGAGGAAAAAAAAATGAGATAGTGACTCGCACTAAATCCTCAGGCTTTTAACTAGAGAAAGTGTTCCCGACTTTATTATTTGTCTGTAACAGAGCTTCCCAAAACATTTCCATGTGAAAGAATGAGCACAAATCAAACATAATATTTGCAATAATTTTTTTACAGAAATATTTAGGAAACTGAACAAAGCTAAACAATATCAAACCACAATTTTAAAGCTGCAACTAAAAAGTTAATCTGGTCATTCGGAGTTTTTCCTTGTAAAAATATTGCACAATTCAGGAAGAGAAAAGGCAACAGCTAAATCAAGCAATTCCTGCCTTATGGCATAAATAGCCTTTTTGGAAGAGTATACAGTCACCTTCCCTGCCATAGGCCAAACACTAAAAGTATATCTGTATGTTATACTTTAAACAGCATCACCTTGCTGCTCTCTTCTGAATATAAAAATGTATCACACTAAACATCTATTTTGAATCATATGTATCTTTAGCATAAGCCTATAACAAAAAAAACAACGCACAACCAAAATTAATTTTCCCATAAATGGAAACAAAGAAAAACCAATGCCTTTACTGTATAACTCAATGAACCTTAGAACAAATTATGCTTTTAATTATTCAATCTTAGCGGTTTCAACCAAAATCCTTAGTTCCTACCTTATTTTATTACATAGTCACCATTACCCTGGAAATACTTGCCCTTCCAGACCTTAAGATTTCACTTCTGGATTTACTACAGATATCTGATGGCCACAACTACTTCTGCAAACCTGCTGTTGTCATATTACATTTTACTGATGTAACTACCTTGGATCTAATTCAGCACAGAGCAATCTGATTACAGGGCCTTAAAAGAATGTTGATCTAGGATTATATTTCCCCGTGTGTAACTCCCAATACCATTGGCCAATGATACAAGCAATAAATTGGAGGAATATTTATTTTAAAATTACTATTTCAAATTACTATAAAGCAACATCACTCATTTCATTGAAACCTACAAACTCCGTTTAAACTTAAGATATTCTTCCTAACCCATGCTTTTAACACTATCAACAGAAAAGTATAGCCGCCAGATTTTCAGGGATGCGGAAGGAAACTCGGGACTGAAACTAGAGACAGTTTGCTCATTACAGGGATTTTAAAAAAGCTATTTTAAGGTATTGTTCCTTAAGCTATATACCAAGTACAGTTTCACCACACAGTTAGACAGCTTCTCAGATAACATAAATTTAATAAATGTTCTCAAACATAAGTGAAATTATTTTGCAGTACATTAATAAATTAAGTTTAGCAAAGATATAAACAATATACACTGTGCAAGCATATAATACCTCCAGTATTAGTTTATACTTCTAGATATCATTTCTATTCTTCCTAACTTTGAAAAACTTTTGAACCAGCACCTTAAGTATTTCCCACAGTTAGTCAAGAATCACAGCCTAGTAACAAAATTACATTCATGTGACAACCAACTGTCTGATAATGATCCCCAGATTAAAAATATCTATGCAGTGATTCCGCAACTGATAATTAAGTCAGTTCCCTTACTTCTCAATTTGGCAGCTTACAGCTAAATGAAGATCCCAGGACAGAGATGTTTAAGTTAGGAGGGCTTGGTCTAGAATCTTGTTCCAGTCCTTCCCTTCAACCTCTATTTCAAGAAGCCCCTCCTGCACTTTCTACAAGCTCTGCATCAGGAAAAGAAAATACTGCCTGCTGGCCTTACCGTGTTGAAGAGGCCCAAGACCCATACCTCCCTAACACATTTTAATGGTTTGGTAGCTCAAGAACAAGGAAGTTACTCAGAAACATGTCAGCAAGCATGCAAAGTTCTGCTAATGACGGGCTACAATCAGCTTTATTGCATGGTCTGTGTGGCTCAATGCATATGTTCCAATTTCTTCCTTACAGGGCACCACAATTCTCTGTTTATGATAAACTGAAACAGCCTTCTTGGTCAAAGAGAGCTGAATACTGCAAGTCTACTCACTCAAATTTACACTTTTTTTTCCCTTTAGTTATCCAGTCTGTCTTCCACATTATCCACACAAACACAAATGACTCCTCCAATTTCCAGTCCCTAATCCCAAGAAAAGGGGATTCATTTGCAAATTAAATTAATGATTAGAGAAGTTAACCTTTCTAAAACAGAAACTGCTAGAGAAAGGAAATACCAAGAAGGAATGTGAAGATGAGCTGCCATGGGAAAAATCAAAATACCACAGGCAAGAAAGCATAGCTTACAAGACTTTTTTTAAAAAAAAAAGGCATTCCTTAATTCATTAAGAAATAAACTGGTCACATAAGCCAGCAGCAAGATAAATTAAAGGAACACCCAAAAATCATCATGTTAATTATGAAGTCCATTCCATAATATCACAGACAATGATTCTATGATTCAAATCCAGAAATCAATTACAGAATGATTATCAGTTGCAACAAGGAGGTAAAAAAATAAAAAATAAACCCCCAATTTTAAAATCTCTTTAAAACTCCAACGAAATAGATGAAACTAATCTAAATAAGGAATATTTATCAAAATTATGATTTTGATAAATAGATTAGATAAAAGTAAGCCTTCAAAGCCTCCATTTCTCAAGAAGTTGAGAAAGTGAAATAAAACTGCGTTAGCCATAAGTGAGAGTAATTTAAACTAGTTAAAACAAACACAATTACATTTCAGCACCAAGTATTTTTAATTACCTAAAAGTTAATGTTAAAAGTGTGTGCATTACTTGATTAGCTGGTTAACATTAACTAAAGTGTTCTCACAGAAGTTTATTCCAATCCTAACAGCACTTTTCTTGAAAAATACTTAACTAATTTCTTTGAGCTCTGAAGTATCATACATGAGTATGTACAACAATTTAAAATATTATCCATTAGTAATTTTTTTGCACAGTCCTTCTACTGGAAAGGGACAAGAAAATTACCCTCTGGAGTCAAAAGACTGAGGCGACAGTCTTCCACGCCTGAGCATTTGACCATCTTCATCCAACTTCAAGGAAATGCGATTGGATATCCTCACACCTCTCTGAGCTTGCAACTGCCTTTTAGCTGCCATTTCTGAAATAACATTCCTGAAATTAGAAATATGAATGTAAAAACTCAATGAATTGACAAAGCAAGGAATTTTGTCACATGTACTAACCAGACACTCTATTCTCAATTGGTTTGATAGGTTTCTACAAGACAGAATTCTAGATTACTCACAAAACTGCACCCATTTCTAGCTTATCAAACATTCAAGTCTTACTTTTTAAACCACCTCAGTTGTTGCATTCTATATGGATTAAATGAAAAGTGTCATTTTAG
This sequence comes from Cuculus canorus, assembly GCF_017976375.1. Classification (NCBI taxonomy): domain Eukaryota; kingdom Metazoa; phylum Chordata; class Aves; order Cuculiformes; family Cuculidae; genus Cuculus; species Cuculus canorus. The sequence continues at coordinate 27,872,422 of NC_071401.1, forward strand.
CCTACTGAATCTACAATGAATGCTTTCTTTGGAATTATTTAGTTTCCAACTAAAAGAAGTTTCATATACCTGCATACCAGTATTCACAGAGCATGTTTGGTATGTTTTGCTTAGGAAAATGAAGAATTTCCCTGGAAACAAAGAATACGCTGAAACAGGGAGGTAAAAATCACCACTTTTTGGGCAAGAATCAACACTGCCCAGCGACAGGACCTTGCAGCTGCAGACCAAAAGGAAGCCTGCCTTCACACATCAGTTGATATGGGTCAATCATGCCTCCCTAATAAGTAGGTCACCTTTCCTGATCTACTGCAATCTGTTGCATTGCGTAACCATATTATGGCATTAGCAGACCACATCTTCCTTTGTAATTCTGTAGCCAAAATCATACACCAAGAGCAAATGCTCTGATCTCTTCCGGCGCAATCTGCAGTTCATTCTAAACACAAAGGGCAAAATACACCACCTTTCCACCTCTGCTTATTAGTCCCCTTAACTGGTAGGTCTGTTGGTTGGTGAAGACCAAGCTAATAATTCTTCCCTGCAGCTACAATCCCCTTCTAACCACTTCCAGTAACATGCAGTCATTCAAAATTGCAATGCTCAAGTTTTAAGATAAAAACATGGTCTAAAAAAAAAAAAAATAAAACAACCCCCAAAATAGGCCAAGTCAAAAATCCATTTTATGAAAATCTGAATGAAGTTCAAACTATGGTTTTGGTAGGTTAAGTCAAAAGAGATTTTTTATCAACAAGAAATACTTCTGAAAAATTGTAAAAGCTAATTGCCACAGCAATACAGTGGGATTTTCTCTTTGGTCTTAGGTGTGATTTCAAATGGCAGAAAGGAATAGCATATCACTTCAAGCGCTTACTCTGAAAAAAAAGGCATCTGAAAACAAGTTCTAAATCATTTCATTTTAATCTTAAGAGAAAAAGCAGTCTGAGATTGCCTAGAAATTACTCAATAAAGTGCCTACTGGCATTAGTGAGCCAGTGTTGGGCAAGAGGCTTGACACACTTGCGAGGGTCAAGGGGACATAATTCCTAAGGTCAGCCACACATGGCCCAGCCCAGCTGCTTGGCTTGGCTGTGACCTGCAAGGCTGGAGCGTTCCCATGCTACAGTGCGATCAGGCTTCCTTAGAGCTCTTCTCACAGCCAAACTTCATTTATTTGTGGTTTTGCACAGCAGGTCTGGACAGACCACACTACCAAGCTATCAGAACATACAGCTGATGGTCTCATATTCTCACCAGGAGATCCTAACTGTCACCCCATCATTGGTATAAGAACACTTATGGCAGCAACATCCTTCACTTCATCATTAAAAATGCCCCTGTATTATCTAAAAATAAAACTACTAAGATGCTTTTAGCATCTTTGGTAATGAAAACCATCAGGTTACAAAATCATATTCCAACCCATATGTACCTACACTGGTTAAGATATTATATAGTATTACCTCACGTCACAACATAAGCTTAAAAATTAAGCTCCTAGATACCTTTGCCACCCACAAATGAGAAGATTTTGTAACCAGCACAGACTTTCCATCCTTCCTGATCACCAATCAATAATTATGACACTAAAAACGGAGGCCCAAGGAGCTTTGGATATATTTTAGCCTAAGCTCTGAATTACTTTATTTCTTCTTCACTCAAACCAGGAGGTGAAACTTCAACTTGGCCACTGTTTCTATTTTGGTATAGTGCTGTTGTAATTTCCATTGAGTGAAACTTCATCCCACGCTAAGAAAAATAAATTTCTGTATCCTTAATATTTTCCCTTCCTAGTGAACACACTGTCCTCCCGCCGTCTACAAAACAAGGTGATGAGATGACTGCATACAACAGTGACCTCTGGAGGCCATACCACAAACCTGGAAAAAAAAAAAACCTAGCGAGAACCCAGAGATGTGGACAGCATACAATTTATTTCATACCCTCACAAATCTCAATAGTAGCATTCCAATTTTTTTTTGCAGCTGAGCATTATATAGCCCTACTGCTTGTTAAGGCATTTAATTTGTTAATAGTTTTAAATAATAGAGGAACATACATAATAGCTTTGAAAATGTGTTGACATATTAAAAGCAAAAAATAGAGTCCAACTGCCCACGATCTCTCATTGTCAAAAAAAAAAAAATCAACACAAAATAATCACATATGAATAAAAGTAATTGCTTTCTAATATATTAAAAGCATTTCAGTGCCTTCTGCCGTTTTTTTAAAATCAACAGTTTTAACACTGATCAGAAAGTGGAAAGCATCAAATTAATCTCAAAGTCTAACTGTGAAAGGTTACTATTAATCAAGCTTTCAGTCATGAAAATCAGCAGGAGTTGCTGGCCTTTCTAGAAAACTCATCCATTGGTAGTTTCAAACAGTTACCTAACTATGAAGGAAGAAAACTGAACTTCTACCGTTTATCTTCATGAATGACATAGATCAACTGCACCCTCAGCAAGTTTGCAGATGACACCAAGCTGAGTGGTGCAGCTGACACACCTGAGGGATCAGGTGCCATGAAGAGGGACCTGAACAAACCTGAGAAGTGGGCCTGGAGGAACCTCATGAGGTTCAACAAAGCCGAGTTCAAGGTTCTGCGCCTAGGCCAGGGCAATCCCTGTTATCAATAGAGGCTGGGGGATGAACGGACTGACAGCAGCCCTGCAGAGAAGGACTTTGGGGGTACTGGTGGATGAGAAGCTCAAAATGAGCCAACAACATGCACTCGCAGTCCAGAAAGCCAAGTGTACCCTGGGCTGCATCAAAATCAAGTGTTACCAGCAGGCCAAGGGAGGTAATTCTGCACGGGAAAGACACACCTGTTAGAGCAAGTCCAGAGGAGCGCCACCAAAATGATCAGAGGGATGGAACAGCTCCCCTGTGAAGAGAGGCTGAGAGAGTTGGTGGTGTTCATCTTGGTGAAGAGCAGGCTCCAGGGAGACTTTGCTATGGCCTTTCAATACTTAAAGGGGGATTGTAAGAAAGATGGGTACAAACTTTTCAGTAGGACCTTCTGTGATAGGACAAGGAGTGATGGTTTTAAACTAAAAGAGGGGAGATTGAGACTAGATACAATGAAGAAATTTTTTTACAATGAGGGTGGTGAAACACAGGTACTGGTTGCGCAGAGAAGTGGTAGATGCCCCATCCTTGGAAACATTCACAGCCAGGTTAGATATGGCTCTCAGTAACCTGATCCAATTGAAGATGCCCCTGCTCACTGCAGGGCAGTTGGACTAGATGACCTCTTAAGATCCCTTCCAACCCAAATTATTCTACAATTCTATGATTCTTTTAAGCATATAATAAACAACATCAACATACACTCCCAGGGACAAGTAAGTTAGCTCACAAAGCTGCCACAGGGAGTAGAACTTGCCAACTCAATTGAGAGCAAGCCAGTTATGACAGAGCAAGCCAGCCATGACATTCCAAGCCAACCAAAAATCCTGAGTTTGGTTGAGGAAAATACATTTTCCTAACTATAGTGATTCATCCACAAGCACGTTCTAAAACATTGTAACAGCACATCTTAACCAGTCAACCAACCACATTGCAGCACTATATAGTTGCAGGGACTTCAGCTTTTAAATTTCTGAAGAATTTAAACTCTCTTTTAGGGGAAAAAAAAGCCTTTTTGCTTAAGACTAAAACTTCCTCAGATGTCTGCCTCCTTCCAGAGCAGCTACAGCCAGGTAAGCACTTCAGGGAAAGTGCAACAGGTGGTGAGGAGAGTGAGCCCTTGTTGCCAGTAGGCAGACCAACTACATTTAGTGAAGAGTATATATATCTCTAGAAACAGGTTCAGCCCATATGAGGTTAGCCACAGCATGTATTAGCTCCATCTGAATCTGTATGGTACTCCAACATCTGAACAGGAACTGAAGTAGGTTCCAGTTACATTGGTCACCCACAACCAACACCATTATTAAGACATTTGTGTGTTCTGCTCTTCTAAAAACCTCACTGAGAGAGACAGAACAACCTCACTGGTAATTAATAGTTTAATGAACATACTCTTTATATAAAATATTCCTTATTTATTCTCCTTACATTAGTGTCTCTCAGTTTTTTGGTGATACTGCACACAAAACCAAACAAAAACACAGACACACATTGATTTTACATAAAACAGCCAGACCTCTAACCTTTAAAGGTATTCATTTTGGCTCTACCATACTTCCTCCTCAAATAGCACACACTTCACATGTTTGGAGAGAATTTCATTCTGCTCTCCACAACCCCCGTTAGCACTCTTGGTAGACAGAATCATAAACACAGGCTAAAAGAGAAACTTGCACAGTTTCTCCCCCTTACCTTCACAATCTCTGAGGAACATAAATTTTGTCTAACAAAGTTATTCACCAAGTGCTGTGCTTCCCAATATATTTGCAACCATCTAACTTGATCTATTTGCAAGTGTCTGTCACGTTCTTTCTTAGTTTGCAGTCACATAAAGGGGAGACACCAGCCACAAACATCATTAGTTTCTTGGCTACTGTTTGCAGTTCATTGATTAAAAATACAAAAATCCCTTTACTTACCTCTAAAGCAACCTACAAATAACAATTCATGGGTCAAAGTTAAACCCTGGTTTGGGACGAATTCATTTTCCCAGAGCAAATTAAAATTGAGATAAGCAGCTTGCAGTTGGCAATGCAAACCATCATAATAAAAGGTTTCACATTTCTATTTTGCTGAAGATTCAACTTTCTGTTTATGTCAGTGTTTCACCTAGATTTAATACCTTACTTTCTGAGTAGTTACCTGAACACTAGACAGAAAAAAAAAAAAGGGAATGAAAAGATCTGTCTTTAGCCATCATCTAAAAAAGCAGTACGCACAACTGTTTCAGTTTCCAAACAAATGTTTCCCATCTGTTTGAAAGCCGCACTGGAAACGGAGTTAAGCCAAGAGATGAGTTTCTTGGGTTGACTGGAAAGTTTTGAGAGGAAGGGTGGGGCTATAAACAGCACTGCTCTAGTTCAGTTCTGCAGAGCTGTCATGAAAATTCACCAGTCCAGACAGAACGTCTGAAACATTTACAAATCCATCCATTGTGCAAGAACCTCGGAAGCTTGGGGGAAAAAAAAAAAAAAACAAAACAACCACAAAAAAATGTTATTTTGCTAGCCTGTCCAAGAAAGTAATGATTCTGGGCAGGAAAACAATTCCATTTCTGCAAAACCATTTTGGAATGAGGATAGCAAAATTTAGGGAGTTTGGTAAAACCAGACCAACGAAGCTCCCATTATTCATTAGTTTCAAGTACAACCTATCCAAATGCATCTTTGAGGGCCATCTTTCCAACACTCAACCCAGTCGCCATAAAATTAACATTGCAGAAATCAGAATTTTTAATATTTCTAGAATAACATTGAATATACAAACCGTAAGTTAACAGTTCCCCCCTTTTTCTGTTTATCTGTGGTTTCTTCATGTCGCCTTAGTTGTGCAAGTAGTTCTGATTCTGTCTGTTTCTTGTCAAGTGGTAGGGAAGATGCAACTGCAGCAACTGCCTCCACCAGTTCTGGATTTAAAGGTTTGCCTCTGTAAGAGACACAACAGATAAGGAAATATGAAAAAATAAAAGCCTTAGTATACTTAAATTGACATTTCTGTACTGTCATTTTATATCTTAATAACTCAGAAGTTACAGCTACACATTACCCCAAATGACGGTGCAGGTGGCTGGAGGGAAGGCTAGATTTGCCCAATGTGGCATTAATTATCAGCTGCTAAATGACACTGACAAACTGTTGTACTCGAGTGGCCAAAGATCACAGGCAGCACAGACCCAGCACAGACCTCCAAGATTATAAATGAGATGTGGTGGGGAGCCATCAGTGAGTCCCGACAATCACAATGTCACTTTTAATTTTGGGGTTGGCTTTTTTTCTTTTCCATTTTCCTCAGCTTTAGTGTATTTTTACCTGAATGATATTTCCCCCTTCCCATAGGCAGCTGTTAGTGCTACCTTTCAAGAGCCTCAATGCAGAAAAAGTAACATATCATAGAAAGCACACAATGTCTTTTATTCAGATTCTCCCCGTGACTTACTGCAATCTACATGCACACCACATTCCCTTACGAGACTCTTTTACATACTTGGAAATGGCTTTCGATGCTCTATTTTGTTCTAGACAGTGTGTGTATGGGGGGGGGAAACAATTTGTAAAAACGGAGAAAACAGGCTAAGAAATGTTTGTTATACTTTACCGCTGGGTATCTTCTGTAGCTTTCTGAAGCATAGTACCTTCACTCTCCAGGCCTTTAAGCTTGTTTGTGGCTTGCTTTTTGATCTCACGTGTTTTTAACTCTTGGAGTTTCTTCCTGTAGGTCACTTCTACTTTCATATTACCAATAATGTCTAATAACTTCTGCTTTGGTGTTTCTGCCATGCCCTCCCGATTCTTTGATGCCACTTCAGTGGTGCTGTCTTTGGAAGCAGCAGATTCATCTTTCTCAGCAGAAAGCACGCTGCTTGTGCTGAAGAGTTTCTGTATTCTGCTGGATGATATACAAAGATTTAAAAAAATACATACATAAAAAGGCAGAAGGTACCAACAGGACCCAAGGCTAAATTTTGTAAGCCTACAAATAACCCATCAGTCACAACTCTCTAGACCTAACTGAATGCAAAATGAGTATGTTAAGTACATGACCAACACCGACCTTTTGACTTTTTGAGAAGGGCCAGGACATTATTTAAAACTCTTGATTATTTATGGTTTCTTCATCACAAGATACAACTAAATAACTTCATATCCTCCACAAATAAATTGGGTTTAACCTAAGAACTTCTTAAGTATCCCTGCATTAGGTGGCAGCCAGAGTTTGAATCTACCGGTACTTGGTACTTAAATTTAATTTTACTAGTATTACAAAAAACTCACTGTAACTTAAAATGAAGCAATGGGATCACTTCTAGCCATGTGAGAAAAAGCCACTGCACATACATTTAGCTTCATATTGGCTTACACTTGTGGGACTACTATGGATCACATTCACCTACCTTATGCCCTGCAATACAGCAGCCAAGCATTTGTGCAGCTTTATGAGGAAATGGTTCCTGTTGCAAGATAACCCAGTAACAAACAAAAAAGTTATTTTCATTATTTTTCCATCTCGAACAGCTCCTAGTTGACCACATCACTGCAAAAGCTAAAACTGGCACAGTGCAGACAAGAATGTGAAGGAAGCTGCTTAGGATACTGCTGCAACACAGAAAACTGCATTCTCTGGAAAAACTACCATAGAATTCAAAGAACTGTTCTCTTTAATGCTCTACAATGAAAAGTTCAAATTCTTAAACTCATAACTATGTTTCTGTTTTAAAACCACCTTCAAGTTACCAAAATAAAAGAAAAAAATACAATTAAATATTTATTTTGAATCAAAATAAACCTCTTCAACGCATCTGAAAGAATTTTTAAATATTTTCCCCTCTCACACCCACCTCTCTTCGGCTAAACAAGAAAATATTGCTACTATCAGCAAGCATACACTATTACTTCAGTCACCCTACACTTAATCAATTTCTGGCATTAAACTGTCAGCGTTAAACTCTTAATTTCAATGTTGCAAAGTAACAGGAATATTTAAGGAAAGCTTCAGAAACACATTAATGAGAAGATGGTAGGAGTCCTGCTGTTTTACATACAGCTACTCTCCACAGACTTTTTCAAACACGTTTTTCATTAATTCAGGCTGCACATCCACTAAAACCATATATCCATTCAGAGACCTTTGCCTACAGCGTCAGAAAACACAGCAAGATGGCAAGACAGTAGTAAATTGCAATTTGCGTTACTGTATTTCATCTACCATTAGGTTTGTCTTCTGCTCAGAAGCCTAGAAAGCAAACGCAGCTGCAAAAAGAAACCAAGCTGCTTTATGTATGAGACTATTACAGAATCAGAGCTTGTTCAAAAATATCGAGGAGCTCTGAAATTGCTTTGGGCACCTATCTGTGCCAACAGGCAGCATCACTCTGCTGATACACACGCTATCAAATCGTGTTCAGGGCACACATACCCATCACAGAATCACTGAGGTTGGAAAAGACCTTTAACATCAAGTATAACTATAAACCTGACACTGTCAAGTCCACCACTAAACCATGTCCCTAAACACCACATCTACACATCTTTTAAGTACCTCATCCCTGAGGATTCCACCACTTCCCAGGGAAGCCTGCTGTAATGCTTCACAACCCTTTCAATTAAGCAATATTTCCTAATATCCAATCTAAACCTCCCCAGGCACAACTTGAGACCATTTTCTCTTGTCCTATCACTTCTTACTCGGCAGAAGAGACCAGCATCCACCTCACTACAACCTCCTTTCAGTAAGCTGTAATAAGGTCTCACCTCAGCCTCCTTTTCTCCAGGCTAAACAGCCTCAGTTCTCTAAGCTGCTCCTCATTAGACTCGTTCTCCATTTGTTGCCCTTCTCTGGACACACTCCAGCACCTCAATGTCTTTCTTGCAGCAAGGGGTCCAAAAGTGAACACAGTATTTGAGGCGCGGTCTCACCAATGAAGAGTACAGAAGGAGAATCACTTTCCTGCTCCTGCTGGCCACAAAATCTCTGATACAGGCCAAGATGCTGTCGGCATCCTAGGCCATGTGCCCACACTGCTGCCTCTCGTTCAGCCCAGCTGCCGACCCACACGTTCCAAGATGAGAAGGATGCCTCATCCCTGGAGGTGTTCAATGCCAGGTTGGATAGACCTTGGGCAGCCTGATCTAATGGGAGGTGTCCCTGCCCATGGCAAGGGAGTTGGAACTGGATGATCTTTAAGGTCCCTTCCAACCTAAACTATTCTATAAGAAGGACGCCGAAGAAAGCGACACGAGAAGCAGAACCCCAGACCTACACACACACACACATACACACACGCCTCAGCCCCCGGTGCCGGCAGCCCGCCAGGACAGACGGACTCCGAGGACACCGGGCCCCGCCGTGCTCACCACAAGGAGCCGCTACAACACGAGGCTCCCGCAACCCGCGGCGCCGAACGGAAGTGGCTCCCCCTGAGCAGCCCCGAGGACGCAGCGCACGCCCCGCCGCCCTCCCTCTCCCCCGGAGCCTGTGAGGTACCTGCGAGGCCGCCCCGCCGCCTCCCCGCCGCTTGCCGCCCCGGCCAAGAGGCGCCCGCCCAGGCGGCAGGAGCCACCCAGGGCCCACATGGCTCCCGTGGTCCCGTCCCCCGCGCTGCCGGCCGGAAACAGCGGCTGCGCCCAGCGTTCCGCCCGCCCCGCGTTCCGCTCGCCCCACGGTGTCGGGTAGGGCCAGGCTGGTGCAGCCTTTAAGGAGGTGAAGCGCTTCATACTTGCAGAAAGCCGTGTACTCACAAGGTTTGGGGCACAGAGCACAGAGGGCTGGAGCAGCTCTGCTGTGAGAACATCATGAGGTTCCACGAGGCCAAGTGCAAGGTCCTGCACCTGGGTCGGGGCAATCCCCGATTTCAGTACAGGGTAGGGGATGATGCGATTGAGAGCAGCCCTGCAGAGAAGGACTTGGGGGTGCTGGTTGATGAGAAGCTCGACATGAGCCGGCAATGTGCACTCGCAGCCCAGAAGGCCAACTGTATCCTGGGCTGCATCAAAAGAAGTGTGGCGAGCAGGGCGAGGGAAGTAATTCTGCCTCTCTATTCCTCTCTTGTGAGACCTCATCTGGAATACTGTGTCCAGGTCTGGAGTCCTCAATGCAAGAAGCATATGGAGCTGTTGGAACAGGTCTAGAGGAAGGCTACAAAGATGATCGGAGAGCTGGAACACCTTCCCTAGGAAGACAGGCTGAGAGAGTTGGGGTTGTTCAGCCTGGAGAAGAGAAGGCTCAGAGGAGCTCTTATAGCGACCTTCCAGTACCTGAAAGGGGCTACAAGAAAGCTGGAGAGGGACAGTTCGCAAAGGCTTGTAGAGGTAGGACGAGGGACAATGGGTATAAACTGGAGAGGGGCAGATTTAGGCTAAACATAAGGAAGAACTTCTTCACAATGAAGGTGGTAAGGCACTGGCCCAGGTTGCCCGGGGAAGTGGTTGATGCTCCCTCTAGAAGTGTTCAGGGCCAGGATGGATGATGGGGCCTTGGGCAGTCTGGTCTGGTGGGAGGTGTCCCTGCCCATGGCAGGGGTTCTGGAACTGTATAATCTTTAAGGTCCCTTCCAACTCAAACCATTCTATGATTCTACGATTTTGTGGAGGAAACAAAAATACCTGTGTTTATTGAGTTTATGTGTCTACTCAGATGGTTTTCATTATTTCTCACTAAATTGGCTCTGTGTTAGAGACACCAGTTTTGTCCCAGTGGGAGAATGGGTCATCCATGCCAGCCTTCTAAGCCTTACGTATACATTTGTTAATATTTGAGAAATAGATGTAATAGATTCCATGGGTTTAAGTTCCAAAACTAGACTCTTTCTTTACAACTTGTCAGCAGTAAAGATGAGGACAAACCAAACAGGTAGCAGCATCCAGAACTCTGGTGCCATGGCATCGGAAGAATTGGAAAAGGCAAAATGGCTTTCAGGGAGCAAATGGTTTGTCTGTGGTTGGCTGGAGATGGTGGGCCCAGAACACAGGCTTGAACTGCTGGGATCTTGCAAAATGGAAAGGAATGCACACTGCAAGGAAAGCCTTTCCTCCTCTGCTTTAGACAAGTTTCCATGACATCCCCCTTCCAGCTTTTCAGCTTGCACAAGTTAACCATCCCACGAGTGCCAAAATACTCTGCTAAAGACGGGTTGTGCCCCTCCCAGGACACATAAGGCCATCATGTCCCAAAGCCAATCACCCCAACCCTTCGGCTCCAGAAAGCACTTCCATGTTTCTGCAAGGCACTTGCAAGCCAAGTTCTCTATGTGTGTCCCCTCTCTGTCCTGCCTAAATCCGTTGAGGGGAAATGTGAAGTTAAGCCTCAAACAAATTGTCCATTAGTACCTCCACGCCACCGTGGTGCAGGGACAAAAAGTACAGCTTGGCTTAGCAGACATGGGTGCAGGAAGCAGAAATAGCCATGTGGTGGCAATATGCTCATTTTGTGGCTATAAAACCTCCCAGGAAACATTTCAATTACTCCTGCCATGTCCAACTTTTCTGCAGGATCCAAGCAAGAGCAGACCAGACCTGGTAGTCTGCCTGAGAAACGTGGTTGTGAAGAAGAATCCTAAAATGAAAGGTCTGGTTTCAGTCAGCAAGTGGCAACGGCAGGCAGCATGTGGTTTAATGGCACAATAGTTGCAAGGTTCATCACATTAGCCGTTGGATGTATTTCACCAACTGGATTTTTCAACAGCACTGCAGTCCTGCTAAAAAAAATAAAGTCACACAGGTCAAAATTCTTTGGACTAAACAGTAACCTTTAAGTATTTCAGATTATCTGAGATGCCAAACTAACTCACAATCACCAAATGGTTACCATAGAGTCAGCAATTATTTCTACATTAAAGCAATGAAGCAATTTACAATTTGATGTGTTTCTAAAAGCACTTATAACCTAGCCTGCTCGTCCTTAATAATTGCCATATTTTGAAGAATAGTCCCAAACCATTTAAAATGAATGTTTCAACAACATGTAGAACAACATGTAGAAATATCAGCCATATCTGAAGCCTACAATTGAGTAAAAGTGACAGGAAAAAAAAAAAGTACATTTCACTTTCTGATATTTATAATTCATTTTCCTTGGTCTAGGCTTTTTATTTTGGGGAAAAGACTGTGGATCTAAGCTCAAATATGTATGTCTGCATATCTCAATGCACGTAAACACATGTGCAGCTCAGCAGGGATTGCAGGTGAATAGCACTTCCCAGAAACACTGCCTGGTCTGGCGTAATATCTCGAGTATTTCTAATCACTGATATACATTCTAGATAATACTCATTTACCTTTCCACAGGCTGTACAGTGACCTACTGCTTTCACCTGGAATTGCTTCTGAAAAGCCTTTGCAAGCACTTCTGTTAATTCATCATCCAAAGAAGAAATGGGAAAAAGAAAGAAGAAAGGAGTATTGCATAGCTTCAGCTGGGTAAAGTGATATTAACCCTTACTAGAGTGGTTTAAGCCACCGTATTCCACTTCATAATTCTGAAAAGTTAGGACCACAAAAGTGACATCTCAACAGAAATCACTTGTTGATCTGCAGCAAATTTATTATGAATGTCTGTGCAGGTGCGATTTGTAGTACATTCATGTGCAGCAGGTCTTTTATGTGCAAGTAAAGCTGGAGGTTTTAGCAGATGTCTGGAGTACCACTTACTTTGTATCTATATCTCCACAATTATTTGACTATTCAAAGGTAGAAGGCAATCCTTTTTATTTTAGCTGCTATCCAAGACAACAAGTATAACTTTAGATGTAAGGTAGACTGTCATATCTTTATTTTTTAAGTATAAAACAGCTTCAAACCTGTATGGCTTAGTCCTCTTAACACATACGTGAAACTCAGTGGGGAACTTTTTATTTTAGGGAAGGCAGTATAGACATTTTTTGTTTGACATTAACTCTTAATTCATGTGTAAGGTACAAAAAGATGGCTACAGGTTTATTTTCCTTCGAGTGCCATTGAAAATAAAGCATGCCAAATACCGCAAACTAATAGGAGACAAAAAAAACCCCTGGATAAATACCTATATCAGGAGTTGGGGCAACTCTCCTGTGGTCAGGTACACACTGTTGTTATTTCGGGGTACTCAATTCCTACAAAAAATCCTTCTTTTACAGACAAAAAGTCTGTTAAATCCTCCTCGGCACAGTTAAGTGGAACCCCAGGCACGCGGGGGTGAAGCCGCCGATGACGCTTTTCGCCCCAGCAGCAGCCGCGGTGCCGCCGCCCCGGCGCTTCCCGGGGACCCAAACCGCGTGTCTCCCGGCCCCGCCTCCCTTGGCCGCTTATAGAGCGCGGAGCGGCGGGGCCGCCCAGGCGGGCGCCGGGGACGCGGTACCGGGCCCGGCGGCGGGAGCGGGGCTGAGCGCGGCCTCCGGGCCTGCCCGCGCCTCGGGATCGGGGGTGTGGGGTGTCGGGGCTCGGAGTGCGGGGCTCAGGGTGCGGGGATCGGGACGCGGGGGTAGAAGCGGGGCTCGGGGATGCCCGGCGTCCCGGGATGTGCGGGGGCTCGGGGCTTGGAGCCCCGGGACGTGGGGGGTGCGGCGATCGGAGGTGCTCGGCGCCGCGGGACGCGGGGGAGTGCGGGGCTCGAGGATGCGGGCGGCCCGGGATGTCGGGGCTGCGGGGCTCGGCGCCCGGAGCTCAGCGTGCGGGGCGTGGGGCTCGGCGGGGTGCGGGGATCAGGGGTGTTTAGTCCCGGGACGTGCGGGGGCTCGGGGTGCGGGGCTTGGGACCCCTGGACGTGGGGTAGGGGGCTCAGGGTGCGGAGCTGGGGGCTCGGCGTGGTGCGGGGCTCGGGGATGCTCGGTGTCGAGCGATGTGCGGAGGTTCGGGGTTCGAGGCTCGGAGCCCCGGGGCGTGGAGGTGGCTTGGGGAGAGGGGCTCGAGGCTCAGGGCCCTCGGGCGTGTGGGGGTGCGGGTCTCGGCGCCCTGGAGCTCAGGGTGCGGGGCTGGGGGCGCTCTGGGATGAGGGGGGTTGGGGCTCGGAGTGTGGGGATTGGCACCCCAGGACACGAGAAGGGCTCAGGGTGCGGAGTTTGGGCTCTGCGGGGCTCGAGGATGCTCGGCGCCCCGGGACGCAGGGCTGGCGGGCTGCCAGCGCGGGACATCTCTGCGGGCTGTGGGTGCACCCTCGGCCCGTTCTCCTTCAGGGCCGAGTGCACCGCGCAGGCTCCACTCATGCTCAGGCACTGGTGCTGTATCTCCACGATTATATGACTATTCAAAAGTAGTAAATGCTCCTTTTTATTTTAGCCACTATCCAAGATATCAAGCATAACTTTATACCTTTAGATGTAAGGTATATATAAGACTGCTATATCTGGGTCCCCCATTGCAAGGAGGATGTTGAGGCTCTGGAGCGTGTCCAGAGAAGAGCAACGAAGCTGGTGAGGGGCTGGAGAACAAGTTTTATGAGGAGCGGCTGAGAGAACTGGGGTTGCTTAGCCTTGAGAAGAGGAGGCTGAGGGGAGACCTTATTGCTCTCTACAACTGCCTGAAAGCAAGTTGTAGAGAGGAGAGGGCTCACCTCTTCTCGCAGGTGACAAGGGACAGGACAAGGGGGAATGGCCTCAAGTTGAGCCAGGAGAGGTTCAGACTGGATATCAGGAAAGAATTTTTCACAGAAAGGGTCATGGGACACTGGCACAGGCTGCCCAGGGAGGTGATTGAGTCACCATCCATGGAGGTATTTAAAAGATGGGTAGACGAGTTGCTCAGGGACATGGTTTAGTGGCAGATAGGAATGGTTGGACTTCATGATCCAAGAGGTCTTTTCCAACTTGGTGATTCTATGATCTTTCTTTTTGCAATATAAAACTGCCTCAAACCTGTACAGCTCAGTCACATACGTGACAGTCACATATGTGAAACTCAATGGGGAATTTTGTATTTTAAGGAAGGGGGTATAATCATTTTTGTTTGACAGTAACTATCAATTCAGCTGTACAGTACAAAAAGATGATCATAGGTTAATTTTCCTTCTTCTGCATTGTTTGAATGACATTGAAAAAAATGTGCCAAATACCACCTGGGCATGACACACCAGTCCCTGAGCACGAGTGCAGCTCGCCTGGGGGAGCCAGATGAGGGCTGCTCCTGGCAAGCTCCTGTGAGGAGCAGGGCTGCCTTTGGGTGCTAAATATTTACTCGGTGTTTGTTCTTTGTTCCCTGTATTGGCAGGGAGTAACGTCTGGGGCCGTGTGGGACTTGTTCCACTAACCCACACTTCTGTGTTCCCAGGTTTGGGACTTGGATTCACTTTGGAAGTAACAGAGTTGTTGCATTGCTGTATCTGCAAGCGGCTTTTAAACTGCTGGTGTTACAAAGAGGAAAATAATTGGAGGGAAGGTATGTGTATGTATAATACCACCATAGTTTTTACTAAGTCTTTAATCTTCTGAAAGTGGCAGTGTGCTTCAACGGATCAGGAAACTAAACTTCCTTGGCTCTTAAAACTTCCATATTTGTATAGATATCTGTATATTTTTATTCTGTGGCCCAGCTCTTGGTGGGTATCTGTGGGTGATTTGGTGTGAGCTGCCTTTGGGGACTGGCACAAGAGATTAAGCACTGAGCGTGACGTAAGCAGTGTATGTTTTACTGAATGTGGACAATTGTCACTCTCTAGTAATTCCCTTCCTTCGGAGGCTGTCTCCATGACCTGTTGTTCTTTCCTTCCCCTAAATGAGAAAGAAAACTGCAGAGTGCTATGTGAACACTAATGAGGTCTAGAGGATAATGAAGTGTAACTTGGTCTTGGAGCCTCTGTTTTGAAATGTTACTTAGTATACTGTGCTGTCAGTAGTGAAATGGTTCAAATGTGTAACAGCAATTTAGAAATAGCGATGTATTTGTGTAATTTATTATGAGAGTAGTGACCATTTTTTTAAAACCGATTACATAAGATTCCTGCGACACATCTTGAAGAGACAGGACGTGAACTTACTGAGTGACACTATTTGGCCTACTGGGTTTTCTTTAGGCTTCAGGAATGATGAATCTGTTGAGACAGGCTTTCTCAAGGCCTTTCTTATATGCAAGTGTCTGTGCTTATAATATAAAAGTTGTAAAAAGGGTGTGGTTCATACAGTGTGCAGTTTTTAAATTATTCTTTCAATGTAGCCTACTGCAAATAGTTTCCCATTCATATTGCTCCAAAATGTGTTCTGGAAGACAACAGGCCTCAAAATAAGTATTACAGTAGGTAGAAGAGTGAAAAAAAATCTGTTTACTGATGTGCTGTGTTTGAATTCAGGCTTAAAAATCAATGAAGGGCTGATTCATGTGTGCGTTTGTGTGTTTTTTAAGACTAATGGAAGTTTTTTTGACAGCACTGCCAGCCAAATGCCTAGATCAGCGACACAGTTCTGAAACTGTGTGAGCTCTTTGGCTCAGTGATTTTACTCCAAATAAGCAAGCTTGTTTTAATTGCTTGCCCTGTGAATGTACCTTGCTGCAAACTTGAGAACTGAATTCATTTGAATGTTTTATTTGAAAATGTCACCTTTATATTTTCTGCTTTCCTGCTGCCTTCCTGAGAGATGAGGTGTAATTTTTATTTATAATATGCTGGTATGTGTTGGGGACTTGCACTGGGAACATGACAGCCAAACACAGTTCTAGATGTTCATATTCACAGTCATTCCTTTTCTGCTCTTATCTTGAGATAGCCATGTAGAAATACCTAATGTGCCTCTGTCATCATGAACACTATTTCCTTAGCTGCTGTTCACCATGAGGAGCACAGTTCTCTGGTTTGCTTTGTAGCTGAGGAGCTGGGATGGGGGCAGGGAGAGGAGTGGTGGTGGGAGAGTATTCCTGCCATCTAGCCGTAGGAACCTGATGGAGACTGTGCTTCTATTATCAGTAGAAAAGTACTGCTCAACACCGTTCCCTGGAGATACCCTTTGTCTTCATTTGAGAGATCCAGGGAGACTTAGTAGCTGGAAAACCCAAGTAATCTGAAGCTAGGCAGTGATACTCCAGAGGACTTACCTAATGCCGCAAAACAAGTCAGTAAAAATATAAATGTGCTATGTCTCAGTCCTGGGGACAAGCATTCCCTCTCAAATATTTAAAGCAAGCTAAATGGGAGAGTGGAAGTGAAAGCATTTATATGATGCTTTTGACCGTCAAGAATTACTATTGTAAATCCTGTGTGCTTCATCTTTCTCTTCCCTCAGGAGGCAAGTATCTCAACATCTGCCAGGAGACAGGATACTTTACTCTGAAGTAACTGGTAAACAAGTGTGAAGCATGAGGATCAACTCTGCAATTCAGGCTGCTATTGACCTCACAGCGGGAGCTGCAGGTAATGCTGGAGAGAATTTCTGAGGGAAGATTTCAAGCTTTAACAAATGCAAAAGCAGTTTCCCTATAAAAAGCCTTGCCTTCTGTATTTCAAGGATATGGAGGTGAAGCAGCTGACTGCAGCCAGCGTTGCAACTGCCTCACTGTTGCTCTTCCTTAGTGAAACCTTTGCCAAACAGTGAACATGTACCCCTTGTTTCAGACTTTTTCCAAACGAAGGTTTACGTTTCAGTACTAGTTCTCATGCTTAGGTGAGTTTAAGAATCAGTCACAAGTAGAGTTTTGGAATGAACTTGAACAGTGTGTGAGAGACTGAACTGCTGCTTTTGTCACAGGATCCCTCTCTAATTGAAAAGGGCCAGAGGCTGTCTGAAGGGTTATTTGCTCAGAAAACATCCCAGTGTGAATCTTTTAAAGCTGAGAAGCTCAGTAGTAGGACTGATGATGATGAATTTGGTTAACTAACCTCCACTTCGATGTAGTCAGTGCTGTGAAGGTTTGATGGACTAGTTGTGGCAGTCACAAATGTTGAAACAGTTCCATTGTCTCACCTACATTACCGTTTTGGTAATGTCTGTGGCTGAAGGATTAATCAGTTTTTAGTTCTACCAGGGAAAAGGAGGAAAAGGAGTCCTTCTGACATTTATAAGCTGGCAATCTTTATATAGAAAAGGTGGGGAGAAAGATTTGTCTAATATAGTGTTGAAACCGGTTTAAACCATTTCATGCTTTTTTTTCCCCTATACAGTAGCTATTACAATCCATCCCTTTGTGATGGTGCTAGTGCTGTGGATGTGACAGTATAAATGATGTTAAGTGCGTTCAAGGGTAGTTATTTGAGCTCATTTATCAGAGTGGAGTTAACCTTAGTGCAGTGAGAAAGCAAGGGTAACAGATATTATGAGACTAAAGTGGCATCTTTAAGTATTTCATCTGCCACTACATTTTGCTCAGTGAATACCTGCTTTGTTAGCCTTTGCAGAATAGGTTGTTGACTAGACAACATCCTCTTTCCCTGCAAGCGAAGGTTTCTATTGCTCCTTAATTACCTTAGCAAAATTAGGTTTCT
The DNA here is from genome assembly GCF_017976375.1 of Cuculus canorus. Lineage (NCBI taxonomy): Eukaryota > Metazoa > Chordata > Aves > Cuculiformes > Cuculidae > Cuculus > Cuculus canorus. The sequence goes on from NC_071401.1 coordinate 27,890,425, forward strand.
GTTAGTCTGTTCATTCTCCTTGGTTTTGGGTCCTCTATAAAGAGTAGCTATTTAATCTGTTTCCCAAAGTATCAACTTAATATCTGTGCAGTTCTTGAGGGTTTTGCGGGCCTTCTCATATGCTTAAATGAGAGGTGTGATTGCTTTCCTTCCTGGTACTTCAGCTCAGGAATGTTACTGTTAACATCTGGGGCAGTGGAGCACTGGCTTAGGAAGTTGTCTTTTGAGTTGAAGCCTGGTGTGTCTCATCTTGGCCTACTAGAAGAGGTGGAAACTAGCGTTAGCTTAGAAATCCTTTGCTTGGTGATACTGTTTCATACCCACATTTAGGCCGAACGGGCTTGCACTTGAGGTTTGCCTGCTTTTTGCAGTAAAGCTTAGAGGATCTTACAACTACTTATGCTGTTTTCTTCTCTGGTGTAGTTTTCCTTCCTTCAGATAAGATGAAGGCATTCAGACATTCTTTAACATGACTTCAGTAACCCTAAATCATTGCTCTTTTTCTTTGCTACTTCTGTTGTAGTAGATAGTTTTACTGTTCCTCTACTACTTATTTTCCATACGCTTTCCTCATACTTGCTTTGTATTGCCTGTGTTCATTGGTGGTACTCATTTCTGTGTTACATATGTTTCTGCACCCTTTAGTAAGGGTATTTAACTAGGCAGACAGCTCGTTCCTCCAGCAAATGTGTAGCCTGGCTTTACCTTCCTCTCCAGATAGTCGTGACTAGCTGATAAGTAATGACATATCGGGGCAAGTAAAATCTGAACAAGAATAACTCAATTAGCTGCCTGTGGGTCGTAGTGCTTCGCCTAGGATCTGAGCAACCTCTAATCACTTCTTTGATTCATCAGGACTCTTCCACACCATTGCTGTGTTGTTATTGGGACTGAGTTTGTCTAAATGTTCGAGCAGGTTGACTTTTTCATTTTTCTGGGTTTGGTTTTGTTATTTTTATTTTAGACTCCTTACTGCTAGCCAGAATAATTATTTTATTTCTTTAATATTCTAGTCTCTGTCTTTACTTTGAGGCTTACAGATTTCGTGGCTTTAGTTTACTGAGCTTGTTGCACCACCTCCAGTGACAGCATAAGGAGACCCCTTTCTCTTTTCGGAACAGCTGTTCACAGTCAACTCCCAAGTTTTTCAGCTTTGCATTCCCAAGACGGTTCCTGGTTTTCTTGGGCTTCTTCAAACAACCATTATTTTACTACATTTGAATGTTTTAGCTCTACCTTTACACAGGAACCTAGCATTTGTCCTGTAGATTAATTTCTACCTGACTTGCCTGCAAGTAGCATTGGCCGAGCCTTTTCAGCTCTGCTTTTCATCTGAGGCTTACATGGATGTTACTGGTGTGAGCCAGCTTGGTTTTCTCTCAGAGCAAGAAACTCTTCACACTTCCTTGCATGATCTGCTCTGAAACTTTTAATGATCCATCTGGTTGAGAAATGGGAGTTAGGATCTTTAGTTCCTCTTCTGAAGTGCTTCTTTGTAGAGGAGCAACAACACATAACAAATACGTTTGCAAAGAGTAAGATCACTTGAAAATCACCTTGGTTAGAGGAACACTTTATTCTCTACTCTCCACTTACAGGAAAAATAACTAATCTTAATTGGATTCCACATTTGTTTCTATTTTAGTTTCTCTACACTATCTGCATTTACAGGTAATTATTTCAGTTTCATTCCTGAAAACACATCTTGTTAACTTGCCCTCTTTAAGGTGTATATATGTCAGTTTTGCTTTGGTTAAAGAACAGCTTCTGTTTTAGGATGGTGGTTCTTTCTTGCTGCAAAACCAAAACCATAAAGTTTATATAAGGTACACCTATCATATGCTTCCTGTTAGGTATTGGCTTCTAATAGATTGCTGTCAGCGTATGCTGGTATTTCTTGCTGAAAAAGTGATGTTAGCTCTTTCTGCAAGAGCTGAATTGAGTTAAATCTGGTCAAAGAACACTGCAGTGTGGGCAAAGTGGTTTATTGAGGACAGTGATGGAAATATCTCACAAGTTTTCAGGGTACTGACCTTGCAGTTCAGCTGGGAAAAGATAACACATTGAGAAACTTTGCCCTTTTGCCCTTTTTCAGCTTATCCTGGACACTTTCTTCCAGTTTGTTGGAATAAATGTAAATAAGAATCATCTGGATTTTCAAAGTAGAGAGCTTGAGTCTTTAGTTACCAATTTATAATGCATCATCAGTTTTAGCACTCTCAACAGTATTCCTCTTGTCCTGGGGGAATCTTTATCTCGCTTGATTACAAGTCTTTGGGTTTTTGTTATTATTTCAATGTAAAATCAGATGGCTTCTGATTAATAAACAAGGGAAATTGTTGCTTAACTTATAACACAAGGGACTTGACTGCAGAACAATACCTTTAATTTGGTACCTGTTTATGTAAGTGAACTGATTATTTAGGCGCTTGCTTTTAGTAAGGTAAAGAAATGTTTGATGAGAATCAAGCTGTTACTGCTGTTATGCGTGTTTGGGTTTTTTTCTTCAGGCAACTAAAATCACCACTGATAATTGGTGCCATTTTAATAAAATCAGTGCGGTTGTCCTTTCCTGTGGAGAATTCTTTAATCTTTGCTTTCTGCGTGATTTTCTTAATAGTGCTGTTCATGTATAGGCATTTCAGTTGTGATGACCTTAAGCTGTCCTCTCACATTCCCCTGCTTGCTTAGGTGGGACAGCATGCGTGGTGACTGGCCAGCCCTTTGACACTGCAAAGGTGAAGATGCAGACGTTCCCCGACATGTACAAAGGAATTGTTGACTGTTTTGTGAAAACCTATAAGCAAGTGGGGTTGCGAGGCTTCTACAAGGGAACCACACCAGCACTCGTAGCTAACATCGCAGAGAACTCCGTCCTGTTCATGTGCTATGGATTTTGCCAACAAATTGTGAGGAAAATTGTTGGAGTAGACAGAAAAACAAAGCTCAGGTTAGTAATAGAATTCTGTTTCATATTTTAAAACAAATAAAAATTCATGCAACTGCTACTTGAAAAGACTGTACTGTGAGGGTGCAACCAATGTCCCAGGCCCCCCTCTGCCAATATGAATTGTAGTAAGTTTTGGAATACAGACCTTTGTGCTAGGATAAGGCGTCTAACTACAACAGAGCCATCTCCTTGTCTCGGAGCTGGCTGGTTTAGATAATCACAACTTAAATGGAATATTCAAGACCTGGAACAAAAGGGACTGAGCACTGCAACACCTGACAGTTGGAATTGCCTTGATCTCTACATTGGTCTGAATTTGCAGCAGAGGTAATGGTTCCCCTTACAGGAAGGCATCCTAAGGGGAAGGGACACTTTTCTAATACTGCTTTGTTTTTTAAATTTATTTAAGTTTCAAAAGCTTGAAGGTAACAGTGGTTAGACCAAGGGTCTAATTTTGTGCCATGTATTGTCTGTTAGCAATAAGTGTGCCCAAGGAATGAGAAAGAAGAGAAAGTGTTTAATGTTTACTCTTAGTCCTCTGCCAGACTGTGTTCTTAGTTCAGAGAATTTCTTGAGCCTAGTATGATCAGTCAGTGATTTCAGATCTCTTTTGAAGCACTTTTCCAGCCTCCCCTCAAATTCTTGTAAGTTCCTTGCATCTGCAGTACACTTTAGCAGGGAGTTCTGCAGGTGGTAATGATTAATTCTATAACTGGAAGAGGCAGTTGGTCCTTAGCCACTGTCTCTATGCCACTTTTTGTGGACTTTTTATCCATTTTTATCCATTTATCCAGACTTGTGGACTTCTATCCATTTTTCCACACCCCTTTTCCCCACCTGAGTCCTTTTATAGGTGGAGGGATCCCAGCCCTGCTACTCAGCAAGCGCTCAGGAGCTGTTCCTTTTAACTGTCCTTTTGGTCTTTCTCTGAGACTCTTTTAGTTCTAATGCATCTGGGTTTTAGCTCATGAGACCAGAGTGGTGCAGAGTACTCAGGGTGTGAGCAAGTTGTGGATTTATGCACTGGCATAATGATCCTAATCTCTTTCTAGCTAGGATGGCTTTTCTCCAGGTACATCACTTGAGAGCTGTCAGTGGTCCAGCAGTCACAGTGTTATGTGTTTCTCAAGGTATGGCTTCTGTGCAGTGTTGAGAGTAGCTGCACCTTCTCCTCCCATTATGCTGCCCCACAGTGTGCAAAAGACCTCCTACTGTCCTAACTTCATTCATTCAAAGAGTAACACAAGGTTAACCTCATCCAGCTTTTATTAATAACTTTGGTTTGCCTCTGTCATGTCTGTTTCCAAGTGGAAGTCGCTGGAGAGACCATGATTCTGCATTTGAGATCTCTGACATGATGTGGGTAGCCACCTAATTGCAAGACAAGTATCTAAAAGTTGCATTATGGGAGATGTTCCGTTGTCACATGTCAAGATGAGCTGATCTTAAGACTGAGGCCTGCTATGAGGAATATGAAGTGACAAAGAAACATATTATTTCCTCTCTACTAGCATTGTATTTCACTGTTTTCTGGTAGGTGGGACCTCTCAGCTGAGACAGAATTGTTACCACCATTTTGAATTCTTTCTTAGATGAGGGATTTTTCTGCTTGCTCAGCTTACAAACCCCTTATCTTTTTCTATCTGCTAAAATGTAGACCTAGCAACAGCATGCTTCACTTCTTAACCACCTTTTGTCATCCTCCTGGAAGAAAAGCCGAAGACCTGTAGAGGTCCTAGCATCATCTCTTTGGTGACTGACACAGCATGTTTAGGGTGTGTGTAGGGTGAGTAGTACAAGAAACTTTCAAACAGTATATGCAGGTGTACTACTCCGCATCTTTGGAGTAGGATACAGAATGGCAATGTTATATGAATATATATAGCAATAACAAATGCCTCTAGCATCTGACCCTTCTTCCCTTGGTCAGTTACTGATGCTTTTCAGATCCAGGATGGCTGTGTATTTCATTGTTGATTGAAGAGCAAATAGTGTGACTGCATGGCTGTACTAGGACAAAATACTAAAGGATTTAAGTTCACTTAAAAGATTTCTCCTCTAGTGCTACTCCCTTGTTCTCCTCATTTGGATCATGCTGAGGGCATCTTATGAGGTGTACCTATGAGAGAATTGTACTGACACAGTCTGCAGTGGTGCCCTGAGTGGTCTGTCCAGGATGTATCTACCCATTCTCCTTGTGGAAGAGTCAAGAAGCCTTTGTAGTGTGCTGTAGGTGAGGGAAGAAACCCTGATGGTGCGGTTGTCCATCAGACATGACAAATGAACTATAATAGCCCTTATTGCCTCTGCTGTTTAAAAACTGTCATACTGTCTTAGCCTAAAGAAGAAAACCTGTGAAGTGGCAAACTGAAGTGACAGTTTTTCTTACCTGTCCCTAAGCAATTGCTTGTCACTTTTTCATTATTGTCTGGTGTTTAAGATTTCTCAGAGCCAGCTTTTGGGTTTGCCTTAAGTTACCTTTTCAGTAATGCCTTTAAACAGCTTGGAACTAAAATTGCCTACTCTGCCTGTGTTTAGGGGATACTGTGGTCAGTGTGTGACGCATTGCAAAATAGTTACAAGGACAGTTACAAACACACACCTTTTCCAGTTAAAGGAATAAATGCCGGTGATGCGTAAGTCATAAAGAAAACAAATGGAGAGGGAAATGCTAACATCTGTTTAGCTTTTAACATCCATTAGTCCAAACAAACTGACTTAATTCCATGCTAAAGTCTAAACTGAGACAACCAAATGGAAAGAGAAGTGCTAAATTCCATTTCTTTAAAGGCCCATTTAGTCCAATCAAAGTGATTTCATTCTATGCCAAAGTCTAAACTGAGAGAACTATTGTCCTGGTTCACCTCAGTTTGACTTTCTCAGTACGTGACTAGTCATCTTCAGCAGGTTACTTTCTTTGAAAAACAAGATAAATGCCTTTTATAGAAGAAGCAGTAGTGTAAGAGTAGAGGATTCTTGATCAAACTCTTCCACCCAGAAAAAATGCTGAATTGGGCATTTTTAGTTGAGAGGGAACTTGAACAGGATTCAAGGCTTATCACTTCTACAGTGAGGTTTGCTCTATTAAAGGCCAAAGCCTAAAGAGTGGCTGTGGTTGATTTTTGTATGTAGAATTTAACATCAATAGGCAAAAGTAGGAAAGATCTGAATTATGGCTAAATCTAGTCCTTTATATACATCTGTTGGAATTCTTTTCGAGTCTGATAGCATCTGAAGGCAAAGGGATCCTGTACACCTTCAGTGCATATTTTTAGGGCCCCACTTCCATGTTTTCTTATCCTTATGTGTAACCCTACTGCCTTGCTCTTTCAAGCTCATCGCTTAATGACTGCAGGACTTAGCCACATTCTGTATTTTTAACTTGGCCTTACGCTGTCTTGAGCTTTATTGGGTTGCACCTCAGATCTCTGTTAAGCCAAGCTTTGTATGCTGCAAGAGGCTTGTGCAGTCAATGTTGCCATTTATTCATTTGTGCATCTTATTCAGTTGCTGCTGCGCAGCCAGTTAGTAATTTCTTCCACATTGACAGTTCTTGTTACATACTCAGATATGACAGTGACAAGCTTTGCTTCATGTCACAACTTTTAGTTCCGTAATACTTGTGCAGGGTGAAAAGTTGTAGCTTTAGTCTCTTACACTACAGGTGGATAAAATTGCTGGTCGGAGGGCAAACATCTCCCTTGTATGGAAAGAATTTCTGTGCATCAGTGAAGTCAGTCTCTGCTGTGCTGACTCCCCAGGCTCTGAAATAAGATAGAAGGTCCAGTTTGTGCTGTTGTGCGGCTCCTGTCCAACACACCAGTGTCTGTAGGAGCCTGGTTAAAGTGTGTCATAAAACAGTACAATCCTGGAGTACTAGCCTTTTGAGTTGTGGCAGTTCAGCAGCCCAAACTTTGCAATATGTGTGGTATCACAGAAAAGTAAATCACAGTTCTGGAATACCATTGAGTCAATGCAGGTAACAGTGCTGCCCTGTTCAGTGGTGTGGTTTGTTTGTGCTCTCTTAGATTCACACGGTTGTGTTTATGGCAGCACATCTGTAGAAAGATTATAGCGCTCTGTTGCGCCTTGGTTTCAGATTTCTAGCATATTCTGATGAAAACCTATATTAATACCGGTAAGGTAAATTTGTGGACACTTTAAGGTCCCTTCCAACCCGAACCAGTCTATGATTTTGACATCTACAGGAGGTGATTATTTTCCTGTTCTCTTTGAGGAAGTAATTAGTATGCAAAAGTTGCCCAGTAAAACAAGCCTATGGAATTTTTTTTTTTAGAAGCCAAGAAAAGGAAGACTTTGCAGTGTTTATTCTGCAGCAATCACTAAATTATAGCAAGAAGGGTAAAGGCTACAGTTTATCTTCTCGGGTGTCAAAAGGATGTATTTGAGTTGTATATGAAGATGGGATGAGCAAGGTCTTTCATCTCCCTAGTTCAAGTAACTGCCCGTTTCCTTTGAGACTCTTTCCTCGAAGACTTATCTGTCAGTTTTTCTTGATGATATTTAGAGTACAGGCTCAGGAAGCTGATTGCTGGTGCAGTGGCTCCACTGCACTAAAGGTCAGTGCCCAAATACCTTCTGCAGTTTCTCTCTTGCAGTGATCTGCAGAACGCCGCTGCGGGCTCCTTTGCCTCTGCCTTTGCCACCCTTGTCCTCTGCCCAACAGAGCTGGTGAAGTGCCGGCTGCAGGCCATGCATGAAATGCAGTTATCAGGAAAGATAATCCAGGGACACAAGTAAGTATACACCCTGCCCACTGTCCCAAACCCCGTTATGTGTATTTATTCTTTTTAATTCTGTACTGGCTCAGTGTCACATTTGTATTGCACTCTTAACCAGTTGTGGCTGGGAGGGTCGCAGCCTGGAGATTTTTCAGGTACTTGAAATGAAGCCCTTCCTTTGAAAGGCTCTTGGCAGGATCTTGTTCTAAGTCTTACTTGAGTCCTGTTGTCTACGCAGTGGATCTAGCCCTTAACTGTAGCTGCAGTTGCTTAATGTTCTGTAACCTTCTTACCTGCCTATGAAGTAGCACTAACTGGATCAACCTCTCTATCAGTACAGTTTGGTCAGTAGTGAAGGGTGTTATTCAAAAGGATGGTCCCCTTGGATTTTACCGTGGTCTGTCAAGCACTTTGCTGCGGGAAGTCCCAGGCTATTTCTTCTTTTTTGGAGGATATGAACTGAGCCGGACCTTCTTCGCCTCTGGGAGATCAAAAGATGAATTAGGTACGTGCCCCTTTTCTTCCAGGTGGATTCTAGCATGCTGTTGTGGGGGACACAGGGGAGGGAGATACACTAATGATGTACAGCAGTTGTAAAATACATCTACAATGAAGGAAGCTGGAAATACAGAATATGGAGGTCTGCATTTTGTACATACATAGTAATGAATTACTGAAGTGACCACTTCCCAGTGAAGCAGGATGTACTGTAGATGGAGAATTAGCAGGGAGCTAACAGTAATATTACAAAACTACTTAAATACCTGACTCCACAGCATAACACAACTCTGAACTGTTTCATTTCAGTGGCTGTTCAGAGTGATTTTGACGTCTTTAGCTGTATTCTCTTGAACAGTCTGTTCAAGTGCATGCTGTATGCTGCAAGTTGTCATTGCAATGATAGTAAGACAACATTGAGATTGAAAACTAGACATGAAAAAATGAGGACATCCTAGAATAAAGATTGCTTGTCGTCTGTTGAAAGACTGCACAATCATACATTGTCTTGCTGGGAGCCAGGATTTCAGCAGCATGCATTCTGGTCTTTGTTGCTGCCACATGTTTGTGAACATCTGATCTGAAACACAGTGGGGTTGCATAATGAAAAATGACTGATCACAAAGTAACTTATCATAGAATGGTTTGGATTGGAAGGGACCTTTAAAGGTCATCTAGTCCACTCCCCCTGCAGTGAACAGGAAAAGCTTCAATGAGATCAGGTTCCTGTACCAAATAAATCTCTGGAGGTGATTAGTGACAAGATGCAATGTTATGCTAAACCATTTCACAATTAGCATTGGAAAGTGATTACAAGTGTGAAAGGAGTGGAGTTAATTTAGTTAAAACAGTCAAAACAGAATTTTGAGTTATTCTTTTTCAGCATGGCCAATAATCTGCAAGGCACTCCTTATAACCTTTGAGCTTCTGGTTAGACTTGCAACTTAACCAGTAGCTTAAAATTAACTCAAAGGTTTGTTGCGGAGCAAAAACTGCTCATTTGTCATAAGCAGGTTCCTCTGTTTTCTTTCTGACTTCTGTAGATGAAATAATGTGACACTTACATTGGTGAATATTTTGTGATGTGTATAAAAGCTTATTTCTTAACTTCAGGTCCCATTCCTTTGCTACTAAGTGGAGGTTTTGGAGGCAGCTGTCTGTGGATTGCTGTGTATCCTGTGGACTGTGTTAAATCTAGAATTCAGGTTCTTTCAATGGCTGGAAAACAGGCAGGCTTTATGGGAACATTTGTAACTGTTGTGAGAACTGAAGGTGAGTATGCAGCAGATCAGCTGAATCTTTAGGATATAGTTTGAAATCTATACCATCCAGTACCAAAAATTGCTTAAGAAATCTAGTGCACTGCTAACGTGTTAGAGAGACAATAAGAGTTTCTAACAAATATGGCTGCTTTGTGTAGTCTGGAAAGCTTAGAATCTAGTGCATCTGCCATGCCTCTTTGTTCAGGAGACAACTCACTTAAAACTAATAAAAGCTCAGTGTGCATTAAAAGCAGATAAAGGAATGAACTCCACTACCATGACCAAACCTATACATGAAAACTGAAGGAACTGTTTAAGATCAGTATGGAAATTTTCTTCACCTCTAGAAGTTAATATACGTCTGACTGAGGGCAGTTTGTTAAATTGGTCTTATCTACCCAGCCAGCTTGGGGCCCATCTACTTCAGTGTCTCTTATCTGGAAAAGGCCTGCACTGGGCAATTCAGAAGATAGAATAATGGCAGTACATGGCAGCAGATGTGAATTCTGGCCCTCTTACCAGGGAAGATACCCCTCAGAGCAGTAGTCTGTCTTAGGGCACAGCTCCAACATAGTCCTGCTGTTCTTTCTGCCCCCTTGCCAGCTGTGATGCTGCAGCTGTTAACATCCTCAGGTGACAAAGGAAGCCTTCTGAATACTGTCATATCTGAAATAAGCACTTAAATGGTTAAACTTGTGTTACAACTTCATATACTCCCTCTATATCAGTATCTGGCAATGTCCAGTAACACTGCAGTGAGCTTGTACACCAGTGAGTTCAGCTCTGTGTGTGCGTGCCCCCCTAAGCAGAAGCTTCAGTATCCTTTGAAGGCAAAAGCACGGTTATTGATACAGATACAGGTGGGCATTTTAATAAATTGCTAACTGGATCCAATTTCATTTCCAGGTGTACTTGCCTTGTATTCTGGACTAAAGCCAACTATGATCCGAGCATTCCTGGCCAATGGGGCACTGTTCCTTGCCTATGAGTACAGCCGGAAACTTATGATGAAACAAATAGATTCTTACTGATGCCCACTAGCAGGTGGAGAACAAAAGGTCATTTAAGGATGACTCAAATAAATGATCAAAACCATTTAGATCATATCATGGTCTGAGCAGGGCCAAATCAGTGACCCTAATTTTAGGAACTCAACTCCTCTTTAGGATTTGTAACTTTTTTAATTCACATGATTTTATAGAGATGTGTACATGATGCTTGAATTGGACCATCAGAACTATCTCCATCTTCCAGATTCTGCACTAGCCACACTGCATGTCAAATGTATTTTCCTGATCTGTAATGGTGCTAAAAAGAGTTATGTTGACTGGTTAGGGTTTAATGTAACATGCAGCAGTAGACTGATTTGTTTGAGACAAAGCACTATTTTAAAACCCATGCTGTGGTGATGAACTTTCCCTGTTGTTGCTGGCAAGTGTCTGACTCAAAATAATCAGTTTGTCTAATCTGACTTATACATATCCCTCAGCTAGACCCCTGTCCTCCAGCTCCCTTCTGCTTTGTGACTTTCCAAGGTCATGGCAATGGGTGTCTGACGTGTGTAGGAAGTGCTCACCCACTACCTTATATGACTTAGAGCTGAGATATGCCTGCATTTGAGACTAAAACATATGGTTACTGGGTTTAAAGAGTCCATGCAGTATTTTATTATTCTCTAAACCATCTGACAAGTGCTAGAGTGCACTAAACACTTAATGTAAAGGAGGGTGCTGGAAATAGCTGCTGGCTGCAGCTTTGCACAGCCTCTTGTTTGGGTCACCTTGGCAGGAGTGAGTCCAAGTGCTTGAAGGACAGGAAGCTGAAGAGGAGTAGAAAGCCAGAACAGAGTTCTTAAAGACAACTGACACCATGGTCCATGGAGCGTAGCATGCACTTACTCGGGCTGGAGTACTGCCACTTGCTGTGTCTGTTCAGCTGAGTGGAAAAAGCTCATGTGACTGGATAGTTCATAGCACCTTCAGGCCTGGAGGGCATGCCTGCTTCGTCATGTTACTTGATTAAACATGCAGTTAGTCAGTATTATCCAAAATGACTCAATAACACCTATTTCTAGATGCCCCTTGTACTTTTAAAGTAGGATGTTCTTTATAGAAGCATACACTGCCTTGTAAGAAGCAGCTACTGCCTGTCCTGGGAGAAGGCAAAGCAGGTCTCAGTACAGAACAACTCATGACTCAGGCCCGGATCCGTACAGAGGAATGTTGTCTACATGCTGTAAGTGACAACCACCCACCCTTCTCAGGGGCACAGACAGGATGTCCTCTGGGGTTAGCGGAGGTCTTTTACCCACCACAATCATCAGAGATACATAGCAATTAGCAACTTGTCACAGCAACTACATCTTGTGAGTGACTTAACAACAGTCAGAGCTGGAACAGCTCAGTTTTGCCTGTTGCAGCTTCCATTTCAGACCCCAGACACAGGAAAATGCTTTAGGCATACGTGAAAGCATCTCGGTACCTGCAGCCTCTTGCAGTACACTTATACTGCCTATTCCACTGTACTATTTGATGAAAGGTGGTTGCTGCAGTTCCACAAACTCTTCACGTACAGGAAATGTTCATCTCCCTTTCATACACCATGAGAAAAAGCAGTTAAAGCAGGGTGTGGCTGAAGAGCCTTCAGCATCTGGTGCACCATTTTACCTTCACTGAGCAGTACGCTAGGGGCAGTAATACCATGCCTAGTCAGTACTTTGAAAGGAATTTATGCCAAATGTTTAATTCAGGTACAAGGGTGAGGCTTTAGAGTTATTAGACTTCCCCTTCTTTTGAGAATTGTCTACCCAAGAAAAACAGTATATTTGTATTTGTTTGTAATAGTTATGAAAAGGTAAAGACTGACTTCACATCAGTGGAGTAATTCAATCTATTTCTTAGATTTGTCTTTGCTTTCATTTTTTAAAGCTGATTGTTGCTGTTTTTAATACAAAAGTTGAAGCTTCAAGAGAAGCAGGATATTTAGAACTGAACCTACAGCAAGGAGCTGGTGGCTGAAACAGACGTGCACTTTGAGTTTACCTTCTGAAGTTGATGTAAGCAGTAATTTTTCCATTCACAACTGCTTAAGCTGTACATGTACCAGTTGTTCAGCTCAGGACATTATATGTTGGTATGAGAATTCATGGGAATAAAGTCCGATTTGATTAATTGAGTTCCTGGCTGTTGTTTATGCAACAACACTTACCCAGCTTCTCTAACTGAGGAACAAAGAGGTTGAAGTCACCACCCATCCAGAAATAAAGGTGACTTTTCATAATCAGTAGATATATGAAGCTCTCAAAACCAAAGGGAAGGTGCTACCTATAAGAAAGTGCTGTGAAACAATGGTAGATTTTACACATTTTACCACTGAAAATAAAGCCCATCGTTTAGTCCTTGGCTTGGTACTTTCTTAGTACCAAAGTCAGTTCTAATATTAGGACTCAGCTCAAATTCCAAATTTCTAGATTGTTGATTACTATAATACATGCACTAAGGGTAAGTTTCCTGCCAGAAGAATACCAGGAGTCCAGCACAGTCACCTGACTTCCATCTGTGTAACAGACGGGTATCTGCTACCCTGAAGCCAGAGAAGGTCACTGCTGCAGAGAGGTTAGGAACTCATTACCATCTTCTCAGCAGTGGTGCTTGGATCTCTGAAGACAGATGCAGTATCTCCCTCATACAGCTATTTTGTTACTCATCTCTGCTTATACAATAGTTTTAACTTAACTGAATGCTTCAGCTAGAAAAATCTGACTCTTGCAGTTACAGCCTTCATTGCTGCTGCTCCATGAGGAGATAAGCTTACTTCATAAGCAGAAAGAAGGTTCACCTTCTTCGCCCTGCAAGTGATTAGAAAGGGCATCCTAGGACAGTGATATCCAATTGCCAGAGCTGAGCCAAAAGGAACTTGGTCATCAGCCACTTCTAGCTACGCTGCATCCCACTCCAGCTCCCAGTACATTCAGTGCCTGCTTGCTCCAGCGCCCTCTAGTGAGAGAACTGCGCTGTCACTTCTGTGTAAACGGGTACCTGTTCCTTTTTTTAAGCCAGAGATTCAGGGGTTGCAATAACTTCCCTTCCACCCCTTAACCCTGACGAGCAGTTTACTCAGTTTATGTGCGATAACACGTGCAGCCTCTGAAGCAACGCTACAGCTTAGGGAACACCATTGCAGAAGCTGAACGTGAGCTGGCAGCAAAAGCTAGGCTGCAAGAGCAGGTTCCGGAGCCCACAAATCAGACAGCCCTGGCCCTCCCACTCCTACTCCTCACACCTGCCAGGGATCTGGAATACCACATCCAATTTCATGTTCCCCATTACAAGCAAGGCAGTGAGATACCAGAGCAATTCAAGGAGAGGGCAACCAGGACAGATGGTGGAGAGAACTGGGGTTGTTCACCCATAAAAAGAAGCCATCTAGAGATCTTACTGGTGTCTACAGTTAGTTCATTCATGGGAGGACACAGGAAATAGAGGGAGATGCAGGGGCAGGACAAGAGTCATAGCCACAACTTGGAACATGGAAAATTCCAACATGGAAGGAAAAGTAGTTACAAAATTAAAGCTTGCGTGAAATTCTGGTCCTTGGAGAGGACAACGAGGTTGTGCAAGCCTGCTCTAGCTGGCTCTCATTTGTGCAGGAGCTTGAACTATATGAACTCCAGCTACTTCTGTTCACAATATTTAAGTGACCCAGGCTCCCTCTATCCTGCACCTAGACCTGCAAACAATTGCTGGAACACTGTTCTTTAAGATAGGCTTCAACCTCCACACTTTAAATACAGTGCTGATAGAAGCAGCTTCCAACTTTGTAGGAGTTTCCAACAGCCCAGCTCCAAAGTACCAAATAATTATACAGTAATAGCAAAACATGAGTCCACACATACTTCACAGTATGCTACTACACTCAAGTAAGCACCTAGCAGGCGAGATCTCTCTCGCCTACTCCATTAGCTAGTTATTACCTATGGTAAGCTATGTCAGTCTCCTACTCTTAGGTCCTAACAAAAAGACTAAAGAAGTCACAGAACTAAGAATCCTAATCTCAACACACATTTCACATCATGGAAGGCTGGATGAGTCTGTGTGGAAGAGCTGCACTGCTGAGAACAGTTGGAAGCAGAAAAGGCATTGTCTGCATTAGAGGTCTTAATCTAGCTCAGCGGGGTCAGTGAGCACTTGCAGTATTAGCTCAAAGGAGCAAGCACACAGATCAAAGCCATCACACAGAGGTATTAAGGCAAGCTTGGCTAACTGATCCCAGGCAGTTGGCATGCTCATGAGCTGCTGTGCCATCTCAGCCCTCTGTAAGGAGGTACAGAGGCAGAGAAGCACTTGTACAGTCTCCAGCCCCCAGAGTCAGCTCCCAGGCATGGTGCTGCTCAGGACTCTAGATAATGGATTTCTGATGAACAGCCATTCAACACCAAGACTTCTCAAGAAGCATTAGTGTGCCTTTGCCAGATTACTATTCCTCCTTCCAAACTATGCTATTGACCTGTGGAAAACCCCAATAGCAAGGGAAGATGTATCCGATTTTTCCTGCAGACTGCTGGTCTCCACCCACCATCAGGTTAATGCTCTTGCTTAAACACAGACAATTGTGTTAGATTAATAAAGCGGGGATTAGCTGTATGTAGAGACAGCTAAGCTTCAAAGCATCCAACAGCTCATTAACATGACAGTCACGCTAAATAACACTTCTGAGTATTATTGCTCTGCACAACAGAACTTCATGTAAGTTTATTTGAAAAGTTGTATCTACACAGAAATACATTAGGAACATGAAAATAAGACTGCTTCACTTTATACTGAAGCAGCAAGGCATTTCCCAGGAAAGAGAGATGAATTTTGAGTATTTCCCTTCTTTCAGCTTTCCCTTATGGTTCAGTGAAGTTCACTTCCACAGCAAATCTCTCACTATAGACTTTCCATGTTTTAGACTTGTGAGGGTTATCCAGCTCATTCCTGGGAAGGTAGAGTCTGAAAGACAAGATTCAGTAGCATAACTTACTGCTTTTCCTTTTGGCCAGCCAAGGGAACTTCACGCCTAGCCATGCAATATTAAATATAGCCCCAGATCTTTAACTCAGACATCAGCCATGCCTACACCAGGCTTTGGATCTTAAGTAGTTTGAGAATATACTATCAACCTGATGGGTTTGTGTGTTGGGTGGGTGGCTTGATTTTTTTGATTTTGTTTTTTTGGTTTTTTTAGAGCCCCACAATGCAAAACTGTTAGAGTAAAATCAACATTACCTTCAGCTTAAGGCCTCCTGATGGGATACAAGTGGCAGGAATTTACCTCCTTAATGGCAAGGATTTGATGCAGCACTCAGTCAAGCTCATCAGGCATGTTCTCCACTTTTAATGCTTACCAAATTCTTGTCTAGTTTTCACTTAATAGCACTTGCTTATCAGCTGTGGCTGAATTAGATACAGAGACTGGAGAACTACCTTAGCAGCTCTTTCACTTCTGATCAGATCTAATCCACCAAAGGTCTACCAGAATTCTCTGGGCAGAAAGGGAGAAAGTCCCTACTACATTGTTTAAGAGATGGTGTGGTGGGGGATCCTCCCTAGCCCTGGCTGAAACAAAAGCACTTGGGTGAAACTTAGGAGATGGCACTGTTGCAGAGCTGCCCAACAGCAGGAACACATTTCTCCTGCCTTGATCTAACCAGATGTCTGCACCTAGATTGCAAGGTGCATTGCTGGCTCAGCATATTAAGTTTAGAGTTATGAACATACTTATGGCTGCCTCTTTACATGCTCTGATGGGATCAAATATTGTTTCCTTCCTATTCCAGCCACATAGAGAACAGCAATACTCATATGTCAAGTTCACTGTTCCTCTAAATCTGTCATGTTTGGTAGAACATACAGAACTCATGCCTGCATTTCTACGTCACTGCCCTAGCAAGAAAGACAATCCTAACTCTTGCTGGCTGGAGCTCCAAGAGGAGTTCTAGTGTCAAGAAGAAGAAAACAACAGTGATCTCTATTTAACAAAAGCATGAGAGGCAGTAAGTTAAAGAGCATTTCTTTGGGATCCCAAGAATAGGTACCTCTGACTCTGGTGTTAATGTTTGCCTGCTAAGCTGCTAAATGAGTACCAGCCTCTCAGCCAGCCATGCTATGGAAGATGGCAGAACTGCCTTAGGTTTGAATAGTTACCATTACCTTTTTAAATACAAGTTCATTCACAAAACTTAGAGTGCTGAAGAAAGAGTTGAATGGATTAAGTTGATTAAAATAAAGACCTCACATATGTTTAAAACTTTTTGCACAACATAAGCATGTGCCAACTACCCGCTCACAGTTACAGTTGAGAATCGGAGACCAGCGCCCCAAAAGAGGCTAAGCCAGGCTTGATCAGCCAGCTACCTCAGCTTTCAGTTCTATGTTTACAAACTTCCACCTCTTTTCAGATACTAGAAGTTAGGATCTGAAGGCAGTCACTATGGTCACTTACCTGTTATTTTCAATGAAGGAAGTGTTGAACCAGAAGAAGAAAGGGCAGTTATCATAGCCTTTGGGGAGATCCTAAACACAAAAACCTTGTTTAGAAAACCCATTTGACAATGTGACTCAATTTTTGCAGAGCGAGAATACCAACCTGTCCTCAATACTTCAGTTAAAGCTACAGTGCCAGAGTCAGTACACTTGAGCCCAATGTCAAGCCCAGATCACCATTTTCACTCAAGTTATTTCAGAATTCAGTCTCTCAAACTGAACACAATGAAGTAAGAGACTCATGTTATAAGCAGCAGGTACTCAAGCCTTGGCTGTACCATATAAACAGCCAGATGCCTCCCTGGCCTTACAGGCTGATGTAGCAACACTTGCTGCATCACTCACTGCACAGGGGTGGAATAGAAGCTGCTACAGCAGGACCACTGTGGGGGGAAACAGATTCAGCCTCACACAGCACAGCCAGCCCAGCTGCAGTTTGTACTGCAGCCTCTTTTCATGCTCAAGTGTAGGTCTCCATGCATTGTAACATCTGTTAGTGATAGCCTTGGCTGCAGTGACCACAATATTGTGGGATTTCAGATCACGCCAACACTGTCTTCGTAAGTGATCTGGGTAATGGGATCAAGTGCATCCTGATGATATCAAACCAAGTAGGGAAGTGAAGATTCCCTTCAGAAGGGAGAGCTACCTTGCAGAAAGACTTGGATAGGCTGAAAGAGTGGGAAAATGAGAACCTTATGAAGTTCAAGGCCAGGTTGTATGGGGCCTTTGGCAGCCTGATCTAGTAGGACACGTCCCTGCCCATTGCAGGGGGGTTAGAACTAGATGATCTTTAAGCTCCCTTCCAACCCAAACTATTCTATGATTCAACAAAGGCAAACATAAGGTCTTGCGCCCAAGAAAACAATCTGGGAGTTGCAGCACAGGCTGGGATCCTTCTGTGGAAAGGGACCCAGAGGCCTTGGCAGGAAAGCTCCATATAAGCTAACAGTGTGCTGCTGCAGCAAATAAAGCCAATAGGATACTGGATTGTGTCAACAAGAGCACCGCCAGCAGAGATGAAGTCATTATCCCACTGTACTCAGCACCTCCAGGCCACACCTGGAATACTATTTTCAATGTTGGCCCCAGCTACAAAATGAGACATGGACAGGCTGAAGAAGGTCCAGAGAAGAGCCACTAAGATGACCAAAAGCCTAGGAAGCCTGCTGTATGAGAAAAGGCTAAGAGAACTAGGTTTGTTCAGCCTTAAAATAAGAAGGCTTAGGGGAAACCTTGTCACCCTGTTCCAGTATTTAAAGGGTGGCTACAAAGAAGTTTGAAATCCTCTTTTTATAAGGAGTCACATGGAAAAGACAAGGAATAATGGGTACAAGTTGCTTCTAGGGAGATTTCAAATTGGACAAAAGAGTAAAGTTCTTTACAACTGAAAGAGTCAGCCATTGGAATAATCTCCTCAGGAAAGTGGTGGATTCCCCAACACTGGACACACTTAAGATTCAGCTGGACAGTGCCATCTTGTCCAGACCATGCTAGTACCAATAAAGTTTGGACCAGATGATCCTTGAGGTCCCTTCCAACCTGGTATTCTATGCTGTTATACTTACAGAACATGACTCAAATCTGACTTTCACATCGCCACTTATAACCGGGCTGTCTTTCAAGCCAATGACTACAGAGTCACTTTCAGAATCAAAGAAGAGCTGAATAAGAAAATAAAAAATATTACTTTCATGAAAAGTTGCTACACAAACAAGAGACCAATTCATTACAATACCTAGCTACTCATTCATGGTATGCAAATACATTAGCTGTGCTAGAATACAGTCAACAATTTAAACTACCCAGGTCAGAGTGAGCCATTGCACTTAATGAACTTCTAGAGAAATCTTTCACTATCTTACCACTATTTTTCCTGTATTTTAGCCAATTTTTTTTCATCTTCCCGGAATTTACAGCACCCATTGAATTAGGCAGTTTTAAGTCCAGTATCCAACTTCTACAGGAATTCCCTTTTGACCTATAAATTCCAAAAGCTTTCATCTTCTGTGACTCAACTGATATGATTTCATAGTACTCTCACCTTGCAGTTTCCTTGACTGGCACATGCACATTCAAGTACAATTTGCTTCCTCACTATTATCTGCACCTTCAAATCGGTTCCATCACCTTTCCCAACTCCTAGGAAGAAAGAGTTGCATTATACCAGACCACATGCATTATCTGGAAACACAACTAGTCACAACACCCAAGTGCAATTCAATTTAAAAGCACCTTCTTCCCAGAATACCTTGCCATAGACTTTGGGGAACTCAAATTCTAAAGGTAGCTCAGGATTCACTGTTTGAAAGCTGTATTTTGAAGTAGGAGTGAATCCTACTACTTGAGTAGGAATGAGTTAATGTAGAGCCTAGTTCCAGTGACCAAACAAGGACAGCACTCAGAAGTCCCCTGGAACAAGTAGTGCTGAATTTCCAGGCTTTTATCAAAAGTTCCAGAACTTTTGTGTACAGAAACAGGTGTGTATATCAAGCTGAGAAACATCAGTGGATCCAGTTCCACAAGTGAAGTTAATCTCACTTGAAAAGTGATTCCCTACCAAGACAGAATAGGTTGTATGTGAGCTATCATTTGACCAGACACCCAGAAAGTGACAGGACACATTGGGGCAATTGCACTCTGAAATGGTCTTTATCATATTTTAACTGTACCCTTTGAATCCTCAGTTTCCTGTAAGTCTACATTCCTATCACAGGTTTAGCGAGAGAGACAGTAGAGATGAGCTGCCTGTAGTGGGAAACCATTACCAGACAGAGGAATGTCCAAAATCAAGAGTTCTTACCATGTATAGAGTGGATTTTGAGGTTTTTTATTTTGAGTTGTCTCTCTGGTGGGAGTTTCAAGTTATACTTGTTTTTCAGGATCTCGTAATACCCAACATACCTACTCTGTAACGCAAAAAACTCAAATACGTTATCCAGTTTCTATACAGACGAGTTCTAAGCAGAAGTAGGATTAAATAGATCTTCTGCTCCAAATTCTTACCTCTAAGACCAAAGCTAAGAAGAAAGTAGCCATTTGTTCTTCTTCCCCTCCCCAGTTCAATCAATCCTCAAGACAAATTCAAGGTCTACATTTTTAAGCAGTATTTAAGCTTCATGTTCCAAGAGGAATTCTGTACTTTATAGTTCAGGAAGAAGTGAGAAGCTTTTATATTGTAACCACAAGGGGCAAAATGCTTAAGTGTACAAGATACTTTCATTTTACAGAAGCATATTCTGAAAGACAGCTGTACTTTAATTCTATTTTATACCAGCAACTAAAAGTACTTTCATCACCAGCTTCATCTCGCGCCTCTGAATCACACAGCGCACAGTGAATCAAGATGAACAATGCCCCAAACTGTGGTCTGAGGCAATAACTTAAGTATCTCCTTGTATATGCAGTCTCTAGAGGATGCATTCCTCCACCCAGACACATCAGTGCCATAGCCACTCCCCGGGTCAGGCTGCAGGCTTTCATGCATCCTTGATGGACAGCCAGTTGTCTTATACAGTCACGTTCCTATGATGGTGCCCAGAGAGGCTGTAGAGTCTCCATCTGTGGAGATATTCTAGGTCTGACTGGACACATCCCTAGGCAACCTGCTCTGGCTCACTCTGCCTGAACAGTGGGTTGGACTGAAGCGTCTCCTAATCTCAACAATTCTGTTATCTTAGATACTGTAACTCAGATTTCATGATATTACACAGAGAAAGGCATAAGGAATGTGCTTGGACAACAGGAAGCAGAGGAAATTGCAGTGCAAGCCCAGCAGTTCATGGTCTTCCAACCCTTAAAGTAACAGTACAGAAAGTTCAGGAGTTAAGCATGTAGTAGGAACCTACATCTCTGAAACAAGGCAGGGGAGGTGGGATAGAATAAGTGCTCACAAGGCTCCTGTTCATTTGGCTACTTACTGTTACTGGACACGCTCAAGCTTACCTGGGATGGAGTTTCAACTCCCTGAAACTTGGTACTTGTGCTTCTATCAGTTCTTCTCTCCCCAAAGTAGTCCAAACTCTCCTATGTAGGAAGGCAGTTTCAAGGGTTAAGGTATCATCCCACTATCATTTTCTGAGAAGCGGACTCTGAAGCACTCTTATTACAATTACACTAGCCAATTCCAATAAGGGTATGCAAGTGAAAATATTCAACACTTGTTTTGGTACCTTCTAAAGGAGGCTTTTAGCTAGAATAAGAAGGTACTTATTAGGAATTCAGAAACATTAAGTTTATCATCTCTGAAAGAGCGAAGGAGGAGAGCAATACGTTTTTAAACAATTAATTTAGACCCATCTACATTTCATAATTGGTCTGTGGTAGACAGAGATGAACATTAGTTCAGGTCTTCACAAATCAAACTCAAAACCAATGTATTAAAAGAATATACAGCCTGCCCAGACTACCTTGAGTGAACTGAGCCTTCTGGAATGCAGGTCTATCAGACCTGGGATACTAAACCAGCATATGCATCTGTCCTGGCTGGGACTCGCTCATTGTTCTCCTTTTCCCCCCAAGAATTGCTTCTTGCTGTAATGCTGGCAGTCAAGACAAGACGGTTCTTGACGCCTCACACTACTTGGAGAGAGACCAGGGAAAAGAATTGCTAAAGACCTCTTAAAAGCCATTGATGCCATATTTAGCAGAGCATACTCAGAAGCTGTGGCTCAAGACCCTAGGTCTACTAAGCCTCCAAAAAAGTAAGAGTGCTTCAGAGTTAGTAGCCAGTAGTAACTACTTTCCCAGTTCTTCCTTACAGAGAATAATCATCAGAAAGGAATTAGCAAGATTTAAAACAACTTTTTATTTTTTAAACACTGTTCACAGTATCCTTTTTTCCAGTAGAGACTTTTTTCAGAGTATTAGTGCACTTCACCAATTAAGTAGATTCTAAAGGGGCATTTTGAATACTAGAAGAATCAAAAACCACCATTTTTTACCTTTGCACTCTCAAACTGGTCACTGTCTATCAGCCAGGTACAGATCATTGTTCCAGTTCTACCTGTATTAGAAGTAAGAGACACGTTGTTCTATAGGAGTTCAAAGGTATTTGGGATTATTTTTGTGAAGATGAAGTCACAACTTTTGATATAGAAGAGATAAGAGGATAAAAGTGATACTAGAGTAGTCAAGGGCCTGTATTTCTGGAAAGAATGAGTTAAAGACAGGATCCTGCAGGGTTTGTTAACTTGCTGATTGAAAGCAGTCCTCACATTTTATGGTATTCCTAGAGATACTCAGGAAGCTGACCAGTATCTGCATACTCTGGGTAGGAGGGGATAGTCTAGTGTACACTACTAAATTAGGATAAAGACTGCTACTTCTGCTACTTGCAGTGCTCCAAGTCTCAAGAGCTGCTTCTTTGGTCCAACTTTTTACCTCAACCCTACTAAGAAGGCATCAACACAGCTAGCTCAAAGACTCCAATACAGTCTCAGTTTTCAATGTAAAATCTCAGAGGTCAAATCACCCACCCTTCCCTACGCCTGTTCTTTAAGCTGGTGTTGGCCCATAGGTAGTCTCAATATTCAGTTTTGCAAAACCTTTTAAGCTATGGTTCCAAGTTGGTTACTTTATGCTAAGAAACCACCTGATTTAAGCCAAGTATTTGCAATAGTAACAGCAGGTAACTAAAGACAAGGGTAAAAGGTAAAAGTTTGCAGGGAAATATAGCTTATTTGCACAGCTATTTATACACTTCAACAGCTCTCACACTCCTACAGGTTGCAGACAGCACTTGCCAGTGAGCTCATGTGCAGTAGCTTTTGACTAGCCTGTTCCTTTAAGGCTACATTGTACTCTATCACATAATACTTTGTGTGTCTTAAGGTCCAACAGTACCTGTAACATTCCACCTCCTCCCAAGAAATGAAAACACTTGTGATATGCTACAACACAGGATATTCAGTGTGGGTGTCTGGCTGCTGGGGAGCCAAAGCATCAGCTTTACACTTGCAGTAGCAATCTCAGTACCTCCTTATCCCCACCTCTCCTGGGAGATTGCTGTCCCAGCAGTGAGGAGAACAGCAAGCTATTGGAGACCATTTTAAGAGACAGACGCCAGCTTAAATTAAGAAGCAATTCAGGCTACCTAGAAATGGGGTTGTGTAGTACTAACCATACCGTACTGTACTGTTGCTAGTCAGTATCTGCAGAATTTGTCCAGTTACGTTCCAAACTCATCTCATGCTAGGGCTTAAGGCCGTACTTACCTCAAAAAAGCCATGGTAAGAATAATATGTAGTTTGTAGGATATGCAGATCGCACATGAGAAGCCCTACCTTTGCCTCCTTTACAGTGAATTGCTATGATGTTCTTTTCATCTTGACTCATCCATTCACGAACACTGGCAGTAAATTTCAGCATGTCCCTAGATAAGAGGGAAATCAGTGGATCACTGCAAATGTCCACACAAAACTATCATGACATACATATTTCTTGACGAGACTCACCGTAGCGCTGGGACATTGTGGTCATCAATAAAGATCCTTTCCACCCTGTAGTGAAAGTACTTTGGGTCATAGCCTTTTTCACCTACAAGAAAAGATCTAGAGTTATACCAGGAAATGGAATAGACTTCCAACAAAGGAAGTTGCTTGTGACAGCTCCTGGTCTGAGCATATACTACTGCTTAAAGAACAGTAGTAAAACTAGACAGATCAAAGTGCAAAAAATATGATGCAATCTGGCTAAAAACATGCTTGCTTAGCTTTAGTCTCACACATCTCACTTGAAAGCAAAAATTCATCTCTAGGTCCAGATAACCATTCTTACCCATAGGAGTTATTTAGGGATCTGAAAGTTAGTGTTCTGACATACTGTCAGTGTCAACCACAGCAATGACTACCTACCAAAGCAGTAAGGAACCACTAATATCACACTCATCTCTTGACCTTTCATCTATCCCTCTGCTGGCTAGGGGACAGGTTTACTTTTTCAGGACTTTAGTATCAAGACTTCTACATCGTACCTTGTCTGCTTCCAGCACTGATGCCCTACTACTATGAAAGCAGAAATCACAGGATAATTACTCCTGAAGTATTTTCTATTGTTTTAGCCACCTCTAAACTTCATGCTTCTAAGTTGCATTAGAAAAGACCTCCAACATCACCCCAGGTTTTAGCCTGGGTTTAGTTTTCCACTTAAGTAAAACTTTTAGAACATCAAAGCAATTGTTCAGCATAAGTAAGAAAATCTAAACTGCGAGCCACCCACCATCTCCTTTGCAAGCTTTGGTACAATATATTAGATGCTTAAAGTCAATTGCCACATTCAGGACAGAGGGTGGTCACGGACTAAGTATACTTACTGCAGAGATTGTAGACTTTATAGTGGTCTGCGTGTTTTGTGTCCAAAAATCTTGCAACTTCCTAAGCAATAACAACAAATGAGTTCAGAGTAGTTAGTGCTCTAGTCCTTATTCCCACTGTCGCCTCATCTCCCACCCAGACAAGTGGAGTCAGCAACTGCATTCATAAACAGCCCTTGGACAGCAGGCCTTTCCATCCCAATAGATCAGATTCTTGCCTGGAATAAAAGTACTACTACAATAATATTCTCTGCTCTATCTATGTTTCCACAATATCAGGCAGCTGAGTTCTAAAGAGCATCAATGCGGACCTTTTAAATGCCTTTATTTACATGAGTATACAGTTCTTATCACTCATAGTATTACTAGCCTGGGACAGAACTGACTTGGTTCTCTGAAGCCAAGGTTCCCAAGGAACAGGAGCATCAGAGCACCAGTGCATGCACACTGTGGGGTACATCCCATTAGGCTCAGCTAACCAAGTACAACAAAAGCACTGCAGCACAGTGGAGATCATTTAGTCCCTCCAGCCAGACAAGAAGCAGGACTAGGATTGACTTGACAATCCAGCCCACACGCATGTTAACAAGAAGTGGGAAGTGAAAATACATTCAGAAATACCGAACTTGGTAGATGAAAGATTTTTACCTTTATGGGGTTCCTATAGAAAGACTGCTTCCCAGAAGATGGAAATGACATTGCAATAATGCGATCTGTGGAAAAAACAGCGATGAAGCAACATTGGGAACCATCCCCATACATAGGAACTACATGATTGAGAACAACATCATTATGCGACACTGTATTTCTACCCTAATTATAAGAACAACCTACCAATTACCAAGAGGTTTTCTTCTGCATTTAGTACAGCTACAGCAAGAGAATTAATGCTTCTTGAAGCATTAGCTACCATTAAGTGTAGGTCTCCACAGAATCACATGCAAAAATACTAAGAGTTAGTCAATAGTTTCTCAGCTCTGATTCCCTTAGGCCTCAGGAGAATTTCTGTCATTACATACAGCATGTACAACCTCTCTCCCAGAAAGTTAATCCTTGAGAACAGTGTCAGAGTCAAGAATCCATATTTCAAAATCCCACAAAAAAGGAGTACGCCTGGTTTGACTTCATACTTAAGTTCCATTAGTCTAAAACATTGCTTGTATTTCACATCAAGCACTTATTAACCGGGCAACTAGAGCTAGCAGGATGTAACATGCTGCAAAGTGTCATTTGCTTCTACAAACCAGTAACATAAGTGAGATCCAGATCAAAGCCATCTTTCATATAACGCCTTTTGTTTTCAGAGACCTGCCAAGAAAAAAAAAAAAAGTAGAATTAGTCTTCTAAAGGAACGCCAAAAATCAACAAGTGTTGCCTGTTACTAGGAAAAAACAACCATCTAGGCTCTGAAGTTAAGTCATGAGCAATAGGGCCTTATTTTGCTATAGCAAAGTTCACAGCATTAGCCAAGGATAACATTTATTGTGTTAACTTTTAGGTGGAAGCTTGATACAGAACTTTGAAGTATCAAAGTCTATTACAGTGGGAAGAACACTGTGGATTCTTTGCAGACTGCAGCATGTATCCATCACTGCTATTTGAAACTTTGGTGGCTGAAGGAAGGAAATAAAAATGTTACGGGAGGCATAACCAATACTGCTCATTCCTGAGCAAGAGAACATACTGGAAGCTTGAAGGACCACTTTAGTGGCCCTGATGAAAATAAGGGGCATTTACAATGGATAGGACTTGAACAGATAGGTTTAGCTTTTCACCTTGAAAAAGCAGCAAAAGCATGAAAAGTCCCATCCTCCTCTATGTGACAGAGAAGTCACACAGAAAACATTCCACACAAACTTGAAATTACCAACTGAGACACATGGTGGTGGTGCAATCACTTTGATATGCTGGCTTTCCAGGTCAAGTTGCTGCTTACTTTAGCAAAGTTAAGAATTATTAGCTATACTGAAGCTGGAGGCGAAGCTCCAGTACCCTGTTAGGGACACTGAACAAGCATGCTGCTTAGGCAATACTATCAGCTGCAGACTGCGTAGGCAGGAAGTTAACCATGAGCCAGCAATGTGCCCTTGTGGCCAAGAAAGCCAATGGTATCTTGTGATGCCTCAAGACACGAGTCGAGGGAGATGAGTCGAGGGAGATTATTGCCCCCCTCCACTCTGCCCTAGTGAGACCTCATCTGCAGCACTATGTCCAGTTCTGGACTCCCCAGATCAGGAAAAACATGGAACTACTGTAGAGAGTCCAGCAGAGGGACTGGCCACAGAGATTAGAGGACTGGAGCATCTCGATTTGAGGAAAGGCTGAGAGACCTGGGTCTGTTTATCCTGGAGAAGACAGAGGGGATTGTATCAATGCTTATAAGCATCTAAAGGATGGGTGTCAATAGGATGAGGCCGAAGTATTTTCAGTGGTGCCCAGCAACAGGAACAAGGGGCAATGAGTACAAACTGGAACACAGGAAGTTCCACCTGAACATGAGGAAGAACATTTTTACTCTGAGGTTGACAGAGCACTGGAACAAGCTGCCCAGGTGAGTTGTAGAATCTTCTCTGGAGATATTCAAAACCTATTTGGAGGCATTCCTGTGCAACCTGCTGTACTGGAGCCTACTTTAGCAGGGGAACGGACTGGATGATCTCCAGAGGGCTATTCCAAGCCTGACCACTCAGTGATTCTGTTATAATAGGCTGTGGGCAGTCTTGTTCCTCACCAGGCTGCCTGGAAACAGAGGTAGACATGGAAATAGTAATAGTAGCCTAAATACATTAAGAACAAACTTACCATTCTCCTGGTCACCACTTCCAGTTGCTTCTTTTGTGAAGCCAGGCGAAATACTCTTATTAAGATGACAATTCTCAGAACTCGGAGGAAAGTAACCATTCTAGATGAGAGTCAGATTCACCATAAAAAAAAAAAAAAGATAACCCAATTAAACTCTGATACAAAGCTTAAAAGCTATTTAACAGTCATTTCAGAGGCAGTTTGAAGCATTGTTTCATATACTAAAGCAGGACTTCTCAGGCCAATTTTGGAGAAAGAATAGTATGTATAGCTTGAAGTATATCATTGTTTTATTCAGGTTTTTTTGGAAGTACACGTACTGACCAGCAAACAGAACTAGGAAACCTCCTACTTGCTCAAACAGGCTTTCACAGACATCACTGCCTAGCAGGCAACAGATTCCCTTAATAGTACCTATGTTGTTATCCCCAAATCCTTGTTCCCTGAAGCTTGTTCTCAAGTATACATTTAAATGTAAGTAGTCACTTGAAAAAAAATCTCAAAAAAAGCTAATCAAGACATGACATATACAGACTAAGAAACCTGAGACCAGATTAGTATAAACTGTGTTTAATCATTCAGCAATTGGAGCAGATTCTTTGATTTGAGGAACTTTGAACTTGTTGAACTTTGCAGCAGGCAAGATGCTTATGTGAGTGGTTCTGCAAGAACAACGGAACAGAGCAGTGGCTTGCACATACCCTCAGGGACTAGGGCAAACTAACATTCAGTCCTTAAGGGAGGTATGTGAGCATATATTTCTAAGAAGCACACACATTTATTTCAGATTCCAGTACACTAGATGAGAATCCTGATCAATACCTACAGCAAGGAGATAAAACTTCCAGTTGAAGACAGTCTGCTTTCCACTGACGTGGAGTTTAAAATCAGCAAGACAAGATTGTCCTGGACACCTGGAGGAAAGTTTCAGGTGTGTCCCCCATCCCCTCCCAGCTTCCTAGTCCAGGATCATCCTGCTGTTTTAAAGGGTCAGCTTGGAGCTAGCAGCCAAGGAGATGAACCTGCACTGGAGTAAAGGCTCCACAGCGCCTCTCCCCAACCTGAATCACAACTGTGAGAAGCAGCTCTTCAAGATAAAAGCAGTTTGCATTCTGCCCTTTAGGAAGTTAGCCACTTAAGCATTCGCTTCCAGACCAATACTCAGCTTTCATTACTCAATGTCATTTCATGGGTCAGACTTAGGAAAGAGTTAACTCATCCCAATACACATCCAGCTAGACCAGATTAGAAGTAGAGACCACACCCCTTTATCAGGGTATGTTACCTCTATCGACCGTCACCAGAGTTTCACTTGTCAGATCTATGCTGTCATCCACATAAAAGCTGCTCAGATTCTAACTATTCTGAGATGTATTAAGTGCTGTAAGACTGCTGTTTGCTTCCTGAGGAAAGGCTATGAGAAAAGAAAAATGATAGGTAGTCTACTGGGAGTTAGATTGTGTGGACACTACTGGAGCATTAGATGGGAAGACAATCTTGTCTTGATATTTGGTCAAGTCTGAGATATCATTTAGTGCCAGGCAGTAATATTTTGGTGAGAACATGACTAAAGACCCCTTAACAAGAGAAACCTTACACAAGGCCTCAAGATTTGCATGGTTGAGATAGTAGGTTCCAGATGAGTATCTACTGAAAGCATCAGTGTGAAGTCCTCACGTGAGCCAAAAGCCTATTCTAAATCCCCATCAACTTCAGCAAGTCAGAATACAAGGAACTTGCACATACCAATCTACAACTGGATGGTCAGTGCAGGATCAGGCCCACTACTAACATAACCTAGTAAAGATAACAGCGCAGATTACCCTGTCACAGAGCTGTTTCTCCTACCTTTGCCTGGATGCTGCCATAAGATGAAAGCTGCTTCAGAAAACTGTGGCCAGAGAGTTGGAAAGTAATCATTAAATTCAGATTAATGTTTAAAAAGACCTAAAGGGAAACAGCCATTTATGATTCTGAAGCTGAAAAAGCTATTCCTTTGACAGTTCTACTTTTAAAAACCTGAGCTCAGCCATCATTTGAAGATACTACTAGCACTTGCACAGATTTGTCCAACTCTAGATTTTTCCGTAACTAGCCTTTGAGTTGGTTCCTTCTAGAAAAATGTTTCCCTCTTGTTCCTCACATCCAGCTGAATTGTGGGGGTGATTTTTGTGGTTGGTTGTGTTTTTTTGGTTTTGTGTTTTTTTTTTTTTTTTTTAAAAAGAGCTCAACTTTTTTCTCTGGCTGATGCAAGCAAGTTTCACCAATTCAAACCTAGTGCAGATAAACTAATCTTAGAGTTGTAGTTCCACCTTCCTCAGGAATAGACTCTCATAGGTTATCATCTGATCAAGCTACACAAATCAAATGGAAATATGACTTGAATTAATTCACGCACATAAACAGCATGCTTCCCCTCCTCAGGGCACATCTGAAAAATCCAACATATCTTATTCATGGGGCTTTTGGGAAAACAACATAGCAGAGACAATAGTGTGGCACATCTTTTCTATTTCAAGAACCATTAAATGGAGATCCTCCCTCAGTTGTCTGTTCCATTTGCTATTATAATCCAACTCATCCTTCTGACCTTCTTCAGATACTTCTCTCAGGGCTGCTGCACACCTTCCCCAAAAATGTTCAAGTCACAGAACCACAAAATTGTTTAGGTTGGAAAAGAGCTTTAAGATCATCAAGTCCAACTGTAAACACGACACTGCCAAGCTCACCACTAAACCACCTCCTTAAGAGCCACAGCTACACATCTTTTAAATACCTCCAGTGATGGTGACACCACCACATCGCTGGGCAGCCTGTTCCAATGCTCAACAGCCCTTTCAGTGAAGTAATATTTCCTAATATCCACTTAAGGCCTCCCCTGCAACAACCTGAGGCCATTTCTTCCAATCCAATCACTTGTTACTTGGGAGAAGATACCCACGCTTGCCTCACCACAACTACTTTTCAGGTAGTTGTAAAGGGCATTAGGTCTCCCGTAGGAACATTTGATAACCTCAGGATTCACTTTTCATTGCCCCCAACTGATATATTCAGATCGTATCTGCCTTCAAGATAAGGACAGTCTACAATATAACCACAGACCAAAGTTAGGCACCTCTGTCCTTCAATAGTCTGTGCCACAAAATTCCATCACAGCTGCACTTGTAAGCTGGTACACACATTTAGCTTAGAGGTGTCCAAGAAAATTCTTAGAAGACTGACAAGAAACAAGAACTCACATTTAACAGCTACCATACCTTGGTATCTGATCTAGTGCTGCAAGGTCTGAGAAGCAGTACGTCATGTTGATTAACAGAGTGCCCACCACTATGAATGCATCCAAAATATTCAGTTTGGACTGGAAATAGTTCCTGAAACTGAAACAAAGGAGAGATTTTTAGACAGATGTCCATACAGATAGCAGGGATTGAAATATATCTTAAAGAAGAATCACTTCTACAGAACTACTGCTAGAGACAAGCTCTCCTGAAGCAGTTTTTAACACTAAACACTGAGGACTCACTAAGAAAATATTACACCTAGTCTACACACAAGTCACAGCAAAGCTGATGTAGTTTCCAAATGCTTATACCAAAAACACTCCATAGATTATTCTAGAGAAATGTAATAGCCAACATACGCAGCCAAGAAAAGATCTGGCCATTGTCTATGACCAGAAAATCAGCCTACAGAGTATCAGTGTTCACAGTCCAAACTTGGAGTGTTGCGGACTTGCCACACTGACGTAGCTTTTGCCCATGACTTACCCTTCAACGAACACCCTCAAAAGAACATCGACGAGAAAGAAGAGTGCTATTGCCAGCGAAACACCTTCAAGAATCTCTCTAACACCTCTCTCCTTCTCATTGATAGTCAGATCCACAATAAAGACTATAATGTCCACAACGATAAGTGCAACTCCAAATATTCTGTAAAAGGAAAAAATACAAGTCAACTCAAGAGGTCAGAATGATTTGCTGACATTTGACTGAAGAGCATAAGCCTGGATTTTTGTTTTCATCTGTTCCAGTGAGAGCATATTCTCTTACATACAGATTGAGGCCTGCTTGTATAAGCAGCTGAAGGATTCAAATTGCATTTCTTAAGTGACCTGCACAGAGTTCATCATCCAAATGGAACTGTACATTTACTTCAGACTCAGCTGTAGTTATCAATCTATAATTCCACAGCTGCCTAGAAGTAGTGCAAAAAGAAGCATACAAGCATCAGCCTTTGAGCCTATTCCCCTTCCCTCCCTCTCATGACTCAGTTGTTTTTAAGGAACGACACTGTTTGGAACCATTTTTCTTGTTTTAGCACCTGTAACTGACCAACTGGTTGCTCAAAGGCTGCCATGGCCTGGACTAAGCCATTAAAGAGCTTTTATCCAAGTCAACAGCATGTACAGTTCTGAATCCTAGGTCTCCTTAGAGAATGCAGTCATATCCGTTTCAGACTTCTCCAATCAAAGTACTTTTCTCAAGTCACCCTTTCTGATGGTGGATGGAGATTCAGTACTTTCCAGTCAGAGGAGGCTGGAGCCACTGTTGTTCAATGAACTCTCCAAACTCTTCCACTAGAAATATGGACTTCTATCCTGGGCACATCATTACAAGTATGATCTTTTACCTGAATCCAAAGGACATCACAAATGGGGAAATTTTTCTCCTAAATGCACTGCAAGAGAAGAGAACTGGCATCAAGATAAGTGACATTTTGCTACTGATATTAGCCACAAGAGCACCATTACATTCTTCTATCCATATCGTTTTGGAATTATACATATATATGGTGAGGGGGCTGGAGAACAAGTCTTACGAGGAGCGGCTGAGGGAACTGGGGTTGTTTAGCCTGGAGAAGAGGAGGCTGAGGGGAGACCTCATTGCTCTCTACAACCACCTGAAAGGGGGTTGTAGAGAGGAGGTAGTTGGCCTCTTCTCCCAAGTGACAGGGGAAGGACAAGAAGGAATGGCCTCAAGCTCCACCAGGGGAGGTTCAGGCTGGACAACAGGAAAAAAATTTTCATGGAAAGGGTCATTGGGCACTGGAACAGGCTGCCCAGGGAGGTGGTTGAATCACCTTGCCTGGAGCTGTTTAAGGGACAGGTGGATGAGGTGCTGAGGGGCATTGTTTAGGGAGTGTTAGGAATGGTTGGACTCAATAACCCAGTGGGTCCTTTCCAGCCTAGTGATTCTATGATTCTATATTAGTGATTTCTTTAAGAGGAGATTATTCAGTTGCAGTCATGAAGTATATGGGTTAAGATAGCACTTGAAAGCAATACTTTGACCACTTGTTGGCACAAGTATTAAACAGCTACAGACCCCAAAGGCACAGCAATATGTACTTCTGCATAACACTATTCAGCCAATAGATGAATTGGCTTAATGCCGAGTTATAAGCTTTAAGAAGTGGCATTATATAACAGTTATTGATCAAGAGAAAGATTAAAGGATAAACACATCTTAAGGTATCTTGTTCCAGATATTAACTGACTGTATCAAAGGATTTTTTCTGTGCCTGGAAAAAGCTGCACTTGTTAATAGCTCCACTACTGCCTCTGTACTCTTGGAACAGAGCAAGGCAAATCCCTCTTCTGCCTTTAAAAGGAAATAGTGGTTTGGCTTCCAGATTCAAGACTCAAGTGCCTTTTAAGAAAATTAGTTACTGAAACTCAGTTCTTCAAATTGTAAGAGTTGCCTCCAGCCCTAACAAGGTTCCAGCTCCTGTTTTCAGTGATGGAAGATTATTTGTTGCCTCTTTGGTAAGCTTTAAGCCTTCTGGTTTAAAGATAGGCCTTTGTGTAACTATCTCGCTAGCTGAAAGCCTTGAGGCTACAACAGAAACTAAGGTAGAAACAATTACCTGCAAACCTCAAGTTCTGACAGTTTGCAAAACAGATTGCCAATCTGTTAAGTAATCTTGGGACTACTTAACTATTGCAAGGACCCACTATTTTCTTCGACACTTAAAAGAAAACACCTTCTCCAAGCATATCACTAACAGCAAAACCTACCAAAGGTTCTGACACACTGACAAAAAGTACGTCAGAATAAATTCCTTTTGCATTGTTGATGTATCTACCCTATGTTTCCTGCTATATACAGCTCCTATGCTTCACCTTCACACCACCATTAGAGATAGAGGAAGTCTTTGTCAACTCAGTAATGCATGTTGCACCCCAGCGATCCTGTCTGAGCTACTTGTTTCCTCTAAAGCAAATTGAACCTTCCATTTCACTTGGTGCATATCCTTAACACAGCAATAATTCGGTTTAAGACAAGGCTAGACTATGTTTGATGAGGAATCATCTTGCTGGGCTTACTGAATCAACCCACGCTTCTCATTACTAGGTTCAAATTTTCATCTAAGGAACAAGGTCTAACCAAACATCTGTATCCTTAAGCAGGAAGGAGATACTTAGGTTGTAGTACCAACTCTTAACATGGAAGTCAAGAATGTTATAACAGGTCTTGTTTCGAACGCAGTCAAGCATATAGGGGGTTCTCCTTGCATTTCTGAATGTCTAATATCTATAACAGTTTGTCTATGTCTCTGTACAGTCAATCCCACAATACAAGTGTAATAGGTACACCAAGACTTTAGTCTCCACAGTCCCAGAACCTTTATTAGGTGCGCTAAAGACCAAACTACATACACACCACTCGAGCTTGGCCTGCCAACTTCTTACATCAGTTGAAGAGAACATGGCACATTTCTTCACATACTTAGCTTAAAGCCTTTGGGAAACACATTTGTAAATGCCAACTTCTGAATTCCAGAAAGACATGTTGTCACATAGACGAAATAAGATAACAGACTTAATCTTACTGTCCTTGAGCTGCAGGAACAGAGAAACAAATCTACTCACTTGTCATTGACTTGACTAAGTATGCTAGAAAAGTTAGTAATCTGGTGACAAGAGCTACACGCTGTTAGAAAAAAAACACTTTGAGAACAGAGAATCCCTAACAAGTCTGACAGTTTAGTTTTGATGAGAGCATGATGCTTATCATTTGCCCTGATACTCCTTCACCTCATTTTCTTACCAGCATTTGATTTTCTGTACTTTCCCAAATTCATTCCCTTGGGAAAACTTTATCAATACAGTCTGTGCCACCAATTCTCCATGATATGATGGACTTGTAGCTAGTGCTTGGGTTGGGCTTTCATCTCTAAAGGCATTAAATAAGCTTCCTGAACTTACTCATGTTTGTTATGTACTATAACAAATGTTGATATCAAGTGATATACTGGGCTTATCTCTACTTCAGCAAGCCATCTGCCTTCTCATTTTGACTCAAATTTCCACTTTTGGAAACAAACCATTTAGTATATCATTAACCTACTTGGAACAGCTGTCTGGTTCATTATCCTCATCACGACCATCATCAATCTCTATTGTAGGCTCTTTTGCTGTTGGAGAGCTGGCAAAGGAATAACATAAGTCACATACTGATACAGTTGTCAACTTTATACATTGCTACCCTTCCTTGTTCCAGGGATTAGAACATTAACTGTCATCTGAGCAGCAAGCAGCAGCAGCCTGCAGCAGAGCACAGGCATAATACAAGGGGAAGAAATACTTCCCACGCGTTGGCACAGCAGAACCCCTTGGCTTGTACTGACCTAGTTGCTGTTAGCAATCTAGCTCTCAAAAGTGTCTCATTTGGGGGAGAAAGGGAACAGATGTGTTCAGCAATAGGATAAAGGGCTTCAAAGCAGGGCATCCAAGAATCCACTGGGAACTTAACAGTCCAGTCCAGACTCTGGAATTGCTGGATAGATGCATATGCAAAATTGCTTCAGAGAGTCCAAAGAACATCAATGTTATTACAGTAAACTACTTGTTCAGAGTATTAATATTTTCACCAGGAAAAACCCTAGCACAGAGATGTTTTTTGTGCAGAGTAGGATACCAGACCGGAAACGGGAAGACCGAAGCAGCAGCAGCTGAGCTAGTGCTAGAACAGCATTTTTGGCAGGTAGTGGCTGCTTGCCATAACTTCCTTAAAATGGTCTCTTTAGACAAAGTTTCTGTTCAGCCACCTGAAAGTCGCATTATAACTTCAGAGAAAATAAAGAGAAACTGCCAAATCCAGGAGCCTCTAATTCAGCCTTCTCCACAGAAATACTGTGCTGTGAGTGGGTCTGCCTCTGCCATCATTGCTTCTTGGGCAGGAGCAACTACATAAACATGTTCCATGCTGATGTTTCCATGCTGTTCTGAGGCAATTTAGCACGTCTGAAGCACTAGTGCAACAACTCAGAGAGCCCAGGCATTCTCCAGCCTCCAGATGCACCAGCACTGCTTCTACAGTGTGGGTTAACTCCCTTTTAAACAAAAAGTTTAATGATGCATTTCCTACAGTGTCAGCAACCAGTACTGATGGTTCACTGCCTGTACTTTGTTCTTAGAACTGAAGCAAAGCTCTGGTGATGTATGGGCATTTCGCCTTGCTTCCTAGTTGTTCCCATAGGACATTCACTTCAGAGTTTCCACTCCATGTACAGCTGAAACGCTTCACTCACTAAAAGAGGTTGCTGCTGCTACAGCAATTTTTCTTCAGGTCACTTGCTTATACTTGTGGACACATGAAGTGCACCAAATGCCACCTTATCTTCTACTGCTAACAATAAGCCAAAATAATAATGGGCAACGATGGTGCTTTGTGTTAGCCAATCTTCCACACAAAAAGAAAACAGAAGTCCAAGTATATTGATTCTACTGTGCTTTCACACAAAAGAAATGTTATAATTCTTTCCTCAGAGGGAGTTTGTTTTGCTGAGCACTCGATATCTACTTGTTGTGCAAGCCGGAACAAGGTCTCTGCCATAAGTTACTACACGTAGCCTTGAACTGCTGGGGTGGAAGAGAAGAAAATGAGGATATACTAGAAGAACTTATTTCCTCCCCACATATTCTTCATACAGAACATACACTCTTCTGACTGCTTACAGCTAAAGGGAACTTCACACCTGAGGCTTTTCAGCCTGAGCAGCACAAGAGCATCTTGTTCTACAGGTGACCTTGACAGTGTTTCTGAAAGCTATAAGAGAGTTGGCTTCACTGCCATGAGCCTATTATACCATGGCTGGGTGCTCTGTATTTCTTAGTTAGCTATTTCCTTGAAAGAAGTCAATCAACACTGTGTTTCTCTCAAAGATATCACTCCTCTCAGACAACAGCATTTTAAAGGGAGGAGGATACCAATACTATATGCTACACAGACTTCAAGCACTCCGTCGTTATTCTTTTGTCATATTTAAAGCATTAAGAATCTCTAGACAGAGGACCACGCACAGCATATTTCAATCCCAAAGCCACACACCAGTGCAGTTCATTTCACTCACCCACACACTTCTGCCAGCTCTGCCCCTTGTTCGTACCTCACGGTTGTCATTTTGCCTGTTGTTGCTCCGCTGGCCTTAAGAGAAGCACATCAAGTGAAAGAGAGATCAGTGCTAGAAACAACGAAGACCAGCATCCTACAGCGGTCGCACACTCGCATTAGCGGCGCCGTTGACAAAGCAGAATCATAGCCTGGTTTGGGCTGGAAGGGACCTTAAGGATCACCTGGTTCCAACCCAGACTGCCAGGGACACAATCCATAAGGCTAGGGGTGGTCAGTGCAGTCAGCCCCGCCATGCAGGTTTCTGATTAGACCTACGATGCCAGAGAGGCAATAGCTTTAAAACAGCACCTTTACCTTCTGATGGAAGATTGCTCGCCGCTGGGGTTATGGAACACGCCGGAGCCCCAGCCACCCCCCGGGGGCCCCGGAGCCCCCTCGGGCACAGGCTGACGCTCCCGCACCGCCCAGCCCGGACACCCGCCCCGCGGGAGGGAGGAAAGCTGTGTTAAACTTCCTGAGGGCTGTTCTGACCCTTCCGCCTTCCCGGTCCCCGGCCGGGATCCGCAGCCCCGCTCATCCACCGGGACGAGAGCGCAGCAACAGCACACCCAGACCGCACCGGGACGCGGCTTAAATGGTGGTGCTGGGCTGAGGCTGCGGGGCAGTGCTTGCAGCTGGGCTGAGGCTGCGGGGCTGCACCTGGTTTCGGGATGAGGGGCTGCGTCTGGGCTCGGCATGCATGGCTGCAGCCAGGCTCGGGGCTGCAGCGGGGCTGGGGCCGCGCCGGGCGGTTCCGCCGCTGCCCGGTGACGGCCCCTGTCGGGCTCCTGCGCGGGGTCTCGCCGTCCTGAGCCCAGACTGTAGCGCCCGCCGCCTCCTCCCCGGCCTCGGGGCTTCCGCGGGGCTTGGAGGCTTTGCTGCTGCGCTTTGCGCTACAAGGATGATCAATGGCTGCGAAGGTTATCAGAGGGCTGGAGCGCCTCCCATACGAGGACAGCCTGAGAGAGTTAGGCTTGTTCAGCCTGGAGAAGAGAAGGCTCCGAGGAGATCTTGAAGCGACCTTCCAGTACCTGAAAGGGCTACAAGAAAGCTGGAGAGAGACTGTTTACAAAGGCTTGTAGCGATAGGACTGGGGGCAATGGGTATAAACTGGAGAGGGGCAGATTTAGACTAGACATAAGTAGGAAATTCTTCACTTTGAGGGTGATGAGGCACTGGCACAGGTTGCCCAGGGAGGTTGTGGCTGCCCCATCCCTCAAGGTGTTCAAGGCCAGGTTGGATGGGGCCTTTGGCAGCCTGATCTAGTGGGAGGTGTCCCTGGCCGTGGCAGGGGGGTTGGAACTGGATGGGCTTTAAAGTGCCTTCCAACTCAAACCATTCTGGATCCTTTTAGTCAGACCGTCAGCAAAGTTTCTTATAATTTAGGATTTGATGATGACTTAAAATATTGGATGTCTGTCTGCAGGACAATTAAATAAAACCAAATATCTTTATTCAAGTATCTTTAATAAAACCAATTAAAATATCCTTATGCAATAAAACTAAATTCCTCTAGTGAGACGTGTCCCTGCCCATGGCAGGGGGGTTGGAATTAAATGATCTTTAAGCTCCCTTCGAACTCAAACCGTTCTATGATCATAGAATCATAGAATCACCAGGTTGGAAAAGACCCCTTAAATCATTGAGTCCAACCATTCCTATCTGCCACTAAACCATGTCCCTGAGCAACTCGTCTACCCATCTTTTAAATATCTCCATGGATGGGGACTCAACCACCTCCCTGGGCAGCCTGTGCCAGTGCCCAATGACTCTTTCTGTGAAAAAAATTCTTTCCTGATATCCAGTCTGAACCTTCCCTGGTGGAGCTTGAGGCCATTCCCTCTTGTCCTTCCCCTGTCACTTGGGAGAAGAGGCCAGCTACCTCCTCTCTACAACCTCCTTTCAGGCAGTTGTAGAGAGCAATAAGGTCTCCCCTCAGCCTCCTCTTCTCAAAGCTAAACAACCCCAGTTCCCTCAGTTGCTCCTCATAAGACTTGTTCTCCAGCCCCTTCATTGCTCTTCTCTGGACACACTCCAGAGCCTCAATGTCCTTCTTGTAGTGAGGGGCCCAGAAATGAACACAGTATTCGAGATGCGGTCTCACCAGTGCCGGGTAGAGTACAGATTCTATGATTCTATGATTCATACATTTCCCGTGGGATGTTGGCTCTTCGGGTTATGATTGGGACAGCATTGGTGCAGGGGGGCCATGAGCGGTCAGGCCCCCACAACCTATGACAGGGGCTGCCTCCAGCCAGGGCAGAGACGCACAACACTGGGCACCTCTGGTTTTCACGTAACATTGCGCAGTGCGTTCAGTTTCAGGACCCCCACTACAGCAACGATGTTGAGGCTCTGGAGTGTGTCCAGAAGAGGGCGATGAAGTTGGTGAAGGGTCTGGAGCAAAAGTCTTAGGAGGAGCGGCTCAGGGAACTGCGGCTGTTTAGTCTGGAGAAACGGAGGCTGTGGGGCACTGTGCAACTACCTGAAAGGAAGCTGTAGCGAGGTGGGTGTTGGCCTCTTGTCCCAGGTAACAAGCAATAGGACAACTAACAAGCAGTGGTCTCAAGTTGTGCCAGAGAGGCTTAGATTGAATATTAGGAAATTTTACTTCACTGAAGGGGTTATCAAGCACTGCAACAGGCTGCCCAGGGAAGTGGTTGAGTCACCATCCCTGGAGGTTCCTAAAAGATGGGTAGACAATGTGCTCCAAGATAGGGTTTAGTAGTAAAGAGGTACATTGAACTGAATGGTCTCAAAGGTCTTTACCAACCAAAAGATTCTATGATTCTATGATTATGATTATGGTTTTTTGCACAATCAGAGCCTACAGGGCTCAATATGAGGTGTTACCCTGTAAGCTGCAGAGGCTTCACGCCCACCTCTCCGCTTACCACCAGGCAAGGACAAGC
Source organism: Cuculus canorus (assembly GCF_017976375.1). NCBI lineage: Eukaryota > Metazoa > Chordata > Aves > Cuculiformes > Cuculidae > Cuculus > Cuculus canorus. The sequence continues at coordinate 27,929,821 of NC_071401.1, forward strand.
AGCCCCTGAGGACCAGCATCAGATCTTCAGCAGTGCTGAGGGCAGGACCACCCTGGGAAAGTTTCCTCAGCACGATGGGCAGCAGAGGGGGCTCAAAGCGAGGTTTTGGGGGCTGCTCCCAGGGCTGCTGGATGGTGGCTGGAGCCTTTCTGTAGGCGTCTTGTCCAAAAGAAATAAAATCCTTAACATTAATGCTGAGAATAGGGGGCATTTCTGGTCAGCAGGATAAATAGAAAGTTTCCCTTTCAAGTCTGTCGTATATAAATATATGGGTAAGTAGGGTGAGCTAATTAAATTTGGTATAGTCAGATAATTATGTATTTGAGAAGCAGCTAAACATAGATAGAAACCAAGCTGGATGATGAGAAGAAACATTTGATTAATTTACTTTTAGTTCTGAAAAAAAGTTTACATGTGCAGGTTATTTAGTACAGGCTTAATCCTGTGGATATGAGAGTCCCACTAATTACTCTCAGAAGGTGCTCATACCTCTGGAACACCTTCACAAAGAGGACCATATGGGAGAAGAGTGTAGAAATACAGTTTCTCTTGTACGGGATCTGAAAGCACCAAGATGTGACAGCAGTTAGGTGTTGAAGCAGACTTTTCACAGAACAACCTGTAACAATCAGTCAAAGGAGGGGCTGGAGGCCAGGAGGTTTCCAGTTTGGCACTCAGATTGAATGTCAAGGCCATAAATGAACCAGCTTGCTAGAGGCTGCAAATGCATTTAAAAAGAAAGTTCTTCCCATTTTTCATCAGATAGGTAGATGCTGCATTGCCAGTGATAACACCCTAACTGTTCCTTTCAGTGTTGCTAATTTTAGAGCACTGGCGATGCTGTAGATTTGCCAGCTCTCATGCGTCATCATGAGTTTCCTGGTGGTTGATCTATTTTCTTAAAACCCTAACTTCTGGAATCAGGTGACTAATAGAAAAACACCACTTTTTTATTGTTATTAATGAAATGAAATTTCTTGCTCTCAGCTGGTGGGGAAAAGTGTACGAAAAAGATCTAAGGTTAAAAAGCTAAAAAAAAATAAAAAGGAAGCATTGAAATATTCTGGGTTTTAAATTCAAGTCTTTTAAGTCATTTTCATTCTGTTTTGCTAGTTAACTCATGATACTGATTTAAAAACCCCTCAGAATCCAGTTCTGATCACTTGACAATTATTCATCAGTGTAAAATAGCAGGATTGTCAGCAAAATGTAGGAAAGATTGAAGTGTTCATTAAATAATCCAGTTACATACTGGGTAAAGAGCAGGATGAAGTATGCATATATCAGAGGGGTGATGACATACTTTACATTCCAAAAATAACTGAGAGGATGGTAAACAGAATCTCTTAACTTGACATATTTCAGAATCAGTAGGTATGGTTCATTTATACATAATACTATTAAGAGAGATGGCAAAAAAATATTATTTTTATTAAGTCTTAGGATAGCAGAAATATAAAGATAAATGGGGAAAAAAATCGATTCTCTGCCAATAGTAAAAGTAGGTGGATCAGATGACCTGATAATGACAGATCTGCCAGCTTGGCTTTGCTCCCAGATGAAATAAGAGCAGAGTAGATAGAGTCTTCAAATAATAAAATATTAAACAACCTCAGTGATGATGGTGGTAATGATGGTTAATAATGATAGTAGTAATAATAATAAAGCCAATCAACATGAGATTAGGGAAAATCATTCCTGTCAATCTTAATTTATATTTCTTAAACAAGATCACAAGTTTTACTGGTAAAGTATTTTGTTGCTTCTGTAAGCAATTCTCTGGCTAGAAAATTGCATTTGATTAGAAAGATGAAAGAATATAAACTCAATCTGATTCACATTGGTGAAAACCCAGCACACTAGTCTTAAAATAACTAAAAGTAGAACCATCCTTCAGCAATTCCTTTCCAGAGAGGTTCCACAGGGGTTGGATGTTGTCTTATGTTGTTTAATGTTGTATTGTTTTGGCTAAACCATGTTCTGGATAAAATCCGGAGTGATGAAGTTTGCAGTTGACACAGAGATTGGAAAAGTGGTCAGATAGAAGAAGAATGGCTGCCCAGCACTGAGTGAATTGTAACATCTGGTAAGCGCAGATTAGCAAGCAGTGTGTGTTTACATACATCCACTGTCAAGCTCAGAGCAAAGGATCTCAAGATGGTGCTCTTCAGCCCTTGATACCTGAAGGACCATGCAACACCTTTAAAAAAATCCTTAGTCTCCTTATAGTCCTAGTGGCTGCAGGGCACTGGCCACCTGCATAGGGTATGTGTGTACATATCAGAAAGATTGCAAGCATTTCAGGACTAACTTCTCAAGTACTTCTCATGCACTTCTCATGTACTCATCCTCACTGCAGGGAGTAACACTATGGCAGGTCAGACTTGGAGCATCAGTGACTGTATTATGAAAACAGGTAACTCTGAAAAATCCTGAGGTGGCAGTAGGAAATAGCCAGCCACAGGTAACTGTGGCACATGGCTCTGTGGCAAAAGGAATAATGAGTTCCTTGGATCAACAAACAGGAAAGATGTTGAGTTGGAAATACCACTTGAGCTCTTTACTCGAACCATGTGTGCTCTCAGCTCCCTGGTCCTGGTAACCACAGCTCCAGAAGGAAGAGGGAAGAGCCATGATGTGAGTAAAAGTCTGTAAAGTGCATCTCATCACACCTGGGTCGAGGATCTCAAAGCTGTCCATCTTCTGGAATTAAAAATAAGGAGTGACTTAGTCACAGTTTCTCAGGGCTGGATCTGGAAGAAGGTCCAGGTGCCCTAAAAGGGGCATAAGCAGACCTAAGGCTTCAAAATTTAGATCTAGAATCATAGAATCATTTAGGTTGGAAAAGACCTAAGGTCATCGAGTCCAACTGTAAACATGACGCTGCCAAGTCCACCACTAAACTATGTCCGTAAGTGCCACATCTATGCATCTTTTAAATATCTCAAATGATGTTGACTCCACCACTTCCCTGGAAGGTCTGTTCCAATGTTTGACAAGCCTTTCAGTGAAGTATTTTTTCCTAGTACCTAGTTTAAACCTCCCCTGGCACAACTTGAGGCAATTTCCTCTTATCCTATCACTTGTTTTTTCCAGCAGACATCTGCTAAGTTGAAGTCTCCCAGAAGTACAAGGGATAGCAATCATGAGACTTCTTCCAACTGCTTATAGAAGATTTCATCTGTCTCTTCATCCTGCTTGTGTGGTCTGTAACAGATTCCCATCATGATATCTGCCTTGTTGGCCTTTCTCCTGATTCGTATTAGCATTCGACCCTTTCCTCACCGTCATCAGGCTCTAGACAGTCAAAACAAACAGGGCTATCCCACCATCTCTACTTTCTTGCCTGTCCGCTCTGAAAAGTTTAGTCTTCCATTGCAGCACTCCAGCTGTCTGAGTCAGCCCACTGTGTTTCCACGATGGCAACTACATCGGAGTTTTCCAGCTGCACAGTGTTTTTGAGCTCCTGGTGCTTGTTGCCTGTGCTGCATGCATTGGTGCAGATGCGCACTTCAGTTGGGCTGTTCATGCCACCACTTTTTTCGGGCAAGAAGCCCTAATTCCTGCATGACTGTTCTTAGGCATTTCTATGGTTTCTAACAGATCAATAACCCTTGTCCTTGCTGCTGCATGGATCTCCATCACCCGACTCCACTGACAAGAGAGATTGAAGGGCCTCACTAACACGCCATCCCTCTGACACTGACATGTTGCCCCCAGGTTCATCTCTAGGGATCCTGGATTTATCCCTAGCCTCCTTCAAATCCAGTTTACAGCTCTTAAGGAAAGGTACTTATTCAGCAGCTGTCTAACCCTAGAGGCAATTAAATTTATTTGGTACCTATCTGCTGGGCTGCAGAGATGCCCCTAGAACCTGTGGTTCTGCTGCTGTGTATGTCCCGGACTGTCGTGGCCATGTCTCATTGCTACTTGTCGCTGCCTTGCGTGGATTAGGATCCCAACACTAGGCAGAGAGTTATTGCAGTCCCTGGAGCTCCCTCAATAAGCCAAGTGAGACCACCTCCGCCACACCCTGCCAAACACCACCCACAGCTATTCTCACCTCTATGTATACATTCTACATTAAACAACCCTGAATAAAATCACCCCAGGAACAGAATTTGCTTTTGCCATTCCTCCTTCTCCATGCCAGCCGAGTGCCCTACCCACTAGTGCTTTTTTCTGAGAATGTGGTTGTGCCATCGTGCCCAGGCTTGCCCAGGACAAGCTCTGTGCAACTCCTCACTCTGTGACCCTCCTGGCTTTCCCGCAGCACGTGCTCAGGTAGCTGAATAAACTAACAGAGTTTGGGTTCTCGGGCAGGGGCAGGCACACAGTTTGTATGTATTTTGACCTAGCCTTAAGCAGGGAAAAAGACATTTAGCAGCAGAGGGCTCTTCCCCTTCACGGAGTAAGAGATCATGAGATTAAAAGGATGCAGGATGAGACTTGGCAGATTCAGACTCGGGACAAAAACCAATAATAGTTAACAATGTGGGAAACTGAGCAGTGGAAGAGCATGCTAAGGTCTGTGGCTGGTTCTTCAACGCTGAATATGTTACACAAAAATCTCTGCTCTAGTTCAAATGGGAGCGAATTAGGTCAGAGGAGTTCTCTGTCCTGAAGTAGGTAGAAGATCATACAGATAATCCACATACTCCCTCTGGCCTTGTGACTAATTCCCTTTGGTACAGCTATTCCTAATGTAAGTGAGATCCGCTTGGACCTGTGCTTGCCCTCAGGAACTTATAAACTAATTATATTTGTTGTGTCAAACCATTAGATACTTACAGGCTGCATGCAGACTCATTAGTTAGACTGAATTGTGTCTTTGCTCTTTGAACGTTATCAGAACATTCAGATCTAGCATGTTTTGTGGTCTGCCTCCATTACTCCTTTGTACACAGATTTCTGTGGTTACTCCTTGCTAACAAACCACAGACTTTTAATGCATATATTCTGGTTTCGGTTATTTTGTAGATTGAAACTGTGGTGGCTGATGTCATCCTGATCTTTTAAATTTAGCTTACTTTTGATGAAACCCTTTAGTGTTAGATTTTTAAAAAAAAAAAATTTGTTTTATATCTCATACTTTAACTTTGTTTTAAAAAAAAAACTGGCAGCCCAAATGCTGACTGTGTAAAAGATGTATAGTAGCTTGCACATCAAAAGCCTGCAGGCCCCTGGTGCATCCACACCTGCAGTGCCTGCAAAGGAGCCTGGACCACAGTGTCTCCCGGTGAGCAGGATGTTCATGGAAAGTGGGACATGATAGAGAAGTATAAATATAATGGCAAATGTGTAAAACACCTGGATTCAGCGCAAATGAGCTGTTCTGCTTGGAGATGGCTCTAGACTACTCTGAATTTTCTGAGGGCACAACTAGGCAGTCAGACTCTTGCTGTGAAAACCTCAGGTTTCTGTACCTCCTTGAAGTGGTCCATTTCTTCCCTTCTCCCTTTAAGAACAAACAAATAATGAAGAACTGGTCTTAGGAGAGTTTTGAGAGGCTGCCGCTGTCTTCCAGCTGATGTTCCATTGGGCTCTGGAGGAGTGAAGGTCCATTGGGTGTTGTCTTCATGTGTTCATGACAAGCCATTCTTTCTAGGGGAGATCAGTGCCCCATGACTGCAGGAATATCAAGACCTGCCCCAGAGCCACTCTGTTCATTCAGTTTGCATTCATACTGTGCTGCCTGTGCACTTAATGTATGAATAATATAGTAGTTTTTTATGACAGTTATTCAGCATCTACATACTTCTGCTGGAAGGAGGGCAGAGGAGAGCAGGGCGGGGAGGTTTTTACTTAATGAAACTGTTGTTATTTGCTGACAAGATCACTGATTATCTTAAGAAGAGGGAACTTGATCTCCTTCCAAATAACTAAACAGGAATTTGCACTGCAGAATATGTGTGAAGTGTGTGTATTCCAGGAAAAAAAAGACTGTTTACAGTCCCATTGCCGTAGAGACTTCAACATCTGTTACGAAACAACATCAGTGATCACAGTGTCCATGTTCTTTACGATGATTTGATTATTTTATCCGTAGGCCAGTGAAGCAGTACATGAACACACGCTCCTACTAGACCCACCTCACATGAACTCAACCTCATGGCAATCCCTCTGTCGTGCTTCAGATATTCCTAAATGTGCTTCAAATATTTCTTCATTTAGCCTGAGAAAAATGTTCATTATGAAGGAGGTATGCCAGAAAGATGTCCCAGCTGCCTGGGCTTTTCACATGCAGACATTGACTCCAGGTGTCTTGGCTCTGAGAGGCGTCTGGAGGGGTCCCTGAAGGAGAGTTGGACTTTGAGTCCTGCTCCTGCAGAGTTGCAGTCACATAACATACACACTTGAGTCCCTCCAGGAATGCAGCTCCACCACCCCCTCCTACCTAGAGATCAGCAGCAGTTAGACATGTGCAGCCTGATGCTTCCTGGCCCTGCAGACAGACACATGCTGCCCACGCTGTAGCTCCAACACTGCCACTACAGACCCAGGCCCATTGTCAATCCCACCCAGGACTGGGAGATAGATACTTGAGAGTCAAAGAGGTTTTTGACCATTAAGGCAAGAGCATAAATTGGCATGCAGTGTCTCAAGTGATGGTTGGCTGGCTGCTGTTAAAGAAGAGTCCACAGTGGATGGAACACCTAGAGGATGGCACGCAGGTCCTTTGTGCTTGAGAGTGTGGGCCCCAAGCACCCTGCCATCAGCTGTATTCACTGGCCAAAGGGTAGAAGAAAGGGCTGCATACCCACTAAGGAGGAGAGGAGACATTTCACTCATTTAATTTCATGGCTTCCAAACCCAGCCTAAAGCTGGGAGTAGAGAACAAGTGGGAAGAAAAGAACTGTTTACATAATCCTTTGCCCGTGAAATGGGTCAGCGGTTCTTGCAGGAGAAGAGGAACATAGTTTTTAAGAAATAAACAACATCACTTTACTTGGTAATAGCTGGACAGTCCTGCTTTTTTGGAGAGTAATACAGAAGTTTATGATGGGCTTATATGCCTTGTCTTTTTCCCCCATGGTGTCTCCTCCAAACACAGCTCTGTAAAATGGAACATTCCTGCTGTTTTCTTTAAAGTAATCTGTAATTCCTTGGCCACAACGCAAAGGGAGGCACCCATCTGTTTGTTTGGGTTTTTTTTTCTCTCTTCCACAAATGTCTCTGTTTATGTTAACTAGCAAATCTAATCATCCAGCTCAGAGAAGAATTACACAACTACAAACCTCCTAAGATTTCAATCTAATAGCAAATCTTGCTTAATCTTCCATGTTTGCTTCTTGCTTCAGATTTGCAGCTCCTTGGCATTACAGCTGTGCTGTGCTTCTACATATAAACCAGATTAAACAGCAAAAAGAACACAGAACAGGAAAGCTGTGTTATTTCCACCTTGCAGGACTTGCTGAAATGAGCCTGGCTGTGTTAAACGTGAGATAAAACTCCCACAGGGAGCATTATTCTGAGTGATTCATATAAACACTTGAAGAAGTCAGTCTTCGTTCAGCTTCCTAGTCAATTAAGGTGGGTAATGGTGTGCAGCTAGCAGAGCCCCTCTCCTTTGGAGAGGACCTCTGATGGCAACATAACTATCGTATATTCTCACTGTAAAGCAGCAGGATGAGTATTGGGTAACAACAGATAACCCGGGATTTGTGTAATTCATTCAGGCACGGAATTGCAATTGTCTTTTCTGTGTAACTGCCTAGTGCTGTGAAACATTCTTTGCCTGCGTCTTTTATGTGGGCCATCTGGAGAGGAAAATCTCATCAGTGTCTAGAAATGCAGCCAAGTTTATGAGCACTTTCTTTTGCAGTTCATTTATAAGGGAGATACTTTTATCAGAAGGAGGTCTGAAGGGAAGGCGAGTTACAGGTATGTGCGTTTAATATGTGTTGATAAAGGTGTAGATGAAGTGGCTTTCTTTCCCTCTAGTTTGCACTGTCTGGTTTTCAGGAGCCATCGCTCAAATCCATCCTTCCTGTTAGCTTTTTGCCTCCACCCACATGCCATGGGGCTTGATTCTGACCTTAGCGCTGGTGCTGCAGCCACCAGCGTGGCTGCTGTGTGGTTGTGTGAATGAGTGGTCGTGGGCTGGGGAGGGTCGCACGCTGTAATACTGAAGGCTTCTCTCTGTGAGCTGGAAAACCACTGCATGCTGGGGCACCAACCTGCGCAACATCTTTTATGGGTGACTTCCACAGGGCGCTTCTTCTCTTGGATTACTTTGGGCCCTGCCCAGCTTGGCAGATGGCTGGCTCCCCTGTCACAGTGGCTTTGCAGGCTCTGGAAGCAACCCTAGTGTCAGCCTCTGCAGGGATGCTAATAGAGGTGTAGCTGAAACAAAGCACATTGCTCAGAGTGTAGAGCTGGGTAGCCAAGTTTCAGCAGCACTTCCAGATGTGAAGCGGGGGAGTTAGTTTTAAGCTATTTTTCAGATTTTTTTAATTCTTTCTGATTTTTTTAAAACCACCGTACAAGCACACTGCGAACAATTTGCACTGTTTGCTGTCATTCAGCTGCATGTTCCCAATGGAGTGCTTTGCATTTTTTCTAGCTGAGACCCTCTGACCGATGCCTCCAAGGTAATCTCATTCTGACAGATTACTCCATGGGCCAAGGAGGGCCAATGCCTATACTCACTCAACCTCTTAACTTTGAGGAGTCTGGACTGAATAAGGGCTGTGTGATTTTGACCACCCAGTTTGGCAAGGAGTGCTCCAAGGAGGTGTAACTGCTGAGTAAGTTCCTGTCTGCGTGGGCGCTCAGGAGAAGGGGCAGAGGCTGCTGGAGAATCACGCCAGGTATTTATTTCTCTAGGGAAGCAAGAGCTTAGATCCAAACCTCAGTCTCCATGTCAGCACTCTGCACTGGTGCTTCAGCTTCTCCGTAACATGCATGGTGGGGATTAACAGCACTGACTGTGTTCTGCCTGTGATTTCAAGCAAACTCCTTAACAAATCCTGCAGCATTTTCTGAGGGAATCACATGATTTTGAGGGGGGAACTAAGTTGCGAGAGGAACTAAAGAAATCTCCAGTGCAGCCTGTCAATGCTTCTTTTCAGGTGATAAGAAATGGATGTGATGATGCTCTGGTTTCTGCTGCTCCTTCTCCTGGTCAGCTTTGTCTCGCCTGCACCCAGGTTTTCGGTGCGTATCTCTTAGCCAATGTCTGTACAACCTCTCAATGGTTTATCACTTCCAGTCATGTAGAGACAAGTGTTCTCCAACAAAAGGGACAGGGGCCTGCAAGACCAAAGCAAAAATGTGTCTGCCTGCAGCTGAATGAATGTCTCTCTTGCTATCTTGATAATACATGGTTTGCATGGCATTAGAGGATGGGCAGCTCTCTGGATGGTTGGACTGGCATTGCCAAGAATTAAAAACAACAACAAAAGCCCCTTAAAGAAAAAAAAAGTGATTTTATGGCCACTGAAGAAATAATCTGCTCTCTTCTAAAACTGCCTTCATTTATTCATTGGGATTTAAAAGCACAAAGGAGAAGAGGTGGTACCATAGTCTGAGGCAGTCTGTATTCTTCTGATGAGCAAATTACTCTTGGGCCATCCCAAGTTGGTACAGAGCTTGGCAAGGAAAGGTTGGTGAGCTCAGGGCTGTCTGTAGCAGGCCCCTGTGTATCTCCAGCCTCAAAATCCTCTGTGGAGGAAAACCAACAAGCCCACGAGAAGAAGAAGCAGCTGGGAGGCCACATTTGAGCACACTCATCAGTCATGCTGTCCTGGGCAACTGCTTCTTTTGCTTATGCCTAGAACTGGTCCTGACCTGGTATCGCTCATATCAGCTTGCACAGAGTGAAAATAGCAACTGATTCTTATTGAATGGGTTTGCTTTGTTGTCTTGGAGTGATTTTGCTCTGTTTTGTTACATTTTTAAGGGAGTAACATCAGTCACCGACTAGAATGTTGCTGAAAATGTTTGTTCCAGCCAGTATGGGTCAGATTCTGGTCTTGGTTATAGTAATGCAGACCTGAAGTTACTCCACTGATCCTAGTAAACTCACTGCTTTCCTCTAAGTTGCACCAAATCAGTTCTTTTATCTTCCAGTTTTACAGGAAGATGTTTCTGGCTGATTTGGCCTGGCTGCAGTGCAGGAGCTGTTTCCCCACCACCACTACGACCCTGAGCAGTTTCAAAGTCTGCAAACGCTCCCTTTGAATTCATTTAATGAGAGTCAAGACAAATTATTTTTGTCAGAAGTAATTTTCTGTGTATCTGATCATATTCTGGGATGCTGTGAGCAGTGGCAGGATCATTGTAGAAAGCCCATTTCAGCTGGGTTGAATATAGCTGCCCGTGCTGTGCATGATTCGTTTATCTTAGAGACCACCATCAAATCAGCTTGATCCACAGAGACAAAGTGACATGTTAGGATCAAGAGGATACAGATACTCTGTCTCTCTCTGCCTCTCTGTTCCTAATGCTGACTGAAGCATGGAGATTTTTTGTTTTATTTTCTCCATAGGATAAAGATATCTGCCTCATAGACAACAATAAATTAAGACAAAGGTTAAAACAGCTTCAAGACTTGCTTTACTTATATGAACTGCAACTGAAGGACATTCAGGAGAACACTTACCATAGAACAAAAAGTGGGCTGTTCTCAGGCAACAGGACTGTGCAGCATGAGATGCTTTTACCCACAACCAGTGGAAATTTAATAGTCTATGACCAAGGTATGGTTTGCAGTAGCGTATGTGGAAATTTCAAGTGCTGCAATGTTTATTTCTCCCTGCAGTGTCCCGTCTGTCTTATTTTGTTTCTGCTAGAAGTTTTAGAGTTTTTAAAGTGGATTGTGGATTAAAATGCAGTCAGATAGATGGGAAGGAGAAGGGCAGACAGCTGTCCCCGGTACCAGAGTCAGCTGGGCCAGCTTTAGGCAGCTACTTTCTAGGTACAAGGCAGACATCTAGAGCTGGGCTTTTCACCTGACACTCTGGCATGGAGATGAACAGCTACCTCTCGTATGTTTTCCATCAGACCTGCTTCAGACATCTGCTTCAGGAAGAGATGGGTCTTGCTCTTGAAGAGCCCATTTCCACTGAGTGACTTACGGGAGCCTATTTTGCCTGGCTCAGCTGTAGGCACTGAAATCCATTCAGAGGAGCATGGCCTCCCTGTTCCTCGGCCCTCCATCACATCTGTGGCGTAGCAGCAGGAATGCATAATCTGTTCCTTGGTGTCACTTTGAGAACATGGACATTACTGGAATTGTGGCCTGTGGCCAAGATTTTCTCCTTTGTGCGCATTACATAGAAAGTGTGAAGCCCTGAGTTCTCATACAGCTCTGGTAGAGCTGATCACGAGAACTTAACCTCTTCTTTTAGTAATTTTGATCCCAAATCCAGTCTGAAGTATAGCTGGGCTTACTTTCTACATGGAAGTTTGTTTCTTTGCAAATGATCTTGCTGACAGAGCAAGCCCTGGTCTTGCATTGCTCCTATGCAATAGCTCCAGCCTGAGCAGTACCCATCCTGTATCTCACCAGAGATTTAGGAGTGACTTCCTCCGAGGGCATGGCTGTAAAGTCTCTCAAACCTTGCTGCTCTGCATCAGGCCCAGCAGTTTGCAAACAAGCATTGCTAGTACAACACCAAACTGAGTGCTTCAGCTTTGTAGGGCTTGCAGAGCTGCCTGCTGCCGGAGTGTCCTTGTCCCATGTCTCAGCAATGTCTTCTCTTGGCTGTGCATACCTCCTTGCTTTCTTCCCCTCCACCATTTAACAAATCAATACTGTTTTGCCTAGATTGCTCCGCGGTGTATAATCGGAAGAAAACCAAAAATGGTTACTACAGGATCAGGCCAAGAGCAGATCGAGAGCCTTTCCTGGCATACTGTGACATGTCTGATGGCGGGGGATGGACTGTCATTCAGAGGCGGAGTAATGGCAAGGAGAATTTCAACAGGTGGGTGCATTGTTGTTGCATCAACCAGGCTCACAGTCAGGCCTCCAGCTACCAACACCCATCCTGATGCCTGGTGAAGCCCAATATTTGAGAAGCAGCATAGGTAAGACTGTACTGCAGTGATGATAAGTTTCCATTAGGACAATCTGATGGTGCATATTGGTGGCAGGAGGCTGTTTTCAAAATGGTCCTATAACGCCTTCTCCATGGCTTCTCTGCATTTATGTGTTTACATATGTGCCTATTTGTTTTATCATTGTTGGATACTGTCAAAGGCTCCAAATTGCCAGGTATCTGGTGCCAGTGCACAGACTGAGGCCTGTTGAACGTATTTTCTGCTCTTATATCAAGAGTTATGTTCAGCATGGTGCAATATTTATTTCCTTATTCGGATTATCCAAAAAGATGCCATACTACTGGTCCAGATTGTCCTTTCTCTATGCAAAATCCCAGAAAAGTGTCTTTTATCTGGAAGCGTCCAGCAGGAGAGATGCTCTGGTAGCTTAGTAAGGATGAAATGTCCCCATGCAAAGTAATTCATTAGCACAGCACATAGGATTTCATCACATGTCTAGTGTCTCTTACAGTGGGTACAGTCCCAAAGCTACTTCAACTTGCTTTAAGATGGGTTGCCCAGAGAGTGGTAGCTCTCTGCCTGTGGTAGCTCAGCTGTCAGCATAGGTAAATGAAAAACATCACAAGCATTGTGATGAGCATTGACTAGTATGTAGGTCAGACAGAATGAATATCCCTAATAAAAACATGAGAGAGGGAATAAACACAGAGTTAATAAAACTGGAAATTATGATGAGACACAGATTTGATGGATGGATCACTCAGTGGATAAGGAATAGGCTGGATGGTTGCACTGAAAGAGTTGCGGTCAGCAGCTCAGCGTCCAAGTGGAGATTGGTGATGCATGGCATTCCTCAGGGGTCGGTATGGGGACTAGTAGTGTTTAACATCTTTTTTGGAGACATGGACATGGGATTGAGGGCACCTTCAGCAAGTTTGCCAATAACATCAAACTGTGGGGCATGGTTGATACACTGGAGGGAAGGGATGCCATACAGAGTGACACTGGCAGGTTTGAGAAGTGAGCCAGTGCAAACCTCATGAAGTTCTGTAACACCAAGTGCAAGACCCTGCGCCTGGGTTGAGGCAACCCCAAGTACAATTACAGGCTGGGCAGAGAATGAATTGAGAGCAGACCTGAGGAGAAGGACTTGGGGGTGCTGGTAGATGAGAAGCTCAACATGAGCTGGCAATGTACACTTGTACTTGAAAGCCAGCCATAACCTGGGCTGCATCAAAAGAAGCATGACCAGCAGGTTGAGGAAGGTGATTCTGCCCCTCTAGTCTGCCCTCGTGAGACATCACCTGGAGCACTGCATTCCATTCCAGAGTGCTCAGCACAGGAAGGACATGGTTCTGTCAGAGCAAGTCCATTCCCAAGCAGCAATCCCTAAGAAGTGAACCCTGGCCCTTGGCCAACTTTCCATTTACATGTACTGAGCATGATGTTGTATGATATTGAATATCTTCTTGGCCAGCTTGGATCAGCTGCCTGGCTATGCTCTCTCCCAGCTTCTTGTACACGTGTACACCAGCAAAATATGGGGAGTTGAAAAAGTCCTTGGTTTTCTTAGCAACAAGTAAAACCATCAGTATATTACCAACATTCTTCTTATACTCACTCTAAACCACAGCAGCTTCTGGGAAGAAAAACAACTCTATCCCAGCTGAAACGAGGACAAACCTAAAACACTGATTTCCAGCCAGGAGTATTTTTGCATTACGTCTCTCTCAAGAACGATATCAGATGCATTGCTGAAGATCGATATGACAACTGCTGCTTTCTCCTCCCATCTAACCAACCATCTCATTCTGTGAGCACTGCACCTGGCAGTTTGAAGCTTTGATCCAAGTATATGTGTGCGCACAGGTTTAGCAGGTGAAGAAGTAAGCTGTGAGTTGTATTTACTTCTAAGGCAGAGTGACAAATCTCAGCTTGCAATGAATCAGATACTTTTAGAAAACAATGTCTAGAAACACAGCTGAAGTTTTACTGTTACCATAGCTAAGTCTCACAGACTGTCTAAATCCCTCACATGTTGAAATTGATATTTGTGTCTTATTGCAGGAAATGGGATGATTACAAACTCGGATTTGGGAAATTCCAGGGTAAGAATGATGAATACTGGCTGGGCAATGACCACATCTATGATCTCCTCTCTAGAGGTGCGAGTATATTCCCTTCACAGATTTCTTTCCAATATGCGTGAGATAGATCACTTAACAGGACATCGGTTTGTGTTTAGGAGAGATGTCATTGAAGATTGATCTGGTGGACTGGGATGGAGAAAGACGTTATGCAGTCTATGAAAATTTCCAGCTTGCAAATGAGCAGGTCAGAAATGGAGAGAGTGGCAATTTGTTTGTTTTATTTGTGAGGGTGGGGCATCTGCATGTGCATCAGACTTCAGTATCAGGGTTGCAATTACAGCTCTGTAAAGCTTCCCTGCTCTGGTTCCATGGGACTCCTGGTTTGGCTGACTGACAAACAGCCTCGGGAGCAGGGACATAAGCCTAGGATTTCTTCCTCACAGCCACTGAGTGACCAAGCCACTGGGTGACAGGATCATGCATGCTCTCTTGCTAACTCTGCTTCTGCACAGACAGTAACTCTCTGCCACAGAGCACGGGGATTCCCACTTACATTTGCCTCTGGTCTCATGGTTAAAAGAGCCTTCCTTGAGGAGAAGGGTTTGAACCTCTGCAAGGAAACTGAACCCTATTCTCCTGCTTCCAAGGAGAGTGTTTTAGGCTGTCACATAAAAGAACAAACCCTCTCTTCTTTGCTTTAAAAGAAAACAGTGAACTCTAATCAAAGCTGCATCAGGGGAAGTTTAGATTGGACATTAGGAAAAGTTTCTTCACAGAAGGGGTTATCACACACTGGAACAGGCTGTCCAGGGAGGTGTTTGAGTCACCATCCCTGGAGGTGTTTAAAAGGCAGGTAGATGAGGTGCTTGGGGACATGATTTAATAGTAAGCAGGTACAGTTAGCGTTGATGATCTCAAAGGTGTTTTCCAACCTAATGATTCTATGATTCTAAGCTTTGAAATAGCAATTCGTAAGTTCCTATCTTGAAGAGACGTATCTGTAGCACTACATTTAGGATTACAGGCACAGAAACCCCAAAGACAGGCACATCCCCATGTTTTCATATTTACTTTCTAGCTTCAGACAGTGTCCCGCTCAGTGCAGGTGCTCTTCTTCAGACTTGCATTTCTGACCACACATAAAGTATCTCAAATACCCAAGTACATGAGTTCCACTGCATGGACCAGTCCTAGTCCCATACCACTCCGGAAATGTATGTATTACATTCAGTTTGTAATTAGAGGTTTCTTATGAAAAGTTTGAATAGCTTCATTTTAATAGCTCACTACTATTTTACATAAATAGAAGTGGAATATGATGACAGGCAAAAGCCCACACCATGAAAGTAATCATCAATCTCACATCAAATGCTCTCAGATTGGTTAGTTGTGGACAATGGAACTATTCTTCTAAGCATTCCTGCCAAGGCAGGAACACAGCTAGAAATCAGGCTTCTAGGTCTTCAAGGAGCAGAATTCCTAAAGAGTTATTCTTGCTGGACAACTGATCAGTTTTATGAAGGCAACTGCTTGTTACAGTTTCCTGTTGAGCTGTATTTGATGAGCTAGGAGGAGCCTTCCAGCTTGTTGTATAGTGTATTTCAGCTATTGAAAGACAGTAAACCTGAAGCCCTTTTTTTAGCAGCAGCCGCAATAAGCAATTCCTTCTTGAAGTTTAAATCCCTACAGTAGGCTCATTAAAGCACGGGTTCACAAGTCATGTTTTACTTCAGCAGTCATACTTTTGACAGGGGATACAGCGGCCAGGACAAATTTGATCTAAAGTATGGGAGGAAAGGCAGAAAGAGCTGATATCAAAGATGTATTTCACATGTTCTTGCAGGACAATTACAGGTTATGGTTTGGCACATACTCTGGTAATGCTGGCGACGCTCTGTCTGGTGGGAGCAATTTTGAAGTTCAGTGGTCAGCCTCTCACAGAGGGATGCAGTTCACCACATCTGACAAGGATCACGATCGATACCTGGCAGGCAACTGTGCATTAGAGAACATGGGTGGTTGGTGGTTTAACAGGTATGGAAAACAGTTGATTCATCTTGGATGCATAGGGTATGGGTAGATGTACAGCCTAGAGGACTTGCCCACCTTACAGCAACTGGAGGGTTTTGTGTGTATTTGCCACCGCACACAGCCAAATCTAAGATGTTCACACCTCTAGATCCTCAAAGGAAAGCAAGCTGCCGCTTTCATTCTGAAGCAAAGCAGGTAAGTTGCATTCACTTTAAGAAACTGGGCCACAGGTAAGTTGCATTAATTTTAAGCATATGGGTCAAAATAAATGCATGAGGGAGAATGACCTGCAAGGAAAGGAGCCAAATTTAAATTCCTTAAAGTGCTTTGTGTTATATCCCAGGAAAGAAAACAATTGTAGCCACTGCAATGTGAAGTGTATACAAAGGACATTACTGCAGAGCATGCCTAGGGAGTAAGCTACACCTTAGTGGTCCTGATGGTCTGTTTGCTAGTTGGACATAGCCCACACATCAACAGATAGGGGCTCAGGTTCACCAGCCTTGAGAGCGTGGATACGCTGTGCTCAGTTTTCCTGCAGGATGACCAGGCCCTCATCACATACAAACTGAAATCCATGGAGCTAAAAAAAAAAATGTACATCAATAAAGGGATTTACCTTGATTAAAAGACATCTGCATTTTCAGGTGCCCGTACGTAGCTGACTATACTTGAGCTAGAGCCTACAAAATGGCACTGCACTCCTCTGTTTAGGCAGCTGAACCATGTCGCTAGTTAATACATTTGAAGGCGACAAAAGTTTAAATTACCAGACCAGCATAGTTGTCTACTTTAGGATGACCCACATAATTCTCTGGGTTCCACTAGAGGCGTTAACCAGATCTCCATAGGCTATAGTAGGACTTCACTTAACCAGTTCAGTAAAGACAGATCCATTTAGGTGTCTGAACCTGTCAACGAATCCCGCCCTGGGATTTCTAAATGCATGTTGTGTGAAAATTGTACTTCACTGTAATGATGCAATATCTTCCCACACTAAACCTCATCTCCGTTTTTCCCTCTTCTACATCGTTACAAGGTGCCATGCTGTAAACCTCAATGGACAATACTACAGAAGAGGAAGGTACAGTGGATCCCATGACAATGGCGTGGTTTGGTCTACATGGCACGGGGTGTGGTACTCACTAAAATACTCAGCCATGAAAATCAGGGCTCCATTCTTTGTTGATGGTGAGAGTGGAGATGGTGAGAACAGTCAGGGCAGCTGAAACCTGCTGACTTGGAAAGAAAAAAGGTAGAGGCTGAAAAGAATTGTATGTTAATAGCCAGCCTACTGCTGCTGCCAATTGCCAAACCTGCACTGTGATAACTGGAGTTGCACGTATTTCTGCTAGCCGAAACTAACATCGCGAGCTGTTTGAGCACAGCCAGCCAACAATTCAATGGAAAGCATGTGGATGTCAGCCATAGAATAACTACAGTTTTCTTTTCAGCAATTATTAGGACTTCATTGGAAATGATTTATGAAAAGTTCTCTGGACCCTGAATGATGAAGCACATTTTTCTATCTATCTGTACTCTTCAAGGGCTAAATCTTTCTTATCTTGATTTTAACCATCAGTGCTTCAGTTACGAGAACAGAAGAGCAGAAAAAAGATGGTGGAGAACTGGGCTTCATCTGGTGTGCCTTCATTAGTGCTTTGTTCTGGATCAGGAGAATGTTTTTAAGCAACTCTCCCTATGGTCTGAAATTGCCACACTTCACTTTCAGAACACTGTGGGAGCATGTGAAACCATGGATGTGCTCCAGCTGCTATTGTGTATCCAGACTAAGGCTACTTCAAAGCAAACCCCCAGGCCACGGGCAGTGTGGACAACTGGGTTTCATCGCCAACAGTTTCCCACTGCAGATCCACTTCTGTAGCACACTGCGACCCGTTAACGCAGACAAAGGCAATGTTGCCAACCAGACTTAAGCCCCAGATTGAAATTAAGCAGATTTTACTAAATTTAAGATGAGCATGGATATTCATACGGGTTCATAACATGCAGTCATGACCCATTTGTACCTTCTTATGCAATTGACTTTGATTTAGTGAAGATGAATTAGAAAATGGAAGGTGATTGAACCATAAAGCACACTGCTTTCATTGTCTTATTGCAGTGAAACAAAAAAGCAACACAAATGATTGAAAGAAATGGAATACTGAAAATTTATTTGCCACAAGTTGTTAATAACACCAGTTAAAAATGAACAATAATATCAGCTTAATGCAAATTATTTAACTATCATGTTGTAGAATGAGCCTGTTTTTTCTGATTTACAATAATTTTTCAAACTGGTAGTTCTTTTCCATTTATTTTCTTTTGGATCCATACATATTGTAATTTGTATTATATATCTATAAAGTGTGAAATAAAACCACCTAAGTAGGACTTAACATTTTTTATCTGGTTTTCAACAGTAGGAACCTGGAGAGAAATATGGATTAAAATCTTGAGAAAGCTTGTAATACAAGAATTTCATTCTTTTGGTGTTGACTATTTGGGTGGTTTAGATGGTCTGCAAGGTTAAGTTTCATTTCCATGGCTCAGGCTACCCTGAAGACAATGCGGAGAAACGTTGTTCCTCTGTTTTGTCAGGAGTTAAGCCATGTTCTCGCTTCGTCCTAGACACTCCATTGATTGCAAACGTGACCATTGGAATGCAATGGGCCAGCACTCCCAGGAGTTTTTCTTCTAAAGCCTGTGCCCTGGCAAGACTGCATCACTGCCCTATTCCCAAGCATTGGTGTATACCCACCTGGCATGAAATTTGCACCGACACCTCTGAAATACGGTTGCCCTTGTGAAGAAAGGAGTGTGAACAACTAGAAATTGTTATTGCCTTTCTGATCAATACTTTTGTTTTGCAGTGGTAAAAATCTTAGTGCAAGGTAGTAACTGCATGTTCAGAACATAAGGAATCACTGTGCACACACTGTAACCATGTGGCCACTGATGCAGTGCCAAGGGCGGAAAGGACAATTTTTGTCTAGGCAGTCGACACAGAGAAATCTGAGTGAGATAATTCTTTCTGTCAGATGATGCTCAATTCCATTTTCAGTACAGGGCTAGAGAAGCAGGGCAAAGATTACAGACTGCTGATACTCAACTCTGCATGCTGGAAATCAACTACAGCACCAAAGGGACAGCATTAGTGGTTTGAAGTTCACTGAGAAGCCGACACCTGGCTGATACTGGAGTATCAAGCGAAGACATGAAGTCAACAGGGCTTAAAGACAACTGCTACACAGTCCAGTTCCAAAGTGAGTGATCAGTGATCAGTGAGCGATGTGAAGTCCAGAGCACAGAGCCTGTCAATATGGAGAGGCAGACATTATAGTTGGCTTGGTCTCACCCAGCATCAATATGTTATGATGCTTTGTTTGTCTTTCTTGAGAGAGAAAAAGAAGCAAAGATCTGACAAGCTGGGAGAGAAGGGGATCTCCCTTGCTGTCCTAGATGTAAAATGTACCCAAGTCCACCTAATGCATTACAGTAGTTGTTCTGAACACAGTTCAACATCGAGACAGGCTGCAGGAAGCAGCATCTGGCTCAGAGCAAGGCTTTCCCTCCTCTGCCCCCCTGTGGCATAGAGAACCCCCTCAGAGACACAGAGGTCACAGGGCTTTGTGCAGGACCCTACAAATTCCACAGCAAAGCCCAGGAAGTGTTTCAGAACCCTCTTTATCAATAAACAGGGTAAAATGCCACTATCAGGGTACTTATTTGATCTGAGGGCTACCGCCAAGCTCAAATCACTTCCACTGAAGCTTAAGGGAATGCTTGCTGAACGTTGCAGTGCTGTATATTTGATCTCCCTTTTCCCCATGGTCTCCCACGCTGCGAGGCTCACAAAAGCTATAAACAGATACCGCAGCACTGTAGCTCCAAGGCTGACAGATCACTGCTTCAGGGCGAATGTGTTATACATGGTGGAGTTTACCTTAATACATGGGTGGTGAGTAACCTGAGCAGCAATTGCTTCAGAGGTCTGATTTCCAGCTCATTTAAGTCAATTTAAAGACTCGTTACATTTTATTAACTTTGGATCCGTCTTCAAGTGTGGACATGTTCTCTGCGAGTCAGATCCAGTGTTCCAGCATCAGTTGCAGAACGTTATCCATCAAAAAAGCCATTCAAATGGTGGAGTTCGAGTCTGGTGGCCAAATGCTGAGCATCTTGCCTTTCCTAGGCTGTCACAGCAGGTCCTGCCTTTGGGCGCCTGCCAAGTCACCTTTGGACAATTCATTGGGGGGCCATCGGTAACCAGCTAACACACAGCAATGCTTTAAAATTGTTGTTGATTTGGGGAAAAAAATGATGATTGGGAAATCTACCTTTCCATTCAGAGAGGCAGTTTTGAGAAAGATAGCAGCCTACTGCTACAGAACTGAACATGTGATAATTTTTCTTTCACACCCACAAGGTTGGCTAAAGGGCACGTAGGTTTGGACTCAGCTGTCATAAGACTGATAGTCCTCTCTGCCTGAACCTACCTTGTCTCACTCCAGCCTCTGTGGGCAACATCTCCTCTTTCCCTGTTGTTGCCCAATGACATTCCCCGTGTCTTTGCAAACTCTCTGAAGAGACGGTTATCCTAACAAATGGCAAGCAAACTCTCTTGAGTCATTCTTGCTGGTCTAAGCTCTGTCTCTGTTGTTAACTGGGGTTTCAGCCCAGCTCTGAATACTTGCAGCACTGTGTAATCACTGATTTCAGATCTCTGGCTTGAAAACACAATAAAAAACATCGTTAACTTTTGCACTTCACCCCAAGACTCTCTGGCACTCATGAGATGTTGTCAAGCCATTTTATTTTTCTTTTTGTTCACAAAAGAGGTATTCATCAAATAATTGTTTATTCACTAGTTTTGTTCATAATTTATTTTGAGCTTGCTGTAGTAGTATTCTGTCAATTCATTTATGTTAAAAAATAAGTTTAACAAAGGCAAAAATTAATATGGAAAGGATGGCTGATTCAACAGTTCTCTCACTACCTTTTACAGGTGTTTAAATGCTGCAGGAACATTTCTGTGAGGACTAAAATTTTACCATCTATTTTCTTTGCCCTCCCAGTAGCATTCCCTTTTCTACTCATTTCCTGCAAATATTTGAACATTACTGGTTTCTTGTTATAAATATTGGCAGAAATAAAATATCAAAGTCTTGAATGATGAAAAATGCCCCCTGTGAATTTTAATTTCACTCCAGATATTCAGCATCAATCATTTGCACTTTCTTGCAACCAGCTAAAAGAAACACCACCATAAGACTTACCTGAGCAACTACAACAAATCAACACAGTTCAATAACGACTACCAGAAAAAATGATGAAAACTGCTCACTATTTAAAGTTTTGTTTTCTAAATGGGCAATGATTCAGCAATTAGGATAGATAGGTGAGGATAATGGACATCGGATGCTTTAGGTCATCATAATGTACTAGTACACGGTCCACAAGTGAGAAAGGTTGGGTCAGTGGCACTCATTATACACAATGCACAAAATGTGACTGCTTTACACAATAAAATCTGTTGGCTAGTCCTGCAACACGCCTTCACTGAGACATGCTTTCCCAGGGTATTTTGTGTGCATTTTACACATATACAGACAAAAAATAATTACATGGAAGCACTTTCCAGTAATTAGAAAGGAATGTGTTCCCACAAGTCAGACGTGGAGCATAATTCCCTCCTGCTCCATGTGGAGGTAATGCGATTCCCACTGCTCCCTCCACCAGAAGCCAACAGATCCTGCAGACCCTCTCTGGCGCACACCCCTCCTGAGGGCTGCAATGAGTCACTCAGATCACCAGCTTCTCAACACTTAGAGTACTCGTTTCATCCTCTTCATTTGAGCCAAAATATCCAGGGAGGTCAATCATCTGCTGCTCTGCCTCCGTTAAACCAAAAGTAGTATTATCATAAAAGGCAAACTCAGGGTCCAAGGGGAAGCTTTGGCACTTGTCCCTTCTGTGCTGCGCAGGGCTTACACTTAGGCCTCTCTGGGAATTATCTTTGCCAGCCAAGCCCGTTTCCTTTCTCCACACACCTCTGGGGTTAGGTGAAGGGCCCCTCTTACTTCGGTTGGGCTCAGGCTTATCAACTGCCTTCTCCTGACCAGCAGGCTGGCGGTCAGTGATGAGGTCCAGTTTCTTCACTGGGGGACCTGACCTGTGGTGGCACTTTGCACTGTGGCCCTGCGGTTCGCACCCTGGCACAGTGCTGTGGGGCTGATCCAGCTTTTCACAAGCTGGATTAGTGTTTCTTGATTTTGGCCGCATCCTGTCCTCAAAACCTTGGTCCCACGTTCTGGTCCTGGAGTTGTAAAGAGGAGTCTGTCTTGGGGTGAGGGTGGACATGCTTCTCTCTCTGAAAGGCCTGGCCTTTTTCATTTCATGGAAACTGGCTGTTCTTCTGAACTGTGGGTTTCTGTGACACCCTCTCTCAGGCAAGTCCCCTCTATTATCATGGTGCTTGAAATGAGCTCTTCTTATCAAGGTTTGGGAGGTTTGGGTAGGGCTCATTGCAGGATTGGCCTGAGAGAATGGAAAATCCAGCCTAGGGTGAGCGCTTTCCCCTGGGAATTTGGGCTGACCGGCTGGCTGGTCCAGAAATGGAGATTTGATCCTAAATTTGTTTGCTGCTGCCTCCTCTTGGGTTTCCCCGCTCAGGGGCAGCATTGTGGTGGCACCAACAACTGTGTCTGTGAGGGGATTCTGAGAGACGTGGTACACCTTGGTGGTCTCAGTCAGGCCTTTCTTCTTCATTTCTTTCAGCTGCTGCTGTGCAAGGCGGTAGCTAAAAATTGGAGGGATTATTTTTTGGGCATTTGGCTGAAAGTTCTCACTACCAGAGACATCATCTTCTTGGGTAAATTGGAGACTTCGCCTGTAGGTCAGGGGAATGTTAACAGGGGCATCCCCTCCTTCGGCAAAACTGTCCCGCTGCTTGTTACCTTGGCAAATGTTCTCTTCATCGGAGTTTTTCCGGAAACCAGGGGAATGGACAGAATTTCGCCGTACAGCAGTGCTGCACTGCTGAGCTCTGCAGAGCTTCCTCCAGAGGGTGATGAGAACAGTGGCAAAGATGATGAACAAGCATAAGGAGATACCTGTGACGGTAACTATGTTATTTGCTTTCTGGTCCTCTCCTGCTTGGACAGAAGGTGGAGTGGGAGTCTTGATAGCTGTAACAAAGAGCACACATGCCTGTGAGAGTTGCATTATCAGCATTTTGGTATTTTAAGATGGATACTTTACTACAAAGAAGTAACCAATTAGCACAGTAAGCTGTTTCCCATTAAGATTTGCTCACTAGATGACTCGCTACTCATCACTTCAGAGTGGCAGAAACAGATCTACTTACTTTAAATCAAAGATTCCACGGACCTTTTAATTATAACTGTTACTCTTGCCTGTTCTGTCCCTTCCCTAAAGCATTCCTAAAAATTTGTAAAATGAGATAACAATATTTGCCCTCCTTTATGATGTACATGAAGATTCCCTGATGAAAAATGTTGTAAAGGGCTAAAACCAACCCAAGCCAAGCTAGTACTTCAGGTATCACTTTTAAATTATTTTTAGGATGGCTTAAGTGGGTGTGAGAATTTCAGTGAGTTTGAAGAGCAGAGAGCCAGCATTAGCAGTGGCAATCTGACTTTTTTAAGCAGTCCTCTGCAGGTGCTTTGTCCACTTCCACTGCCCTCGCATCCTCAGAGGACAGAACCTTCCCCACCATAGTAGATCCCTGAGATGGCCACCATTGCCCTGGTGCCCCTTACACTCTGATATTAAATGTCTTCTATCACAGACTAGAGATGGGCCTTTAAACAGAGACAAATACTCTGCAAGTCTGTAGTGTGAACAGCTCAGAACCTTCCATAGCCCTATTTAAACCTTTCAGCTGCACATGGCATTACATTACAGATTGCCAAACCAATAAGAGATTGATAATTGTTTTTTTGGACACAGTATTTCAGTGACAGCCCTAAGCAGAATACAGCATGATTGAAAGCTGCTTAATAGGTCCAGTAGCTAATTTCAGTGTTAGACAGCACTCACTTCCCAATCTCTTGTGGCCAAATATCAGCTTCATAAGGCAATGAAAACGCTGTTGCAGAACAAGGCTGCTCAATTATGGCTGACAAGAGCTGGTCATGAAGGTGTGAGCTTGAACTGAACCACTTAACCACCTTCCCTCAGTCTCTAGTTTTATCCAGAACCCAGAGCCTTCCACCAGAGTGACGGACAGTCTGCTATAAAACTTGCCAGGTGCTCCTGTCTGTACCACAGTGACTCTCCAGCCATAGGAAATAACACCTGCAGAATAATGAGAAGCAGGTGCCATGTACTTCTCATAATCCAGAAGAATAGTCATCTAACAGCAAGCTGGTAGCACAGCTGTTAGGTGCAAAGGATGCAAAAATGTACTCATGAACACCATCCAGAAGGTCTCAGGCTGATATGGTAACAGACATGCAGGATGCTGAGTGGGGTGGAGACTCATTTCTTTGACTTACAGCTACCCGACAGCCCCAAGCCCTTAGAAAAATCCCGCCACAGGCTTAACCTTAGTACTCACAGCCCTCTGAGAGATTGACATTAGTCTAAAGAACAAGACCATATCTGCTGAATCTTTTTCGGAGGATGCCTAAAACTTGCATTCAGCCCAACGCCACCATGCCCAGCGCAGAAAGCATTGCCATTCTGGGGGCTTGAGTGTAGGGTGTGAACACGGTGACCTCAAAGGATAAGGCAGGACCAGCATTTGCCCTGTTTAGTACCACCACAGCAGAGCAAGTCATTCATTGCTTATTCTTCTCTCAGTCTCACAGCTATTTTCTAAAGGCACTATTTTCCATCTGTAATGCGTGCTGTGCTGCATCACTTGGAGTAGCAAACTTGGAGCTAGCAAACAGTGACATTTGAAACACTCGTAGTCATTGAGGTTTGCTTCTCTCCACCTCATCTACCTCTGCCCCTGGACTGGGTACTGTTTTCATTTATTCAGCCATTTGCTCCATCTGCTGGACTAATTACTGAAAACATAGTTATGCTGCAAAAAAAGCTTGCCACCTTCAGAAAGGTGCCGACAGCTGGGGGATGGGGGAGGAATGACACTCCCAGCCTGAGATCAGACAGCAGATGAACACTGTGTGAGCACAGTGTCAAGTCACTTCGTGAGCAACCTACAATTCAATGAGATGAAATGACGTGGGTAATTCTGCAAAGGAAGCCACCTGATGTGCGAGCAGTAGGATTGGAAATGGTCTGAGAAAGAGAAGCAAGGTAATTCCTACAGATGATCCCACGACAATGAATGCAGATGTAGGCCTCCTGTGCATATAAGTTTTCTATATATAAACCCTCTTTACTAACCCAGAGAACTTGATGGAATCTGAGGCTTCTCCAGACCTGCTGACTGCCAGACTGCCACGTGTCACGTGCACTGCATATACACAGGACACTGGACCTTTCTGGAAACTATCATATGCCTATATAGTTCCACACCTGACAGCTGAGAGGCACCAGAGAGGCCTGCCACTTCTGTGCCTGTAAAGCAAGGCGCACACCCAAATCACATGTCTAGCACATGTTCTGCAAGCGCAGATTGCTCTTTGGGGAGGTTTGTGCACCAGGACTGCTCTCTGAGCTCCAGAGGAGTGGGGTGAAGCGTCAAGGAACCAAGCCAAATACTGTACTTACAGAAATACCTCTCCAAAAGGTAACAGGAGGCACGGAATAACATAGCTCAGAATAAGCCTCAGAAAAACAACTCCACAGGGGTGGAGCACCTCCCATACGAGAACACGATGAGAGAGTTGGAGTTGTTCAGCCTGGAGAAGAGAAGGCTCTGAGACCTTATAGTGACTTTCAAGTACCTGAAGGGGGTGTACAAGAAAGCTGGGGAGGGATTTTTTACAAGGGCACAGAGTGATAGGACTAGGGGTAATGGCTTTAAATTGGAAGACTTAAGTGTAGACATAAGGAGGAAATTGTTCACAATGAGGGTGGTGAGGCACAGGTTGCCCAGTGAAGTTGTGGATGCCCCATCCCTGGAGGTGTTCAAGGCCAGGTTGGAAGAGGCCTTGGGCAGCCTGGTCTGGTAGGACATGTCCCTGCCCATGGCAGGGGGCTGGAACTAGATGATCTTTAAGGTCCCTTCCAACTCAAACCATTCTATGATTCTACCCCGCAGAATTTCACTGGTGGCATTACTGCCCACAGCAGGGCATACTGCTCCACAGTTTGGCATAGAGAAGACAACAGCTGTAGAGCAGGGCTATAGTTTTAAGCTGGGGCCCCAAATATCTGAATTGTTCCTCTCTGCTTACATTTGCAGCATTACAAAATATGCAGATCCACAAGGCCGTACTTTCTAGTCATCAAGAACATCATAAACCTTAAAACCAAACTGCTAAAACGTCTAAAGTGCTTCTCAAACACTGACAAAATACAATACCTGGCTTGATGAAAGTACCATTTTTAATATTTTCCCTTCTTCTGAGTTTTTGTTCAATACAATCCATTTCTTACAGTGCTCCACAATATATTTCAGTCCTGCCTGGACACCTCTGAGGTGTTCATGCCACAAACACCTTGAAGCTGGTTCAAGCCAACACCTCCACCAAAAAGGTAGTCCTGCAGTTTTCCTGCTCCAGCCAAATATTCTCCCCCTCTGATGCCCTTTGCTTTTCAGTGGCACAAGCACTGCAATGCCTATGTGATAAGCAACTTCCCCACATCCCCAGACTGTCCATTTCTTAGCTGGCTCCATTCCAGTTCTCCCCACTCCACTTTTGCCATCACAAGGAAGTGAGCAGCATGAAGGCAGCCAAAGCAAGGGGTATCTCTCACTTTGTAATAGCTTGAAGTATCTGTTAAATTACAGCCCAAGAGCCTAGGAGCCTGCACAGCCCTGTGCACCTTCCCATCCCCATCTCTATCGGGCTGCAGCACCTGTGGGATGGGAAAGGCGCTGGAGCTTCCACACCAGCCAGTTTCTGAGCAGATGAATCTGTTGAGCCTCTTGGCATCAGCAATCCTCCTTTCACACAGGGAGGTGGCTAGAGGCAAATGTTTTGTGTGGACTGAGTACCATCACACTGTTAAAAAGGGCCACTTCTGCCCCCCGTGCTGGCAGCAAGCACCTGACTATGGTGCTAGCACAGCCTCATCCAGACTCACTGAGGGCCATGCACCTTCCAAAACCTCCTCTCACCATGCAGGAGGCTCAGGTTTCCTGTACCTGCACCTACTTGACACCCATCAGCTGCAGCCAATCTGTCCTGTCACCAGACAACAGCAGGGGCAGGCTGGAGCAGGGGGAGACCTGGCATGGCCACCTCAAAACCTTCCAAAGCGGGAACCCCACACCATGGGTCCCAGCTGTAACCAGCCCTCTTTTAATAAGTTCCCACTTTTTAACAGTTTTCTACTGCCTGGAGTCTTTGTCCTTCAGTACTGAACATGTCTTGCTGCCCGAGATCTTTCCTCCAGCCCTTCCCCAGCGGCCAGCCATGCTGGAGACTTTAAATCCCTTCACAGGACTCACAGCATGCAGAAATCTTCTTACGATTTAGAGCCTTACGTCCAGCTCCCGCCTGACTCTATCAACCACAGGAATATGACACCTCCTCAAAACCAATATGACTGAAAAGATCTGATGCTTCCATTTTACAAAGCCCTGCTAATAACAGGCTATTTGCTTTTACCAGGGCAGACACGCAACCACAGGGGAGAGGATAGCAGAGCTACATACACAAACACTCCTCCAGCGAACACAAGGAAGTCTCCCTCGGCGATCCAGTGCAGCCTGGTTTTGCCGGCGAGGAAGTGAAGCACTCTCGGAAGCGCTCCCGGACGCCATCCCCACAGGTGACGCTGCAGGGGCTCCAAGGCTGCCACGGGCTCCACGCTTCTGCAAATACACAAGCTCACAGCCATGAGGAATGCATCCACCTCCTTACCTTCAAAGACACAGCCATCTGTCTTCTCTTATTTAAGAAAAACAACAAGAAATAACCAAACAATGCAATACAAACAGCAACACCAAAAGAGCAAGCAGCATCCAGGGACCTGCTCCTCTTCCCATCAGAGTCTAGGGCAATGCTCCCACTTTTTTTTTTCCATTTTTTCACTCCAGTGCCAGCCAGCAACACAGCGTTCTGTTAACAGAGGCTGGCAGGAACTGCCTGGAAGAACAGCAAATGGAAATTAATCCACAAATCTTTGGAATGGGTTCATAATTTATACATTAATCCAATTCCTGTCTGACAAATAGAGCTTTTACAGCAGGATAATTCCATCGACTCAAGTATAGTTACTCTTGATTTATACGACTGTGAACGCAGGATAAGCCCACAAGGCCTAATGAAATGGCAATATTGCTTTTTCTCTTTATTATGTTTCCAGCACAGAAACATGTTATTGAATCATTCTTTTACCAGTTCATGGGCCCCTATTGTTTTATTGCTTATGGAAAGGCAATTAACTGAAGATGAGATTTTGCAGGTTCATTTATTTACTTTAAGTGGAGATAGGTTCAAGTTCTAATGCTACCTCAAATATTATAGTTTTTTGACATGTAATGGAATCTCTCTTGCTTATACAACATCCTCGTTCAGTGTTCAACCCTCAAACTTTGCAGCAGCGAGAACTCAGCGAGAGATAGGGACTGTTCCTGCCCATATCTGACAGATGTGACACAGAAGCAGGATGACAACTTCAAATCACAAACCAATGCACAAGTTGAGGTGCAACCTTTAAGGACAGATATCCTGAAGACTCTCCCATGGGTCAGCTGACCTGGCTTTGAAATGTAGCACAAGGGAAAACAAGGCCACTTACTTCATTTCACTGCTCATAGATAAAATGGAAAACCAGCTAAATCACAAAATGTAGATTTGATTTGCTGAAGTTTGCTCTTCTAAATAATGTATGGCGTTGCTACTGCCAACACAGGTCATGATCTTTGATTACCTTACACCACTGCTTTGCTGCTAGCATGCCACCGAGCTCCTGATCAGCAAGCAATTTACAGTGTTTAAGGACTAGACAGTGCTGCACAACTAAAAACGGCTTTATGATTTCATGCTATATTGGTTGCTGTATTGTTCATAGTGCGTTATTTTTAAAAGTCTCGAACAAAAATAAATACAGCTGTGTTTTAATAAACATGAAATTTTAACTGCTTTGGGCCCTGTCCTACAATTTTTTGTCAGTACGCCAGTATGAATAACGTTAACATGAGCAGCGTAACAGAACCAGCGGGGCTACTCTCCTTCATGCAGGTACTCACCTGCACTGCAGGATGAGGCCCGGAGGTTTGGAGCTTGCACTTGTGCTGTCAGCCAAGGCTGTAAAACATGTGTGGGCACATACGCACGCACATCTGAGTGCATGCATGTTTGAGGATGTCTGCCTCACCTAATGCAGAGTAGACATGGGCCTAGCGAGACACCAGTGGTGCTGCAGTTTTAAGCCCACATAACTCCAAGTGACCTCTTTCATTCGCCACAGATTCTCCCACAATATTGCGATATCCAAGATCCCAGGCTGTCTTTCACTTCATGCTCTTTGTGCACCAACCTCCTTTCACCCCTTTGTCTCAGGATCTAGAGAGCCGCTACAGCAGGGCAGAGGAGCCAGAGGCAGGCTGAGCTTTCGCATTCCTCCTTCAGTTTGTAGCCACACCAATTCCAGCAAAATGCAAAATGGAGCAAGACTCGATGGTGTGTGGTGTAGGGAGAAAAGAGAGTTAAAGGATGCCAAGGAGGAGGAACCAGAGAAGCTTGCTGGAGGAAGGAGTCCCTCAAAGGTACAGACCCTAGACAGCTGCAAAATCATATCAGCTAGTGAGAATTGCTGTTAGTGAGGGCAGCAAGAAAAATGGCCATAATCAATAGTCAGTCAAGGGCCCTCTGATCCCTACTCCAAAAGACTCTGTGGTATCCCAGTATTTGGGGATCTCACAACACTCTTCTTCATATCAGTATCATTAAAGACTCCATCAGTGTTCCTCATCAGTGGCAGAGGGAGGTAGGCTAGCTAGAGAAGCACCCACCTCCTTGCAGACTACTTGATGTCGGCAGCTTGGTGAGTCCCTGCCATAAATTCCAGTGCGTGAGCTAGATCATTTCCCTCTCTCCAATTCCCTGCACATTTAAACTGTTAATTACAGTCAGATACAAAGCCAGACACAGAAAGGTTCTAGTTGCCTCCAGTGCTAACAATGGTGATGGTGGAGGGTGCTCGGCAGCCTCCACATGATGCCTGTGGGCTTCAACGTACAAGAACATTTAAGATGAGTAATTTTCTAACTTTGACGTCAAACTTACGATGTGCCCATTGCTCTGGGGCACCTTTCACTGACTTTGGCTTCAGCTGAGAGCGCAGAGTTCCTTAGCAAAAACACTTGGCATCCATAGCTTTGGGGCTAAGAAAGCTTAAAGAGCAGGACAGCAGGAAACGCTCCAGCTCCTACGGAAGACAGAAGATTTAAACTCCTGCAACTTGCTCTACAACCTCTTGCAATTACCAGAATGTAGAAGAAAATAAAGCATAGTTTATTGTCCCCCAAGGAAATAAAATGATTAGCCTCCATTTAAGACAAACAGATTCAAAGTGCCGTGGGAAAAATCAGAAGGTATGCACTGCAAACTACCTCTAGTAAGTGTGATTTTTTTTCACATTCAATTAAGAAATCAATTATCAATGTGAAGACATCTAACTGATGAGTTAGTTTGAAATAGCTGACAGTTGGCAGACCTGCCAACATGAAAGATAAATGCAATTAACTCCATTAATTGTTGCTGTGCATAAATATCTCCCCTCAAATCTCTGCTTTCATAAGACTGTGAGCAGGCAGTGCTATTCAATGGTGCAGTCAGCAACGGATGTCCAGCACCACCCTTCCATCCTAATGCACATGATAGTCCTAAGCACTTCAACAAGACCAGTGATATGGGACAAAACCACCAATTATTTACAGGCTCATGTAAATGCCTGTGCTAGCCTAGAGGATTGCAGGGTATTTGTGGAAGTTTACATGAGATTTTAGGTCCTGAGACTGAGGGTACACACGTTGTATTGGTGTTTAGGTAAGACCTGGGACAACACCCTTCTCATCTGTTCTGTGTTTCTCCGTTTCCGTGGAAATAAAGCCTCGATGCACTGAAATAGTGGCATGCTCCAACAGGTTACTAATTTGGACAATGAAAGGACAAGTGTTCCTTTAAAGAAAGAAAACCTAGACTCTACCGGGGTGAATTATAGTCTTTTCCCCACAAACAGACTTCTTTAAGAATTGTAGAGGCACAGTCTAAAAACTTTTTTTCAGAAGCCAAGAGCTATCCCAGTGAGTCCATAACACTCAATTTACTCTTGAAATACTAGGGGTGTGAAAATGAAACATTCACTGACACAGAAGAAGCAGAGGGAGCACAAAGCAGCCCTGGCATACCTGGATCTCTCACTTCCACCTGTTTCTAAATATTAATAAATAAAAGCCAGGTATGGATCCAGGCAATAGAGCTAACTGGTTCCCAGATTTTCCTAGAGATAACAGGCAGGTCTGATTCACAGAGTTTTATTCAGAGATCAAGAATTTGATGGAATTTGTTTATCCCTGCCTGACACCTCGATATTCCACATATTCCTCTCCTCTGTTATTGATCACTTTTCCCTTCAGAAGGTCCTCCCCCATCTTCCTCGTCCCCTTTGCTGGCAACAGCCACAGCTCTTATGCCCTGTTGACCTTTGATAGCTTTTTTATGACAGCAAAAGTCAGATGAATAAAATTCATCTCTGCTGTTGTGCAAAAAGTGCAAGAGACTTCACTGGGAGTCATACCAAAGTTGAAACCAGTCTCTGTAACTAAGAACTGTAAAAGAAAGTTAATTAACACCAGAAACATGAAGAAAATATGCCCATTTCTACGCCATAGCATTTCTGATTAATTTTATCAGTCTCATCCCAAATGTTTCAAGTAGGATATAAGCTAGGACATGGAGCATCCTCCTAAGGTGTACAGAAGTCTCACTGCCAGGGACACTTAAATTCCTGATGAACAAAGCACAGGATAAAGTGTGGAAAAGAATGAGCCTGCAATATGTCTGTTGCTGGGTAAGATGATATAAGAGAGTTTCCTACCTCAGACATTCAAATAATCCTATCAAACACAGGGAAAAAATGGGAAGACTCTAAGTCACCTGCGCGAAACAGTTAACACCCCACTGAGATGAATAAAGTGACTCACATCTCACTGCTGGTTTTTTTCACAGGTTCTTCAGCTGGAGTCTACAGAAAGCTGCACAAGCGCTGGCTCACATTTAACAGATGCATTCCCCACCTTTAACAGATATATTCACAGTCATAGCACAGTTTTTTTATGACACTCATTCTGATGCCAATGGCCTGGGCTGGAGAGCTGCTGTCCTAGGGCACTCAGGGCCACTGGGAGCTTTCTTCTTCCCACAAGCCATATTCCAGTTCCACAGGCTGGACTAAACCTGGCTGGGATGAGGATTAAGGAGCAGGACTGATGAAGGGTCAGGAATATGACTGGTGCCCAATCTAGTGAAAATTAGTATGGCAAAATAATCTTCTTTTATCTCATCCTCTGTGGTTTGGATGAAGATAATTTGAATGATCTAGGAGCTTTGATATTTTACAAGACAGTATCTCTGCTCTGTAATAATAAAGCATATGCTAAACGAAGTAAGAACTGGCTGACTGACAGATTTGATATGCAATTGTCAACAGAAAACCATCCCCAAGTGGGAATGCATTTGGAGAGATTCCGAAAGGATTAGCATAAGGCTCACTGCTGTACAATGCTTGCCTAGTTGACACAAAAATACATCCAACATAAAACCATTACTGAGAAAATACGTCACTCGTGATGACATAAGTAAAGACTGTGGTTGTATGGAACAATGCAGGTTACTTGTTAACTTAGGATAACTCAAGCAAGATGGACTGTAACTCAGGAAAATGTGAAATAGAGGAAGAAGGAATATAAATTGTACCTGCAGCATGGCAGACTAAATGTTGAAAGGTCATACACAAAAACACCTCAAGAGGACTTTGCAGGGTAAGTTATGGCAAAATTAGCTAATGCAATTGGTGGAAATTAAAGCACAGGAGCAGTAAGTAGCTGCTCAAGGGGCGTTGGTGAGGAGGACATCAGAACACAGCACTCAAAGCCAGTAAATCTGTCATCTCATAAAAGGAATGTTTAAAAAAATGAAATGGAGCAAAAAAGAGCCAGATAATTAATAAAATCCTGGAAAAAAACCCTTCCAACTAAAGACTTAATCTTTCCAGTTTATTAAAAGAACAGTGAGATTATCTGGAAGGGTTGAGATGATCTGGATGTGCAAACACCTTTTGCAGAGGAAAGACAATGACTAGAAAACAGCTGTCTCCTCTAACAGAGAGCAGCAGAGTAAAAGCCAGTCACTAGAGGATGAAGCTAGATGGCCATTAGTTATGAAACACGCAATGTCTCACTTTTTAAAAAACCTAGAAACCAGGGAGAGTATTGACAGAAATTACCAGAAGGGTCTCTGTTTTGAGGTGTCTTCAACAAAAGACCAGATAAGTCTCTGGAGGATAAGTGGCAGTCAAACACAAAGACTAGCTATGGGACTCAGCACCAGGGTAACTGGATGAAAAGTTATGATTCATGCTGCACAGGAGCCTGAACTAGAGGATTTACCACCTTTCCTTGCCTTAAAGTGAGTACAGGAAATCCAAAGCAGAAAATAAGTGACCTGTGGAGAAGTGCTTGTTCTGCAGCAACTGCACGTTTTATATGAGCCCCTATCACAGATCTGGGTCCACGCAGTGTCCTGCAGCAGGATGAGAGACACTCCCAAGCCCAGGACAGCACTTTCTGAAACAGCCTTCGCAGGCAGCGCAGGTTCACTCTGCCTGTCGTGGCTTCAGGCTGATGCACCCCTCCCAAACACCCCATGCCTTTCAAACACTGCCTGCGGGCTTTGAAGTCTCACAGATACAGGCACGAAGTCAGATGTGCTGCAGTCTAATTAATTTCAGGTTGACATTTTATTTACGGCTATGCAGTGTGGTTTCACTTTCATCAGCTTTGTAGATTTGACACTTCTAACTTGGCAGCTATTGACTTAACTCCGTTCTTCACAGGCGTAGCCTGATTCTTTTGACTGCAGTTGTAAGGATGGTGCTATTGGGGAACCCAAGGAAACAAAGCAGATTGCAAGGAGTCATTGCTTAAGATAGATCTTGTCAATTAAATAGTCAAATATTGGGCACAGAAACAATGTATGTCATATCCCATGTACCCATCTGTTAGGGAAATTATAGAGATCATATCAGTGTAACATACCACCCAAGCACAGAGAAAGAATTAGAATTCTCTCTTCCTTTTGCCTTAAGAATTATCTCCATTAAGAAAATAATATACTTGCATTTTCAGATAGACTTTCTTGTGCCAAAGAAAGACAGAGTGCCAACAGAGAATGCAGATGCAACGTTAGGATAAAGAGAAGAACTACGTACCGAGTTTAGCATATGGTGAAAATAGAGGTAATTTTTAGCACAGAGTGTTAATTAAACAGCTAGCAATTCTAGAATTTATGAAACAGTACAAAGTAAGACCGCACGATACTAAGAACCTAATTGAGGTAGGCTGTGTCTGGACTGTGTGCTACGGAGAACATCCTGCACTCCTGGTCTCCTGATGATCCCACTCAGAGACCTGACCATGAAGCGCAAATATACATTTTTAGCTTGAGTTCCTGCACTTCCTTTTCAGGAAGACCATGGCGAGGCGGTGTAGAAAATGGTGTACATCTCAAACATTTCTACCTGAACTCTTTGGAGTGGGCAGATGAGAAAGAAATTTGCTATGGACACAAGCCTGCCTCAAATGAGACCATTTACTTCTTCACCGCAGCATGCAGGCAATACAACCTATTCTAACCCAAACCAATCCCCTCGTATACATACAGCCCATCCCTCACCGTGGTCATTTTTCACAAATGAGGAATGACAAGGACATTTGACTCATCTGCTTCCTCTGCCATGCTACTGTGATTTGTAGACCCTGTCAAACCATAGACTGCCACCTCTGAAGCTATAGATGTATAGACATAAACAGGGTGTACAGATATTCCTTAAATAAGGCTGTGGAATGAACATAGTTAACTGTGATAACTTCTTAACCACGATCATTCATACTCCTGGACATGGTTTTGGCTTCTGTCAGTCAGCACTCTCCCAGATCATGCCTGGTCATTGCCCAAAGGACTTTATGGACCACAGACCATCCTAGTTGGCAGATTGCATGATTCTGATCTTTCCTGTGAGGAAAAGTTTAGCTAAACGAATGTGACCTATGATCTGCCAGGTGGCCTCGTGTGTCAGAAAATGCACCCTGGTCTCTTTTAAGCAGCAGCGACATGTCTTGAAAGGCTGCCTGAAAAACCTGCAAACTGTTCAAGTAACATGACAGTGTCTTTTGCTATGGTCAAATCCTGACTAATCTCACCAAAATTTGTGTATCTAATAGGTAGGACTCTAATTTCTACAGCAAATGAGCTAGAGAAAAAGACACTCAGTTAAAGACTCAGTCCATGTTATCTTCTATACCCATGAATCACCCTTGTGAGATACCTGTCCCTTGACTAAAAAACTGACAAACTACTTAATTTTGGACCCTTGGCTTCTAGACATTTAGAATTAGGTAAGACTAATCCTACCTTTCACGTTTCTAATGAATCAGATCTACTGCAGTAGCTTCTTGTCTCACTGCCAAGTTTCAGTTTTACCCAGACTAGACAGACACATCATTCAGAATGCCCCTAATGGTTTTGGTTGGGTCTTAGTGTTAACTTAGATTTAAATTACCAAAGTGGCATTGTTACCAAATGTTCTTGCATATGCCCCTTCATAACAGCCTACTCCATCCTGCTGCCATCTGCATATGACATTACAACTATCTTGTCTGGTGTAGGATACAAAAAGTAGCAATTCAATAGGGTACACCACAATCAAACCCATTTATCATAACCTACAATGGTAGGCAAGAGTGCTGATTTTGGCTAAAAGAGAACAAACTTCAGTACAAACCCATATTCCTTTGGATGACCATACACTCCTTAACTCTTGTGGGGAAACGGCTTCGGTTTGAGAAATTAAAGAGGTCAAAGCAGTACTTGTTCTTCCCCACATCAAACAAAGTGCAGTTAAATTCTGTCCAGTTGTCTCCCGGGTGAAGGGTGTTTTCATACAGCCAAGTTGTTCTTTGGCTAGGATGCTTAAGAGCCTCTTTATAGACAACAATTTTTCCACTGACAGAAGTGCATGGTGGAGAGACTACGAAGACCTGGACCAAATTTTCACATGTTGCTTCTGGTGCCACAACCAGTCTATATCCAAATTTGTGGAGGAGATCTATGGGTCCTATGGAGGCAATGATGGAATGTGTTTCTAATGATTTCAGTAACACAGTGATGTATATTTCTTGAGCAACAGGTGGGCAATCAAACTCTACCCACTGGGACCTAGAGAGTGGGATTTCTTTGCTTGTTCTAACACCCAGAGTCTCATCAGAGCTTATTCTTCCAAATTCATAAAGTGTGCTGGTGAATATCACATCTAGTGAAACCACTGTCTCATTCATGGCACACAACTGTTCATTTGTAAAAAGTCCAACCCGTATGGAGCTTCCAATCACCTCTGAACTCCTGTTCAAATCAATGTGAAATACAGGCCATTCCACATGGAGGGTCGAAATGCTTCTTCTGCTCCACTGAGCAGCACTGCCGTTATCGCTGGGAGAGACCATTCTGAACAAGAAGTCCCCAGCGCTCTTGAAATGGAAACATTCAAACTGTACCATCCCTTGGGACTGATTTGCTGGAAGCTGTTTTCTTGCAATGATCTCGTTGGTTCTGGCATGCAGCAATAGGACAGACGGATGCTCTGCTGTCACATTACCACCACTGAAGTACTGATATTCCACGGATACTGTGTCATTGCTGAAGGCTACATGACCTGGGTGCTCCAACAGGAGATACTCCACTTCGCCAAGAACTGAAAGGAAAACAGTTTCACAACAGCATTAAGAACCACAGACAATTGCTTGTTTATCTACTTTATGGAAGAAAATAAAAGATCTATAAAGTGGGCATTTAAGAAGTGCTTCTCAAAGTTTTTTTAAGTGAATCGGTTCACAAAAAAAAAAAAAAGAGGTCCTAGCAATTAAAGCTCACCAAGTCCACTGCAGTAACATGTTCAGGAACATTAAAACCAAGGCTTTTTAAAAACCGAACCCAAAACATTCACAGAAAACTTCATTTATCAGGATAGATTCTCAGACTTCTCTATTTATTTCACTTACAGATTCTTAAGGTCCACTTCACTGTGGCCAGGTGTTGTTCCACTTACTTTAGCTATAATTCAGGAAAAAAAGGACAGTAGTTTCTTAATACAGAAACATGAAAAATGTCCCTCAAATTAAATAAAATAGGAAGTCTGTATGATGCTTTTTGAAGCCTCTTCTCTTGCTCTCTCTTATGAATCTTTCATTTTGCTCATTTGCATCACAGAGACACTTGACTGAAAGAGCTGAAAATAACAGCGATGGTGACTGCAGCACTTTTCTTGTCTCAGATGTGGTGCAACATGTCCAAATGACATCATTTCATTATAAATGGCGCAGTCTTTTTAAATGCACTTCTTGCATGACCATGTTTGTGCAGGTTGCCAAATTATCCTGAGACACGCTGTAACTAGTGGGGATAGATAATATCTAAAGCAATGGATTGAGAAGACTGCATTTCCGTCCTCAGCTCAGATAGCTTTTCTGCCCTGCTTGAAACTTAAAGACTTCAGACACAGAAAGGTTGCCTGAAAAATGGGAACTGCATACGTCTATTCCAGATACAGAATGTGCTGTGAGACATCTTTATTTAATTAATTGTCTGGGTAAAGGCAATGAGTCTGGGATAGAAGGTGCTGCAAAAGTGTAAAACTTCACTTAAAGCAATCCTCTCATAAGTTGTATCAATTAACAATACTTGGACTTGTTAAATCTGTTACACGTTTTAAGATTACCTCAAAGACCGCTTTGCTGGAAAAACACTGCAACTGCCAAGGCAAGCACTCAGCAGTCAGGAGTAGCAGGACTCATCTCATATAATATTAACTGCCTACCACTCTAAGATTCAATTTGAATTAGTCACCTTGGATCCACTTTCTTGTCAGCAGGGAAAGTTTTCAGGAAGAAATTAATCTAACCAGCTCTAGTCATTTACACCAGGGTGAGGTACAGAGTGCACTGTAAGATCCCATTACTCTTTACCAGCTAAAACGAGCTTAAAATTACCAGCTCCAACCACATCCATAAAGTCCAGATGGAGGTGGTAGAGACAGACTTTCACGTATAAATCATGCATATACTGTTACATACATGTACTATAACCCAGTCTTTAATTTGCATGACTCAGTACAATTTTTTCCACAAGATGCTGCTTCATTTGGCAGATGAATGGTGCTCGTTATCAGGAGGCTCCTCTGTTCTTGTCCATGGGTGGTCCCATGTATTATTGACTGCACATCATCCAAAATCCATCCTGATAACACAGAATTATTCATTTCCCCCATAGACTCTTCTATTGTGCTCTTACCACAGAATATTAGTGCATTAGAAACATTAATGAGTTTATCCTTCCAATACGTCTGAAAGATGAGAGGATGTTACTATTCTTGTTTAGTGTGTTAGGAACAGGCACAAAGGTGAAAACTGTCAAGTACCAACTAATTGTGGATATCCTAAGAAACCCAGGCCCTGATTTTAAGTACAAAGGTCCTTCACACATCCAAAGAAGGATCCCATTGATCCTAGCTGTAGTAAACACATGCACTCCAGCAAATCTGATTGCAACTTGGACATTCAGAGAGTAGGAAATAGGCCCTGAATAGTTGTGAAAAAAAGCCTCTTTATGAATTGCCCAGCAACACATTTTCCTTCACGTTTTGGTTGTGTCATCTGTGTCTGCCCATATTTTCCAGTCCCGTTCCTACCATCACCTGCTGTCAATCCCTCTTGCATACTATCCTAACTCCATCACCATTACAACAGTTCTCAAAACTCCTGCTTTCATCTCTTTGCCTTATAGCTCTTCTATAAAGCTCTTCTGCCTTCTCCTGTTCCTTGGGCCTGCAGTTAACTCCAGCAGGTTCCCATTTTTCTTGCTTACTGCTAGCACGACAGCAGAGATCACAGGATAACCAACTCCAGTGCCTGGTATTACAAATGTGGGGGAACTCTGCTGCCATAGGCTGGAGCGTACACAGTACTGCATCGGGTTGGCAAGAGAAGCCAGTGGGAGCTGGGGCATGCTCGACCCTTCAGACAGCTTCATCACTCACTCATCTGCAAGGACTTAGATCGGACCAAGTCTGGGCAAATCTTCATAAGAAGAGCAGAAAGCATGCCCCAGGCTGCTGTAAGCACTCTAACAAGCACGAAGTTCCCACGGCTGTGTTAGTTTCCCAGTGAAATGGTTGTAAGCTGCTGGGTTTTGTTTCTTTGAACACGGGCAAAAATGATGCATTTCTCTACAAAGGAATTGTCTAGATTCAACTTACCTGAAACATTATAAGGAAAAAAGAATTCAGACCATGGCAAAAACCCAGCATGAAAAGTTTCAACTTCCAGCTGTAAACTTACAGCAAAATAAGTGATAGCAATGAAAAGCTTTGATGTTTGTACCAACTCCTCTACTGTCCTTACTCTCTTTTACAACTGTCTTAGCATTCTTGGACTATTCTTTTATTTGGAACGTCTCAGATGAGAGAAAACAACATCAATGTGTATGCATGTGGGAGGACTGGAGAGGTGTCAGGGGACTGCTATGTAGCTCTCATCAACCTTAATGCAGGAAGTGAGGAAAATGAGCATGACTGGAGGATGTTTTTACAGCATTGCAGAACTTTGGCTGGTGCACCCCAGTCCATAGCATCCTTTTCCCCATCTTTGAATAATAATGCGATAACTTTACATTCATAGAAAGCCCACGTAACAGATCTTCATGATGGTCCAAAGGCAGTAGCTGGAAGTAGCCAGCTTCCACTGCAAGCTCCTTCTCCAGCCTACTGTACATGCATGACTGCTACATGCTAAAACTCCGTCCCAGTTGTTTGGGCAGGCAGTCAGGGGCAGCTTTTAACGCATTGGTATATCTTTGCTGCTTATTACAATGGTCTCCCATTGAATGGAGCCCAGCTGCAGTGCCAACAACCTGCCAGGGGAGTCTTTGTAAGAACTCTTATTAAAAGACCAAAAGTAAAACCCTGGTTTTCACTGAATAGCAAGAATTACTTGAGAGTGCTATTCTAATATTTATTTATTTTTAATTGCATTCAAGCCAACTTGGGTTGCACTGCTGGCTTGTCAGTAGCACAGAGCTAAGAAGAATGTACATATCATCAGGAAAAAAACGGTAAGAAATGAGAATACTGTTTTATTTTGTGTTAGGAGTTTTTTAGCATTATAATAATTTTCCACAGCATACTGGATCATATAAAAAAAACAGTCTTGGTCTGAAACAGAGAAGTATATGACTGAAATACTTATCCAAAATCTATGTATGTATGTGATACTCCAACGTGTATAGACAGAAGTGTTTGGAAGTCATTTTCTGAATTATGTGCTACCCCTTAACTGAAAATAAGGGGAAAGATGATGCGCCCAAAGTCTGCAGCAGAGATTTAACTCTAACTGCACCTTGTAATTATTTACTGTGCCACACTCTGTAAAGTTCAGGAATAACAGCTTTTACCACTGAGCTAGCTATCTGTGAATGCCCACAGGACTGGCCTACCCAGAACCAGTGGAAATTGCAATCATCCACCTGATTTCTTGGGTTAACTGAATTTAACACTTACCTTCTCTGTGTTCCCCAGTCAGTGCAGTGTTCCTAACTTAGCTAGTTAAGTTTGTCTTATTAGAAGAAGAAATTATCTTAGAAAGCATAGACAAGAGTCTCCACTTCTGCTGTAATTAAGTTCATCTAAAAGATGGCAATTCTAGGTTCTTTACATCTTCTAGTGATCCTTGTCTAGAGTGAGGATGGAGCAAGCCTGGGTAGTTGAGTGTACTTAGTATTCAGTCATTATCTATAATCACATTTTTCTCACTTATAAAAGGAAAGCATTTTTGGTCCATTTCTCTCCTTCGTAAGGCATCTTCAGCCCTTTGGGGTGTGAACTACCTGCCAGGATAGCTCATTCCATAAACTGGGACGACTCAATCCTTTTTGCTTTTTTCCTGCACTATAGACACTTCCGCACTGCATGGCTTAGTCCTTTATCATGGTTTGAAAGTGCACTGCTGTCAGAGCTACTTCTGCTTTTAGATTAGGAATGTAATTTTCAAAAACATATGTATTATTTAGGAATTAAAGAGCCCCATTTTTAAAATTTCTAATTCATTGTGCAATAAGGAATTAACTCCCTTTGCAAATATACTTCCTACTTAGGACATTCTTGGAAAAGATAAGACAATATACATAGGATGTGCCTCAGCTTGTAGACATCTTACAACTGTCTAACTTGAAGTCAGATGTCTAACCTCCCTCCGTGGCAGCTGATGGTGACAAGAAGGTGCTTTCTCATTCCACACATCTCAGATTGCAAATGGCTTCGAGGTGCTTTCAGTATACGCTGATTTGTACGTGGACTACTCAAACAAGAATGATTGCCTCTGACTAGCTGCCTAATTTTACACGACTAAAATTGAATGAGCCTGAATACCATCTTTTAGCTTCACATGTGGTCAGAGGCGAGAACACCTCTGTTTTTCTCAAAAGTTGTCTTAAGTGGCAGCTTAGGTCCATCAGATGGGGGTCACTCTGTCATAGGAGGTTGCCTGTACTGCAGATGCTCACATGTCAGCCACCCACCACAGCTTCCTTTTATAGTTAATGGAGAGAAACACATAGTTGTATGGCGCAGTTCTGCCCATTCTGGTACAGGTAACTAAAATAGGTCTATCTTCCACGATGTTCATTAAATATTACGGAATATGAGTCTTTAAAAAGACCAGAGTTCCAGTTACTGCTTCTAACACAGCCAGTCCCTCAATGATGCCCACGGAAATCTGTTCATTTATCTTGGTTACTTCTCTAAGCAAATTCACAGCAGGAAAGGTTTCTGCCACTCTGATCTGAAGGGGCAGTTTGTGCAGGTTGCATTTTCCACCTAAATGTTGCATAAGATCTAGACTATATTGTGCGCACATCAGTGTGGGCTTCTGTGGCATCTGATTTGAACAGATCATCTGGAAACAGCACCATCCAAACCCATCTTGTGAATACACATTTCTCAGATTTCCCTTGA
This sequence comes from Cuculus canorus, assembly GCF_017976375.1. Classification (NCBI taxonomy): domain Eukaryota; kingdom Metazoa; phylum Chordata; class Aves; order Cuculiformes; family Cuculidae; genus Cuculus; species Cuculus canorus. The sequence goes on from NC_071401.1 coordinate 27,972,348, forward strand.
TAACCCTAATACTCACCGTAGTCACAGAGCACTACTAACAATAGATTTGAAAAATCTTTCAACATCTGTTTCATTCTGACCAGTGAGATCCCAGGTCCCTTTACTCCTCATGTCCTTCTTCAGCTCTGAAGTGCAGGTACTTTTTATCAAGAACACCTGGAAGTTGAAAAATTACAGCTGTGTTGATTTTGCTTCATAAAATACAGTAAGGAAGGCATCCCACTAATAAGTCAAAGAAAATACACTATTCATCAATTTTCTCCCATTCATTTAACAATTACTAATACTGCATCAATGGATATGAATAAGTACAGCTACAATTCACTGTACAATAAATGGTCCCTCCTGAAATGTCAGCTCCTGAGCCAGAACAACAAAGACAGGTCACAACAATTTACCTTCATGCTGCAGTAACTGCTGCTGGGCAAGTCTTATTTTAAGATCAAGACACGTGACAGCCAAATAACAAGTATTTTATACAAAATGTAACTTTGACCTCAGCATATATCAATATTGGAAACATTGATATGTTACACAATTCATTTCACTTACTGTCAATTGCTTTCAAGCATTAAAGAGACTAAGCAGAAAATTATCATTTTGGTTCTCAAACTGCCCTATTATTCAGGTCTAGTAATGTAATTAGTTATTTTACTAGATTTATAAATGATCTATAATTGCCTTTTACATGATTGGACTGGTAAGACAGACAAGGTGCTAACTCCCACTTTTCTCTCCAACATTTTTGAAGTTTACATTCTCTGCAGCCTTGGTTAAACCAACAAAAAAATAGAGTTCCTTCTGGCAAGTTTCACAATTTTATGTTCATGTGCTTTAAAATGGTCTTTAAGAGTCTTGTAACAATCACATAAAACAAGTCAGAAGCACAAAGATATCAGCAAAACCAACAGTTTCCTTCAGAAACAGAAGCAGGGGAGAACCTAAAAAGACAAGTTCAGGGGGATCATTCTCAAAATATAAGATTGTTCTTCTGTACTGCATAGGAGTGCCAGCAAGTCAGTCTTACTGTGCTTATTGTCACACAAACATGCAAGAAAGTTCTTGTTCCATAAAGTTTACAACCTAATTTTATGACAGAAATCTGGCACTGGAGCAAGCATAACTTAGGAGAGACCAAAACTGCAGCACATAAAGGTAAAACACAGGAACCAGATACAGCAAAGATCAGGTGCCTTTTGAGGTATCACAAATGAGGAATTTCATAGAATAGAATCATTGAAGAGTTTGGATCAGGAGGGACCTTAAAGACTATCTAGTTCCACCACCCTTGCCATGGGCAGGGACACCTTCCACTAGACGAGGCTGCTAAAAGCCTCGTCCAACCTGGCCTTGAACACTTCCACGGATGGGACATCCACAACTTCTTTGGACCACCTGTTCCCGTGCCTCACCACCCTCACAGGAAAACATTTCTTCCTAACATGTAATCTAAATCTACCTTCTCTCAGTTTAAAACTGTTAACCCCTCGTCCTATTACTGCACTCTCTGATAAACAGTCCCTCCCCACCTTTCCTACAGGCTCCCTTTAAGTACCAGGAAGGCTGCTAGAAGGTCTCCCCAGAGCCTTCTCTTCTTTAGGCTAAACAACCTCAACTCTTTCAGCCTGTCAACAATTACATTGCAAGATTTGTTGAACTAAGAGACAGCACACGTGTCATTTGAAAGTTTTTAAAACTGTTGTCTGTGCCAAGCGGCCGGAGAGAATAATTTCTAAGAAAAGACTAACAACATGGCTTTGCTCAGAAAAAGCCCATTACAATAATAGCTGTACATATCTGAAGGGAATAATCATCATCCGGCCCACAACCTTGACAAGGCTCCAGAAAGAATTAGACAGGATAGTGATACCGCCACCACCCACAATTTCACTTGATACTGTAAATTACAGGAAGACAAACCTTATGCCTGAAGACAGGGGCGGGCTGCTAGCAGAAGTCAGTGGAGCACCAGCCTGTCTCCCGGGCAGCTGGCACGGCACCACATCAGGGATGTCATTCTTTCTGTGTATCATTATTGATCATTAACTGGCTAATCAAAAAAAAAAAAAAAGAATCAAAGCAGTCCATGGAAGTTAACAAGTAAATTAAACTTTAAAAAACAATTGTGATCGAAGGCTTGGCCTCCGGTGTAACCGCTCAAGGAAAACAGAGCAGCATTGCTGTGAACTGCTCTGAAATACAGAGGGGAAAAAATGCTTTGGGGGCCATAATAATGATTGTGCCAAATGATTTAACAGGTCCTTTTCATGTCTAGCTTTTCTAGCTGTCTATTCTTCAAATGGCTTTTACAAATACTTCTTTCCGAGAGTTACACACTGAGAAGTGAAATTCAAATAATCCTAATCTCAGTCTAACGAGTGACGCACTGCAGAGAGGAAATGAAGTTATGGAAGGGAGAATAAAACCTTAGGAAGAAAGAAAAACAGCCTGCATAGGAGAACACTCTCAATCAAGACAGTCCCCTTGCATCTTAATTCCCATGTGTCAGCCAGCAGCATGGTTCAAGAGACAGGGCACCAGCGGGAGGCACAGGAGACCCGACTGTTCCTGTTCCTGCCATCACTAGGCATACGATGTCTGTGAACCACAGCATTATTCTGCTCCCCTCCTTTCCACTCATCTCTTCAGCACTGTATTTGTAGCACAGACTTTTCAGACCAGGGACTCTTTGCTACCAAACTCGCAGATGGAGCCCAGTGTCAGGGTGCTTTGAGTGTTTCACTAACACAGATCATTCACCAGACCAAAACCTCCTTCCCTCTCACCCTTGCCTCTGCCTTATCTTGGCTCGCTTGGGAAAAGACTCCAGGGTGCAGCATGGGCAACACCCAGGCTACAACGGGAGTATTTGAAACGGTACCAAAACTAACTTCCAGTGAGTGAGATGAGGTACCTCTGGAAGCCTAGCCTGGGGCTATTTCACCCTCCCACCTCACACACAGCCACTTTAGGCTACCAGCTGCAATACAGCCCTTTGCACAAAGTACCTTTGCACAAAGCTCCTATTAAAGTGCCTTCAGGAAGCCTCCCTGAGTTTTTTGCACCTTTGCTAGCTCATTTCTAATAGCAGCTTTGACTGGAACGTCTGCTGGCCCACTGCTGGTGTGGTATAGCCCCCTCCCTCTGTCTTCCCCCACAGGTTTGTTCCTCTCCTCCCCTTCAGTTTTCCACTTCCTTTCCCTCGCCTCAGTTTTGAACAGGACTTAAACTGACCTCTAAGTTCCGTTCAGACTTCTCCCCTCTTCTGTCAGTCTTCTCTAAGCCAACTTCTTTCGAGATTTCTTGTCACTTCTAGGTCTTCTTCAAAAATCTTCACATCTTTGCCTCCTGTCTCCCACTCTATTATTTTTTCCATTTTTCATACTCGCATCAAATTTTGCTTTTCAAGGCAGACAATACATCTTAAATGGTTTCCACTCTATTCAGATCTTCTACCTTAAGTTCATTAACTTAATGAGATCGCACAGAGAAGACTATGAGACTTTGAATAATTGGCTTTTTTAATTTATTGCTCTCATGGACAAGCACAGACTGAGGCTCTATTGTGTGAGACACAGCAGAGGCACAGCAACATAAAAAGATGCCTTCTTCCAAGAGACGGTGTAATGGAAGTGGAAGACTTCCTCTCCAAAGGCAATTGGAAATGACAGATGAGGAGGCGAGAAGGAAGAAGCCATAAAGGGCTTTGGAACTGAAGACCAAGAGGCTTCTGTGTGTAACACAAATGACACAGGAAAACTTTTAAGTCCCTTCCCTGCAACAGATTTCCTGTCTGATCTTGGTCACATCACATAGTTTTCCTGTGTCATAGCTCTCCTCTGGAAATAGTACCTCACTGTCTGGTATGTATATTATGAGGACAAAGTCACTAAAAGCTGCGAGGCTCATAAACACTACTGCAGTGTCAGGAACCGTGCAAGAACCGAAGATGCATTTTACAATTTTATTTACAATATTTTTTGCAAATAAGTAACTGAATAGATTACGTATGCACTATTGGAGTTACATATGTCCACCTATTCAAACAATGTCCCTAATTCTCTTTGTCCTTAAAATAATATTTTGTGATCACTTCACTTTTACAAAACAAAAACCTAAAACAATGAATCACAAGCCAACTGGCTTTATGATTTCCAGTACTTTTCGCAGCAGCATCCAAGGCCACACCGCAGAAATGACATTTCACAAAACAGCCACCTCTTCCCAATCCCATCACCTGCTGATTTAGCACAGGTAACCAGCTACCAGCTTCCTCGGCAGCAACTGTCGAGCATTCAGCAGCTCCTCCCTCCTTCATAAGGAAGATGAGAGGCAAATGAGCCCTGCAGTTAAGAAAGGGCCATTAGGAATTAATCAGCTACTCCATGACCAAGCACTGAGTTCAATGAGACCACGAAGTCACCGCACTCAAAACCCCTGTGCTCTGGAGCCTCTTTCACACAAAGGGAAGTGCCACTGACAGATCTGTTTTGCCCTGGCCACGGATACCCTCAGCCTTCCTCCTGTTTGTAAATCCCACTCAAGAGCTGAGCCCTTCCCTGTCCTAGCTCAATCCTCCTCCAAGAACTGGGAGAAGTTTGTCCTGGTTCCTCTCTCCCCTGAGCACAGCCCTGTTCCCTCTTTGTCCCCCAGGCCCTGCAGCTCCAGGTGAAGGTGTCCAGCCATAGCACAGGATTCAACCACAACTGAGGACATATATGACAGCAAGGAAGGAGAAGGGCTTGGGGAAAGAGTAAGTGTGTGGGTGTCAGGTTGAGGACTGATCCTCCCGGAGCCAACCTGCCCCCACTATGAGCACTGCCCCAAGCAGCAACGCAAACCCCAGCCACCCGATGGACCCAGGGAACCGTCCGGGATCTGGAGTGATGCTGTCAAAAAAATAGCTATCTATTGAAATTGAAAACAAAACAAGCAAAATGTTGCCAGAATGTAAAGGAAAAAAAAAAATTCCACACTAAAACCAGTTTCTTTAATAGCTGTCCATTAGCGAACATTCTTCAGTCATATTTTGCAGCCTGATACTTGCACAATTCTGGTTATACGTGAGAGGCTGGCAGTAAAATAGACTACAGATGGAAAAGCCTGAAAGTCCCTAAATCTTCCCTGCATTTTACTTGAGGGATTCCAAGCAGCACCAACAGCAAAAAGAAATGTGTATCTGCAACACTTCTGCAAATTAAGGCATTTTATCTGTATTGCAGGAAAGAGATTAATTATTTTCATCCAGTATTCGCTTACTGCAATGTGGGATTAGGCAGCTATTGAAGTGTTACCACCTGCTGGGAATTTCAGACTTACCATATAATGCCCCCCTTTTGACATTAAAAAGGAAGCACCTCAGGTGAGTATCACATTTTATCAAAATCTAATCACTGCTGACCAGTCAGAGTGGTTAGGGCCAAAAATATGCCACTTCTCGGAAGATATTGAGTTCAGCAAGAAAAGTATATATGTGATGTCTGCCACAGCAGGGGGCTAGAGCTGACATCCTCAAAGGCATCTTTCATTCTTATTTACACATCAGACAATTTTACATTGTTATCAGATAATGGCTTTATTAAAATTATGCATCTAAATTCACAAGGCTGAAACTGACAGCACCAGATTCTCTGTGTGCAAGAAAAAAAATAAAAAACCAAACCAGTAATTAGCTGGTAAAGCCTATTTTCATCAACATTTGGGGTCTGATCTCACAAAATCCTGGGATTTCTCAGCTCTTTTTGATATCGATCCAGCAATTAAAGAGCTCGTTGGCCAGCTATATCTGTCCTTTTAAACCTAAGGGCTACAGTAGACTGAATGTATGGATGAGATTTACTTTGGAAAATTTACAGTGCAAATAAGTTTATTATGCGCAAGGAGATTTGGGAAAGTGTCCAAGCAATAAAAAATAAGGAATGCAAAGAATTAAATACATTAGATCACCCCTTATGGCATAAGGGCTGGAATGCAGTCATCCATTCTTTCCTTTCCCCTCTAGATTCTTTAAATACATATGTATATATATATATATATTTCACTGTTTCTGAAATTCCCCTTTCAGTGAAGTTTATCTTAAAGGTCACAGGATGGGGAATATACATTGCACAGCTGAAATAATCCCAAATACGTTTGAGAAGTGGGTCTGAAATATCACGGAGGATCAGTAACGAAAAAGAGACATGGGAAGCCGTCTCCCCTCACTTTGCATTTTGTCCTATGCTCACACGGTTTCCTCTGGTCTAGCAGCTTAATATGAAGCAGAAATCGCTAAACATACTGAAAACTGCTAAAATTAATGCTCCTTATTACAGAGCAGGAGCGACAGAGCCATGGCAGGGACAGCCCCTGCCTCCAGGGGAGAGCCAGCCGCGGGGAAAATCCAAGCAGAAGGCAGACGAGGGACCCTGAAGCCACACGGGTGCTTTTAAACACCTCCACGACCACGCGCTATGGTGGCCCCGTGACCCACCCGTGGGGTGACCCATCCATGGCACGCGGAGCGACCCACCCACGATGGATAAACCATCCCCACCTGCGGGATAACCCATCCGCAAGGTGCCATGCAGGATAACCCACCCGCGATGGATAACCCACCCGCAGGGATACCCACTTGTGCCATATGGGATAATCCCCCTTCACCCTGTGGGAGGATCCACCCGCGGGATAACCCACCCGCCCCGGGACCCACCTGCGCCCCACGGCAGACAAACCACCCTCGCCCCGAGGGGAACAACCGACCCGCGGGGGATAAACCCACCCGCACCGCAGGTGACCCCCTCGTGGATACCGCCCCGCTCCCCTCGAGGGTGACACATCGGAAATGGACAAATCCCCCCGCGATGGATAACCCCCCGAGCCCCGCGATGGATACCCCTCCTCGCCCCTCGGGGTGACCCAACGACCCTCGGGGTGACCCACCCGAGACGGATAAACCCACCCGCGAGGATATCGCCCGTCGGGATGACCCACCCGCGATGGACAATCCTCTCGCGCCCCGCGGGGGACAACCCACCCGCAGCGGGTGACAATCCACCCTCGAAGACAAGTCCCCCCACCCGCGATGGATACGCCCCCGCAAGAGCTAACCGTACCCCCCGCGCCCCCGGTGCCGCCGGCCCCGCGCTCACCTCCGCGCTCCCGCGGCGGCGCGGCCCCGGCTGTCGGCGCGGCTGTCGGGGCGGGCGCCGCGCGAGGGGACCCGCGCCCCTGGCGGCGAGGCGCGGCGCTGCCCTGCCCCGCCCTCGCACGCCCTCCCGCCCGCGGCCGGGGCGGGGGCAGTGGGGCAGCGCTGTGCGGGGCTGCGCCGCGGGGCTGAGCGGGGCTGAGAGGGGCTGAGCGAGGCTGAGCGGGGCTGGGCGGCCTGGCAGAGGAGTGGGAGCTCGGCGTGAGGTGGCGGTGTGCGCCCGCAGTCCGGAAAGCAAACAGGATCCCGGGCTGCGTCGAAAGAAGCGTGGCCAGCCGGTCGAGGGAGGGGGTTCTGTCCCTCTGTTCCTCTCTTGAGAGACCTCATCTGGAGTATGGTGTCCAGGTCTGGAATCCTCAACGTAAGAAGGATATGGAGCTGTTGGAACGGGTCCAGAGGAGGGGTACAAAGATGATCGGAGGGCTGGAGCACCTGTAGGAGGACAGGCTGAGGGAGTTGGGGTTGTTCAGCCTGGAGAACAGAAGGCTCTGAGGAGACCCTATAGTGACCTTCCAGTACCTGAAGGGGCTACAAAGGAGCTGGGAAGGGACTGTTTACAAGGACTTGTAGTGACAGGATGAGGGAGGATGGCTTTACATTGGAAGGGGGAAGATTTAGATTAGATATTAGGAAGAATTTCTTCACAATGAGGGTGGTGAGGCACTGGCAGAGGTTGCCCAGGGAAGTTGTGGATGCTCCATCCCTGGAGGTGTTCAAGGCCAGGTTGGATGGGGCCTTGGGCAGCCTGGTCTGGTGGGAGGTGTCCCTGCCCGTGGCAGAGGGGCTGGAGCTGGATGATCCTTAAGATCCCTTCCCACACAATCCATTCCATGGCACTGTGAATCAGCGTTCTCTTAAGGGTGCAGTGCAGTTTGTATGCCCCCAGGGTGAGTGGTCATAGACTTCCCTGCGGCTGGGAAGAAGCCAGGGAGCCACGGTGGGAGCTGAGGCAACACTGAGGAGGCAGGGCAGGCTTCCACGGTAGCCCGGGCTGCTGCTTCTCCAAGCATGTGTGGCTGTCTCCACTGCTTGCATCTCTCCACAAGCTCCCTTTCTGGTCAGTGGAGAGCCCTCATTGCAAAATTGGTTCCCTCCTGCTGTGTGTTGGTAGAGGAATCCATCCATGCGCAGGCTTGCACGTCAGAGGCAGCCCTCGTTCTTTGTCATTGTAGAAAGCAATGGGCAGACCAGGGGCTGCATTCCAGGTTCAGCTTGAAGTGGTGAAGGTGGGGCATCAAATGGTCTCATCAGTGGGGATGAGGAGTCCTGTCTCCTTAACTGCAGCTGAAGTTCATGTGTGCATGGGTATTTGTCATGCCCAGCACTTATGGATAATAATCAGGGATTATTGTGACAGGATAAAATTACCCTCTTGCAGAGAGACTTTTTTGAAAAGAAAAGTTTCCATCTGTTTTTATGCAGCAGACTCATCCATTTATCTCAAACCAGAGTTAAATTTATTACCCTTTCTTGGAGTCTGTGAGTTAAATACAGACTGACAGCTGCCCACATGTCTGCAAGGCTACAAAAGGGTTTCAGGGGGCATTTAAATCTACCGATGTTTTATGTAAAGAACCTTCCTGCCTTCTGTTGTACAACAAGTGTGAGTGCAACATAAATGACTGAAAGGAACTAAGTGTGTCAACTTTTGGTCTCCAAACTTAAAAACAAACCAGAATGTTGCTCCTAGTTACCTTTCATCATCTATGTGACCAATAAAATACAGCTGCCACACAGCTCGCGCATCCCTGCCCCACACTAACATCGAGCCTAAGCAGCTGATGGGGTTTGCTGCTTGCCCTGTTCCTGTTATCCCCTGCTTTCCCACTTTCACTTGGCTCTGATCAACCTGCACAAAACCCTTTTTCCATATGCTAACCAGGGTCTGTGGTGGTTAATGCTTCACAGGCATACTGCCATCTGGAGTACCGTCAAAAAACGTTCAGGAAAGCAAGATAAACACTTGCTGAGGAACTCGGACTCTTTTCTGGACAGCAAAGAGTGAAGTATTTATGTATCATAAAGGTTTCCAGGCCTTTTAAAAAGATTTTAATTTGAACAACCCAAATTCCTAGTATTCCTGTTTTGTTTCAATAGAGGTGTGCAATAGAGTTTTGGTTTTTTTTTTAACTCACCTGGTTTGTTTTTTTTGGTGTCTGTAACATCTTATCTGATGTTTCGGAGGAGAAGGGATACACACACGTGTATGTTCAGTCTAGTAAGTGAAGGTCACTGCATTTTCCCATCAGACACAGCTACACGATCTGCTCCGTATCTCAGTGTGACATAGCTCAACCCTTCCTTTGAATGCTGAGGAGTTTCCCGTGCCCACATGGGAATAAACCCCAGTAAATCACGTGTCCATAAAGAAAATGACACTGTTAGGAGATTACAGATTATGGGGAGGTTCAGAGGTGAGGAAGTGTGCAGTGAAGGGCTCCAAGCTTTGAAATGTCTGCTCAAGTCCTGGACTGAAGCTCCAGTCTCACTTGCCCTCCATGTTTAACATCTGAAAAATCTTCTATCAGTGAGTGTTTTGCCTGGCTTTTTTTCCCTCCACGACCACAACTTCTTACAAATGTAATATTTAACAAAAGAATGTAATTCCTCCATTCTAATACAGAGTAGAAAATAAAGAAATCCATACAGCAGGAAAGAGTTTGGAACATGTGGAAAGATATTTTAGTCATATTGCAGTATTTTGCACTTAGTATAGTGCCTTTGATCCAATGGCCTTATGAGTTATGAGTGATCTTTGGTCTTTTTGTTTTTCAGTCCTGATGAAAAAGGCTTTATTTTATTTTTTGTGCTAGAGTAAACTCATTCACTGAGATTATGCTTAAATTGTAAAGCCAGAAATGAAACTACAACTGCAGCTCACGTCACTGTGCTTCCCCTCCATGCCTTCTTTTAGATCCTTATTGCCTTTGTGTCAACTTATCCAAAAGGAGACACAGTGCAAATAACAGTAAAAACACAAGTCAGCCCTTATGATTACATGATAGAAATTGAAAAAAAAACCCAGATAACAGGACTATGAGCAGGGGATAAATACACAGGCTACATTGTTAAACGCTTTGAAGCACGCTGGATTATGTTTGCACAAAACATACCTGCTGTGATACTAAGGACTAAGATCTGTCTTTGTTAATGCTCTGTCCAAATTTCATCAGGAACATATTTTTCATTAAAATACTTAAGCAGAGCTGGTCTCTGAGGCATCTGGCTAGCAGTGGATGAAATTCCAAGCTCCTTGCCATTACAGTTGGTGTCCCTAGAGAGCGAGAAAGTAATAACAGAAGGGGCAGGACAAAGAGGGAGCAGACGAATACTCATTCAGCCCACAACCATAATGTTAAGAACATAATTAATTTAGACACCAAAGGATATGAAGAGAGAGTGACCTTTAATTGCGAGTGACCTTTAATTGGTAGTGCTAGCCGCCAGTGTGATAAACAAGCGAGGAGCGTGCAGATGGATCCCACCTGAGCGCAGTCTCCAGTTAGCTGCTCTGCTGAGGTGGCTCACGTGGTTGAAAGGCAGCCGTGACAGGAAGGTCAGGCAGGGAAAAGCATCCTGGCCTGTAAAAACAGAATCATCTGTTTTCCAGCTGCTGGTAGCTGTGCAGCAAACATTTGCACGTGTAGTAATGGGCAGTGTCGGAGGCTGTGGGCAGCTGCCAGCCCCTGCTTAGCCAGGCCAGGGCAGCCACTCTGACTGCAGCCACGAGCTGAAACCAATCTGCCTGATTTTGCCCAAACCAAATCAAGGGTATTTGTACGAAGAGCATCACCACCAGATTGCCTGTGTTGGTGGCTTTCAGCAGGCATGAGGTGGTGTGTTGGTTTGTGGCTCTCTCCCCTTTGCCAGCACAGTTGGGTTGGGAAGAAAATGTCTTCTTTTTCTGTTGGCATAAAACCAACATCGTGTAGTAGCACATATTGTCTGCAGACCACCAGGTGTGAAAGCAGAATGGTTGGCTACTGAATTCCCTTTCTGCTCTGCATAGAGGGGAGAAGTGTGACATTGTGTGTGATTTCTATCTGTGCGAAATATGCTAGCAGTATCCTCTTGCTGATATTAAAATGACCTCCAGCTTCCTAACGGGAGCAGTAATAATATCCTGATTCAAGAAAAGAAGCGTCCAAGCAAAAGAAATCTCTCTTTGCCCTCATCTGCACTGGCAAAGAAGAATTAATTGTGAAATCCCCAAAGAAGTGCTGGCTGGGGTACAAGCTAGTCATCCATTATAGATCAACAAGGTAAGGGCCAAAACAGTAATGTAAATATTTGGTAGCATAAGGGGGAACTGAAATGCATCCTTTTGGAAATGATACCTCTGCATTGTTCAAGAAAATTTCTCAAGCTGGCTGTAAAAAACTGGTCTTGACTGAAGAACTGACAAGAATACTAATAATTTAACTACAGAAGGCATTTACATTAATAAAAAATAATTAGAGAAAAGGTAAAATGATCAGGAATTGGTAAAAATCAGAAGCATAAAACTGACAAAGAATTTAAAAGAGCATGAGATCTACAGCCAGCAATGTCGAGTGATAAAGATTTTTCTGATTTTAATGTACATTTGAAATGAAAGACTGGTAGCTATTCTACAGATCTGCTACTTATGTGAAAAATTTGACTTGTCAGTTTGAATTCAAAAGAAACACAGATGTTCAATAAATATTTCTGTTATGTTTTGTGGTGGAAAACAGATGATAGAGCGTATTCCAGGATGGCAACAAAATACTTGCTGTTCCAATGAAAGCCTGAGAATGCGAAATAAGAGCAGCTCCAGTTAAACAACTTAAAATCAGCAGCTCTGCATAAACTTGCATCCAGCAATTTATAATGTTATTTTTCCAATCAGATAGTTTGGAGATGCTGTGGAGATTTCAGACCACTGGATGAATACTCACGTGTGGAGCATTAGTGGTTTGGTTGGTTTGTAAAGTGAGAGCAACCCCGGCTGGCACAGACCTGTCAGCCTTACTCTGATTCCAGACACAAGGATGGCAAAGCTGATAGTAAAAAGGGGAGTACCATTACCAATGCCACTTGACAAAGGTTGGTGGGAAATGTATTTTAGATAGCATTACACATCTGGTGAGTAAAGGTAACAATGTTACGATGTAATCATACTTTACATTTCTGCAGAACAATTGGCTTGGTAACTCCCTGACAATTCCACCAAGGATTTTTCAGCAAAATTAGCAGAGCATACATTGAAAGGATTAAATGCTGACTAATTGATCTCAAAATATAATTTTACTGTGTCATCTATCTTCAAGCAGGATATATTTACCTAAAGATTGAAGCATGGATCAGGCTTCAACAATTTAAAACTTTCATCAGAGACCTATAAGAGAATGTAACATCATCACTGCTCAGGTTTTCACATAACACACAAGTTGGGAGAATGGTAAGTCCTGAAGGCAGGTCAGTACCACTGAGCCATCTGAGTAAGCTGGGCTTTAGCAAAAAATACATATTTTAATATCTCTCCCATAAAATTATGTGTCTAGGAACAAAGATGGCAGGATATGCTCTTTAGGATGTGCAGGCCCCTCCTGGGTACTCATTACTTTACAAAGATATGAAGATCACACTGAGCTGTTAGCTAATCCTGAGCTCCCACTGCCACATCAGTTCGTGCTGCTGCCTACAGGTTTTGAGCAGAGAAAGATGTCAGCTTGCTTTTATGAGTCTTTTGCCACTATCCCACCTGGAAGTATTATGACCACGCACAAAAAATATGACCTCAATCAAATTGCTATAAGGAAACACAAAACTTAAAGGAAAACTGGGGAGAGAGTAGTTACCATTGATATCTTATCAAAATAAAGAAACGTTCAAGTGGAATTCATCTGCCACTGTGTATGAGAAACAATCACACAACCATAGCACGAAGGACAGCCCCTGAGAAAGGAAATCTGCAGGAAAGCATCTGTATGCTGCCAGGGAAGCTGCAGGGCAAGCTTAATCAGAAGGAGCCCTGAGCCTTTCTCTCTGCATTGTTGATTAACAACCCCACTGTGGTTTAGGCTCATAGTTTTTATACTGTATTTAGGAAAATTTAGCTTTGGACACCCAATGGGAAACTAGGCTGCAGTGCACTTAGCCTGGTGCAGTTTTACAGGAGACTACCTTCAAACCCCACTTTCTCTCTTTCTTAAGACAGCCACAGGAGCGAGAGGACAGCAGAAATCTGATGTCTGAGTCATGATCCCACCTGAGCTGTGTGGATGTGGAGCGAACACACAGTCTGTATGTGAGGGCTGGGAATATAAAAACCAGGCAAACAAATTGCCTTTGCAATTAGTACTTCTGCAACAGCTTTTCTTGGTCCAGTGCTGGTATTCACAATTCAACGTGGTTATTAAGTCACTATGGAAGACTGGGAAGAGCAAAAATAGGACGATGTAGTGGGCAGAAGGACTCCAAAAGATATATCTGTTTAAAAGACAGTTATGTTCCAGAACACTTGTCAAGAAGGGAACTCACCCTTAATAGAAGATTTATTAAATATATGGTCCAGTGGCTAGAAGCTGGAGTTCAACCAACTCTGATTATGTACACTGAAAACATTTTTACAACAGGTAGCAGTCAATGGAATAATTTGCCAAGAGCTGTGGTGGGATTTCCCAGAAGTGGTGATTTCTTGTTGTTCCTAAAAGAAGATTTCTGCTTCAAACATAAATTAACTAAGGGAAGTCCTACAGTTTCTGCTACCCGAGAGGTCAAGCAAGACGACAATAGTCTCCTCTGGCCTTGTAACCTATAAATAGATTAGAGTCCCAGCAGAAAAAAAAAATACCCTTATCTTGGGCTTTCCCAAAATACTGTGAAAAAAACAAAAGGAAAGCAGAAAGATCAGAAATAATCACTTTGCAATAGTTGTGCCTAATTCAGTATTTCTACTTAAGAGACCAAAACATGTGGTCTTATTCCAGACTGTCTTTTAAGCTCTTCCTTCTTGCTGTAAGAGCACAACCATACCAAATACACCCATTTTCAGAGCTAATCAGCATTTGATAATTACAACAAAGGTTGGGTTTAGAGTTGGCGGGAGTTTTGTTATTCTCATTTAATGGGTGGATCAAACCAGAATATCTTTGCAGTGTAAGGACACACCTAAAACTCACCATCTGATGCAAAGTGAAACTCGGGGGAATTACGCCACACATACCACTGAGTCTGGCTGAAAGAACAGACTTTTCTCATAGTGTCAAATACTGTTATATTTAGGCAACGTTTGAAAAGAATTCTACCTACATTAAGTGATTCCATTACATAGCCACAGTACACAGCATCAGGCACACACTTATTCTGTGCAACTAAGCTGCCTTTATTGTTCTTTGCAAAAAGTGTGCCTCACACAGTATGTATCCTCCTGCAAACGTTTTGGTTAAAAGAAAATAACAAGTCCTGTCTTTGCCTTTCTGAGAATGTCCTACATGTAGGAAGCAAGAGACACAATAGCACCGATTTATTTCACTGTTGACATAAAAAAATACAGTGAAACAGCATTTAGATTATATCAGTCCCCTCCTCTACTTACTCCCCTGAGATCATTTTTATGATCATTCATCACAATTTAAGTGAAACCCTCTGAGTACACAAAATACTTTGAGCAAAACGAAACAATGCCAAACGTCCAAACACTCTGAGCCCTTTTGCTCAGAGCAGAGGGACTAGATTCATAAAAGTGCTGCAACTATTCCAGCAACACTGGCCCATTTTACTTGAAGTTGCTGTTCATTGTTGCTGCCAGGATGGCAGAGCAGGTTTTAATGTACTCTTTCATCCATGGGAATTTGAAGTCATGGCATTCATAGTCCAATGGGAAAGTGGGATACTAAAGATCCTACTCAGTCCTTGGTTTGGAGCAGGAATATGAAGTAGGGTGGTTTCTGTCAGGTCTTCCTCTCATGAATGTGTGCTAACTAGCAGTCTATGGGGTTTTTGGACTCTGAGGTTTCCTCACTCAAGTTTTTTGGTGGTGTTTTTTTTTTTTTAAATATTTGAATAATACTTCAATTCTTAACTCCAAATTAAAATGACTCTCAAGCCTACTGGCCAAGACAAGTACCTGGGAGGTATGACACTCTGGATTCTGCTCCAGAAATTATTTAAGGATTTCCTTAAAATGAAAAGGAATGTTGCCAACACACATGCCCAGAATATCTTCTTAGCGTGAGTACTTGCAGCTCATTCTTGGGAGAATAAAGTGATAGCTGATATCTTCCCTACAGAGGAAGACACTAAACTAGAGTGTCTTGCATTTCACGTGAATGTCTGAAGCACTGGGAATTAGGATGAAATGGGAACACGAGAACAGGAGAAGCAATGTAATCATCAGATTTGTGAATCTAACTCAGAAAAAAAACAATACTGGAGAGGGGGGTCCCTCCCAAAGGAAACAATGGTTTCATATCAAATCCAAAAATAATTTTGAATCAGTCATTCCTGCCTTTTCAGTGCGTATTTTAGAAGAACTGTCCAGTTGCAAATTAAAGTCTTCCAGTCTTGAGGAAGCAGAAACATCTACTGTCGACAACCGGCTCCTGCTGTCTCCCACTACTGTCCTCATGAATTCAGTGGCAATGCTTCCACTACTTTTACCAGCACAGTCAGGCCTTTTAGAGAAACTGTAAAAGTTCTGTTGGAAGAACTGATCATCAAAGAGTTTAACTTATCGACATGCAACCAGTAGTGATTACTAATGACACACTTCTAAAGATTTCCACATACAGATATACACATACACACCTTTTGGAGAAAAAAAAAAATGTTTGCACTTCAGAAATATGGTTCAGATTAGATCCAAACTTCCATAGCCTGGATATCATATTCCTGAAGACAAACACAAAGGAGAAACAGAAAAGATGCAGATTCCTGAGCAGCCTTCTCTTCCTGTCAGAGGTATAAAAAGGCCAGTGTTTTCAAATGAAAAACATAATCATCATTTAAGACTGCTTCATAAAAAACAAGCACTTTTTTAATAGACCTCTGTTACAAACCTCTTGTTTGAAGGACTCCGTAACTGGGCAGCCCTGGCAAAATGAGATAACGTTCATGGATCGTTCTGCAGCTTTCCTCTCTCCAATAAGCCTCCTTCAATACAGTCAAGAGATTTTTTTGCTGGTAGAACCAGCGGAAACAGGACTGGCCCATGACATTTCACAACAGTGTGATGTACTACCATGATACCGCATGCCTGTAAATATGTCACTCCACTTTTCTGCCCAACAGCTGGCTCTCAGTATGATATCAGATATGATTTCTGTTGTCTTTCAGCTGGGAAAACACATTTGAAAACACCTTTCCAGTACTAGCACAGGGATATATGCTTGGCTTGGACTCAGACCGGCCCCATGAAACTGGTGCTTGCATAGATGTCTGTAGCTTTGTGATTCTTGCTGGGATGGGTCACAGGCTATTCTGCAACAGAACCAGGGCACTCTAATTGCATTTGCTTCTGCCTTTTAATTTAAAATCAAACCTGTCTTGTACCCCCCGTTGGATACAAAATGAGAAAGCAGAAATATGAGGTACTTTAAAAACCTGCCCCATGGAACCAGAACATTTTGATGTGTGAAGATTTTAAAGTGGTCCAAGATTCAAGAAGGGAAAAAACCCAACAGAACAGTCTATTTAAGAAAATTTTTTAATTTTTATTACTTCCTAGTAGTCATTTTTCCATGTGTATGTTTAAATTCTAAACCAGCTATACAATTTACCCTATAGATTTCTTAATAGAAAAAAAAGTCAAGTAAAAGTCTTGGCAAAGAAAAGCTCAAGAA
This sequence comes from Cuculus canorus, assembly GCF_017976375.1. Taxonomy (NCBI): domain Eukaryota; kingdom Metazoa; phylum Chordata; class Aves; order Cuculiformes; family Cuculidae; genus Cuculus; species Cuculus canorus. The sequence continues at coordinate 27,989,340 of NC_071401.1, forward strand.
GGTACCATCATTCTAAATAGGCTGTATCGCTATTGCTTAATTAAGATAACGAAATGTTCAGGTTTGGAGCAATGAAGGCTAGGAGCTTACACTTGGCATTTCCTTTCCGGTTTTGTTCTCTCTGCAGAAGACATGCCCCCTTGTGGGGAGAGCTTCAGGCCCATAAACCACTGGTCTCCCTTGACAGGTCTCGGTATCAGGCAAAAGAAACCGTTTTTACAAACCAGCTTTTGCTTCTGAATTTCTCACTTTTCAGTCCTTTCTTCAATGCGTGATGCTTGGCATACCTCGCATAGATCTCTTCTGTGAGTTGTGGGGAGGATAAGAAAAGCTGCAAGCCATAAGGCTCCCGAAGAGTTGATACTAGATGGCTAACACAGTAAGAACAGCGTGGAACCTTCAGCTGTGTCACATACATTAGTTTTAGCACCTTCATGAAATGGGGAAAAACTGCCCTAAAGAAAGTACTGCATAAAAGTTTGCTCATGACAAGGATAAGAGGACAGAATTCCCTGGATCTAAATGAGCAACCTATGAACCAAAAGCATCATCACCATAGGGATCTCTGCATGGAACTCGTTATTGGCAGGCTCTTAACCCTTGAACAAGATATGGTAACACTGAAATAGTCCTGAAGATATTTTTCAGGCTCTTTAAAGCCTCTTTCTCCTTTTTTTTTTGTAATATGAATTTGATCGTTACAACCACAATGTGGTTACATTTATGTTGTCCTTGCCCATACCTTGAATAAATTTTGTTTGTTGATTAAAACTGGTCATTTCAAAATGCCAAAAATTTAAGCGATGTGGATTGTAACCATCCACTTACTATTATTACCACAACAGATCTTCAAGTAATGTAACAACTCCACTGGAGTTATGAAAGATTAGACTATCCAATTGCATTCAGTGTGAACAGAGGGTGAGGAAATACCAAACAACACGATACTTTGTGACTACTAAACACACAATGATGATCTTCTTCCTTCCTTCAATATTGAAAACATACTAATTTTCACATACGAGATAAAAGCAAAAGAGCTGTCTCTCCAAAGCAGGTAACCGGCTGGTGAAACGAACAAATGATCTTTCATTAGAAATACAAGATGAAAACCAAGCACATTAAAGCACACAGTCTGGTAGAGTGACAGAAGGCCACTCTACTCTGCTACATAAAGAGAGGACAGAGAAAGGGCACCCAAAGTGCAACATAATGAGACAGGAAGGAAGATGGCAAGGAAAGAGAAGGGAGGAAGCCTGTGCTAACAATGCTTCTATCTGAGATATTAGCATAAGACATGACAAAATAAAGACTTTGTTTTCTAGATTCACATAACATATGTTAACTTCTCCTGCAGCACATTCTGTCTGTCTCTAAGTATAAGAATCCCAAGATCCTCTCTTGGAAAACCGTTTATCACTTCGCAGAGGAGGGGTTACTTTATACTGTTTTTTTCCTTATACCTCAGTACACACCAAAGTCACTTTTCTTATCGCTACGGATACATCTGTCTGCTTTGTTGCCCTAGACATAAACAAACTGAAATTGGAGTATGCAGCAACCTGTCTTCTGGGTGCCAACCCTCATGGCAGACTCTACAGGGATATTCTCTCCACTTTCACTTATGTGGAATCTTCACCTGACTTGTCTTGAAATGAGATACTACAGAGCGCATCAAATAAAACTTGAAACGTGAGCTACCAGGCTTGAGACAATTAACACACTTCTGACTTAGTGATTCCTATTTCCTTTCAGTTCCATGTAAACAGGATTCAGCACTCAAAATACCTGAGAACTGTAAAGCATTGCAATGTTCACTGCTGTCGCAGTTGACTAACAAAATAAAAATTTTAAAGGTTGTTGGAAGGTTTCTGCGCTCTGCTCTCATGTTCAGTTGTTGGGTAACTAATGGTGCACAAACCACATTAACTTTGTGTCAGAAATAAATTTGGGTAGAATCTCAAGCCTTCTACTGAATCATCTCTGCAAAGGTGGCCCATCTTCTCAGCAAGCAGCAGCCTGGAGAAAGCAAAAGAAGACATGCTGCATCACTTGAGGACAACATGATAACAAAGGTATACTAATAATGAATATTATTTAATTATAAATTTATAAATTATTATTAAAATGATGTTTAATAATAATTAAACACAGCAGTTATTACTTACCTTTCTTTGGCTAACAGAACAGACATCCCCACCAGCTTGGCAAACTCATCAGCTGTGAGAGAACCCTTTTCAGATACCTGTCAAAAACCAAACACACAAGTCAACCAACTCTGGCATTAAGAGAACAATGAAGTTTTCTCAGCTACTGAATGAGGTCTAGCCTTGTGAAGTGATAAATTGGTAGCAAATCTCTTGTGAAGACAACTAGTTTGGCTTTTTAAAAAAGTACAAATCATCATGAGCATTTCTCTTTAAAGCTTGGGAAAACTGCCAAGTATAAAAGAGGAACACAGAATAGAGGTAAATCTATAAAAACATGATGTAGTACTCCTTTCAGATTTTTTTAAAAGATGTCTTGGGGCAAAATAAGTGGAAAAATGACAATAGCTCACAGGCTGCAATCTACCATAGCTATCAGTATTCACACAGCCCAGCTGCACTGATTGATTCTGCAAACAATGAAGCCCAAACAAGGAAATAAAAGGCAGCAGTTCAGGACAGGTCATTGATTGATAAAAAACTCAAAATGGACTAAGTATTTTTCTGTAAATGTAAGAAAATAAATTGAAAGGATTAACATATATTGAAAGACTTAAGCATTTTGATATTGATAATTTAGGATGGGATCTTCTAGGCAGCTATATAGACTACTCTTACCTAAAAATGTTTTTGCTGAGAGCAAGCTATGGTAAAAAACATGCAAAATGCACTGAATAGTCTACCTCACGTATCAAGTGAGAAGGTGTCTGTGACAGTTCTGCTTTTTGACTGCCCAAGTTGATGTTTAATTTTGTATACACCGAATTACCCTTTACTTAACAGCAAAACAAAAAATTATAATCCACTGAAAAAGACACAGGAAAATGCATCAAATTGTGGGATAGAAGGACTTTGAAGAGTCCAGAAGTAGGAAGGTTTACCAAACGGAGCCATTTATACTATCTTTTTTCCCTGATGGAGCTACCATAATTCTATATGCGCCACTCTTCAACTAAGCACTCTTCACAGGAGCAAACTCGGTACAAGATGTTAAGCGCAATGCACTATTTCATGAAATAAACCAAAACCAAGCGACTGCCTATATCAACATTTAAGAGCTACTCTCACTGCCTTTAAGCACATTGTGTAAAGTGTTTGAAGTCCACTTCTGTTAAATTAAGTGCTTAATGCAAGCCATGAATTTCATCCTAGAGCACAAAAGATTGAGAGGAAAGCTGAAGTTTGAAGAGAGATGGAAAAGTGATTTATTCCTTAAGGAGAAAGCAGTGACTTAGGCCGCATCTTGAATACCGTGTTCAGTTTTGGGCCTCTCACTACAAGGACACTGAGGCACTGAAGCATGTCCAGAGAAGGACAGTGAAGCTGAACAAGGATCTGGAGCACAAGTCTTACATGGAGCAGCTGAGGGAACTGGGGTTGTGTAGTCTGGAGAAAAGGAGGCTTAGGGAACCCCTCATCACTCTCTACGACTACCTGAAAGGAGCTTGTAGTGAGGTGGGTGCTGGTGTCTTCTCCCAGATAACAAGCAATAGGACAACAGGAAACGCCCTCAAGTTTTGCCATGGGAGGTTTAGATTGGACATTAGGAACAATTTCTTCACTAAAAGGGTTATCAAGCACCGGAACAGGTGGCCCAGGGACAACATCATCCCTAAAGATATTTAGAAGAGATGCAGACGTGGCACTTAGGGACGGGGTTTATTCCCCACAAAGCACTCTGAAGATGAAAAGTGCTGTTTAAGCGTTACTATTAGAAGATTTGAAAGTGGAATATTTCGCATTTCAAAACTTGGAAAGGAAATCCTGTACCTCAAGTTTTTATACCTAATGTGTTTAAATTTCCTCAGCACGGTCAGAACACTGAAGGAAATGAAATACACTTACTGTCTCCAAAGCAGAAGCTACCATTTCCTCTTCGTTGTGAGACTGGAGTTCAATCACCATCACACCACTGTCAAATATCCGAAGCCTGAAATCAAAAGAGAGAGTCAAAGCAACTAAAAACCCTGCGCACATAACCTATGGTCACATTTTTAATGCACCACACCTATTACCACATTACAAAACAGAAAATAAAAAGGGTCTGTAAAATGAACTTAATATTAAAAGCACCTTCAAAATCTGAAAACTCTGACAAGAGCAGAGCATATGTCTGGGCTCAGTTAAAGACTTTGACGAGTCTGAAAGAACTGTATTGGAACTGAGAAGAGTATTTGTTTTCCTAGCAAAGTGAATCATGGTTAAAAATTAATAATTTAATGCAGAGTGAATGTTGGTGCACAGAGCAGCATCCCGTTAGTAAAGCATGACTTTGTTTAAAACAAAAAAAAAATCTACTGCAGGTAAAATATGAAGTCATCCAAGCACCTTGGTCTGATCTGCAAGTGCCGTGTTTTATAAATACATCTGTAAAGCTCTCACCTGAGTGGTAATTTCAGTGACTCCAACATCTTACAAGCATTTACTAAATCTTCTGGTGACAGCAGCTATTAAAATAGTAAAACACATATATTCACAGCTTGCATTTTGAGTGTACGGCATAACACCAAAACAAACAGTTATAATAACTATAGCAGTAAAATACACCAGGCTATATGACATTGTTAATTTTCTTCCTTTCTATTGTCCAGTCTATTTTCTTGGCTACTATGATCCTTTCTGTTCCCATACTACAGGTCTGTAATAATCATTCTTGCTCTATTTACAGAAAGAATTGATGCATTTTGTAGAATAAAACATTCACCATTCTTTAGTGTTCTCTGTCCTTTCATTTTTCTTTACAGGCAAGGATGGATTTTCCCCTTTATATGGTATTACAAAAAGCAGCACATATTATGACAACTTATAAAGCATACATAAACATTACATGGAAAAAAGAGAAAGGAAAAAGGTAAAAGTCCCTGATTTTAATAAAGAGCTGATCACTTCATGCTGTTAGACAGGTAGAGTGAGCAACTGGTAGGGAATACTTCTATCCTTTTTCTTGAATTACCTTATCGCTGAAGTACATTTTATAAAATATTTAATAAAACCATTTTCTCACCTCTAATCCTCGTGCACGATTTACCAGACAGTATGCTTCCGTAAGTGACATGATCCCACCTCGCTCCTATGTTAAGCACAAGACTGGTAAGAGAAATAGCATTAATCTAGTAAACACAGTATCTCAAATTACTGACTGATTAAACAGGTAAAACAGAGGCACTAAATGAGGGGCTTTAATTAAAAAAAAATACCAAGGCAATATCACATATTTCTAGCATGAGAGGTAAGTTCTTAGGTTTTATGTTTCTCTAAGCTTTTAAAATGCAAACCACTGATACTATGTCCACAGACTGTCCATTACTTTGATTTTAAAGCAGAGAATAAATTACAGGAAGAAGGAATTTCAATATATTAAATCTATCAGTTAGATTTAATATCAATCTACCATTGCCACTCTTCAGACACACTCAGTTTTCCATTCTGATCACAGCAGGCAGCACTCAGCTTTCATAAAAATACTGTAATATGTATGCTTTTTAGTGTACACATAGCATTATCAGTTCCAACATGCAATACAACTTTTTGGAGACAATCCTGAATTCTGCAATAGCTTCAGATAAATGAAAAAATAAGATATTACCAAGGGAGGGGAATCTATGTAAGAACTCTGCTATATTTGCAAAATTTAAAGCAGTTGCTGCTTCTAAGTCAGTGTTGTTTCACTCTTTAAAAACACAATATTCCGTGGCAAGGGTTGAATATAGGACTGTTCAAATAGAACAAAGACTGCTAATGCGATTTTCTAAATATCACTGCTATTTCACAAATCAGAAGTTGACATTGACTCCAAAGAAAAATTCTTACTTATATTTAAATTTTCCTATTCAGAAAGAGGATGTATATTCCTTCATAAACGTTGAATAGCTGTGCTGCTAAATCCGAGACTTTAAAGAGGCACAGCAACACAGCCAAAACACATGTACAACACCATACAGAAAATGCTGGTGTATAATTAGGTACTTTACCTCTAAGGGTGTCTGCAGCATCCCAGCTAGTTGCTTTGCCAGTTGCATGTGGTAATGTGTTCCAGATCCATATGTTTCCCTAGTAACTGGATTAGCTATACCCATACTCAGTAGATAGGACTTGAACCTAATAGTCTAAACAAATGAACAAATAAATTTAAAAGTACATCAGCTAGTGAATTAGTGCTTTTTTTAAAAAGTCTTTGATTTTATTACTCTGAGGCAGTTTTGGTGAATAAATTCATTCAGTTTACTACCAATGGAATTGACTACCAAGTCAATTACTAACAAAGAAAAGGCAAGACTAATTACTTTCTATTTTTGACCAGCAGAGGTCAAAAATTCAAAAATTTACACAAAAGCAGTAAAATCTTTGCTTTTAAGCAAGAATCAAAAGAAACGCTAACAGCAAACAAGAAAGTCATTTTATGTAGTAACAGAACATGAAAAACACAACCATGAAGTGTTCTTTATTAACGTTACATGTATTAAACAGATAGCTTTTCGCTTTGCATAGTAACATTTATGTTGACTTTAAAAAAAAAATGAATTTACCTCATCCTCAGTGATATCACCTTGTTTTTCTTTAATCTTATTAGCTATTGACTTTGATAACTCCACCATTTCCTTAGCCTACAAGAAAGACACATAGGTAAGTCAACTTCCAGCTCAAAAGAGAAGACATGCTTAAAACTGAGAAAACAAGCATAAGCCTATTTGCATAAGTAACACATGCCATACCTTCTCCATTAGTTTGCTAAGATCCTCAAAAGCCTGAAATGAAAAGCAGACGTTGCAGATCAGTATAATTAAAGCATTGAGCTTCACGGATACAGCGAGCTGCCATTGTCCACCTATCAAAACTATTCATAAGAGCTGCTATCCCTTCAGATTATTGCGTTACAATGTGAGATATTATATATAATTGGTTGATATATCTGTTTTATATCAGGTCTTAAAATCAAAATTATACAATCTGTAAACAACGAAGGATGAAGAGAGGAATCAACATATCTTAATTTAAGTTTCAAACACATAGAACAATGGTGCTACCACAATATAAAAAAAAAGTTTAAAAAAATGAATTAAATAAGGCCCATGTGACAAATGATCATATTTAAGTAAATTAAGATATAAACCACACAAAAATCATCCTCTGAAAACTCTAGTTGTTGGACCTAAAAACCAACATCCCTGCTAGGGCAAAGGAAAAAAAATATTCGTACAAACCAATTTTTTTCTATTTTAAGAAACCCTTTATTTTGTTTCCACAAAAGTTATGAAATAAACTGGACATCCATCATAGGACCACAATTATATCAAGTCTATTAAGCTTAGTAAACTGCTACAGTCTCAAACGTATCAACTCACAAAGGGCTTAAATAAAATATACTTAAAGCTGAAGGTAGATTGAAATTCAAAAGTTTTAGTAATGATAACAAACTAGCAACTATATTACTGCAACTGTATTGAAAAGCAACTCTCATTTCTCCCCTCCTCAGCAACACATATTCAGCCCTTTCACTCGCTTCTCTCAAATACATGACAGCAGCTTGCCCAGGTGGTCAATCTTTTCAAACAACGTTTTTTGAACAACTGGTGTGACAAAAATTCTTGAACCTTTTCAGCTACGGCTTGCTTAAGAGCAGCACCCAACCCCTCCAGCCACAAGTAGTGAAGGTTGTTCAGTTACAGAATGTCAAATAACCAGAGATATGTCTTGCCTACATCCTCTAGCCCTGACTTCTGTGTGATTCCTAGCTTATCTGACTAATTCTTCACTAGATGCATTTTAGCAGAATTTATGCAGGAAGACCCGATATTTCCCAGCTACATTTAGGCATCTGACTTAGAAGCTCATTGATCTGAGATTCAACATGCAAAAAAGAGAAAGAGATGACTCCAGGAAGGGATAGGGTTTGCTTTTCATCAGAATCACTCCTAATGATGCCACTGTTTCTCCACTGACTGGAGAAGTCTAGCCTCTTAATACTTGGTACCTATATTAGGTATCCAAAATTAAGTGGAACAAAGCTGGGTTCAAGGGCAGAAAAGAAAATACACCACCATATAACAATAATTACCACTATCAGAACAAAAGCTTATCTTTTGAATATTTCTTACTTCCTAAACTGCCAAATTCAATAATTTACAATAGATTTCCCAATCTCTAGTGTAAATCAAAGTCTTTTGACTGTATATGATACCAACAAAAAGTTCTCTATCAAAGCTTTTTCTAACTTATTTCTAATCTCTATAACCTACATGAAAACATTGTTCATCAAAGAGCCCTTGATTTAGCTAAATAAACAGCATGCTGTGTCTAACTCCTCCTCTGCCTGACTCACCAAGGGCAGGCCTGGAAACAAAGGGGAATGTGCACACACCTAACAGGAACTTCCGCAGATAAACAAAAGCCTAAAGAACTGGATTCTTATCAGCAGCCAACAGCAGATGCAGGAAGCCTTTTCCTGGAAGCCAGGGCACCATTTTTTAAATTAAGTAATTTATAACATTTAAAGGTGGAGGAAAGCAGGATTTCACAAGCCATGGTTTTCCTCTGTTCTTACAAGATATATAAATGGATTTCTTTTACTCTCTGACAAAGCTACTAAAGGAAAAAATAACCAGACAATACCTTTTGAACTATATACAGAACTTCATTCATTACATTCTTCATAAATGCAAAAGAAAAGGTTTAATGCTACCAGTATCTAAAACAGCACAGGGCCTGCAAAAGTACTATGATTTTCTTATGTATCAGAGCAGTGAAGGCCTTTTTTTACTGTGGCACGCTGAATCCCATAAAGCTTTGCCATAGGAATGAATACGTTGCATATAGTTTATGAGTACTTCTGTATTAATCTCTACTACCAAGACAGAACCAGACTGGTTTTGATGATATTGTTCCCAGGTATACATGACGAAATCAACTGCCTCCGTTACTAATCAGTACTGACATCTGGAATTCAACCACTGTATGCTTTCTAGGGAAAAGGACAATCTCCATCTAGTCCAAGTATTTTGCACCTTGCTGAAGTCTGAACTGCACAGGATCATACTATGATTATAAGCCTAAACCTAACATTCTAAAAGTGAATATTTGTAAGATGAAAACCTAACTGCACTGCAGTTATGTGCAGACATTTAGATCAGCATATTCTTTCTGACTTCTATTGAAAACATAATTAGCCATTAAAAGAAGGAAAGAAACTTCAAACTTGTAACAGTATTCTTCTGCAGATGCCTATAAGTTCTGCTTCCCCTGATGAAGAGTTAGTGAACCCAGATTCCTAACCACAAAATGAATTTTATAAATATACACTGTCTATTTCAAAGAAAATTCTTGAAAGGAATTCTTTAAATGAAGTACCCTTACATATAGTAAAAAGTCAGCTAAACAAAGCGAGTAACAGTAAATAACACACTCTTGATCGATTCAGACTTCTCAACAAAAACAATACATAGTCTCAGCTGCCCCTAAAAGAAAGTGTGAATAAGTGTGAATAGATCAGACAGGTGGTTGACCTTGAAACTACACTAGTATTTACCTCGGAAATGTTTTTGTCAGTCTCTTTTCTTTTTTCCTCCAATTTCCTTTCGATCCCTACAATTCCTACAGCCCTTATTCTTCCTGCCTGCAAAAGAAAATAATGAAAAGAATCAAAATAGGAAATGCTGTTTTCTCATCCGCCCCACTGTGAAAAAACTTAAATCAGAAGATATGAAACTTTTCCCCAAAGAGCTGATAAAAGGCATACAATATTACATATATTTCTTGAAGACATTTTTAAACCAGTGTCAGAAAATAAACAAGTGTAAAGTATGTATGAATCTGCTGTTGTATACGGATAATAAGATTACTATATTGAAGTTATTAACATGAAGATCTTAATAGCCTGACCCAGGCTAAGCATTCCAGTTCATCTCAATTAAAGTTCCCAAGTCCATGTGAACATGTTTACTAGAGATGTGGACATCCGTAAGTGTAATAAACATGATTATCTTAAGAAACATAGCCTGAAGAAACACAGCCGCAGAAACACAATGCAAAGTGCAGTCTAATTAATCTTGCTGAGCAGTATCAGTATGCAGGCAACGGTGAATCTTTCATTTGCCAAATGTGTTCTAGAAAGGCTGGTACCTAAGGGGCAGTGGTGCCAGCCCTCAAATCTCTGACTGCAAAAGCTTAGCATTGGTGTTAACGATATGCTGTCTGTGTGTTCAGAACAGGAGGTAAGGTAATTTCATTACGTGAGTCCTGACATGGGGTACAGATGCAACTATGTTTATAGGTACTACATTTACAAAAGAGAACATGCGTGATTTGATACTGAACAATGTTTAAATAATCATGTTTCATTCACGGTACTATGCGTTCAATATATTCATATATTCAACCTATTCAAATACAGAAACTAAATCCACATGTTTATCAGAGTTTATAACTTAGAAGTATGCAGATAGATAAGAAGGCAATTTAACATATGACAAAGAGATTCTCCATAACAACTGTCCACTTAGAACACAGATTTAAATCAAACATACACTTATATAGGTTCCAAAGAGTTATATAAAAGTTATATGTTATTTATTTGATTTCCAGCTCCAAATAAAGAACAGAAATCACAACTAGCACCAAAAATCCTTCAGCTTCATTAGATCACTCATGTGGAATGAAAGTATATTCAAATATTTATATACATAAATATTTCATATACATGTATTTAATATTTCTTATACATACAGATATTCAAATATTTATATGCATATATAACTATCTGCGTAACTATAGGTACGTGTGTGTCCAGCTCAGTGCCGGGGAAAGTCATGGAACAGGTGATTTTGAGTGCTATCATGAAGTACATGCAAGAGAACCGGGTGATCAGGCCCAGTCAACACGGGTTCACGAAAGGCAGGTCTTGCCAAACTAACCTGATCGCCTTCTATGACAAAGTGACTCAACTACTGGATGGGGGAAAGGCTGTGGATGTAGTCTTCTTGGACTTCAGTAAAGCCTTTGACACAGTTTCTCACAGTATTCTGCTTCAGAAACTGTCAGCCTCTGGCCTGGACAGGCGCACACTCTCCTGGGTTGAAAACTGGTTGGATGGTCGGGCCCAGAGAGTGGTGGTCAATGGAGTTAACTCCAGCTGGAGGCCAGTTACAAGTGGGGTTCCTCAGGGCTCGGTAGTGGGTCCAGCTCTGTTCAGTGTCTTTATCAATGACCTGGATGAAGGCATTGAGTGCACCCTTAGCAAGTTTGCAGATGACACTAAGCTGAGCGGAAGCGTGGATCTCCTGGAGGGTAGGGAGGCTCTGCAAAGGGATCTGAACAGGCTGGACTGCTGGGCTGAGATCAATGGCATGAGGTTTAACAAGGCCAAATGCCAGGTCCTGCACTTGGGGCATAACGACCCTATGCAGTGCTACAGACTAGAAGAAGTCTGGCTAGAAAGCTGCCTGGAGAAGGACCTGGTGGTGTTGGTTGACACCCGACTGAACATGAGCCAGCAGTGTGCCCAGGTTGCCAAGAAGGCCAATGGCATCTTGGCTTGTATCAGAAATGGTGTGACCAGCAGGTCCAGGGAGGTTATTCTCCCTCTGTACTCGGCACTGGCGAGACCGCACCTTGAGTACTGTGTTCAGTTCTGGGCCCCTCACCACAAGAGGGACGTTGAGGCTCTGAAGCGTGTCCAGAGAAGAGCAATGAAGCTGGTGAGGGGGCTGGAGAACAAGTCTTATGAGGAGCGGCTGAGAGAGCTGGGGTTGTTTAGCCTGGAGAAGAGGAGGCTGAGGGGAGACCTTATAGCTCTCTACAACTACCTGAAAGGAGGTTGTGGAGAGGAGGGAGCTGGCCTTTTCTCCCAAGTGACAGGGGACAGGACAAGGGGCAATGGCCTCAAGCTCTGCCAGAGGAGGTTCAGGCTGGACATCAGGAAAAACTCTTTCATGGAAAGGGCCATTGGGCACTGGAATAGGCTGCCCGGGGAGGTGGTTGAGTCACCTTCCCTGGAGGTGTTTAAGGGACGGGTGGGTGAGGTGCTAAGGGGTATGGTTTAGGGAGTATTAGGAATGGTTGGACTTGACCCAGTGGGTCCCTTCCAACCTAGTCATTCTATGATTCTATGAAAAAAAAGAACTTATTATAAACTATTTAAGTTTAAACACACGCAAGGAAGAGGCCACAGTGTTCTCTATCAGGTTAAAACTGCAAAGGAGAAGCTAATTTATGCCACTGAAAAAAACAAGCAAAGTAAATCTGAATTATTCCTACATGTGCCTGCAGTGTTGCTTAGAAAGGCATGTCAGATGCAGCATATCGGGGCAGTGAGAATTGGAACAATATTACATACAGATTCTGCACTTAAACTAAACAAAATGACATGCAACATTCAGCAGGATCAGAAGAGCTGCACATACCCGTGGGTCTTTGTTAACTTGAATGGTCTGACCAGTAGGCATGTTCTCCCATCTCCTTTGTGTGATTTCTTCTGATAATCGCCTATAGAACTGCAAATATTAGAATGACAACAGATGTTTCATAAAATGTGCAGATTACCTCTGGGTCTTTTGAGCATCTTGGTAATAGATGAAACTTCACTATAAGACAAAGCACAGTAACATCTACACATCCACAGTACAATATCCATTACCTGCAAATTCTTAATAACCAGTCTTCAAAAATATACACAACGGAGGAGCCATATAGTTACTAGTTAAAACCTGTATGAGTACTTCTATTGTAAAATGTCTTTTTCAAATATCCAAAATGTTCCAAAACATGTCAAAGTTGACAATGTCAAGGTTTGCACAAAGGTATGCTTTTAAAAGGAAGGAAAGTTGATCAATCCAGTTATTGATCTGTTAATTCAATAGTATAAACACAATCAAGTAGACCAAGTGCACTTATTTGTTTCTTGCTAGTACCAGAAACTGGCATTAGCTAATTAGTTATCAGTAAGAGTATCCCACTGACCAAACTCCAGAAGGGAAATCCATTCATTTTATGGTTGCTCAATGTTCAAAGGAAAGCATTCTGAAGTCATGAAGAAAACATCTGGAGTGTAACTGATACGCTAAGTAACCAGTAAGCATAGTAAGTGTGATTCTCAGAGATGAACACGAATGTTAAAATAAATCAGGTTACGATTAAGCAAAGCTTCTATACAATTATAACTAGTCATAAATCCACACTCATCTTAAGCTGAAAACCGCTTACAAAGAAACAAAAGTGAGTCTGATTACATACATACATTTGTGTGACATATCACAGAATCACAGAATCACCAGGTTGGAAAGGACCCACTGGATCATCGAGTCCAACCATTCCTAACACTCCCTAAACCATGTCCCTCAGCATTTCATCCACCCGTTCCTTAAACACCTCCAGGGAAGGTGACTCGACCACCTCCCTGGGCAGCCTGTTCCAGTATATAACTAATTCAAGTTGAAAATCTGATTTCCTGCAGTTAACGGGTACAGCTTTTTTATTTTTCAAAGTTAAAAGTTCTCAGTTTTTTTCAAGAGCGGCTATTATACTGTGAAATTTCTTTACCGAGTGCAATTTCTTGGGTTTTAGGATAAGCTTTGTTTTAAAAATAATTACATTTTTTTAGAATGCTCAAAGTCTTTGAGGTTTGGTGTAAATGAAAAAAGAATTATGAAAAATAAGATGAAATAAAGCTCTGAGGCAACAAAAATTTCAGCAATAAAATTAGACAGAATTAGAAAGATGACTAGAAATAAGTTGTTTGATTCCTGTTCTGTAGAGGGTTAGCTACAAGGAAACATCTTTTACTCTGTTGGACATCTAACAGATTTCAGAGACTTCATTTTGGAAAATCCTGTCTTTAATTTAAAAGATTAAAAAATAAAGTATGAGATTATATTAAAAACTACTAAAATAAGGACAAAGCCTAATAACACCTCCTGACATTTTCTGAACTCTATTTGCATCATTTAACCGAAAGGCTTATAGTGTTTGTCTTCAAAGAGGCTGTATTGAAAATACTCCACCTCAAAAGTAAACACGGAAAGATCATAGAAAATTATCACTAACACAGCAAGAGGAGACAGGCATATTGAAAGATCTGATGTGCTGGGTTTGCATCGTACAAAACTTACCTCAATCTGCCCATGTTCTTTGAAAGAAAGTTTGATGTAGGAATATTTGCTGCTTTGGAGTGGACCAGGCTCTTTGTTTGAAGAAGCAGGATGAAGATGAACCACTATTTTGGCACTAAGAAAATGTTAAAGGAAAGAGAAGAGACAGCTTTCTGTATTATCGAAAAAAATATTTCTAAAATCAAAGCTAACCATTTAATCAAAATCCAAACTCACATAAGAGCTAAAGTACATCAAATAATGCTTTATATTTGTGCATCAACATCCAAGTATTCTGACACAATAATACTATAGATCTTGCATAAAAAATTACTATAACCTCTGCAACAGCAACATTTCACAGATCTAAAACATACCTACCATTCATTAATTCTTAAGAAATAAACACAAAATATTTTAACACTTAGAGCAGTAAGTTTTAAAAAATCTTTTGGTTAAGATATAAACTAATTATCAAATACTCATTTGATTTGGCTTTTGACTTGCAATAACTAATGCCAAAATACACAATCTTTGTCACAGGAAAGGTCTCAATATTATGTTTAACCTATCCCACTTGTATATGTCACCTGTGAACACTGTATGTGAATTTGTCCAAAACCAACATTCAAAGGTAACATACATGGAAATAACAGCCTAAAATGACACCACCAAAACAAACCTAGAGATAGCATTATTTTAGGAACATAACAGGCTGCTATCACAGTATGACTCCTGAGTTCACCATTCCCACTCCATTTTACCAATATTTTCTTCCACGGGTCTTTATTTACTTGACTCCTCCAGCATTAGTGAATTACCTGATTTCCTCTGGACAGCCCCATTACCTTACCCATCTGACTGTAGGCTGCAAACAGATGTCAACTACAAATGTATTTCCCAAGTTCGTATTTTTTTCTCTTGTGAAACTTCTTTGTAAACATACCATGCTGAACTAGTTATTCAAGTGAGTGGGAACATCGTAGCTCCTTCTAACCATTGCTAGCATTTCCATACTCATAATCAATCATATGGTCATGAAAAGTTGTGTGATACAGATCTGGCAATGTTTCTATCCCCAACCAGGTCTGTGGCATAAAAGACTAAAATTAGCTTTCAAATTTAGATCCAGCTAAATCACGGTCATCATTTATGACTGACTAATCAAATGAAAACGGTAAGCTAGAAAACGCACTTGTTTCATGATTACAAGACAGTCATTTAACAAATCACATCAAACACTGCTTTGTCATGACTCTCCAACACATTTGATTTCAAGTGAGGATTGAGCATCCTTGTCTGTCAATCTGGAAACTTGGATTGCAAATGGAGTCTATCAAGAATTAATCTAAAAACTTGCATACCTTACATAACACACATGAGCAAACTATCCATCTGAAAAAGACAATGACTATCACCTTACCTTTTTCCTATCCCAGCTGATTGCTCTTCAATAAAGACAATCTGAGACAGAGGTACAGCAATGCAGCACTCCTAGAATAATCAACACACACACAAGTGAAATTAAAGCCATATCCTGACTATTCATTCTTTAAAACCAAGTGCTGTCTTTCTCCACTTTACAAAGAGCATGAATTTCTAAAGGTGCTGCCTGACGCACTCCATATGAAATACGATGGTAACAATAAAAATGATCTATTAAAAAGAAACTTAAATAGAAAACAATGTTTAAACTGAGTTCTAGACAATCAATAAAAACAAATTTAAGTGTCAATGTGTCAACTTAGAATCATAGAATAGCCTGAGCTGGAAGGGACCTTAAAGATCATCCAGTTCCAAGACCCCTGCCATGGGCAGGGACAGCTCCCACCAGACCAGGCTGGCAAGGCCTCATCCAATCTGGCCTTGAACACCTACACAGATGCGGCAGCCGTAACTTCCCTGGGCAACCTGTGCCAGTGCCTCCTCACGCTCACAGTGAAAAAATTCTTCTTTATATCTAGTCTAAATCTGCCCCTCTCCAGTTTATACCCGTTGCCCCTAGTCCTATCACCACAAGACAAGACTTCAGACACTTCACGCTAGATTTGTAGGATGACTTGGGAATTTAACAAGTGTTTAGTATTAACCTCAAAATTTAAACACTAAAATTTCCATACTGCAATAGTGCCTGTTGCAGTACACGTCTGTCTCTCAAAAAGAGATGCTGATGAAGAAATAAGAAGTGATTAACACAGACTGTTTAGCACAGATTAATTATTATATGCTGATTGTGCCAAAAAAAAAAAGTTTATTTATAAGAATACCTCATGGTCTGGACAATCAGCCCCTGATCTGTTTAAAAGTCATCCCACCCTGGGGACCAGCTGTCAAAACATTTTGGAAAAATTATACTAAAAGTAGTTTTGCTGTTCCTGCAAACAATCCCAAAAGAGAAAATATATTGCTTTGCCAAATTAAGAACATCCTTGGTGACCTTACTTTCAGAAGGCTCCTAATGGCTCCTAGCTTTGGAGCAAGGAGGTGATATTTGGTAAGAAATGGCCTTCAGGTGCAAGAGGTGCTTCAGCTATCCTTGTGCAAAACTAGTCTAGTGGAACATAATTCACCTTTGAAAAGTTGTCATCTGAACATGCTCTGTTTAAACTTTAGCTTTCAGGGCTAAGTTTCTAAAAGATTGTGCCCAAAACAAGCACAATCCAACCAGGAGGACTTCTCCTTCAGCTGCAGCTGCAAAGTGGTACACATTGTCACAGACTATGCTTAGAGCTTTGCATGCTTTTGTAGCCTTTCTCACCCATTTCTAGCCTAGATCTCAGGCTGCGGCTGACAATACATGGCATTCAGCAGCAGTATTTCTGTTTGTTTGGCATTGTAGTTCTGACAATGCCACTTACCCTCTGAGTCAATTCTCCATAGCAGTACAGACAAATGTTCCACCTTACTGAAAACGTGGCTCAATGTAGGAACAAGCAGTTGGAAGAGTAAGACCAGTACAAAATAATGCTACCACCAAATGCACCCTATTGTCACGGTCTAGGTCTACATGCTAGGAGCAGAAGACAGGGAAAATTGGACTTGAAAACAACAAAGAAGAAAAGGTCTTGCTAGAGAAGTAACACAGGCGAGCAGTTCATATTATGATTTGCCTGATACGTTCAAATTAAGCCTCAAACCCAACGTTTCTAGTGCATAATACCAGATTCCTTCCTTCCCTATCTTTGCGCTGCAGAAAAGGAAAATTTATATAATTCATTCCAATCCCTCATCTCCACAAGATTATTTTATTAAAGCAGAATTGGGTGGAAGAACATTCCTGCACATAATTTTCTTTCCACAGTGAGTCAAAAAATGAACTATATTTGTAAAAGAAAACACACACAAGGGAAACCGGGACCAGTGCTGTTTAATATTTTCATTGATTATACAGACAGCGAGATCGGGTGCACCCTCAGCAAGTTGCAGACAGCACAGAGCTGAGTGATGCAGTTGTCACATCAGAAGGATAGGATGTCATCCAGAGGGACCTGGACAAGCTGGAGAAGCGGGCCTGTGTGAACCTCATGAGGTGGTGAGTCACTGGCACAGGCTGCCTAGGGAAGCTGTGAATATCTCCTACTTGGAAGTGTTCAAGGCCAGTTTGGATGGGGCCTTGAGCAGCCTGGTCTGGTGGGAGCTATTCCTGCCCATGGTAGGGGGGTTGGAACTAGATGATCCTTAAGGTCCCTTCCAACACAAGCCATTCTATGTGTCTATGAAACAAAAATGTCCTCTCTATCTGCAGTCTTTTCATTGTGAGCTACCTGTTGTTTCTTATGGAATTTACTATTTAATGTCATTAAAAAGACAAAAAGTGGGACTTACATGATTCTTCTGATCCCTCCAGATTAATCTGTGTGTGCTAAGCAGTAATACTCCACTATCAAATTTCACCTAAACAGGAAAAATAAAATACATCATCAACAAATTTAATCAGTGAGTTGCATAAGTACTCATCTTGAAACATGAAAGATTACCACAGCATAGCAATCAGGTTCAACAAGCCAATATTTTGAGAACACTCTATTTTTTCAGAAAACACATTAAATGAAGTTTAGGAAACAACAGAGAAAATAAGTATAAAAGGATTAGATGAATACACACAAAATTCCCTTTTCAACTGTATAAACTTTCCCCCAGGAAATCCTGAAGGATCTTCCCTTCATATACTGTGCAAGATATATAAACATACCTAAATACATATTAAACATGGAGATTGGCTTTGGAACACTACTGGCTGAAGTAAAAAAGCAAAAGTTATGCAAAAAAAGTAAAAAGCAAACCTAATAAGATGCTACACAGTCTAAACTCTTCTAGCCTATCCCGCAGAAGTACTGCTTCTATCCATTTTCTGCATGGAAAGTTCTTTATCAGATAGCCATCGGTATTTAGAAGAATGTGTGCTAGCAAATTGCTTCCTACTTGTAAATCTTGAGGCACTTTTTTACAGCTTTTCATAATGGTTTGCACCTACTTTGGTGAGGAAAAATGAGAGAGATCAAGAGGTACTCCAGCCACAATGAACAGCAAGAATTGAGTAGGCTCAGGTGAGAGTCGAGGGCAAGAGGGTACCCCTTATAACCTGAGCTAAAGAGAACTTCACAGTAAGCAGGGTGAGTCCTGCGTTAATTGTACAGCATGCCCTGTACTTTCATGGCCAAAGAGCCCACCTTGCTGTGCGGAACAACATGGGACAGAGAGTGCTGAGTCCCTGACAGGGCAAGACAGTGGCAGCTCAAACAGCAACATCAAGTGCTGTGACACCAGCTACACAGGTCCTGTGGGGCTACCACCCTTCCCTTCACATGGCACACACTGTCCAAGGCTGTTCTTGGTGCCTCAAAAACTGTTGACACTCTTGAGAGCAAAGAGGCCCTGCAGAGAGATTTAGGCAAACTGGAGAAGCTGGCAAACGCCAACCACGTGAAGTTTAACAGGGACAAGTGTACGATTTTGCACCTGGGACATGGCAACCCTGGATGTCCATACAGACTGTGGAGTCAGAGCAATGAGAGCAGCCCTGCAGAAAGGGATCTGGAGGTTCTGGTCAACGTCATGTCGACCATGAGCCAACAGCATGCCCTGGCAGCCAAGAGGGCCAACCATGTGCTGGGATGCATCAAGTATGGCGCTGCCAGCCAGTCAAGGGAAGTGAGTGTATCATAGTATCATAGTATAGTTAGGGTTGGAAGGGACCTTAAAGATCATCTAGTTCCAAACCCCCTGCCATGGGCAGGGTCATCCCACTAAATCAGGCTGCCCAAGGCCCCATCCAACCTGGCCTTGAACACCTCCAGGGATGGGGCAGCCACAACCTCCTTGGGCAACCTGTGCCAGTGTCTCACCACTCTCATAGTGAAGAAATTCTTCCTAATGTCTAGCCTAAATCTGCCCCTCTCCAGTTTATAGCCATTCCCCCATAACCTACCCCCACAAGCCTTTATGAATAGCCCTTCTCCAGCTTTCCTGTAGCCCCCCTTCAGGTACTGGAAGGTCGTTATAAGATCTCCTCTGAGCCTTCTCTTCTCCAGGCTGAACAAGCCCAACTCTTTCAGCCTGTCCTCATACGGAAGGTGCTCCAACCCTCTGGTCATCTTTGTAGCCCTCCTCTGGACCCGTTCCAACAGCTCCATATCCTTCTTACGTTAAGTATTCCAAAACTGGACACAGTATTCCAGATGAGGTCTCACAAGAGAGGAATAGAGGGGCAGAATCACTTCCCTCGCCCTGCTGGCCACACTTCTTGTGATGCAGCCCAGGACACGGTTGGCCTTCTGGGCTGCGAGCGCACATTGCTGGCTCATGTCGAGCTTCTCATCAACCAGCACCCCCAAGTCCTTCTCTGCAGGGCTGCTCTCAAGCATGTCATCCCCCATCGTGTACTGAAAACAGGGATTGCCCCGACCCAGGTGCAGGAGCTTATTCTTGGCCTTGTTAAACCTCATGAGGTTCTCAGAGGCCCACTTCTCCAGCCTGTCCAGGTCCCTCTGGATGACATCCCATCCTTCCAGTGTGGCAACTACACCACTCAGCTTGGTGTCATCTGCAAACTTGCTCTACTACTTGCTCTACTGTCCTGCTTTACTCTGCGCTGGTGCTGCCCCACCTCAAGTATTTTGTGCAGTTTTAGGCATCACAGTATAGAAATGATATCAAGCTACTGGAGAATGTCCAGAGGAGGGGCACAAAGTTGGTGAAGGGTCTAGAGGGGAAGTCATATGAGGAATGGCTGAAGTCACTTGGTCTGTTCAGCCTGGAGTAGAGTGAGGGGGGGATCTCATAGCAGTTTATTGAATCATAAAATCATAGAATGGTTAGGGTTGGAAGGGACCTTAAAGATCACCCAGTTCCAAAACCCCTGCCACAGGCAGGGACACCTCCCACCAGATCAGGCTTCTCATAAGGGAAGAAGGAGGATCAGGCACTGATCTCTCTGGTGACCAATAGCAGGACCTGAAGAAATGGCAGGAACATCTGCCAGGGGAGGTTTAGCTTGGACATTAGGAAAAGGTTCTTCACCCAGAGGGTGGTGGAGCACTGGAACAGCTCCGGAGGGAAGTAGTCATGGTGTCAAGCATAATAATATTCAAGGAACGTTTGTGGTCTCAGTACAGGATGGGGCATGATGCGATTGAGAGCTGCCCTGCAGAAAAGACTTGGGGGTGCTGGTTGATGAGAAGCTCAACATGAGCCAGCAATGTGCGCTCGCAGCCCAGAAGGCCAACCATATCCTGGACTGCATCAAAAGAAGCGTGGCCAGCAGGGTGAGGGAAGTGATTCTGCCCCTCTATTCCTCTCTTGTGAGACCCCAACTGAAGTATTACATCCAGTTGTGGAATGCTCAACACAGGGATATGGAACTCTTGGAACGGGTCCAGAGGAGGGCTACAAAGATGATCAGAGGGCTGGAGAACCTCCCAGACAAGGATAGCCTGAGAGAGTTGGGGTTGTTGAGCCTGGAGAAGGCTCAGAGGAGACCTTATAGTGACGTTCTAGTACCTGAAAGGGGCTACAGGAAAGCTGAGGACGGACTGTTTATAAAGCCTTGTAGTGATAGGATGAGGGGCAATGGCTATAAATTGGAAGGGGGGCACATCTAGACTAGACGTAAGTAGGAAATTCTTCACGATGAGGTTGGTGAGACACTGGCACAGGTTGCCCAGGGAAGTTGCGGCTGCCCCATCCCTGGAGGTGTTCAAGGCCAGGCTGGATGCGGCCTTGGGCAGCCTGATCTGGTGGGAGGTGTCCCTGCCCATGGCAGGGGGGTTGAACTGGATGGGCTTTAAGGTCCCTTCCAACCCAAACCATTCCATGATCCTAAGCATTTGCACACCGCCCTCAGCCACCCGGGTGAGTGTCGGGGCTGTCCTGGGCAGCGGCAGCAGCTGCACTCGATCATCCCTGGGGGTCGCTTCCAGCTCGGGTCACTCTGATCCCGTAACACCTGGATCCCCGCCCCCCAGACCCCGCCGGAAACCTCCTCGCCCCGCCGGCCCGCTGCCCGCGCCCCTCACCTTCTCCTCCCCGTCGTGGAGGCGCACGCCGCGCTGCTGCACCACCAGCGTTTCCCCCACCTCCAGCAACCCGCTGGTCCACGAGAACCTGTCCATAGCGGGCGCGCAGCCCTCTCCCCGCCTGCCCCACAGCAAACTAGGCCGCCGCCGCCGCCGCCACTCCCCGCCCGAGCAGTTCCCATCCCCTGCTGCGCCGCTCCCCCTAGCGGTAGCCTGAGGCGCGGGCGCCATATTCCCGCCGCCATCTTGTGGGCGCCATCTTCCCGCGGGGCGCAGCGCGCACCGCCCCCGCCGCGCTCTCCCATTGGCCGGTTCGAGTCCCGCGGCCGGGCCGAGCGCGGCGGGGGATTCAAACGGCGGTGGCGGCGCGCGACCTGTCTGTCGTTTCCCTCCCGCCTTCTCCATTCTTTCCATCCAGAACCGCTGTGTGGGAGCGGAGCGGCTATGGCGGCTCGGGATCCCCCACAGCTCCCCGCCAGCCGCAGGACCGAGCCTGCTTTCCGCGGTGAGCGCTGTGGGGCGGGCACCGGGGCGAGGCAGGGAGGGGGCGGCTCAGAAAAGTGGGGTAACTTCGATTTAAACTAAAGTTCCATCTAAGTCATGGGATCAGAATGGTTTGGGTTGGAAGGGACCTTAAAGATCACCCAGTTCCAACCCTGGAGTTTCTGGTGCTTCTTGCTAGATTGGAGCTGGCTCCATCTCTCTGCTTGATATCGCATTTGAGATGGGGAGAGGCTGCAAATAGAGGTGATTATAGAAGAAGAGACATCTTTTCAGTACAGCTCATACTTCACATAAGACGTTATCATCTTCAAATAATGATCAATGTCTGGAAAGAACACTTGTTTGAAAGAAAACAGAGAGACATCCTGTCTAACTTCAAGAATATACAATGACTTATACAAGAAAGCTGGGGAGGGACTGTAGACCTCATCTGGAGTATTAGACCTCATCTGAAGTACTGTGTCCAGTTCTGGAATCCTCAGTACAAGAAGGATCTGTAACTGTTGGAACAAAGGTTTATAGTGATAGGACGAGGAGGAATGGATATAAACTGGAGAGGGGCAGATTTAGACTAGACATTAAGAAGAATTTCTTCACTATGAGAGTAGTGAGGCACTGGCATAGGTTGCCCAGGAAAGTTGTGGATGCCCCATCCCTGGAGGTGTTCAAGGCCAGGTTGAATGGGGCCTTGGACAGCCTGGTCTCATGGAGGTGTCCCTGCCTGTGAGAGAGGGGTTGGAACTGGATGATTTTTAAGGTCCCTTCCAACCTTAACTGTTTATGCTTCTATTCTGTGATTCTGTAATAATGTTAAAATTAGACCTTGAGAAGCAATAGAACATACATAATATTTCTGGGAAAATTTATACATATGCCTTTAAGTGGGAAATACATTCTGTCCCCAGCTTTTGTCTCGGTACACATGATTGATGGAGATCACTCCCTCACGTTGTCCAGCCCTGATAAAGGGTGCTTGCTTTCTAAAACTCCAAAACAAGTCTTAGAATGTTTGCCAGCATTTTTGGTATCAACAGGAGTTGGTCGCTTGTCTCTCAGGCTTTGGTGTCCCTTCCCATAGCTCATTACTGACTAGCCTGCTGTTACCCCTTTCCACCTTCAAATCTAGTTTAGAGCATTATTGATCAGTTCTGCCAGTTTTTGAGCGAAAACACTTCCCCTTCATTGGGAGGCAGATGCCAGTATACCTGATGATGAGTAGACCATCCCATGGTCAAAGAACCCAAAGTTCTGCTTATGACACCATCCTCAGAGCCATGTGTTGACCAGCTGGACCTGCCTGCTTAATTTGATATTATTCCCTGCTACTGACAGCATTGAAGGAAATGCCACCTGTGTACCTGACCCTTTAAGCAACCGTCCCAGGGCTCAGCAATCCGTTTTGATTGGTTTAGGATTTCTCCTTGCTATCTCCTTGCTATATGAAAAACTACTAGTGGGAAATAGTCTGAGGGCATTACCAGACTAGGGAGTTTTCTGGTTGTATCTCTTATCCTCGCCCCAGAGAGGCAGCAGACTTCTCTGTGGGTTTGGTCTGGTTGGCATTTTGGATCCTCTGTTCCCGTCAGAAGGGAGTCGCTGCATCCTCACAAGTGAAGAAGGAGGAGCTAATTGTTTCTCGGGACCAATGACAGGACCCGAGGGAATGGTGGGAAGATGTGCCAGGAGAGGTTTAGGTTGGATATTAGGAAAAGTCTCCTCACTCAGAGGGCAGTGGAGCACTGGAACCGCTCCCCAGGGAAGCAATTATGGCACCAAGCACGACAAGATGCAAGAAGCATTTGTACAACAACCTCAGACACATTGTGTAAATTTTGCGATTGTCCTATGCAAGGATAGGAGATGAAATCAATGATCCTTGTGTGTCCCTTCCAACTTGTCTCATTCTGTGATTCTTGGGAAGCAGGAGAGGAGGGCAAGTGCCTCAGGTGCGGTCCGAGACTGGGCGGCTCTTGACAGCAGTGCCTTTGAGCTGGGGGATGGCACAAGTGGGATGAGGAGACATTGCTCTCCCCGGCAGGGCTAGGGCCGCCATTCCTCCCCGCCCCGGTGGGTCCTCTACAGCCAAAGCCTTTCTTTGTGACAAAAAAACATGCCTTAAGACCATCCCACTGAAAAAAAACAAATGCCCTGATCTAGACATGCACTGTACTGTTCATCCATTTTGGGGGGGCTCTAGGATGCAGCAGTTTTTGGCAGGTATGCCTCTGGCACACACCCCCCTTCAGAAGGAGGTGATGTGCACTGACTCCTGGGCTTCATTCAGTGTAGGCTTGGATAGCTGTGCTAAAAAGGCACCATATCTTAAGTGAAATGTGATGTTGCTGCAAGCCTGAGTCTGAATCAGCTCTGTTGGTTGTGTGCTTTAAGTTCATGGTGTGTCAATGCATCAGAAAGAACTTGCCTTTTTCAGCTCTCCTGTACTTGACGGAGGTTCTGAGGGTTATTACCTCATTCTGTGGGGTCACAGCTTTTTACCATGGAGGGTGCACCATCAACAGCTTATTTATTTTCAGGATCAAAATTCAGGCTCTCAAAAGCAATATTGTTTTAGCGATTCCCACTATAAGCTTCAGTAATACAGAAATATGTCAGCCTTGAGGGAACGTGTTGATGGAGCTTGCAGAGGTTTCTAAGGTGTGGATCAAGAACAACAGGCAAGACAAAATATGAAATATAAAGAACACGTGCAAAGAGATTCAAAAGGGGACTTGTGCTGGCCTAGGAGGGGCAGAACCTAGGTTTCATAGGCAAGATCATCAAAGACTTCCATTTTTGAATGAACTTGCCTATGATGGAGGATGGTGCAATGTTATGAGTTCCTGTGTAAAGCCATAAAGGAATTGTTTTTCCTAGTAGAAGATAAGGCTTTAACTTGTGCTCTCACATCCCACTGCATGTGAAAGAATTGTAAGACTTGGAGTCTTAATAGTCCAGATTGTCTTTGTGGATTCTTGAGCTTGCTTTGGGTGGCAGGACCATCTTATGCCAGCTGCTTCCAGCAAACGAAGTTCACTGGCTCCCTACAGGAATAAGGAAAAGTCTCTGAAAAAGATCAGCTATGTAGTTCTATGAAGGACATAAGTCTGTGGTGTGCAGTCAGCCAGAGAAAACATGGGAAATAGTATCACGTTCTAGAATGACTTTCTGTATTAAGACATTGACAGCTGGTTTAAGACCTTTTCAAGACCATTTCGTGCTATTATTAACATTCCCGTTGGTCCGACATTTTATGTAGATGCCCAGACGACAACGGAAGAGAAGCAAATAGCTTTACAGATGGTCAGTTGGGTTCATGTGCATGGGGTTTTTCATGAGTGCTGTACTTGCCTCGCTACTGTCACAAGTGGAAAGTGTGCTTGCTGAACCAACAGTAAGTATGTGAAATACCAGGCAGACATCCTAAAGATAAAAGCATGAGCTTGATTTCCTTAGATAACAAAATTATGTTTCTTTTAGCTTAATGCAGCAAACCAGCCATCTTGTATAGATCTGAAATTACATTCAACTACCCTTTGAATATAGCCTTTTTCAAGAAATGAAAGAATATGTAAGACATCATAATGTGAATATTAAGCTAAAGACTTTCTTAATCTACAGTGTCTGTTTTATAATGTCTTGGTGCTTTTTCTAATTGCGCTTCTTTTTTTTTTTCTCTAAGAGACAAAGTTTGTCTGGCCTCACATTTTCATCTAAAATAGTAATAAGTCTGTTTTTTTAAATCCCCTAGAACAAAGACGACAAAAAGTTGAAGAATATCTATCAAGAAAAAAGACCTTTTCTGGTGTGCCCATTCAAGAAAACCAGGAACCGATCAGGTAGTATTTCTGCTATGGTTTATTTTCCATTAGAAAGGTCTGTGGCTGATGGTAAAGATGTAAATAGTAGTTCTTGCAGAGAACCTCAACCAAAAGGTGAGACTCTACAATGAGACTGGTAACCACATGGATTTCCAAAAGTCCTTTTTTTGTCAGCAAATACAAAAAATTTTTTTAAACAATTGCATAATAGCTGCAATTCATGAGCTCTATTATCTGTTCTTCTAGAGACTCAAGACAGGATGGGATACCCTCCTATGGTAGAGCTCTTGTTTCAGATCCCTCTTTGCTGTTTGCCTCTATAACCTTCTACAAATAACTTTTTTCCTCCTCTTTTTGCCCAGGCTATGCTGCATGTATTCACAATCTACTTGATCTAGCTTCATTGTATTTTTATAGTTACTAATTCACTATTTTATGCTATAAGTAAATATATTGTAATAAAACCCAGCCTGTTTGATGGCCAACAGGTAGGTATAATGTTCTGTAAACACTGTAGCAATACTCTCAATTTAGCATTTGATCTACTCTTCCTTGCTTTCAGTTTCTTCTCTGGCTATTAAATTCTAGGGATTTTCATTGTCTTCAGCTAACTCATTGTTTAGCACCATCATGCATGCGTGTGTGACTCGTGCTTTTATTTTGCAGATAGTTCCCTTTTGTGTGTTCTGCACCTGTGATTATTTATAAGGAAGTTGCAGCAGTTTGGGTGTTGGGATCTTTTCCCAAGTAAAATGTGATAGATGACAAGAAACAGCCTCAAGTTGTGCCAGAAGAAATTTAGATTGTGTATCAAGAAAAACCGCTTCACTATAAGGGCTGCCCAGCATTGGAACAGGCTGTCTAGGGAAGTGGTTGAGATATTTAAAAGATGTGTAGTCATGGCACTTAAGGACATGGTTTAGTGGTGTACTTTGCACTGTTAGGTCTATGGTTGGACTCGATGATCTTAAAGGTCTTTTCCAACCTCAGTGCTTCTGTGATTCTATGATTTCTGATTAGTTCTCTTAACTCTGGTATATGACCTGGAGGCGATAGTGTGATGCAGACTGCTTTCTCCAGCATTTCAAAGTCACCAGTTATCTTTATCTTTATTTACACTTATGTACCCTCATTTTCAACTCAGCTAGCTTCCAGAAGATCATCTGATGCAAAGATACCATTTGGTAACTGGAGCGCTAATTTTCAGTCACATGCAGTAGTGCCACGTTTCATATAATGAAGCATTAGAGAAAGAATTTGGATTTGTATCTTTAAACTGAGATGTCTTTCTTTTGAGCTGTCAATACATTTTCATAGTTGCTAGGAGACAATACTGGTCTTGGTGGTTTTGTTACTTACTGGGTAGTCAGCTCTGGTGCCTGACTGCAGGTTTGGGAACCTGTCAGTGTGGTAGGAGCTAGGTATCCTGGTTCAGACTCACCTGGCCTCTGATCTCATTGTAAGAGCTGAGCTTCAACTCCTTGTGCTGCTCCCTCTTCCCTCTCAACTGCAGCGTTTAGGAACTTCTGTAGCAGATGCATCAGGCCATACAGGTTGGTGTTCATCCTTCAACATGAGAATGGCGCCTCCAGTAAATAGGGCCAGTTCTTTTCTTCCGCTCTGGTAGTCCGCCCTTTATGGTGCAAGAAGGAATGCTTTGCAGCCTGGGTCCTGATCAATGATTGCTTAGCCATTTAATTTTTCTGGAGGAAGAGTACAAGCTGGACAGAAATACTCCAGTGTGAATTCATCCTGCAGACTGCCATCTAGACGATGTGAACTGACTCTAAAAATACATTCCTTTGTTATGTTGCAGGATGATTTAGGATGTCTTCTTTTTTTTTTTAAGCAGTAGCAGAACTAGGAGAGCAACTAGCAATAAACTGCAAGACACAATACAGCTCTCAACATCTCCAAAGCCTGGAATGGTAAGTCTCTCTCTGATACTCAAATACTGAAGGTGCTCTGTTTCTGTGGCAACAACATTCCTTGCTTGCTTATACTGTTATTTACGTAGTTTGCAGGTACAGAGGTGCAGTGTGTTGCTTAATATATACTTTTTAGAGAGCTGTCACTTTACTGTATATAATGGATCATATTGATATTCAGTTTGTACCTGACTGAATATCAATATGATCCAGGAGTTAAAAGGATACTATTATTGCTGAAATAATGATTCAATTTTACTGACTTTTCTTGAGACTTGCAGAACTCTTTGGATATATTTTCAGTCTTCAGGGAAGTTATTTAAAATCTGAGCGAAGTTTTCTGTCAGAGTAGAGAATTCTTTTATTGTAGACTGTTACTTGGAAAAAACCAAAAACTACGAACGAAAGTAACTGTTGAATGTGGGGTGATGCTGGCAAATCTAGGTAATCAGATATAGAAGCCTATACTTAATCAGTTCAAGGGAATGTTTTCCCTATAACATTTTGTGTTACTTTTCCAGAATTAAGATGCACATGGTTGAGCTGTTTAGAAATAGCAAAATACAGATTCTTCTCCGGACCTGTTCTCAAAGAAAGATGAGGGGGGAAAAAATAGACACAAAACCTGTGTTCATGTTAGATGGTTTTGAGTTCAGGTTCCAAAAGACTTGAGACACCTAGGGTTATTTGAGAAGGAAAGCTTTTGCTTAAAACTTCAAAACTGAGTGTTGAGGAGAAAAATGCCAATAGTGAGAACAAAAGTTTTATTAGAGATTTCCTGAAGAGAGACACTTTGTTCTGTGTTAATGTCTTGTGTGACTTCTAAAGTTGAGTTAAGCTACATAGCTTCCTTAAATATCAGCTCTTGTATTCAAGCTCTAGTTATTGGCTTGGTTGAAATTAACTTCTAAGCCTGAATGACAGATCAGGAGATGGGATACCATGTAGTTTTCTTACAATTCAAGGACATCTTCCTTAAGGGAGACTTCTCAGTGTTGTTATTCACTTTTTTTTTTTTTTTTCCCCTGCCTTTGAATCTTCCAATCTTCTATAAGTTGCTGTGTGGGATAATGCTGAATTAGTTGCTGTAAAGCATATTCTTTGGAGGAAAAGACTAGGGCCCACTTCTTGGCCTCTGGTCTAGGGTTATGCTGAGAACATAGAGTTGAGAGTTCCAGGGAGCAGTAAAGCCATATAAAAATCATGTCTATTCTTAAATACAGCCTCCTACAGCTCATTAGCAAGAAAAATTCTCCCTTTTCTAGCAACATATTTTAGTGCCTTACTTAGAGGCTTTATTCATTCCCTTTTGTTAGTAAGCTATCCATACTAAGCAGAGGAATGGTTCTGTGATTAAGTGATGGGGTATGTAAACTGAGATACTGCTTTTGACTATATACAGCTTCAAGCCAGTTTTTACTTTGACTCTTTTTAGAAGGTGCTTTTGGCAGTTATAAGCCAGCAGTTGCTTTAAGAGAATGTTGTTTCTGCAAGAAGAGTTTGGCCAAAGGTTAGGCCTTCTTACTCCCAAGGCAGAGTTTAAATAATCCTTATTTTATTTTCTAATGTGAATTCTGCAAAAAATAGTTGACAAATATTCTACTCAGTATATTTACACTACTTTTGTTGACAACTTTAAAGTGGTATTTACTGTTAAACACTTTAGTCCTGTAAGTGAAAGCCTCTATGGAAACAAGTAACGTGCTTCTCATGAATCTGCTTTTGATTTCAGGAAAATAAAGAGAATGCTGATAAACTGTCATGGGACCAATCAAGTGGAACCTCAGAAAAAAATGTTACTTTAAACTCCTCCACAATCACACTGACAAATTCCCTATCAGGCACAAACTATAATCCTGAAGATCATGTATCCAAGGATAGAGTCACTGAAATAAAATCTCGCCACCTGTCACTTAGCAAGTCCTTCTTGCAAATAAAAAGCAGGAAAGAGAAGGAGCTGATTGCAGAAAAACAAAATCTGAATGTCATCCTACCAAAGAAACCAGTGCTTGGTACATACCGTGGCAAAGTTATACAGTCCAAGATAAACTCCTTCCGAAAAGCACCAGTAAGTGAGAGGGAAAAGAGTTCTTTGCCAAACAAGAAGCTTCTTCCTTCTGCCACCAAACCAGCAGCAAGGTCTTTGTCCACAAGCAACTCCAGTGTAGTTTTGAAGACCAACAAAGTCACCAACTACCAGAGTTCTGTAAAACCAAGTGGTGTCCTCCCATCCCAGAGCAAACCATCCGGTAAAGTTGCTATTAACCCACAGTCCAGTCTGAAGAAACTGCAACCAACATCTGCTGTAGCACCAAGGAAAGTGACAGTTCAAAAAACAATTACTGAAAGGGGACCACAGCCACTGAAGGTTACTTCTAACCATTCTGACCGCAGAGCACTAGGAGTGAAGAAATGTGCAGATTTTTGTGAAGATGGAAGACCAGGAACTCCAGCAAAATCAATTTCTGTTTTTTCTAGTACAAAGCCAGGACAGGATTCTGAAACCAATTGTAATAGAAAATCTATTCTTCCAAAGAAGTCATCAGAAGAGAGAAGGTAACTGAATTACTTACTCACCACTGTAGCTTGATCTCAGGAGATATTTAGACCTTCTTTCCAAGAATGTCTGTTTTGATCTATTTCTTACTGTAGATGCGCTGACACAGAGAACTGAATGTTTGAACTTGATGCGCAAGGGTAGCAGGCTAAAACTGTAGACTTGGTAATGAGAAGTCAGGATTCAGACTACTGAAGCAGCTTTTCAGGCCTACAGCTTGTCCTGTGCAGTTATAAGCAGAAAATGTATAGTGCTTGAGCTCTCTGTTTTTTGGGATAAGTGTTGTGACAGCCTTTAGCATGACAGACAATACTGTAAGTGAATCACACATGCATGCCACTGCTTTAAAAAACAAAGATGATTGGTGCTGGATGTATATAGAAATGAGCTTGTTTATGGACTGAAGGAGAGTACTTGTCAATGACATTTTTCAGTTTCATGAACGCAAGTTAGACAATGAGGTGAAGATTGATAATCTGGAAGTTATGCAGTATTCTTAGTAAATCTCCTTGTAGAAAGTCATGTTTACTGGAAATTGGTGGTCCAGGGGTGTGGGGTTGAAATGAAATGTATTTGAAGACTGAATTCAGATTTTGAAAACTGTGCAATAGAGTTGTTCTGGGCTGTTCTCTATGCTTTGTGTCTCTAGAGGTAGTTTCTAGTTTTCTGGTTTGAAGTGGGATTAGGGAAGAGAGGTGGCACAGACAAACAAATTGGAAGCATTGGTTTTACCCTCCCTTAAAAAAAAAAAGGCCTGTAGCTTAACCCTCTTGTGGCTGCTGCAAAGGTAGAGATGAATGTATTTAGACTTGATAGATGCCTAACGCAGTTAATGATATGCATGGTTCTAAAACTTCCACACAGGTCTAAATGTCAGTTCCATTCCTTTTAGAATTAAAGAGAGAGAGAGAGAGATGAAGGATTATCTGTCTTTGTATGACTTATCCTAGTTAGTGTCAGTCAATGTAAAAAATTATATCTGTCACTTCAGCTAATAATATTCTTAAATGCAGAGCTCGCCTGGATGAATGGAGGGCATCTAGAGGAAAAGCGATGAGGAGACCTCCTATGTCTGCAGTTCTGGGACACCAGTCTAAAAGTGAAAACCAAGAATTGTCTTCTGGTGACTCTTCAGAGCATGTATTACATAGTGAAAAGGTCAACAAGACTCTTGCAGAATGTCTGCAGTTAACAGAACAGGTATTCAGTCCCTTGCCTACTGGATTCTCATCATATTAAGTCCCTACAACATGCAATTCCTACAGGCGTGCTGGATCTCTGAATCAGAGGCAGGAGAGTAACTGCACCCTGAGTTGTGCAATACACAAACACCCAAAGAAATTGATTATCAGTTAATCTTTGCTAACTTACTGAAGTACCTAATGAGGTTAAGCAATAATAGTAAAATAGCAAGGTGGAAAAGCTGTAGTGTAATGAGCGTATATCTGAAGAAATTAATCTAAAACAAGTTTGTATTTGCAGAAACTTGCCTGGACTTGCGAAGAAGTCTGATTAAAGTAGTTCTGAAGGTGTCTGTGTTGTACTATCTCTTCTTTTTACAATACTATACAAATAATTCTCATTTGGAAGAATAGGTGGATGGCAGTTCTGCTTCGGTTCATACTTCAGTCTCGGAAATACTTGTCATCTTTAACACTCAGGGTTACTCTCCTCCAAAAAAACTTGCTTTGTACTTCAAAATCAGCTATGTATAAATCAGCTACAGCACCTTGGAATTTTCACTGCATTTAAATATCTGCTCTTGTGTTGACTTTAGGGATGTCAAGGCAATGAAGTATGTGCCATGTTGGAAGATTTGACGCAGAGCATTCCTGGGGCTAAGAAGCTTGCGAATTATTGGATCTGTTGTATGCGTCTTGCACAGATGGGCCCTCTTGAAAAGCTTATTGCTGTCTATGAGGAAGCCATTTTGGCAGGAGCAATGGTGAGCAACTTGTCATGAAGTTTGAGATTAACAAATATAAAGGCGTAAAAGTATGGTGTATGAAACACAGCTACTTCTGATTTTCATAAATCCTTTTATAGCAAGAGAGCCAGGTGACCTGCTTGAACATAAAAATTGGATCTGGTTTGCTCTGTAACCATGTCAGATACTACTTTCAAGACAAAAAGTTTAGGGTCACTAAAATACCATATGATGTTCCACCTAGAAGAAATTAAGGACTGAGACTTCTAGTGTCATTATAAACCCCAAACAGAACTTCATTTTACATTTACTGATGGACTTAATTCTTGTGCTTTAATATCAGCAAGATTTTTGGGCATCAAATACAGCCTTAGTTCACCAAATATAGAAAATACAGCATTCAGTTTTGCTCTGACTTATGTCTGAATAGCATTAAATAAAGGGTTTGTAACATGAACATAGTGTGGTCTGTAACTGTTATACCAATAAGCTGAAGTGATGATTAATTTTGGAATTGCCTTTCTGAAACTATGTAACTTTTTTCCCAGCCTAAAGATGAACTACGACACACACTAATAGATATGCTGAAAAATACTGAAAGCCTTTTTAAGCCTGAAGATGGTAAGTTTGAGTACTCTGTTCTTGTTGAACATCTGGCTTGACAGGCAACACAAGCTAACTGCTTAAACTATTTGTGCCTATATTAAATTCTATTTCATGGAAACTTCTGTGATTATTTTGTACTCAATTGTCTTTGAAAACAACCTTGACTAAACTAATCCTTTCAATTGTGAGCATGTTAAAATTAATAGTGGTGATGCTTTCATATTCAAATTTTCTACTTAAGCTCTGTCAAAGTAATGCTGAGTTATTTTAACTGGATAAACAAAGAGTAAATAAAAGCACTTTTGTGAGCTAAAAATCAGTTGCTTTTTGACACACAAATTCCTTCACTGGCATGCTGATGGTTGTCTTGTGGCATAGTGTCAGTTAAGGGTGGTAAATATTCCACTTTTGAAAGCAAAGTAGCCATGTATGTTCCTGTTTAATATAACATAACCTGACAAGTATTTGATGCCAGAAACTGACTGAAATACTTCTTCAGAGCTGCTATGCTTGGGAAGGAAGAGAATGACTTCTCAGGATGTACTTAGCCTGAGTTTTCAGGTTGCAGGTTCTTGAAGGTGACTAAAGTTACTAGTAACTTAAATTGCTGTGGTTCAGACTCAACACATACTTAACTTTCATTCTTGTGTAAAGCTTTAAGATTTCTGAAATCTCTCTAAAACACTGACTTCTCTTTAGTTTTAACTAATCACAGCTGTACTTTCTTCAATATTTCAGTTTTAGGGGGAACTGTGACAGAAGCCCATTTAAGTGAGGGAGTAGAAGTGAGCAAGGAACCAAATTCACCTGTAGAGCAGGTTCGGGAGGCCTTCAAGGATCTTAGCTTCGACCAAAAACCAAAGGGTGATGACAAGGAAGCAGAGACTAGCAATGAACTGATCAAAAAAGAAGAAGTGGATTTAGACTTGAAACTAGGAGAAGAGATATTTCCAAAAAAGAATAAAAAGGACAAGACCAAAGAACGTATAAAAAAGAAAGGAAAACGTGAAACAGAAGAGCAGAATGAGGATGGGGTAAAAGATACAGCCCAAGCAGTTAATTCTCCTGAGAAGGAGAATGACACATTTTATTTAATGAGATGCAATCCATCTACCACATCATACTTGGAAAGGTAAGATTACTTCAGGTAACTGCAGAAAGTTTGCAGTGTCTGGGACAATAGTAACGTTTGTGTCCTATTGAAGCAGGGAGGCACTACATTTGTGAACACCTTGGTAAAAGCTCTTAAGACCTTAGGGTTTTTTTAGGGTGGCTTCCACTTCCTTCAGAAAGAAGCATTTTAAAATAAATTCCTGTGTTTACACAATCTCTTTTGCTTTCTGAATGCCTCAGTACAGAGTAATCAAACCTCTTTGTGGCAGAGACATGAATTCCAGGTTTAGGATCCCCTCCCACAGCACACATGGCTGTAGCAGTTCTACGCTGAGCTAGGTAAAGAGAGAGTGTCTCCAGGCCTTCCTTTCTCAACTGTGGATGTGGTTTTATGTCATACAAAAGAAGTGAAAATTATTTAGATTTAACTGTCCTATAAAGATTATCTTAACTGTATCTTGCGGCAAGAATCTGGATGGTAATCTCAGGACAGAACAGATAATATTTAAATTCTTTTTATGCTATAAGTTTTCTTCTAAGATAGCAGATGGAGGAAAGTTGTGCTCAGCTTTGTCATCTGATGAAGCTGGACTTCTGGGCAGCTGTCCATTATCCTTCACAGCAGGAAGAACTGTTTACCCCTATGGAATGAGGGGGGAATCTTCCTTTGGAAACTCTTCATAGTAGGTTCTCCAGATGATAATATTTTGCCCAAGAAATAGTTGTACATCTGGTTTTAACTGTATGCATAGGAAAGGTCCTGTTTGCTATTTCCTTTGACTATGGGAGTAGGAAGAGTTGAATATGAATTGTGACTTGCTGTTTCTGCTAGATGCTACGGAGGTAACTTGTATGATGGTGTGCCTATGTTTAGTGATTTTTTTTTTTTACTTTTCCTAAGTGTGAAGATGCACCATGAGGCAAATGGCTCCACTGCTAAAGACCTGAAAATTGTAACCCCTTTGCGATATTCTCAACGCATTCGGGAGAAGATGTGCAAGCAATTGGATACTGTTAAAGATCAAGATCCATGTGTCTCTTCATTTGAACAGCTGGGAGAACTGGAACCAAAAGCCACCACATTTATCGACAAACTGAGCCAAGCGCTCAAAGAAACAAGTGCTGAAATAGAAGAGTAAAAAGTAGTGTTCTTGCTACATGGGGGTTAAAGATGATAGATTCTTTTCAAGGAAAGTTGGGAGGAGGTTTTTAGCAGCTTTGAGAGAGGAGCTATCCAAAACTTGCGTGCGTGGCTTAAGATGAAATTTGACTGCCTGATTCACCAACCTTTAACGTTTTCAAGTTTCTGCCTTTTCAAAATTGTGGTAAATGTCTGTTTTAGTACTTATAAATAACAGTGTGTTCATGTTAAATATGGTTCATGAAATACTGAATTAAAAACTATTTTTAATGCTCCATAGGACTGTTTGGCTCTAGTATATTGCTAAGATCTACTGTTTTTCTCTTGCAATTCCTATAAATTCTTTAGAATTGTACAATCTAACTTTTAGATAAAGAAACATAAGCTTTCCAGTAGGGCCATGTCTACTACTGCAACATTTAGTTTTAAAAACTGATAGCAGCTGGTAAGATGTACACTAAGTCTTAACTGTTGTATTCATTTTTAGGGGTTATTTCAACAAAACTTAGTTTAATCCCTTTAGTTGCTGGGATTGCTCATGGTTACCTAATCTCCCTTAGATGAGGTCTGATACACTAATTACTATGTGACTGTTCTAATGTTGGTTTGCATTAGTCTGTAATATGGTACACTTATTAAACTACTCAACCAACTTGTATTTGTTCTTCATTTATGAGCTTTAGGCTGGAAATTAATTGCAGAACATGACTATAGACCTGAGACTGCAGTTCTGAAAGTTATTTCAGTCTATTCTTGAAATTAACTGTCAGAGCAGAACATAGTGAAATTTTTCACATTCAGCAGTGTTTCTGTATCTTCAGCATGCAGAGTTTATGTGAACTGTAACTTTAGTCTTAGGTGAGCATTTGTGTTTCAGTGTCAAACAACCTTGGTCCTCGTGGCTAGCTCAAATCTATTTGCAGAAGGGACATACTCTTTGCATCTAACTAGGTGCATCTAACAAGAAACCGAACTTTAGGTGCACTATTGCACTATATTGTCCTTAGAACCCTCCTGATTACTGATGAGCAAGTCCAACCATTCACTTCTAGTACTTCAAGGAGTAACACAGGATCAAGCGTGTCACAGTCAGGACATGGTCTAGGCAGGTACTTCTGGTTCTCTGTTGTGAAGGATTTAACTCTGCTGCCTTTCGTGGCTCATGCATTGATGAGGGCATGTCACGCCAGTTCTGTTTTGACATGGGCAGTGACTGGGACAGCGTGGAGACTACTCAGTGTATTTTAATTTATTTTTTTTTAACATGGATGTCTGTGAAGTGGGAATGCTTTTTCATTTGTGGAAACCAAAATGGTGGAAATCATTCTGTCAACACAACTGTCCAAGATTTCTATGGTTTGTGCAGCTTTAGCTGATTTTGTCTTTTTTTCAGACATTCACTTTTCTTTTATTGCAGAATATCCTATAGTTAAAGTTTTATTTACACATAACTGAGGTTAAAGTACGATTCATGTGACCTAAGCTTTCATTTACTTCAGTCACCAGTGCTAAGTTCTGGTACCAATTAATCTGTTACTACAGCAGAGAAGCCAGTTGGGAAATGTAACGGGGGCTTGTGCCTTGTCTAAAGAGACTCTTGAGGTATTAACAGGCCTCCTTGTAATGTGCAGGCTATGGGGATGCTCTTTTTAATAAATACTGGGTATAGACACCATTTGCTTGTGAGGAACAAATGCCAAGAAGGCCAATTGTATCCAGGGTTGCATCAAAAGAAGAGTGGCCAGAAGGTCCAGGGAGGTGATTCCCCCTCTACTCCACTCTTGCAAGACCCATACTGGAGTATTGTGTCCAGTTCTGGAATCTTCAACATAAGAAGGATATGGAGCTGCTGGAACAGGTCCAGAAGAGGACTGAGGATGATCAGAGGGCTGGAGCACCTCTGCTCTGAGGATGGGCTGAGAAAGTTGGGCGTGTCCAGCCTGGAGAAGAGCAGGGTCTGAGGAGAACTTATAGCGATGTTCCAGTACTGGAAGGGGCTACAAGAAAGCTGAGGAGGGACTTTTTATTAAGGCATGTTGTGAAAGGATGAGGGGGAATGGCTTTAAATTGAAGGGGGGGGGGCAGATTTAGACTAGACATAAGGAGAAAATTCTCCATGATGAGGGTGGTGAAGCACTGGCAGAGGTTGCCCAGGGAAGTTGTGACCGCCGCATCCCTGCAGGTGTTCAAGGCCAGGTTGGATGGGGCCTTGGGCAGCCTGGTCTGGTGGGAGGTGTCCTGGCCCATGGCAGGGGCGTTGGAACTAGATGATCTTTAAGGTCCCTTCCAACCCAAACCATTCCACACTTCTGTGATCATCTCCAAAGAATGAACAGTGTCTGGGAAAAAAAAGCTGTTCAAAAAAAAGAAACACACTGTCAGAGGGACATTGTGCCTAACTTTCAAAATACCGCAGTTATTTAGATGAAACTTAACTCCACCTTAGCTTAAATAAAAAATATTCCACTCTTTGGAATAGTAACTACATCTTGTATCACTATGAAAAGCAGGAAACCCTCATGGTGCTGCCTTAGAGACCAGGAAGCACCAGGAGCCTGGCCCTGCCTTGCCTTGCCTTGCCTTGCCTTCTCCCCTATCCTATCCCATCCCATCATATCCTATCCTAAATCCCACCCTCCCCTTCCCTTCTCCCCTATCCTATCCCATCCTATCCTAACTCCCTTCCCTTCCCTTCCCTTCCCTTCCCTTCCCTTCCCTTCCCTTCCCTTCCCTTCCCTTCCCTTCCCTTCCCTTCCCTTCCCTTCCCTTCCCTTCCCTTCCCTTCCCTTCCCTTCCCTTCCCTTCCCTTCCCTTCCCTTCCCTTCCCTTCCCTTCCCTTTCACTTCCGTCCCCTTCCCTCCATCTCATGCCATGCCATCCCAAATCCCACCCCATCCCAAATCCCATCCTATCCTAAATCCCACCCCCTCCCCCTCCTCCCACCCCCATCGCTGAGCCCGGCGGTTCGCTCGGCCGCGGGTTCGGTCCCGCCTCCCGCCCGTTGGGAGCCCCGCGGGCAGCGCAGCCGCAGGCACTGAGCGGGGCGGCTCCCCTGGAAAGCGCCACCTCTGGACGACGTCGGAGTGTTGAAGGAAATTCATCAGGCTGTTTGTTTCCTTTCAGACTCCGGGTAAATGGGCGGGTTTGGCCTTTCAGAAAGGATGAAGCCCCGAGCTGGCTGCTAGAAACAACCCGTCGGGCTGAGAAACACCGCGTGCACAGGTCCGTGCGTAAAGCAGTAAATCGTGGGTAACTAAAATGTACCAATGTTTTGAAGAAAGGATGTAGTCTGTAAATCCAGTGGTAGGACACAAGGGAATGGTTCAAAGCTGCATCAGGGTGTGCTCAGGCTGGACATTAGGAGGGATTTCTTTGCCAGGAGGGTGGTCAAACACTGGAACAGGCTTCCTAGGGAGGTGGTTGATGCCCCAAGCCTGGCAGTGTTTAAGAGGGTTTGGATGATGCCCTTAACAACACACTTTAACTTTTCCCTGAATTGCTAGGCAGGTGGACTAGATGATGCTTATAAGTCTCTTCCAAGAGAATCCTTCCCCTTCCATGTCTACTTCCCCATCCCCTTCCTCATCCCCTTCCTCATCCCCTTCCCCATCCCCTTCTCCATCCCCTCCCCCTCTGAGATCTTTGGACATGAATACTGGTAACTTTTCCCATTTTGATCCTGCTCACATTACATTTATCACCTGTTCTCATTATTTTGTGGGTTTTTTTTTTCTCACACAGATTATGTTAGCAACAAATTTTAAAATAAAGTAATCAAGATCATCACAAAGTTTAGAAGATCATCCTGTGAAAGGGTGCCTGAAGAGACGTGTTGGAGATAGGCTTACAGAGCATGGAAGAATACAAAGTGTTGAAAGTACTAGGAGAAGGATCCTTTGGCAGAGCTCTCCTAGTTCATCATACAATCAGTGACCAGCATTATGCAATGAAGGAAATAAGGCTTCCGATGGTAAGCGTGGCCAGAAGGTCAAGGGAGGGGATTCTGCCCCTCTATTCTTCTCTTGTGAGACCTCATCTGGAGTATTGTGTCCAGTTCTGGAATCCTCAACATAAGAAGGACACGGAGCTCTTGGAACGGCTTCAGAGAAGGGCCACAAAGATGATCAGAGGGGTGGAGCACTGCTGCTCTGAGGACAGGCTGAGAGAGTTGGGGTTGTTCAGCCTGGAGAAGAGAAGGGTGTGGGGAGATCTTATAACGACCTTCCAGTACCTGAAGACGCTACAGAAAAGCTGGGGAGGGACTGTTTACAAAGGCTTGTAGTGATAGGATGAGGGGCAATGGCTGTAAACTGGAGAGGGGCAGATTGAGACTAGGCATAAGGAGGAAATTCTTCACGATGAGACTAGTGAGGCACTGGCACAGGTTGCCCAGGGAAGTTGTGGCTGCCCCATCCCTGGAGGTGTTCAAGGCCAGGTTGGATGGGGCCTTGAGCAACCTGGTCTGGTGGGAGGTGTCCCTGCCTATGGCAGGGGGGTTGGAACTGGATGGTCTTTAAGGTCTCTTCCAACTCAAACTATTCCATGGTTCTATGTGCATCACCTCACCCACCACTTCAAACATTTGTTTTTAAAAAAGTCAGAATTCTTAATTTGAAAGACTGAGCACTGATGCTGTTGACTAGATCCCTGCTTCTTTCATGAGAACACAGATTTTGTCTCCAATACCTAATTAGGAAATTAGCCTCATATTGTTACTGGTAATGTTATTCGGGTTACCTTCACTGCACTTAGCTGACCGAAAAAAATCACAAAATGTGAGTTACTTTCTTTATCAGGAGTGAAGCTCAGTTTAATACCTGGGCACTTGGCTTTGTACCAAGTTCATGCAGTGCAGACTGTCAGCTGTTCCAAAGTCAGTGTGTGCTGCTTTGTTATATAGTTGTGCATTGCTAAACAGAAAGAAATCGTTAACTGAAATAAGAAAATATCCTTTCAAATTAAAAAAACCCAACTCCCAAAAAAATGAATAGATCTTCAAGTAGTAATAAACCATAGATTAAAAAATTGATGGATTTTTCACGTTTCTAAGTGACTTATTTTAAAATAACTTTTAAAATAAAAAAAAAGAATTAGAAGTATTAGTATTAGTACTTAGAAGTATTTCCCTTTTGGGAAGTGAGGTGCATTGTGCGTGTGTGTGAAGATCTGTTAGTATGATATTTATATAAGCATACTTACTTTTTCAGTCTTCATCTGATGTAGAGAACTCTAGGAAGGAAGCAGTTCTTTTGGCTAAAATGAAACATCCAAATATCGTTGCCTTTAAAGAATCATTTGAAGGTAAATATAAAACCTTAAAATATTTGTTTAAAGTTGCATACTCTTGATGGTCAAGATTACTTTTTTGTTTGTAATGCATGTTATAAACAAAATGCATACCTATTGTGATATATAATATATACATAGCATGTAGTCAAAGCTTTATATTAAAGATAATATCCTTGCCCTGCTAATGAAAATACTATTCTTAATTTGTCTAAAATTTAGCTAATGGACATCTGTATATAGTGATGGAATATTGTGATGGTGGAGATCTAATGCAAAAAATTAAACAACAAAGAGGAAAGTTGTTCCCTGAAGATATGGTAAGAAAAGACAGCATTTTGAACCAAGGACCTAGGAATCCTTTTTCATATAAACTGAAGCATTCTCATTGCATAAAACAGATTAAATATATACAAACACCTTCAAATACCTTAAGTACTAAAGATACTTACGGATAGATTAGATCTATTCACGCTTTGATAATTTCCAGCATCATTGCTTTGATAATTTCCAGCAGAACAAGGGGAGAATTGGGCTGAAAGGAAGAAAAAGAAATTGCTGTCTGTATCCGAGAAATGTGCAGACAGTGTGAAAAACAGAGTCAGGTTTGCGTGCATAAATTTATGCTATTATGTAAGAATTTAACACAAACTACAACCAGAATTTAAAGCACAGTAAGAGGTATTGCAAATGAAAAGCAAATAAAGCACTCTGGTAAGACAAATTAAGTTAGCCAGGAGGCTAAATGCTTGCATTTTGCGTAGCAATTAAATGTATACAACATACAGGAGGCATTAACTCCTTTTGTCATAAAGTCTATAAAATGACTTTGGTGAAAGTCCAAAGTTACATTGTAGGGATTTAAAACTACTTCCTGCCACAGTGAGAAATATCGTCTTAGTTAAAATGAAAAACCAGAATTCTCCCCTCATCTAGTATTTAGATTGGCCAAGCATCTCTAAGAACTTTATTTTGTGGTTTTAGAAAGAATACCTTTCCTTTTAGAAACAGTATGTTAGCTCAGTGTGCTGTGCTGTTTGGTTTGGGGTTTTTTTTGTTTGTTTTTTTAATTTGCTGATTTACTATGGCATTACAATTGGCGGGTTTATCAAACACCATGTAGGGAATCTCTGACTTCACTACTGTTATGTATTATTGGGGTTTTCTAGACACAGGTAGTGAACATCCCTTCTCATGTGTTAAAGTATACTTCATGTTAAATAATTCGGTCTTTTGTGCTGACTGGAGACCATTGTGCTAGAATTGCTTTTAACTCCCAGAATACTGAACACAGGTTGTTTCTTTCTTAATATATTTTTTTTAATCTATTAGTAAAGTATTCATTAAATCATTGAGCTGTTATAACTCTTAGTTACTCTTTTCAGATCCTTTACTGGTTTGTGCAGATGTGCCTGGGTGTGAAGCACATTCATGATAAACGTGTATTGCACAGGGATATCAAATCCAAGGTGAAAGTTTTTTTGCCGTTAATAAACTCTCTTCTGCATGCAAAAGTTTGACTCCCTCTTTCGTAATTTCCTCTTGCTGCTACATGCTGTGCTTTTCATTTAAGATTAAGAATATTAGTTAATGAAATTGTTGAGTGTATGGCATGATGTGATATTATGGGTGTAAATATCTAAATATCACTATAGAATTCGTATCAACACTAACTGATAGCACCAATTGCTTGTGACAGACTACATACAATTTAAAACAATAACAGAAGTATAAAAAGTGTATTTAGCATGTGATTTGTAAATATCTTACCTCTCATTGTTTATCTCTTTTATTATAGCAGAAAGATAGAAATTCAGAAGAAACCGTTACCTTAGTGATTTGAGTACAGAGTAGATATTAAGGCATTTCTAAACTCCCTTTGCTACTCTGCTGAGGCTTTGGCTCCAGGCCTTTCCATTTCCCTTTAAATACAACATAATTCTTGACTTTTTGGGGGGTAGAAGTATTAGGAGAAGCAAGTAAAAGGACATATAAAGATATAATATGAGAAGTGATTGTCACTGTGTGTTTTGTGTACATACAGACTGCAGAAACATTTCCTAGTATTTAAGTATATTAATCTATCCTCTTGAAATGCAGAATGTCTTCCTCACTCAAGATGGAAAAATCAAATTGGGAGATTTTGGATCTGCGCGTCTGCTTGCACAGTATGTCTATGTCTTCCCTCATCTTAGTGGTGTGAAGTTTTGTTTTGCCATCGATAAATACTACAGATTTCTTAAATCATTGCTTTTCATCTGACATTTCTTCTTTGTCATTTCAACAGTCCAGCGTTATATGCTTGCACATACTTGGGAACTCCTTATTACGTACCTCCAGAAATATGGGAAAACACAGCATACAACAACAAAAGGTATTCATATTTTCAGGGCTCACAAATAATGCCTGGTTAATGTATGTCTTGTTATTGTTGTCTGAGCTAAGGAATATTTAGAAAGAGGTAATTACAGGTTTTTTTAAGATGAAAAGGCACAAATTCCTCTTTACTTAGGCAACTGAGAGTACTTCAGCTTTAGTATTAAACATTTGAAAACTGGTGTGCAGACCTCTCTGTGCATTAGGGAGAGTAAATGCATACATACAAAGATACACACATACATATGTACACACATATGTATGTATATGCTTGCAACTTCTGGCTGGTCTTATTTTTTAAGCTCTTATTGCAAGTCCTGATAGTGTAGGAGTAATGGGCACAATTATTCTGGTCCTTATGCAAGAACTTCTGAGAGCATAAGGATAACCTGGTGTTTATAGCTTCCTCCCAGGCTCCAAAATACTAAGTTATTTTGTATCCCCTCTCCTCTATCTTTTCTGTGACCTTAGCTGAACCTGGACCAAATGACTTATTTTCCATAGGAGGGAAGAAACCTTCTAGCCCTCCAGTTTTTTTTTCTGCTGCTTATGTGTGAAAGCCATTAGTTGCTTTTTGTGCAGGTGGCAGTACTCACTTGTGGTGGAAGATGATGGTTTTTTCCTCAGTAGAAGAGTCCTTATTGGCAAGGACAGAATTCCAGCTCTCAGAATTAGTGCATCTGCTGTCTAATGTTAAGGGCCATAGAATGCAAAGA
The DNA here is from genome assembly GCF_017976375.1 of Cuculus canorus. Lineage (NCBI taxonomy): Eukaryota > Metazoa > Chordata > Aves > Cuculiformes > Cuculidae > Cuculus > Cuculus canorus. Next base: position 28,033,110 of record NC_071401.1, read on the forward strand.
CTTTCAAATGTGGGAGTATAAATATTGTTGCAGTAAACTGCTTAGAAGATATTCTGGGTGTAAAAATCGAACTGCAACTGTGTGACAATCATCCTTATTTACATCAGGGCGGGATGAAATAGGCAAGATCATTTCCCCTGAAGAGGTTAAATACAGAATTGTATTGTCTTATCATCACTTACATTTATTTTAGTTTATTGGATTCAGTTAAGTGCACATAGTAAGTTTCACTTTTGTTAGGCAGGATATTAAATTGTAATTTCTGGCTCAAACCCTTTCACCTTTCTCTGTACCTACAGTGATATATGGTCTCTGGGCTGTATTCTGTATGAGCTGTGCACTCTTAGACATCCAGTAAGTATGACTTTATTGCTATAAGAAAAATTTGGGAATTCCTTAAAGTTTAATTAGTAGTTAGATGTAGTTTGATGGATTCATAGCCAGTTATATATTTGACTGATGTGTTTCCTGCTGCTTCTGAAAGAGGGAAGTACTGCTCCACCCTTCCCACCCCTCCTCCATTATTTGCCTTCTGTTTTCAGCAGCTCTTGGGAACTGTTGGACCCCTCTGTGAAACACTCGATTTTTTAAACTGTTAGAAAACAATTATTGTTTTGTCTTTCTTGGTTCATTTTCCTCAATATCAATGAGGTGGCCTGGGGCTCATTAAGGAGTCCAGCAGGTGGCAGACTGGTTTCAGATATCTTCAGGGATGTTAGAATGAGCGTGGCATTTTACAAAATTAAAATGATCACTAAAGACAGAGGCAAAGACAGTCAAAATCTTTGCTAATGAGCATATGTTTAATGCAAGAATAGCAAAATACAGTAAGCAATAAGCAGTTTTGTACCTTGCATCAGTGATATACCTCTTTGCTTTAAAGAATTCCAGGCGCTGTCTCATTGGGACAGTGGGAACCTTGATGGATGGTTCCATTATTTCTGGGACACTGTCTTTTCCGGTGTTGATGCTATTCTTGCATCTTGACTTTCCTCTGCCTTCTGCATGCAGACACATGGCTAACATGAGAGACTTTATCAGGATGTATTTGTTGTGCGATAAAATGAGTTTATCCTATTTCAAGGTCATTTTGTCTTAGTTTTTCATAAGCAGCAGTTTCATTTCATTGATCCAATACTATACCTTGAAATCCTATATAGCAGCAAAAGATTCTGTGCAGCTGCAGCTGCTAGCAGGACAAGAGTTCCGAAGTTTATACTGTATAGAACTGAGTAATAAAGGAGGCTGTGCGTTGGCATGTGTTAGCCTAAGTAGTTCTGTGGCAAGGCTTTGGCAGTGTCATAGCTATCCAGAGCTTGAGATGCCAAGGAGTGGAGTATCCTTTTCAACAGCAGTGAAATATTATGTCTGGATTTATGCAATCATCACATGTGTTCTTGCCTAATCTCTCTGAGGTGACATAAAGGGATGCCACACACTGCGGATGCTTGGCACTCTGCAGCCAAGTCAGTGGGGTGCACCGTAAGAGAACTTTCTGCGTGGAGATCGAAATTCTCATCCATTTTCACTCAGGCTGTTGGTTATAGCTGTCCCTGCTGATACTGCAGTTGTCTGATGACTTGTACTTGGAAGCAGTAACTCCTACCTGAAGGCTAATTAGCAGTTAGCTGAGAAATGTAGCAACTTCAGTTATTTCATGTAGATTTGCAAGAGCATATTTGTGCCTTGATAGGCTACTTCTGGATGATTTTTTTTTTAAAAAAAATCAAAGTCTGCATGTTTCCTGGTGTAGACTTTCATTCCCAAAGTTTTGATTGTGATCTCAAGTATATGAGGCAAAGGACACAAAGATGATTCCAATTTTCTTAATTTGATATTCCTTCAAAAGTAAATCTTGAACAGTTGTAAATTTCTAGGAGTAACTCCCACTTGATTTCCAGTAGTACAGGTTGTTGTTTGCAATAGAATCATAGAATCATGGAATTACCAGGTTGGAAAAGACCTCTGAGATCATCGAGTGCAACTGTGTCCCTTGCAATCTGGTTTTAGTCAAACTTTGTATGCAAATGGTGATGATTTCATTCTCAGCAAATTATTTTTTTTTCATTGTTAATATAAATAAATGCCTCTGTAATAGCCCAACAAAATGTAACGAAAAGTTACTGATATGTTCACTCTTGGTCATTATTCCACCCCTCTGAATCAGAGTGCTGAAACTGTCCAACTAGGAGCCAGATCAGTATGGTAACAGGGAGCCTACATAGATAGGTACCATAGATTTTTATATAATAAATGTTAAAGTTGCTCTTAAATTGTGTCAGCTTCTTTTTACCTTATATTTAAACTCTGTGCTCTAATGTTCATTTACTTTTAATGCAGTTTCAAGCCAACAGCTGGAAACATCTCATCCTTAAGATATGCAAAGGGTCCTACAGTCCACTACCATCTCACTATTCCTATGAACTTCATTACTTAATAAAACAGATGTTTAAGAGAAATCCCCAGAGTCGTCCGTCAGCCAATACAATTCTTACAAGAGGCTGCTTAACCAAACTTATCAAAAATTGTTTGCCTTCTGAGGTACGGCCTATTCTTTGTCTCTAGATGTAAACAATAGTGTCTATGTTTTAGACACCGTATCAGTTTCCTTTGTAGTTTATTAGTGTGTAACAAGATGAAATGTAGTGTTGTGCAGGGCCTCCTGGAAATGCCACAGTACAGTTGTAGACTTCTCAGAAAACTGGGTTTTTAGAGGGTTTCTTTGAAAATAGAAGTTGAATACTGACCTGATGCAGTCGTCTGTGTTAAAATTGCAGTTTTCCTGTGCACTTCCCAACGCTGTAACTTTCCGATGGTTCCCATGCTTACTTTGGTTCCAAAATAGATTTTCAATATAGTTTTGTCAGAAAAAAAAATAACCTCAAATCCCTCAAAACCTAACTTAACAAAAACGCTCTCCTGTTTTTCTAAGTATTGGGATACTGCAAAAATTAATGAGTTTTCTTTACTTTAGGGACATATTTTGTACAGGCTGCTGTGGAAACAGTCTGAACTGTGCATGGTTCTCACTAAGTTCTAGGGCCAATGTGAGACACTGAATGAGGAGAATTAAGCAATAGGTGGCCAGGAAATCCCTTATGGCTACATTATAGCACCCCGTGGTTCTGCCATATTGAGTATATTTTTCAAAACTAGTTGCTAGTAGGGCTTTCTTTTTTTTTTGTAATAAATCTGTCAATCTGAGCAGCCTAATGTTTGCGTGCATCTTGTTCCCCCTGGGAATGTGACTCATTCATTGTTATATCGCTACTGTTCTTAAATGTAAAGAAATAAACCCACAAATTTTATCAGGTGGCGTATTTGTGCTTAGTTTCAAAACCTGAGGATGTGTGTCAAAAAAGGACATGCAGTGTGAAATGCAGTGCAAGAACAGATGCAGGGCAATTGCAACTGCCTTTATGGTGCTGGTGGTTTAATTTTCAGATCTTTAGGCCAGTCCTTTTGTAGCAGAACTAAAATAATTATCACCGTGTTAATATTAGTGCTTTGTTTTTTCTGGACAAGAGGATAATAATTAATACAGTCTTCATTCTTTTAAAGCCAAGTAAAGATGAAAGTAGCAAGCACAGCCCTTTAGAAAGGAAAAATATTAGTGAGGATTTGAGTGAAAGCACAAAGGAACAAAGGAAATCTGATGAAGAGGGTAAGTGTCACAGTTTTAAGGCTCGTGCATTTTCTCTCATGTAGTGATACCTAAATGCCAATGATCCGACCATTTAAACAGGAAAAGCGTACAAGCCTGCACCTATCAAAACCATGCCACTGTCTGTTACTTCTGCAATTACATTGATTCTTACTCCTCATCTGAGATTTAAAATCAAAAATATTGTCCGAAGTAGTAAAAGAATGCCATTGGAAAATATTTGATATCGAGTAAATGTGTGGGTAATTCTTTTACCAAGTTCAGACTTGTACCCACAGAGTCAGATGCCACTGTTGAAGTACTGTATGCTTAGTAATAGGTTGCACGGAGAGAGGATTGAGTTAGGGGCTGGTTATCACCCTTTTTTCATTGCAATTGCAGCAGAAACTTCTGAAGTTGCCCAAGGAATTACTGATTCATCACATCCCCATCGAAGGCAATGGGAAAAGAAAATATCCAGTACTGTAGTGGAGGTCCTGGAAAATGCATCCTTGCTCTCCTCCGGTGTTACATCTGAAGAGGATAAAAGTAAGATTTAGTTAAATGTGGGTATAATACAAGTAATATCAGTGATTCTTTGCATATTTTAAAAGCCCAAACCTTACAGGGCGCATTTAAAATTATGCTAAAATAATTGGAATATATTTTACTAACAAACACTCAAAAAATGCACTGTGATGAAGAGAATTTCTTAGTGGTCATATGTGACAGGATTGCAAAGAGTGATGAAAGCCACAGATAATATTAACAACCCTGAATTATAATCTTCACTAAGAAATTATCCTAGCTAACCCCTCTCTTAGTATGCTGTTTGTGGGGATAACACTGACAAATACATTGGATGCAGAATGCAGCTCCCTGTCTTTCAAGTACAGCATGTTATTGGGAGCATGAAACATATGCACCTCTACTTCTGTTGTCATTGAATGTACAGCTAATGCCAATGACAAGAACTGTAGTTGATGTACCTCAGATGTAAGGCAAAGAGTCTTTTTCCACATCAACAGCTTTGAGTTAGAACACTTAACCTGGGCTTTCTTCTGAAAAACGTGTTAATTTTTAAATGCCCCTCTCTGTATAAGATTGTTCTAATTATTTTATGTGAATATGGACAGGTATTGCAATTAAATGTGAAAAGAAGCTATTGAAAAATTAATCAAGATGTGAGTAATTAGAAAATCCTCAGGAAGTGATGGGAAAGTTACATGATAATTAAATGCAGGGCAATGGAAGGGAACAGAAGAATGCATGTGTTTAGGTGTTGTGCTATTAAAAGACACAAAAAGGGCCACAGGCTCAAATTTGAGACATTTTATAGAGCTACCAAATAAGGTTTCAGACCTCTGACTCCTCACATGTCTCAGCCAATTTCTGCTACCTCCCTGCTAGCAGAAGGCTCCATTGTGGACTTAGGTCTTCTTCTTTCCTCCTAATGCTGGGAGTGTCGACGTGAGTATATGGAGAGGCCAGCAGTGCTACAAATGGGAACATCTAGACTCTTGTCATCCTCTATTTCTCTCTTGAGTGTGATCTTTTTAAACTAAAATCTTTGCTAACACGATCTTATCTGACTGGTATTTATTAATAATAGGTGGCTGTGTCATAAACTACAGTGAAAATAAGCCACGTAAGCAGTGGAACAAGGAAACTCCGCAGACTCTGATGAACATTCTCAGTAACGCAGATGTCAACCTAGCATTTAAAACATACACGATTTATAAACCAGGTAAGTCCCCAGTTGTCAGGCAGATATTTTTGCAAATAGATTTATTACTAAAGGCTTTTTTTTTTTTACATACATAGCCCCTGTTTTGAGAGCTTGTGCACTTGAGTTCACGTCACGATCGGCTATTTAGGTTTCTTTAAAGTTTGCCCAATGAAACGAGGGATTAGAAAACTTTGAGCTGAGAATTCGTGAGGGATTGTATGCCTCCTCTCCATCTCTTTATGAAAAACTTTCACTTGCAGCTCAAGAACTGAATAAAGTTGTGACAAAAACGCAGCAGCTGCAGAGCTGTGCAGTCTCCACCCTGCCAAGCGGCCTGGTGCGTGCGTTAGGAAGGCGAAAAGAATGGGCTGTAAGCCCAACAGGTAAATACACCCTCGCTAAGAGAGTAGCGCCCTACTTTGATGACAGGATGGTGAGATGACCCAGCTGATGGTAAATGTAGTCTAGAGATGTGCACAGTCACAGCTGTAAATACTTGTTCTGCACTTTGCTTGTGTTACTAGTTTATCTCTCCACTTCAAATAGGTAGCGGCTTCTACTGGAATCTGCTAAGAACTGGGGACAAATCAGCAAGAATCTATTGTATTTATATGCCTAATTTATTTCTGAAATTAACGGATTTTCATTTAAAAAAGAAGACTATTTTTATTTTTTATACTTTCAAAGCTCCTGGAAATATAGTTAGAGGTCCGCTTTCCAGTGAAACTGAAGAATCTGATGAAGTAGATGGTGAACATGAAGCTATTGTCACAGATTCTGAGAGACTGGAGCCTAGATCTGATGACGATGACACGTATGTCCAAACCATGTCCTTGTATTTCTGTTTTCTCAGGTTCCTCAAAGTGATTTTACCGAAAAGACACTCCTCTGAAACAAAAAGAAATCAGTATTTTTCTCAGCATCTAAATCCATTCCTCTCCTACATCATATTAAATTTGATAGCAATTGATATCTTACTGGTTTTCTTTGCTATTTTTGTAGTTAGTGATTGTGTTGAGATAAAATAGGTTGCCTCTTATTGGAAGATAGGCTATTAATTTGTGGATGACTGCAAAAATGAAAGCATGGGATGAAATTAGATCCACAGTAAAGTGCAAAACTACTTCTTGAAACTTATTTGTCAAAATATGAACTTCTGTGTTCTATTTATGTTAGTGACCCACTTCTGATTTTGAAAGAGCGGAGTGTACATCCACATGTTCTGAACAGAAACACTATTTTACAGATGCATGTACATTCTGGGAGGGGTTCTTGGATTCTCAGCATCTCCCTTTATGTCATTGTTTCTTTCTGTGGCACTGGGAGATGAGCTACTGTTCTAAAATACTGCAGGATTACCACAGTTCATCTGCAAGCTGTTAATTTCAACACATTTGCAGTGTCTTAGTATAAGCATTTGGTTTTGCCTTTGATAGAAGTTATTGGGTAAATCCAAAAGAGAACAGCTATTGGCTCCTTACAATGGTACAGGAAATAAGTTTCTTGTGTTGATAGTTGTAGGGTCATTTTAGGAGGAAAAAAGCCAATGAAGATTTATAAAGTTGTACTTTGCTTTGAAAAATAACCTTTTAAAATCTGTTTCTAGGGACTTTGAGGAAGATGACCCAGACTGGATCTCAGAACTGAAAATGATATTGGAAAACGGTGACAGAGAACTTGAATTTACCTGCAATAACTGAAGTTAAGCTTGCCAGTATATATAATCCAAGTCAGTGTTGTCAGCAGTTGTAGGTGTTAATAGAGTTACTTCAGTCAAAATATTCTGAGTTGTTGTGTGTTCTGTATCACAATAACTGACGGTAGAAAACAGACAACAAATTTTTTAGGCTGAAAACTTGCAAATAGATAAACAAGCCTAGATTGGAAATGTATTTGGAGTTGGTAAAAGCCTTGCAGAAATGTTCAGTCAAAAGCAACAGTGCTACAACTTGTCCAAGTTGATCCCATATCATAATTTGAAAAGCTGGTGTAACGCGAAGAGGACGTGTCAAGATTTTCTTCCTGACTACATAGTGAACTGCGGCATTGTGGTGTGCTGATCCTGGCTGGACACTCTGCTCCTCAGCTGGACAGGGGAGAGAGAGTATAACGGAAGGTTCATGAGTCGAGATAAGGACAGGGAGAGATCACTCACCAATTCCTGTCAGGGGCAAAAGAGACTCGACTTGGGGAGATTTGTTTAAGGTATTACTGATCAAATCAGATGAGGGTAATGAGAAATAAACCCAAATCCCGAAAACCCTTTCCCTCCACTCCTCCCTTCTTCCCAGACTCAACTTCACTCCTGATTTCTCTACGTCCTCCTTGCGAGTTGTGCAGGGGGACAGGAAATGGGAGTTACAGTCAGTTCATCACACAGCAGTTGTTCCTGCTGCACCTTCCTCCTCAGGGACCAGACAGTGCTCAACATTCCTGTTTTCTTGCTATGCTTTTATTGCATCCAACCTCTTGACCACGTTGCCATACCACAAACGCTGTTAGGGAGAGAATTAATTCCGAGCTTCTTCTTATGGAAAGGAGATTTAATTTTCTTTTTTTTTTTGTCACCTGGAAAAGACAGACAAACCTGTTAAGTTTCATGGTGACAGCCACTTCAAAGCTACCTCCTCTAGAAAGTAGTACTGTGGCTTTCAGGGGTAAAAAGAGTAAAAGCACCTCGGGGTTTCTATCACATCTTTGCAACAGCTGCAAAAAATGCAAACATGCAGATTGTTGCAGTGCATGAAAACACCTGCATTTACCACTTCTTTGTCATACAGGGAATAAACCAGCAGGAACGACCACTGGGAAGTTTTAGGTCAGTAACCTCCAGAGTGAGAAAAATGTCGTGCTATCAGATAGCTGCAGCTCTGCTGTTTGAGCTTGTTCTTGGAGTTACATTTTCTGGATGGGTCACTTCCATTAGCAGTGGCTTCTGATTCTAAAAAGCCGCTTGCCTAGAGCAGTAGCTGCCATTTCTCTAACTTTGCACTAAACCCAGGGCTTCTTCTACTACCTCAGCTGGATAAGGGTACCTGGCTCTCCTGTGCCACTCTTAGGACTTTCATGCTAATACCATTACACAATTTTCCTTAGAAATTTTTCCACCTTCTTTCCACGTAAATATAAGCAGAAAAGGTCTATGACTTCAGACTCTGTAGTAAATAATAGAGAGAATAGGAAGAACTAGGTCTAGTCTGCTGTCTGTCTCCCACCTATCCAGCCATCCCCTGGAAAGCAGTGGCTGAAATGGTTGTGGCTGTGCTCAGGAAGGTACCAGCTGAGTGCTGGGCAGTGGCAAGGAAAGCGCTCGAAAAAGCACAGCCCCTTTGTCTGACCCAGAACCACCATTTTCATGTTCTTCCTGCATTTGAGATTTGTTAGTCTTTATGCACAGGTATATTGTAATGCGGGCATCAACCAACAGACACAATACCAGTCAGTCAGCAGGCAGCAAATGGGAGTTGTAGTCAGTTCGTTGCATGTTGTCCCTGCTGCTCCTTCCTCTTCAGGGACAAGACTCCTCACACTCTTCCCCTGCTCCAGCGTGGCATCCCTCCCATGGGGTGCAGTCCTTCAGGAACAGGCTGCTCCCATCTTGGTCCCCACAGGGTCACAAATCCCGCCAGCAAACGTGCTCCAGCCTGGGCTCCTCTCTCCAAGGGCCCAGAGCTCCTGCCAGGAACCTGCTGCAGCTGCTTTTCACAAAAGCACCTTGCTTTAAGCTCAGGTCAAGCTTCCAGTGAAGCTCAAGTGGATTTTAAACCTCAGCTCCAGAAACAACACTTCTGTACACAATGCCTACATGTAGTTGAACACAAGCGTAAGTTGGAATTAAGGACAAAAGACAAAGCTGGAATTGTGTGGGAACTGTGTCTGGTGTCTGTCACTAGGGCGCATCTTCCTTCTCCCTGTGCCATAACCAGAGAGATCCTTTCCACTTAGAACACTGCTTTGGCTGGAGAAAACCTGCCCTTGTCACTCTCACGGCAGTGACAATGGGACATCTGCAGGAAGAGGCAGAGTCTGACAGCCGAGGGCACCAGGATGGGCACAAAGCATCCAGGGACAGATCCAGACCCTGGGCTGCAGTGGGCAAAGCACTGACAGCAGCTGGAGGGAGGTGACCTTTCTCTGCCCAGTGCTGGTGAGGCAATGGCCAAGGCATCTCTGAAGAGGAGTAGGTCCCTTGTCCTCATCCAGCTTTGTCTTTTGTCCTTAACTCCAACTTACGCTTGTGTCCATCACCAAGAGGGTTCAGAAGCGCTCCACTGGTGCTTCCCTTCCACAGCTCCTTGTTCTCTTTGCCTTGGTATCAGATGGGACCGGTGGGAGGAAGAGAGGACTGGCCAGGCCCTTTGCACGGCGAAGGACACCAGCTGCTGCAGAGGTGCCAGGGCCATCGGGCGGTGGCAGCAGGAGGGCTCTCTTTGGACAGCCCCTGGCAGAGATCTGCAGCCAGGATGGCAGACTGCCCCAGCCCATCCAGGTGAGCAAGCATGGCCAGACGTTGCCCATCCCACTGGCTCCTTCAGAGAGATGGTGTCCCAAGCAGAGGGAGTCCGGCTGGGGCTCGCAGACCAAGCTGTCTCCTCCCCACATCCCCCACCTCCAGCTTCCCCTCTGTCCACACTCCTTCCTGCCCCTGAGGAAGGTTCACCTGCCCCTTCCTGCCCCTGAGGAAGGTTCACCTGCCCCGGGGGCCCTTCTCCAGCCAAGCAGCTCTCCTCCTCTGTCCCCTGCAGGACCTGCTGGCTCTCCTGCACCAGCAGGGGCCGTCCATGGAGGAGATCTTCCACCTGTCAGAGAGCAAGAGAGCCTCCCGAGAGCAGCAGTGGGAGCAGAGGTCCAACTCCAAGGCCAGCCCGCGGTCCTGCTGGCTTCCATCTTTAAGGTGAATCCTGCTGACCTGGAGCCTGGTGGCTCTCAGCTCTGCTGGGGCTGATGGGCACCTGCAAGAGCAGGAGCTGGAAGGCAGCAGCCCACTCATGAGAGCTGGAGACGCTGCCTGTGCTCCCGGTTGCAGTGGTGAAAGCCTCACGTGGAGCCCTTAACATTGTAGGACTTCCTGCAAAAGATCCCCTCCAAGCTCCTCCAGGTACAGCTCTATGAGGAGTGGATGGGTGCCCTGCAGAAGAGCAGCAGGCAGCAGAGGCTGGCAGGACTGAAAGACTAAGTGTGGCGAGCAGCGTGCCGGCTGTGCAGAGACTGGCAGAGAAAAAATAAACAGACTTGTTTTCTGATGTCTGACTGTTGAAAAATCTTCATCCAGGGTGAAATGCACTCTCAAATTTATTATTCCAAACTGTCTGAGCTATCTCTGACAACTCTTGCTTGAGCAAATTTCTAATTACATCCTCTCTTTAACCATTTCTGTATCATGCAGGAAAGTCTCCTAGGCAGTACGTTGTATTTCCCTAGCTTAATCAGCTCCTGATTTGAAGAAGTTCTTCCAGCTTTTCCTAATCTTTAGGTACTGCCAATACAGCCTTTAAAGCCACAGTTTCACTTACACAGTTCTGATCCTAAGTAGTATCGCCTACTGATCAGCAGTTTTATGTAGAGCAGCAGTGAAAAGATTTATCAGCACCATGAGAACTATGCACTCCCCAATTCCTAATGAAACGTGAAACAGGAGGTTCTTCCGTCTACGGTTTTTCACAGACAAAATTTCATATAATCTAACTGAAGTATAAATAGAGGGAAAAAACACATTCTGAAGGCTGGTTTCAGTAGCATTTTGCACTTCTCTTCAGTTTGCTAAAATATACAATACTGCTTTGATGGCTTAATGAAGGAGTCCATGCTTTTCTAGTTTTGAAACAAAAACAGGGGTCCAATTTTCGAACATTTCCCCCCTCTGCGTTCTCAGATTTATAACCTAAAGTAGTTTAGGATTTTAACATCCCTGTTTGCATAGCATTTCATATTGCCCTCTATCTAGACCCTTCCATTCCCTAGGAAAACTCTTCAATAGAGGAGAGCTGAAAGAATACCATGCAGCTGCCACGCTGTGAAAGGGCACAAGGAAACAGCTCCTAGACAAGTGTAATTAGTACCCTTACTAAAATGCAAGCTAGTGAAAGCACTGTATGATTAACCTACAGGAATCACTGCCGGCAATGAAATCTCCAGAACCACAATTAAAATCCCACAGAATAGAATTTTCGTTGTGGCTGTAAAAGGCCTCCCAAGACCAGAGAGTCCAAACGCCAGACCCACAGCACCATGCCTACTAAACCATGCCCCACAGAGCCACACCTACACGCTTTTTGAACGCCTCCACGGATGGTGACTCCACCGCTGCCCTGGGAAGCCTGTTCCAACACTTATACACTCTTTGGGGAATGACATTTTTTCTCATATCCAATCTAAATTTCCCTGGAATAACTTAAGGCCACTTCCTCTCCTCCTATCACTTGTTACTTGGGAGGAGAAACCAGCACCCACTGTGATACAACCTCCTTTCAGGTAGTTGTAGAGAACAATACCACCTATCCTCAGCCTTCTCTTCTCCAGGCTAAACAATCCCACCTCCCTCAGACAGTCCTCAACATTTTGTCACACCATGGGGGACAGCACATTGAAAATGTGCCACAGATTCTGCAAAACAAGTTGGCTGCAAAAGCTATCCACAAGTGTTGACTTTCAAAAGGGTGACTGCGGCTGAACACTCACAAAACAGGTGGAGACAAAGTCAAGTATTAAAGGACTAAAACTACTTCTCGATGGAGTTCTGTTACCAAGGGAACACGATGGTTCTGTGAAGGCAGAGGGGTTTGCAGGACACCATACTGTAGTCAGCACAGAACATTTTCAGGAGTCTTTCATTCCCAGTAAAAAAAAAAATAATTAAAAAAAATCACTATTCCATAAAACCAGATACCTTTACAGAAAGATTAAACAAGGGACCAAGGGATTAGAGATGACATAGATTTACAGGTGAGACAGAGTTAAAGATTAACTTAATTTTATTCATGTACATTTATTTCAATAACGGCTCCACAGATAACAGGAATGTCTCTTCAAAATTCTGGTCAGAAAACCTGTGCACAGAGCGACGAGCATTTTCTCTGATCTCTAACCTTTTTTCAGGAGGCAAAGAGAGAATAGACACCATCGCCTCAGCGTAACTGTCCTCACTGTCTGCTAGGAAGCCAGTAGTATGTCCTTCATAAGGTACCACAATGTCAAATTTGGGTCCTCCAGAATTGTGAGCCAGGATAACTGTGCCAGCTGCCATACATTCAACTACTCCTGCAAAAGATAAAAACATGCTGCTATGAATGTGCACATCCAGTACTTTGGCTTTCTGTAAGGCACTGCAAAGTTAAAATGCAGTAAAATTCACCCACAACTCTAAGCTGCTGTAGATTGCCTTTCTAGATCAGTTTGAAAAATATGGAGTAAATGGTCTCTGAAGAAAAAAAAAAAAGGTAAGTTTTTTTCAGTCCAAAGGACTGAGATAAGTTGCACTTAAACAACCATGTTAGAAATTAGAAACTGGATCCAATTGGTTCAGTTATGGTTCTAAACCCACATTCCATTTACCAGAGATAAATTATATCACCAGTATCTAAGGTGAAAAGAAAGGTAGATATTTAAACAAATGTAAAGATAAACATGGAAGGTAGCTCTGTGTGTAGAGCACCACACAGTTCTGTTCCGCTCTGTAACAGAACACTGAGGTCCTGTAGCTTAACACTTGCCAGCTAGAAACAATGGTCCAGAGTTTTGAAACATGTTGTGACAAGTGAAAAGCCATTGGAGAGGAACATGAAATCATGCAGAAATTCAAAACCACAGTGTGATTATATCACTTTTTGATTTTTTTTCTTAAGTTAACCTATTTTATGGGAGAAAAACATACGAGAAATTATTGCCGGTTTGTGGTTTCCAAGAGGCACTTCAGAGTAAACTTATTTACAACAAATTCCTACTACTGCTCGTGATACAATCTGAGGACGGGAACTGCAGTTCAGTCACATCTTCAGCAAGTACAGCATCCATCTACTTGGCTGCCAGCTTACCCTGTGGGAGATGTAGGGCAGAGGGGTAGTCTCGCATACCCCTTTCAAGTCAGGACTCATCTCATCCCAATACCTGTACCCCGTACCTTCATTCTGTAGTACAGCACATTGCAAAACAGGTCCAAATTGGTCTTTGACATTCTGCTCCACACTATGACTGATTTCACGACCTTAGCACAGGTGCCTAGTGCCCTGAGACTAAGCGTACTTGGTCATATCCACGTGGGCTTACAAATAACACACAGGATCTGGCAGGGAGACATCTCTGGAACAGCAGCTAGAGGCCCATGATGGGCCTTGAGGCAGGTGAAACATGACCAACATCTGTACACACGGATGTCTACATCTGACCTGTGTCTAAGCTCCTCTTGAGGACAATCAAGCCAAGAGGGCACAATCTTAGATGCTTCAACAGAAGTACCTGCTGCCTTCATCATGAACCAAATCTCCCCAACTGGGACAACTGGTTGAAAACTAAGAAAAGGTACTGACCGATCCCAAAGTGCTCATTCCACATTGTATGCAGGCCGATGGTGGCATTGGCCAGATGTCTCTTTAGCTCCTCAAAGGAAATGTTTATTCTGAAGGTCACGTCATTACTAACTCCCAGCTCTTCACAAAGGCCTTTCAGGTTCTTCACTCGCTCTTCATCTTGCGGGTTACGACAGCCTCCAATTAAGATAAGCTTCAATGACAGCTGCTGTCCCAGTCTCTTCTCTTTCAGCAATTTAGCAAAGGCTCTGATTTGCAAAGGATGATCTTTTTCAGGCCTGAACTGGCTGATGGAAACAATGGAATATTCAGTGGTGCTCTTGTCCTCTTCCAGTGGAAGATCCAGGAAGGTCTGAACATCGCATGGTGGATACACAACGCTAGTGCAAGCCCCAGCTCTCCAGAGGGAAAGGATGTGATTTAGCGTCCAAGAAGAATTCACCATAACCACATCACTGCAGGAACCAACCAATCCATATAAGAAAGCAAAGAAGTAGTAGTAGACAAGTTTAAATTTGCTGAAGAGAGAATTGTTTGTAATGAAGGCTGCATTGTTAAATCTCGTATCCTGATTCCAAACAACTGAAAGCATATCGGTGCTGATAGTGGGATAATGGACATAGCATCCAACGCGACAACCTCCTAAGTATTTAAAGAGGGGAAGTGTGAAGGCATAACCCATTGAGTCAATATAAATATCAGGAACAAACTTCAGAAGAGCTTCCCAGCCTAGGAACACAGATCCTAAACTTTGTCCCAGCAAAGTGAAGTGAGGGTAAAGAGAAGCTTCCACAAGGTAGCGTTTTTCTAGAAATACAAACTTGACAGGATGAGTTAATTTAATGTTGAATCTTCTGAAAGCACCTTCTACTATTTCTTCTCCAGTGGCATCTCTGTCACCAGTGTAAACAACACACGTCACATTTCTGTACCTGCAAGAGTCAAGAAAAAGAATTTCATACATTCTTCTCTTCAATTTTGTAACATGAAATTAAAATATTATTCATTCAAAATTACTCATAAAGCAGGTGAGAAGAAATTTCTGGCCTAGCTCTGAAACAACTGAAATTAAATTGTGCCTTTACTTCTCCTTCCACAGTTTTTTCTAATATGCACAAAACTATAGTGCTAAGGAGCTGGGGAATCATTTTGTTGAGTAAAACATTGAGAAGCTCTTGTCCTATATTAGAAGATGGCTGTCTCACGCATGCTGTAAGTAAAATGTAGAAGACTGCAAGCCAGTGTTCAATCCACTTTAGATGTTCACTCGTTTTGCCACTCATTTGCACCAAGAGGCTGGTATAAAGGTTACCAGTTACCTACTGATGAGTTACACCTCTACAAAGTTCCATATCAGGCCTGGAAAAGTGATGAGGGAGCAGGGTTTCTCCCAGGGTGAGAAAGAAGAAGGGAGAGCTGTCACAGCAGGACAGATGAAAACCTGGGGAAAGGGATGAAGAGGAATGGTGCAACCAGTTGAAACTCAGATGTAAAAAAAATATAGGATGAATAGATTAATGGTAACTGTTTCAGTATGCAAAATGCCGTAATGTCCATAACTAATACTGTCAGTAGCAGAGAATGGAATACGGTATTGTATAAAGATATATGCTTACCTTTTCTGGAGCGTTCTTATCGCGCACCACAAGACTCTCTCCCCTCCACCACCTGCATTGCAATAGGGGTGAAAAAACGCAACCACCAAGGGCCGCTTCCCATCTCTTCCTGCTGAGGTCCCCTGTTTTTTCCTTTGTTGTACCCAGAGCCGTATTCCCCCCAGTAGTATCACCAAGCAGACACATAAAATTCCACTTAGAAAAACTGCAGGGATTAACAATGAGCACAACAATCTGAAACAAGCCAGAAATTTCACAATTAAAAATTGCTTTATAGAAATACTGTGGATGAAATTGAGAGAAAAGGGCTTACAGGCAGATCTACAGGGAGTTCAGCAGCTTCTTGAGTTCTTCTAATCTCACAAAACGTCAGTACCTGTGTATTGTTTCACCAGTTACAGAAAAAACCCATCACTATTCTACATTGTTTAGTCAAAATAGGCTTTCTGCAACACCTCACAAGTATTTATTATTGTTTATTCATGTCATATATCTATAGCTATCTCCATGGGCTATATACGCTAGAAAAGTTGCATGCCCTTAGCAATATGGCAAAGCACAAACAGTAAATTCATTTTTATAAGTCATTTTCAGTCCAATCTCCCTTAGTGGGAACTGCAATGGTGCAGAGCGACTTGGACCAACCTGCAGTGTATGACCCGGAGCCTGCATCTTCCATTCCCGAGATGTGGAGTCAATCACTCAGGAAAGCTCCGAGCTGTTTCTCTGTCCCACTCTCTAGCAGGAGGATTCCCTTTGCTCCCCACTGCCTGCCTACACAGCTCTGTTGACCCAGGAATGGGAGGTTTCCCACCACTCTCTTCTTGGCCTACTTAGCTTCACAGGTGAGAGAACCTGGATCCGATACAGCGATATGTGTTATGATCATGGAACCACAGAATGGTTTGGGTTGGAAGGGACCTTAAAGATCATCCAGTTCCAACCCCCCTGCCATGGGCAGGGACACCTCCCACCAGATCAGGCTGCCCAAGGCCCCATCCAACCTGGCCTTGAACACTTCCAGCGATGGATCAGCCGTAACTTCCCTGGGCAGCCTGTGCCAGTGCCTCACCACCCTCATCGTGAAGATTTTTTTCCTAATGTCCAATCTAAAGCTTCCCCCCTCCAATCTGAAGTCATTCCCCCTCGTCCTATCACTCCATGCCTTTGCAAACAGTCCCTCCCCAGCTCTCCTGTACCCGCTTCAGGTACCGGAAGGTCGCTATAAGGTTTCTCTGGAGCCTTCGCTTCTCCAGGCTGAACAACCCAAAGTGGCCACTGCACTCTACCGTCAGCGGGGGCCACAACCCACGAGCTCTCCCCTCCCGCCGGGACACGCCGCCTTCTCCCCGCTGGTACCTGCTCAACCCAGCGAGTCGCAACCCAATCTCCGCCATCACCACGGCGCGTTTCCGCCGGAAGTGGTCGGGTAGGGAAGGCGGGCTGTGAGGGCGCAGCTGCTGCGCGGCGATCGCGCCCCCTACGGGCCGGGAGCGGCGCTGCAACTGCCGCGGCCTCCGCCTTCGCCCACGACAACACTTACGTCCATGCCTACGCCTAAGCCTACGCCTACGAGTACGCCCACGCTAGGTCCACACGTACGCCAAGGCCTACGGCTGCGCCTAAACCCGCTGCTAGGACTAGGACTACGCCCACTGCCAGGACTACGTCCACGCCTACAACCACACACCCCCCGAGCCCAGCCCAGCCCCCCGCCGCCTTATAAGTTTCTGCCCCGCCCCTTCCTGCCACTGGCCTCGCCCCCAGACCCGCCTTTTTCCCCCCTTTGGCCCCGCCTCTCCTCAGTTCCCTCCCCGCCTCCACCTCCGCCCACGCCTCCTCCTCTGGCCCCGCCTCCATCCTTACCACTCCCACGCCCCGCCTCTTCACATGGTCTGCCCACCCGACACCGCCCCTCCTCCTGCCTTGGCCCCGCCCAGTCCCGCCATAGCCCCGCCCCTCCTCCCCTCCTTCGGCCCCGCCTCTCGCCAGGTCCCGCCCCCTCAGGCCCCGAATACCGCCCTCTAGCCCCGCCCCCTCAGTTACCACCCCTCCTCAGGCCCCGCCCATCCGCCATCTGGCCTCGCCCTCTCATTTGCGTCCCCGCCCCCCACCCGCCCCCTCTTCCTCTCCTCATACTCACTTGCTTTGCCCTCTGCCTCGTCGGTGGAGCTTTCCATTAAAAAAGAGTAAATAGCGCTTTCTGTGGCATATCTCATCCCGATCGGCCTCCCCTTTCTTGCAGAGCTGGAGCTGTCCAAAAGCCGAGGGCTTTTCCCACCTGCTTTCATTGCACGAGAGGGGCTCCAGGGGTCTCCTGGGCTCTGAGCTCACCGTCATCTCTCTCGTGTCAGAGCCTCGCCCGCACTTGGAGGTGTGGAAGCAAAAGCTAGTTGGGAAATGCTGAATAATGAGGTTATTGGTCAAAATTGTAACAAAGCCTGCGAGGAGAGCTAAGCAATGCTTGATTCTAACCTGTGTGGATGGAGTTTTCCACTTACAGGAATGGAAATGAGTATGTGTCAGGCCCTGAAAGATAAGATTTTTATTACTTCTCTGGTGTTTTTATTTAAAACGCTACACTGTCCTAAATACCACTGGCAATAGGTTTTACCAAGACATCTCTACCTTTATGTAGGCAAGTAAATTGGAAGAGTTCTGCTGGGAGGTCATAGAGTCAGAATACTTAGGGTTGGAAGAGACCTTAAAGATCATCCAGTTCCAACCCCCCTGCCACTGGCAGGGACACTTCCCACTAGATCAGGCTGCCCAAGGCTGAACTCAACCTGGCCTTGAACACCTCCTGGGATGGGGCAGCCATAACTTCCTGGGGCAACTTGTTCCAGTGCCTCACCACTCTCGTGGTGAAGAGAAATTCCTCCTTATGTCTAGTCAAATCTGCCCCTCTCCAGTTTATAGCCAGCAAGCATGACCTAACGTTTCATTTCTGCTCTCATGGCTCTTCAAAGTAGGGTGCCATAGGCACTGGTTTCTCTCCTCTAATCTTTTTCCTCATTTCTGGAAGAGCAGTTGCCTGAGCAGCATGTGAGATGTTTGCTGAAGAGACCTTTGCTGGATCTTCTCAATTCAAGACACCTCTCTTGTAATATCAGTATTTGAAGATAATTGTCTGGGCTCAGAGAAGAGGCACAGTTCTTCTAGGCAACAAGTCTGGTCTGTTGTAGATGTTACTTGTGTGTCTCCCCACTGACTTGAAAATGAGCTTACAGCCGCTCCCTTGGAAGGTATGAGTCTTAGATTAAGTGTCTTTATGAAGGTGAAGGATCACAGGTTAGCCATGGCCTAATTAAGGCAAGTATTTAGTAATACTGAAGAGTTCCAGAAGAATAGTTATGAGCTACACACCTGGCTTTCAAGTTGCCTGGGCCCTAAATGGCAGGTGCAGCGTTTGGAGCTTAGATTCAGCTCTCTGCTTGATAAGTCGTATAGCAAGAGTACTAGGAAAAGCCTATGGCTTCATGTGGCTAGAAGAATACTACTTGTTCTTTCCAGTCAAGCCTCATTGCAGGGTTTGCTGTACTGAAATCAGGATTTGACCCATGAAGCTTCTAGCATAAGTCCTACACTTTCTCCAGGGTTTTAGTAGTAAGTGTCAGAAACACATTTTAGTTTAAGCCTACCAAAATATCTTGCTTTTCCTGAAACCACCCAATCAATTTCTTGGCGGTTCTCCAACTATCCGGTTAAGAAATGTGCATTTGGCAGTTGGAAGAAAAAGACTCATTTGCACAGTCACAATGGACAGGGCTGCCTCCTGGCAGCATACGGTGTTTGCAGTGCTTGAATTTTCCAGCAGGGTGAGTCTCATACTTTGCTAAACAAGCTGTACAACCAGATGCAATCTGCATGCACAGCGTAACCAGTGTGACATATAGGGCTGACACTTCCTTGAAATACTGAAATTTTTGCATGAATTAAATTGACTGTCCAGCATTAGGGCTGCATGGCATATACAGTCACAAAATTTTACTGGTGACAGCAAACTGAGAGAATTATTGTTGGCAGAACAATTCATAGATATTGTCCTTGTGTTGCTTTCAGTCCCAGGGCAAACAACAGATAGGTGAGAGGAACTTGTTTTGGTAGAAGCAGCCCTCTCTGATTTATATTCTTTCTTTTTAAACCTCATGGACCTTTCCTTAGCATGTGCACTTGTTCCATGATGGATACTTTCAGGTGGAATATGCCAGGAAATGTCATGTCCTTGCAGGCTGCGTATGACCTGTAATGTAGCTCAGGCACATTGTAATAAAGCAGCTCCTTAAACAAATACATATTCTGGGTCTGGATACTAATGCTAAACAGAGGAAGAGAAGAGTTCTTCACAAGACAATCAGACTGGATAGAAAAGGATGTGGAGGAAAGCTGCAGTGCATCATCTTATACTCTGTCTGGTTTACATGTGTTTTTGTTTTTTACCCTGAAACTATATGAGTAGCTAAAGACACAAAATGTCACACAGGTTCAAATGATGATTCTGAAACCTCTGACACAAGTTCCTCAGACCTGACATCGCAGTCAGAAGATGTTTTGTTTGATTGCCAGAGTTTCTTCTGCAGTTCTTCCTATGTAATTGTGGTCACGTAATTACTGGTCCCAGTACAGAGCCCTGAGAGACACCTGTCACGGATCTCCATCTGGACATCGAGCTGTTGACCACTACTCTCTGACCATCCAGCCAATTCCTTATGCACTGAACTGTCCACTCATCAAATCCATATCTCTCCAATTTAGAGAGAAGGATGTTGTGGGGGACTGTCAGAGGCTTTACAGAAGTCCAGATAGATCGCATCCATTTGTTTTCTGATATCCACTGATGTTGTTACCCCATCACAGAAAGCCACTAGGTTGGTCAGGCAGGACTTGCACTTAGCTGCCACTAATCACCTCCCTGTCTTATTAACAATCTTAATTGCTTTATTTTTTCTGTAGTCTATCTAGTGGTAATTTTAAAAAGATGTATTAATACTTTCAAAGTTCTTTTGTTAACTCTTCTTTAATCACATGCTATTCGGCTTCTGTTGTGAGCACTGTGAAAACTATATTGATGAGTTGCTGACATCCTTACAGTCTGCAAGGGATACCTTTAATGTGTCCATGTCCAACACAGACTAATTGAGCGGTCGCCACTTAGCAACTTCCCCACCTTAATGCATATGTAGCAGAAGATTTTGTATGGATGCATTTAGGGTACTGACAATAACTTCAGCAAAAGCAGCGCTGAGCTCTCTGTGTTGTTCCCGCTCCAACAGTGAGAACGCTACTAAATACCTCATCTGTAGGAATTCCATGTGGCTGGTATGCCAACAAAATTAAACTAGCCTTGTCATGGAGTTGGCTTCATTTTCACCTTCCCAGAGATGTACAAAGTTTTTAATCTTTTGCTGCCTCTGTAAGGATTTTTGTCCTGTTTTAATTGCTTT
This sequence comes from Cuculus canorus, assembly GCF_017976375.1. Taxonomy (NCBI): domain Eukaryota; kingdom Metazoa; phylum Chordata; class Aves; order Cuculiformes; family Cuculidae; genus Cuculus; species Cuculus canorus. Next base: position 28,054,064 of record NC_071401.1, read on the forward strand.
TCCTATTAAGGTCCTCACTCTGGAAGAAAATTGCATGGAAGAAAATCCATGCAAACAGACCTTCTGAACAAACAGCGGAAGCTGCTCAGAGTATCTTTTCCACAAGCCTGCAAGGCATTTGAGGCAATTTTAAAGTGTATTTCTGTAACTGGCATTCTTGGTGAATACTCCACATACAAGAAACCTGGTAAAATAAAATCACTGGTAAGTAATAACACAAAGAAACTGGATTAATATTATGTAAGGGTATTTGTATGACAGTCATGTGGTCTTTTATACTTTCTTGTATGGTTGGTTACATTTTTTCAGAAACATGCACTGTGTATTACTGTCTCTCTCATACAGGACTGCTGTCTTAGCTACTGAAATGCCTGGGACTGTGTTTAGCGGAAGGAGTCTTAGATCATTCATATATACAGTAAGTTTTTCCTTGGCACGTGTTTTGTGATAGGCTGCTAAATGTTACAGTACATTTGTTCTTCATTGCATAGTATCAGGAAGCAGCAATAAAGTTGCACCACTTGTGTACTAAATATTTGTGAAGCAAAAAACCTATATTAGCAATAAATTGTGGCATTAGTATATCTAAGACAGAACACTAAGGGGATGTTTTTACTGATACGTTGTAATATTAAAGTTACTAAATACAAGCAATTCTACTAGATTTTTTTTAACTGTCATCTTTACTTTTGAGCTAGATGTTCTAGGCCATGGGTGCTTGCACCATTTATCTATGAGCAAAAGCTGCCTTTATTTTTTTGGCATAAGCAATGAAGAGTTAAGCAGCTTGGATCTATATAGAATTTTTGCAAGAGGTCCTATAAACCACGTTTATTTGTATCACCAGGCAACTTAAGCAGGTTAAACCCATAGCTTTTGATTAACAGAAAATTATTTTCATACAAGTTGTCCAAGCTGGGCAAGGGCTGTTTAGGAAAACAAATCAGTTTCACTGTTGGTGTTTAATCTAGTAGATTGTGTCAGTGTTTTAGCTTCCCATCTACTCTTCTGTCAGTTCTTCTAAACAGTTATCATCAGGAGAAATTAAAACGTCTGCCATGTTTAGTGTAGGTGAAGGAAATATATTCAGAAAACTGAGTGCACAGACAGAAATGGGATAGCAAATGATGTAGCCCTACTGATAACATCACTGAGCTTTCAAAACAACATGTCACTTAAAGTCCCAATTTTTTCAACTGGAAGTCTGGGATTTTTGAGGGGCTGGGGACCATTTTGAGTGTCTGTGATAGCACGCCCAAGCCTTTCTTGCTTTTCCTTTTCCCTTATGTGGATACTAGCGTCTCTATGGCCATCTGTACCTAATCAGAACACAAAGGGGAAGCATAGAGGACCACCTCTCTCACAGTAGTACCTTAAGAACTGTTTAAATTTACCATGAAACCGCTCTGGAAGCTGCAAAACTTCACAGACTGAAATTTTTACTGAGTAGGCACCTCCATCATCAGACCTTAAAGAGTTCACATATTGAAAAAAGAAGTACCCTTCACTAATTATTCAAGATGCATTTGTGCATATGTGTTTGTGCATGCTTGTCTTTGGCTGTTTCAGGAAGCAAGGGAGAGTGCTATTTGGGTGAAAATCCAGTTTGTTACACACGGAGCCAGGACAAGGCAGGATTTGCATTCTGTGCTCACGTCTGGCTCCTTGGCAGTGCTCAAGAAAGAGAAAGGAGCCAGAAACTGGCTGTGGAGCAGGACAGAAGGGAGTTACAATTATTGGAAGAGACTGTTTGTCTAGTCCAGACGTGAGAGATGCACTGTGCCTCGTCACCTCCTCTGATTTATTTCTGTTCTAGGGATGAAGAAAGCTTGAAAGGTCGGTGTTTTTCCCATGGGGTAGATTCAATCAAATACGCTCTTCTAGGAGTTGAACTAGAGTTGCTTAAAAGTAGTTCCTTGCCACACTACCTTTTCTTTCAACAAGCAGAGGAACCAGGAGGGAATGATAAATGAACTGAGCTTGAATTTCTGTGGATTAGCATCTCTGCTTCCCAGGAACTGAGGGCAGTTAATAAATCTCAGAAGGTTGCTCAGCAGCTCTCAGGATGATTACCTTCTTTTATACTGAGCTGCAGAATGCATCAGTTTTGACTATATGTGTCCTTGGAAGAAACATTCTTTATCTGGAAAACAGACTGAGGTGAACTCTGGAAATGGCGGGATTGCCCTGGAACTGAAAAAAACCCTCCCTTTCACTATTGGGAAGCTTTTTTTGTATTTCTCTTCTTTTACAACTGCAGGCTCGCAGGAACTCTCTAGGAGTCAAATGTCTCTAGTTTCCTCTGTGTGCTTATGCAATAAACAACACTATCTTTACAGTGAGTTTGACTCATGATTAGTCAGTATGCATGCCACAGAAACCAACCTGAGCAGCCCATCTGCATTTGAAAGCAGGATTTTAACTGCATCTTTCAATCCCAATGTTAAATGTTTCAGATAAAAATGCTCATAAACAGAAAGAGGTTTACTCTGTATTTTCATTTCCTTTAGATGGTTCTCAAAGCATCTGTTTGTACGGAAGGTAGGGTAAAATTAGTAGCAGAGTTTCCTGTGTTGATACGTTCATGCCTGATTGTCACTTTAGTTCTGATATTTCACCTGAATTCTTCTCCACTACTTGCTGTAGGCTCCTGGTTTTATTTGATGCAATAGGGAATCATTATCAGGTATTCCAGCAGAAAAACCAACAGCAAATATGTTTTTTCATCTTTATTTTTTGTTTCTCTGCTCAGCTTTTGTAAGCTTCTGCAGTGAATTAGTGTGGGTCTATCCAGGCAAGCTCCATGTATTTTCATGGTCACTTGGAAATATGTTTTGTCCACTGACAGAAACTGACACCTCCCTCCTGTGTCTCTTGCCTGAGAGTTGACTCTTAATATAATGCGAGTTATTAGACCTGAAGAGCAAATTAACAGGATTTTTGTAGAAAAATAAATTAGATAAACAGCAACTCACATAAATTACAATTTGGACTTCTGACAAATGGAAACAGCAGAGCTGCAACCCCATGCACCTGTCCTCATCAGAGATTTCCCTCCTCACTTCTTGCCTGCTGTGGCAGAGGGAGTCAGCCAGAGAGCTGGCAGATCTTCGTTCATCTCCAAATCAGGAAGGAAAACCTGCCTAAGGGCAGCACTGTATTTAGGGAAGCCCCTTCTGCTGAACAACTGCACCCTTCTGTCATTTCAGTCCCACTGAGTAGAGTGATGCCGAGGTCAGTGGTGTGGGAGCAGTGCCCTGATTTATTTGCTCTCTGCAGGGCAGTAGCCTAGTCTTGGCATTGTGTACCAGAGTCCAAAAGGACGACTAGTGGATGATAGGTGAGAAGTCCCTTCATGTTGCCCTGGCAGGGTTGTGGCTGAGCCCTAGGGTTGGCCATAGGGTTGCCTAAGAGTCTACCCTCTCTGCAAGGTTAGAGATCACAGAGATGGCCCTGACACCCTCGTGCCTTTATCTACCCAGTAACTGCAGCCAGTCCACAAGAGGAGAGGGGAAGAAAGGATTAAAGGAACCAAACCAATTATGCAGAAAGTGGAAACCCTACTTTCCAGAGTTCAGCCTGAAACAGCAAGAAAGTAGAAAGGACTTTGCTCAGGACTCTATGTTGGAGGCACCCAGGTCCTGTGGTGAGGAGTGCTGCTATCAAGCTTTCTCAGGGATTTGTGAATTGCTGCAAACTCCTCTTTCTGTGCAGAGATAAGATAGCCAGAAAACACTGTTAAGAGAAAATGAATTTGGGCTTGTCTTACATACCTAGACTGTCCTAACAAAGGCAGTGTGTTTGTGTTTTACATATGGCATCTGTAATGCAAACACAAGATGATGATTTGTCTTTTTTTTTTTTTTCTTGAAAGAGAGACGAATATTGTGTGTTAAACGAAATGGGATGAAAAAAAGCTTTTATTCAGAGGTCGAGCAGTTTGACTTGGGATTAAACACTGGCTGCAGAACCAGAAATACAGGCTTGAATCTGAGTTACTTTTTTTTTTTTTTTGGGTCGTTTTTCTTTTTTTTTTCACATGCTTTACAAATATGATGTAATTTTATTTACGTAGTGTCAGGTGTCTCATCAAAGTGAAATCTCTCTCAAACATGACCGCAAAAATGATTTGAAACAAGTGCTGGTAAGGAACTGATATTAAATTTAAATGGTGTGGACTCTACAATCAGGCATAGTTTAGAGGATATCTATTATATATAAAGGTCACTTAATACACAGGCTTCCATTCCTGGTCTATGTAGGGAAAAAAATAATTGCAGATTTGGCAAGGCATCTTAGGGTCTGCTATTAGTTTGTCTTCTACAGAGTAAAAAGCAGCTTACTTGGTGGGGGGGTGAGAAGGAATCAGTCTCCCATTTACTTAAATCACAATTCAGGAACTTACTGCTTCATTTATTAAAAAAAAGTGTGAAAGATATTTTTGAAAAAAACACAACAAATACTGGGGAATTTATAAAACAAAACTGGAATTAAGAAATTGAGTCTTATATCTAAATGTGGGTAGCAAATGTAGGTAAAAAAAGGGTTAATCCTTAGCAGTGACTGATATAGTTCACATGTAAAGATCTTTCTTCTCAGATTAGCCTTTAAAAATAGTCACTTCATAATATTACTCATTCTCAAGTTATATTTGAAATACTGCTGTGAAGATGGATAAAATACAGATTCTCTTTCTCTGTATGGAATTCAAAAAAGCTTTTTCTCAAACTTTACAAGCCAAAACCAGCTCTGAGCAAGAGCAAAGCACAGCCAATGTCAGAAAATTAAGTTGGAAACACAGAAGTGAAAATACTGGTTTCGTTGTGGCACTGCCTGGTGAGTTCTGCTGGCCTTCTTCACCTGATAGCTGAATGAACGTTAGCAGAAATCTGGACTCCAATTAATTCATGCAGTTTGCAATTGTTCTTTGCACTTAAACCCTGACCCAAAAGGTGTGCCTTTTCCTGTGGTAATATGATCAGCCTGTTAGTTTCCAGGCACTGAAAAACGAATTCCTCCAGCATAAATAGACAGATAACAGAAATTATCATAATGAAATCAACATTGCTAGAAGACAAAGTACTAAGTCCACACAATTTGCGATCATATTAGAAGCTGTGAAATGAAAAAAAAATTACTACGTGTTTTTGGGAGCCTATTACAAAAGAGATAGTCGGTTGAGTTTTGCTGCTTTAGAGCAAACAAACCTTTTTTAAATATTTGGAGAAGATTGAGTCTGCTTCCTGAAAAACTGAAGCCAAAGTCTGCCCTGATTTGAAATGAGGCCATCAACTCTTAAGCAATTTTATTCATGGAAGGTAGGAATTTGATTCCTTGTATTTCAGAGTTTTGTACTGTTTCCTTTTTTTTCTCATAGTGTAAGAAAGAATATTACTTACAATCATGCTTCTTCATCTGTTGAAAGAAATTACAATTCATACTATAGAAACGTTTGTGTATCTGATGGCTGCCAGTTTTCTCAGGACTGTAGCCAAAGAGTTATCTTTCTGATTTCATGGCTCAAAACTAGGAGCAAATGTAGGTAAAGAGGGAGTTTTGTTGCCTCTTATACAATAAGAAGATATGGCCCTTTTATTTTCTGTAATATGCCAGTTAGTTTGGAGAAGCAAGGACGTAGTTATGTACTATGAATGTGACCAAGCTTTTACTGAACTTTCAGCTGCAACTGATTGACTTCACAAGGGAAATGTAAGGCTTGCATTGCTTAGGACTGAAAAATAACTGCTGAGCAAGGACAGGCATTTGCTTGAAGAAAAAGTGCGTACATTTACTACCTACTTCTTTGGCCTAAAGAGGACACTGACAGGGGAGAAATAGTTGTTTCACACAAAGGCTGGGTATTTCTTGGATTCCCTCTGACCCTCAGTAATGTTGTTGACAACTTGATAACTGAGTTACCAGCACTGTTGTTTGTGATGTTATGAGAAGCTTTGCAATATTTTGTTCCCCCTTCCCTCCACCTGTTTTTTACAATTAAAGCTCTAGTTCCTGCAGTTGTGTTGTATGTGTGAAAACAAAAGTCAGTCTAACTCTGTTATGATGGGGGGAAAATTTAAAAAATTTAGCTGACTGTATGATGAAGACAAATACAAAAGAACTCAAAATACTGTAAAATGTGAATTTGCTTGAGTTTTAGCCTCATATCATTGTTTGTATGCCTCAGGGTGGATTGTATTTCAGTGGTTTAAAATTATGTCTGAGGAGGAGAGTAGGAAAACAATTAGCATGCAGAGACAGACTGGATTCCTAGAGTGATGTATTAATACTAATACATCCCTCTTTGCATTGGCACGATGTGCATGTATCTGAACTGGTTCCTCTTGTCTGTCAGATTAAGGCAATGTGAACCCCTTACCTCCAGGCCCACAGTTTTTCCCTTGAATCCAAGCTTCTCATCTTTCATGGCATTGTTAAGACTATTTTAAGAAGCTTTCTTTGGGCTAGGAGCCAGAGCAATTAGACACAGGCCAGAATATCCTAAAAAGCCAGGGATGAATGCACTCAGGAAGCATAATTTACCTAAAGACTCATAGTTCTTGTGTGTTTATCAGATTCTCCAATAGCAATGGGTAATGTAGAGAGGAAAGCTCATGTCTTATCAGCTCTTGAGGCTTTAAGTCAAACGGAATTAATTTTATTGGGATGTGCATTTCTGACATGAAAATGAGAACATATTTATCCAACATTCGCAGAGGCTGTGAAGGCAGCAGGCATATTTTCTATTTGCAATCTAAACCTCATGCTACCAAACCTGAACGACTCTTCCTGGTGAAACTCACAAGCTGTGCAAAATATAACCTTGAACCAGGGCATGGTACTTCTATCAGATGAGACAGGCAACATTACTTTTCTTATTTCAGCCTTCACTAAAATGCTTGCTCCGGTTTGTAGCTAACACAGTTAGCATCCAACTCTAAAGGGGCAACTAATTAAGCCAGAATTGGGAAAACAATTTGGAAACTAGTAGGAGTCTGAGTTCAGCAGCAGCTGATCACAGCAGTTAACTAAGCAGCTGCCTTGTTGCCCTATGAGACTTTGCCACCCTCAATGATCTCTAAAGGTCTCATCCAACCCAAACCATTCTATGTTTCCATGACATTGCATCCTTTCCTGAACTGCCTCCTGAAACGTAGGAGAGTTATAGAGTGGTTGGGATAGAGCAGAATCTCTGAGCTTTCAGTCTGATGTATTAAGGTAAATGGAAATTGTTGTTTGGATTTACAAGAAACTCAGTGTTTTCTGCTTTTTGAATGGTGCCTCCAAGAGCTGGTGCTCATAATTCAGTGAGCTGCACAGATTTCATTTGCAATTTGCCGTATAGCTCTGCTTGAGCCTAGTGTTTTAAATCAGCTAGACTGGTGGAAATATATCTTACACTACTTTCATCTGAAAAACTATAGCAAACCTTTTTTTCCAGCCCAGTAATTCTTTTTAATGTGCATAAATACCTTGTAAACTGAAGGTGTTCAAAGCACAACTGCATGTGTTTCTTCTCTATCTCCAAACCAATGTTCAAGACTCCACCACAGACAGAGAACTATGGGGCACTAAGTAAGAACTTCTCTCCACTGCTTTTAGAAACAAAGATTTTAACATTAGAGTTGCTCAAAAGTTGCAGTGAAAAAAGAATAAATGAGAGGGAATCAGAGAGAAGATACTTAGTAAGCATCTCTTCATTCTGTCAGGCTAAGTTGAGCTTTGTCTGAAGCTGAAATGAAGAAGCAAAAAAACCCAACTTGTTTTTACAGTGTGTGTCCTCATACAATAATTTTATGAATGTTGCTTACTTGTATAAACTTACTAGGTAGGATTTGAGAAGCTCGACATGAGCCAGCAATGTGCACTCGCAGCCCGGAAGGCCAACCATATCCTGGGCTGCATCAAAAGAAGCGTGGCCAGCAGGTCGAGGGAAGTGATTCTGCCCCTCTATTCCTCTTTTGTGAGACCTCATCTGGAATACTGTGTCCAGTTCTGGAATCCTCAACGTAAGAAGGATATGGAGCTGTTGGAATGGGTCCAGAGGAGGCCTACAAAGATGATTGGAGGGCTGGAACACCTCCCCTATGAGGACAGGCTGAGAGAGTTGGGCTTGTTCAGCCTGGAGAAGAGAAGGCTCAGAAGAGATCTTACAGCGACCTTCCAGTACTTGAAGGGGGGCTACACGAAAGCTGGAGAGGGGCTATTTAAAAAGGCTTGTGGGGATAGGACGAGGGGGAATGGCTATAAACTGGAGAGGAGCAGATTTAGACTGGACTTTAGGAAGAAGTTCTTCACAATGAGAGTAGTGAGGCACTGGCACATGTTGCAAAGGGAAGTTGTGGATGCCCATCCCTGGTGGTGTTCAAGGCCAGGTTGGGTGGGGCCTTGGGCAGGCTGATCTGGTGGGATGTCTCTGCCCATGGCAGGGGGGTTTGAACTGGGTGATCTTTAAGGTCTCTTTCAACCCCAACTATTCTATGATTCTATGAGTCTATATTTTTTCATAGCAAAGGTATTGTCTGAGATGAGTGGACCAAGTATATACTTCAAAGCTGGCTAGAAACTGAAATTTCTGTTCCTAAGACATTCTAGATTTTGAAATTTCCATTATTTGACATTAGGACACAGAGCTGATTTGCTGAATATCACTGATTCAGGATTATATTTGGTTTTTTCTAGAAAGACAAAACTGGTTTTGAAATATATTTATGTATCTTTAGCATGCAGTGTCAGGCTTTAAGGACATTGTCCTGAAATGTTTTCACAAAAGTCAAATTGTATGATTTTGAATTGCTTGTTTCAAAACCAGTTAAAATCAGTTAATTTGTGAAAATATTTGCCCTTTAACAGTTTTCTTATTCAGAAAATGTTCCATTTGAATTAAGGTGTATTTTTAATAATTTTCATTGATAAATACCGAACAAACACAGCTACTTTCTTCTTTGTAGTAATACTCTTTAGAAGGGCTATTTCTCAAAATATTTGCAAAATAACATCTTTTAAAGTTTAGTATTATCACCAATCTTTTATATTAAGACAGTGTTACAAAATAGTGCTACAAGTGTATTTTGAGTTTTGCTTAACTGGCAGAACTTCTTTTTCCAGAGATGGTTCTTGACTCTCAAGTGGAGTCAAGAACTGGATGGTGTGAGCAGAGCACAGGGTTCATCTTTGTGGGGAAGCTGTAACAGGAGGACAAGCTGGAATGCTGAGGTCCTGCAAGGTGGCTTTCTGGACCTCCGTTTTTGTGGCAAGGATGTAAGGGAAGTGAAAAGCTTTTGGAAACTGAAATGGAAGTAAAAAGCTTTTGGAAGTGAAAAGAATCTGAATTTGTCCTGCCAGGCAGGTGGAGTGTAATCTACTCTCTCAGGTTTTTGTGACATGAATGAGAGATATGCTGAGATTTTTACTTTATGTCCTAAACTATGCATAGGGGTAAATTTGGTGACTTTTTCCAACAAATACAAGAGCTTCTGATTAATGTAAAGCATTTATTTTAAGGCTTGCATGTGCAGTGAGGTCACTGAATATACCCAGGGAGGGTGTGAACTGATGACACATCAACTATATTGTATAAACTCCGTGCATGGCCATTCTTTAGCTATCTGTGTTCAAGGGTGTCTTCAGAAGTGGACTGCATTGCTGTGGGCTTAAGGAACTTGAGACACCACTCACCAAGTTAGCACAGTGCTGTGAATTTGCTGCAGGTGGACCCACAGGATTATATCCAGGTTTGGCTCAAGGCACTTCTAGTGATGGTACCCGTCATATGTATGGCTGTCTAATTTAGGTGTTCCTGTACTTGCCCTGAGGACTTACAGGGCACTGAGTTTGCCTATATATTTATAGTCTTTTTTTCCCATCTTGGAAGGAAAAATGAATGTTCTCGTGCCCTAAATATGTGAAAACCCTTCAGTCTAGGAACCTTATCTAATGGTATAATCATAGGCATGTTTTCAAAGTTAGATAGAACCACATTTTATCCAAGAAATCACTAGTAATTTCATGGAAGAAGGAATTGGAACAGCGTTGCCCTCTGTAGAAGCTGCGATTATGCACGTGGCCACAAGGAGCTAATGCCTGTCTGGCTGAGTTAATTATGCATGGGCTGGATGCACACAGGTCATGTTTGACTAGCTTGTGAAAGGCAGCCTTGGCTGAGCTTGCTGCAACGCCGTGTGCAAAGATTAGCAGTGCTGAACGCAGTCTGGTAAGCCCAGGGAATGCCAATTGGTGGGAAGCATTTAAACTCGTAGGAAGAGCAGGTAGCTGAGTGCAGCGAGCAGTGTACACAAAGATTACAAGTTACATCTAGGATTTCATCATGAATGCCTAATGAGCACATTGATTAGATGGGCAGAACGCTTCAAGCCATTGTAAATGTAGCTGAGAGAAGTGTGGCTGATAAGACACTGAATAACCGCTCTCATAAAGCTTTCCTTTGGCATTGCAATACTTAAAGCCTAGGAAGATAATGGAGAGAAAACTGGACAATAAAATGAAAAGGGAACTGTCCTGCTTAGCTACTTTAAACAACAAAAACATAACCCTGGTGTCTATTCGTAAGCAGCAGGCAGTTCACGATGTGCCTGAACTACTGATTACTGGTGAAAAGTCTGAGACAGAATCTCCGGTAAAAGCAAGCAGTAACTTGCAGAAAGAAGAAAAACTTCTGCAGAGTTACTCCATGGGAATGCCAGAAGTCAATACAATTGAACGACAGGTCAGTGAGCTGGGATATGTGTGTTGGGAGGGGAGAGTTGTTCTGAACTGGAGAATGTGAAGAAAAACGTTGAATTTGGTTTGTACATAAAAGAAATTAAACTTTCTTTATCTAAATCGTCTCAATCCCCAGCATGGATGCCTGCCCCATAACAAGCAGTACACAGCTGCAAAGTCCTCTGGAGATCCTCTGAAATTACTCTTTGAAAGCAGATGTTAATGATGAGTTATGCTGTAGTAACTAATGAGCACTTTTCCAGCTCCACCTCTAGTAACATAGAGTGGGGATTCATAGTAAGGAAATACATTAGTGTTTCTCCTTTTAAACTGCAATTGCTCAAGCAGTTTCATGGCAGTTCATACTGGCTTATTGTCTGGAGTAATAGAAGTGCGGAAACATTAAAAGATCCTAACTTTAGGTAAGTGGTTTGTTTATAGCTACTAAGTTGATGCTAGCCAAAGTACTTTATAATACATTTGGAGCAACATTATTTTTTTTTTAATTTAGTGTTTTATATTATTATGGTATTTTTTGAGATTTAACTGTTATGGAGAGGAGGCTTAGAAAGAGCAAAACAGATAAAAATTTGCTGAGGTTTTCTATTTTAAAAAGAGGTTTTGCTATTTAAAATGTATGTAAATTACAGTAATATAGTTTAGATCAGTGAATATTTAAGGAAAAGAAACTGTCAGAACAAATTTTATGTCCTTTTAAACTGCATATGTTTGGAATGGCTTAAATAACTACTGTCAGACTGGAATGAAATAACAGCCAGGACAGACCAAATACACCTGAAGGCTTTTTCTGCCTGAAGTTACTTCTTACATTGCAAATGTTTGCTAGAAAACGATCATGACATAAATGACTTTGTTCTCTAAAGGATCTCTTTTCTGTATTCATTTCACTGGGATATACGTGTCACTTTTACCAGAGCTGTGAAGAGCATCACAAAGGCTTTGCTTTCATTCTAAATTAGAAACAATCTGTTTACAATGAAGCTTTCTCATTAAACCAAGCATGGCTTATGTAGCTCCCTTTAATTTAAATGTACCTGCTGAGGTCTCTAACATTTGTGGTCTTTCAGTAAGTCTACCTGCAACTGCCTAAATCTTTCCCCATCGTCTGTACTGTTGGAGAAACCTGTTCCCAGGAAGGGAATAGCAATCCCTTGGCAGAAGCATTAGAACAACTAGCTTGGTATTTTGAAAACAAAAACACCATAAAGGCTGCTTTAAAGTAATGTTTTCATTGAGTCTTGATATCCAGGTGGAAAGCATGGGTTTTCCCTCATTTAAGACTCAGAAACTATTTGAAAAATAACAAGCAGTTATCAACGCTGTTTGTGGTGCAAGCAGTTATCAAAAATAGTAGCTAGTGACACTTGGTATCTTTGCTAAACTTTGGTGGGGGGAAAGGGAAGGAAGGACAACCATTTAAGTTGTAATACATTTTACAATATGTGCTAACAAGATAGATGGACAAGTTGCGCTGAAATTTGTTAAGGAGCATGAGGGCTGAATTTCTGCCCACTCAGAAGTGCTGCTGCTGTAGTCACAAAGCTGAAGACTCAGAATCTTTGATCTTTCTGAGGTTGCTCTGTCCTCATTTTGTTGTTCACTGGCTGCCTGTAACAAACTGGGAAAGCATCTGAAGTATTTAATTAATAGTATGTGGCTTTTCAGTTGTGTATTACTGCCTGCCTGAATCCAAAGCCATGAATCAGCAGGTTGTGAAAGAATGAAGCAGGAAAGGTAAAACAGCAACAAAGATGGAATAATTCTTCAGCATTTATGTGCTCCAAGGCAAGAGGGCAATATCTGGTTTCAAGCCATGGAGATATGGGGAGAAGGGCAGTCCAAAACCTTTGGAGACACTAGGTGAGAGGTTCAGTGAGGTCTGGCATTTGTGGATGAGCAGATGGGGAGGGGCAGAAGGAAAGGTGCTGAACAGGATGGGCCCCTTCTCCTCGCTGGCTGACTGACTGGCATTGTGGTGAGGAGTTTGGCACTTGAATTTCAGGTTGTGAAAACTGGCATCCATGCAGGTCAGGAGAAGGAAGACGATGAGAGACCAGTGCCAGCCCTGGGAGTCAGTCTTGCCAGAGAGGAGCAGCAGGATTTTGGTGTGGGTGATGCTTCAGGAGCTGTGAGCTGTGAGCATGGCCCATGGTACTGCAGAGGCCAAACCCCTGGTATTTTGGAGGTGGCTGCACCTCTTGGGAAGGTGAAGTGGTGGGGAGAAAGATGGATTGCCTGGTGACAAGCCGCCCTTACAAGGTGACCGTGGAGCACAGGAGTAGAGAGAGCATGGGAACCTGGCTGGCGCAGCTAGCAGCCAGATCACAAAGCTGAGAAGGACACAAACCTTGCTGAATTTACAGCCATGGGGCTGTATCCATTGTCAGGAAGTTGGTCACAGTGTGCACGTATGGGAGGGTCTTGCTGAGTGCTGTGGTTTCTTGTTATTTGGATTATTTTTCCCCCAGTCCATTTGATTTTCTTATGTTTACTCTACATCTCTTCATTGCTCTGTTAAAACCTTGACCTTTACACTTCTGAATGAGAGTCTCCCAAAGAAATAGCCAATTTTGGGAGACAGTGGGGCAGCCTGATGTGAGGTCTCTAAGGGCAATCTTTGATGGAGCAGTTTTACCCCACCAGTCACAGAGGCCACTGACAACAACCACCTTTCCTGTTGTATGTGCTGCCAGGCTCTGGATACTGTATCAAGAGCTATGTGCTTAGCCAGCATTTAACACTTGGTGCTTCCAATTCAGCATTACCCTGTTCCACCTTTCCAGAAAAGTTAGTCCAGCACCAGGGCATATTCATGTTGGATTATCTCCTTCCTGCCGGCTGGAGGCAGTCATGATGGAGAGCAGGATCCTCTGCCTATTCTTCCTGCTCCCAAGCCCTGCTTTGCCTCAGGACAGGCATGAGTGTGACAACTCCAGTCTGGGGCAGCAAGGGTTGCTCTTCTTTGTGGTGGGTTTACTCTGAAATCTTCATACAAGGAGGTGGGCTTCAGATACCACACTCATGCACATCAACTGTTTCAGCTGCTGCTCATCTTGGGTACAGTTTACAACTGTCAGACCCAACTGTGTTCCATCCAGCTCTTGTACTTCCTTTAAGGCTCCCTTCACCTACTGCTGCTTCTGTGTCAATGGGCCCCTTCTTGATTTTCTTCTTTGTTTTTTTTTTCTATGTTGTTTAAATGAGCGAGCTTCATAACCTGCTTGCTGTAGCGATTCTTCACTTTCAGACTAGATCCTGGCTCTGCTTTGCATTTTGAGTTGCAACTTATGTGTAGAGTAGGAGAGGGGAAGAATTGTCATAGTTTAATGTTTTCAATATTTACATATTTCTTACACAGTCACTGCAAAAATATATGCAAGACTAGTAGAGCAAACAGTGTTGGTGTACACCTCCCCTTAAAAGTAAGCTGGCCTCCTTTTGGTATGAGAGACAAAACAGGTGGTAACTGTGGACGGTTCTTTCACACTCCCGTATGGATGTGCTGTCAGATGCATTTTCAGTATTTTGTTAGGATTTCTCTCTAGGCAGAGGCAAGCAAGAGGGGTAATACCTTAAAATCCCAGGCACTTTCTTTCTTTAGCATTTTTTGAGGTGATTGCTTCTCTGATCCTCTTGTAGACGCTGACTCAGAATTACTGTACAGCCTTATAGATGCCATTTTATGTGTGGGTGTTAGCTGGTATCCAGTTACCCTCTTCTGAGACCTAGCATGTGCCTGAGGAAAACTATGAGCACAATTCTGCATGCCGCACCATGTCATAAGGACATAGGTCCTTATGTAAACCTACTGGTTTCCTCTGATCTAGTGCAGGAACACCCCTTCTCGCAAATACACATAGGTGTATTTGTGCCCAGTTTTTTTTTTGAAGCTGTTAAACAACACTAAAGGCTTTTTAAACACTGTATTTGAATCTATGCATGTTTCTGGGTTTTGGCAGGAGGTTTTTAAAGGACTCGGAATTTGTAGAGTGTTTGGTTTTTTGGGTTTGGGGTTTTTTTGGTTATTTCTAAGGGATTTTTTTTTATATCCACATCTTCTCTCTCATTTTTTTTTTGCCCTGTCATTTAGAAATTTGTGTGCAAATATTTTTTTCTCCTAAAGATCATAAACATCTGATTTTGTTTATTACTTGACAAAACATTTTTGCCGATTCTTCTGAATGTTGGGATAGCTTTTTATCTGAAATATAAAGCGGTGGCCAAGTTTTGATGTTTCTGTAGCTTAAAATGCATTGAAATAGTAGAATCAGTCCCTGCTTTTATGTTTTTCAAAAGACTGGAAAACAAGAAATACCCTTTAATCTCTTTATACCTTTAATTTGAGTTGCTTTTGTATCACTGGGTACCTAGGTAACCTGAGAGGGTTGGTGGATGTGGTGGTGGAGGGAACGCGGCAGAGGACATAGGGCCTGTGAAGCTTTTCCTGTCATATAAGCCAAAGCAAATGTACAAGGTGAGCTCCCTTAACTTGCACATGGATTTTCGCTTCACCAGTTGTTTGCGATAGAAGAGGTGGCCACTGCAAGCAAAGTGTCCGTGGGGGAGTAGGGATAGGGTATAGGGAAGAAGAAGAGATGAGGGACAATACTCAAATAACATTTGTTGATACAGACAGTTACAATAAATGCAAGTTTGAGCTTAAGCAGCATGGGAATTGAGTTGAGTGAGAGACTGTTTTCGCTTCCAGATGGGTTTTTTTTCCATGTACAAAGCCATATTATTATTTTAAACTGTGGGAAGACACAAATAGGAGGAAATCAGCATATAGTTGTCTTTGTGTGCACTTAAATAAGGCACTACCTTTGCAAGGAGGTTTGAATAACTGTTCATGTTTTGTTTTGAAAGGAGGGGCTGGCTGTGCATTTCCACATATGGTGAGGAATTCAGTAAGTTCTAGGAAGGAAAATGCGAGGGGAGGGATACATGACGCAGGTGTTGCCAGGACTGTGGGAGGAAGAGCAAAAAAGGGGAGGTCAGAGCTAAACTATTCCTGTGGCTCTTCCCCAGCATCCCTGGAGCGTAGCCTTTAGGCAGAGTGTGAAGGGACACAGAGGGTGGACTTGTGGTTTGCACAGGGAGAAGCTGCACTGTAATGCCGAAGAGCTGACGTTGCTCGTTCCTCCCTCTGTTCTAATAAATACAGTACAGAGAAGGCTGAAAGCAAATTTCTCGTGTTAAATTTTTGCCGTTTTGGTCGTGACCCCAGACCTCATTATTCCCGAGCTGTCTAAGCATGAAACAAAATCAAGTTAATGAATTTTGAATACTGCATCAAATGAACTGGATGCAGTCTAGTGTTAATAAGTGGCCTAAATGCTTCTCATTCACACTGTGGTACTGAGGAGGGAGTTTTCTTCTCAGTGGTGGGAAGAAGATTTGCGGTACTGAGCCTGATCTGGTGACACCCTCCCTGCGGTAATGCCCACCATTGGGTGCTTCATTGAATGGTGGTGAACCCATAGTTTAACAGATAAGAGAATAGATTTGTTGCAGTAGCTTTCATCTAGATCTTTAGTAGTTAAAGCTGCCTTAAGTCACGGACAGGAATTTTGATGTTCTTTCCGTGAAACCTCACAAACCAGGACTTGCTCCTCACCTTCCCAAACTTATTGCTTGGTGCCAGCAATTTCTTTTGATGACAGTCTGTGCTCTGATTACCTGTTCTATGAGAAGCATTGCCTTTATCACTGTTTTTTTTTCTTTTAATATTTATTTCTCAATGTAATTGAGTGCACTAAACTCTAGAGTCCCAGTACTGTGGAGCTTGTGATATGGCTGACAAATAGTTCACTTCTGGCCAATCTACTTCAATACTGGCCATTACATCCTGAAAACTGGTGTTGGATCAAACCAATGAGTTCTTGCAGCTTAATATATGTTCTTTCTTAGATGCCTAATGAAGAGGTAGATGAAGCTAAACTGTAGTAGAACTATCTGCATATAGTTCCGTGTCTTCTACAATCTTTGTCAGATATAGATTTTAACTTCAGGACTTGTATATCTGCAAAAAGCCCACACAACTGTTTCTTCTGGCAGTGGTTGGTTTCAGGCTCTCAGGAAATTCTCAATTCTGTTTTCTGTGGGTGGTTTAGTTTGAACTCCTGCTGAGCAGTAGGAAGTTGGACAAACTGAGTTCTTTTCTGACATTTGTGAAGAGACATTGAGTGCCCTCTACTGTGACCTTGTACCAGTGACAGTGCACTCTGAAGAGCAGAGCTCAGGCTGTATGGTGAAAGTGGCTGCAGAGAGCTCAAGTTTTAAATGACTGGATGAGAAATATTGAGACAATTTTGCTTTTATAGCCCTAGTGAATATTTTTTAAATTGATGCTCAAGAGAAGTGTTCAGAGGCCTGATTCAGCATTGTGGGTGTAACTAAATGGTAAAATCTTGGAGGTATAGGTTAACATTGTGAAGCATTTTGGCAGCACAGACTGACTTGAGAGCACTTCTCATGTACTTGAGAGAACATGCAGAATATTGCGGCTTTTACATTGCTAAAGATACATGCATTTTATTTTTACGTTCATTACGTCTCTTGCTCTTTAGATTTTGTCCAATACTGATTCTTCTCCTGACTGTGAAGTGGAGCCTACAATGAAACACAATTTTGCTTTTGACAACATGGGCTACGAGGAGGGCTTTGAAACTGCACCCTCTCCATCTTCTCAAGAACACACTGTGACGGTCAATGTTGTGGGAATGACTTGCCAGTCATGTGTGCAGTCCATAGAAGGCCAGATTTCCAAAGTGAAGGGCATTGTGGGTATTAAAGTCTCCCTTGAACAGAACAATGCTGTAATAAAGTATCTGCAGTCAGAAATAAGTCCTGAACAAATTTGCCAGGAAATTCAGGATATAGGCTTTGATGCCAATGTAGTAGAAGAGAAGTTGACAACAGCGACTGTAAATCTGTCGTGCTCAAGAGAAGCAGTAGTTAAACTTCGAGTGGAAGGCATGACATGCCAGTCCTGTGTCACCAACATTGAAGGAAATATTAGGAAACTGCATGGTGTGGTGAAAGTCAAGGTGTCACTTGGTAACCAGGAAGCAATCATTGCTTACTATCCTTACATCATTCATCCGGACGAACTCAAGAGCTATATCAGTAACCTGGGGTATGACTGCACCATTAAAAGTAAATCAGCCCCTTTGAAGCTGAATGTCCTCCATCTCAGGCACCTGCAGAACGCAAATCCCAAGGAGACACTGGCAAGTTTTGAGAGTGATGAAGCAGATCCACTGGTTGCCAAGGTGAGTGGCACAGCTATGGTAACCATACGGATAGAAGGCATGCACTGCAGGTCCTGTGTCAGAAATATCGAAGGAAATTTATCAGATCTTCCTGGCATACAAAGTATTAAAGTATCTTTGGAGCACAAACGTGCTGTGGTACAGTATAGTCCAAATTTAATTACCCTGTCAGCTTTGCAGCAAGCTATTGAATCCCTTCCACCTGGAAACTTTAAAGTATGTCTCCTTAATGGTTCAGAAGTTAATAAGGGAGCATCTCCATCACCTGCTTTGCTATGCGATTTCTTCAGAGAGCCACTGCAAGGTACAACGTGCACGGCTGTTATTCGGATTGATGGCATGACCTGCAATTCCTGTGTACAGTCCATAGAAGGGACCATATCACAGAGGCGAGGAGTGCAACATATAGAAGTTTCTCTGGCTGGCAGAACTGGGACCATACATTATAATCCAGCTGTTACTAATGGAGAAGAGTTAAGAGCTGCCATAGAAGACATGGGGTTTGATGCTTCTGTGCTGACAGGTAAGTGTTTTTTCTTCTCTGGGTAGTGTGCCTAGCTGGCCCACGTGAAACGTGTGTAGAGGCTCTCTTCTGGAGAGAAACTCTTGAAACATCATATTGGTGTTATCTTTGGTAAGGGACTGGCCTAATCTGATCTCACTTAGCGAGAGAGAGAGATTTCAGCTGCAAAGCACCTTATTTCAGGCCATAATAAGTGCACTAGTAGGTGGAAAAGTTGAGTTACATTTGAAGCCAAAGGGTTTGGAAATTGGTACATGGTCCTACAAATAGCTGATCCTCTTGACCACTGAATTATGTTTCCTCCTATGTCTTTACAGACTGCTGTGAGCAGATCTTTTCATTTATGTTCCAAAAATACTAAAACCCCCTCACAATTTAATGAAATATCTTTAATTTAAAACCACTTTTTACCAAGATAAAATCTTTTTAGTGTGCTAATCTTTTGACCTTTATTTCTTGATTATTTTTACTAGCCCTACTTTACTAAGCTTTACTGTCAGCTAGGTAAGTGCCAAAATAGTAGAATCATAGAATTATAGAGTAGAAGGGACCTTAAAGATCATCTAGTTCCAACCGCACTGCCTTGGGCAGAGACACCTTCCACTAGATCACATTGTTCAAAGCCTCATCCAACCTGGCCTTGAACACCTCCAGGGAAGGTGCTTTTACATGTCAAGTGCAGAACAGTTTGAACACTTTGTTCATACTCAATATTTAGGAAGTTGCTATGATGCATAATCTCCTCTATAGCAAATTTCAAATGTGGCAATATTTATCGGCTTCAGCTGAACAGATTTGCTTTGAGATACTGATGTAGTTTACCTGGAGTGGATTAGTTTGATCACAATACATCACATCCTATTCATTTTTCTCATACTTCCAATCCCTCTGATTCTGTGGTACTACTACGGATGAGGTGCGGTCTGTATGTGGTGTTTAATTATGATTTTTGGTGGTGAAGGACCTCCAGATGCATCTGTGGAAGAGGATGGCAGCCCCTGTGTTTAACATGTTCAGAAGGAACTCTTGCTCCTTTACACAAAACTCTACACAGCGGAGGTGGTTTGAATGCAGCTAGAGCTCTTGTGTGTCCGTTTGGTATCTGGTAAAGAACAAAAATGATTGCAACAGGCCTTTATGTGTGGGTGTCTTCTGGGTGCTGCAAATCCTTCCATTACTCATTCTGCAGTCCTTGCAGTGTAAATATTGTACCATAAAGAGAAACATGTTGAGAAACTTGTCCTTTTCGTTGTTTGGGATGAAGTGTTATGAGTCCTGCATATACGACAACAAGGATAGAAGGGATGTGAGGCTGGGCTGTGTTCTCTGTGCTGAATAAGGACACTAGACACCAGTCTATCATTATGAAGTGGAGGTAGCTGTCAAATCTAGGCGTTGATACTGGAGGGCATCATTTGCCATCTGAAAGTGCAAAACTAGTTCTATAGAGTTAAATGGTCATGCAAGTGGTACTGGTGAGTGTATATTGTTACACGCATAGTTACTATAGTATTCTCATGACGAGACCAAGAGTACCGTGTCACCTTTTAAACTAAGACTTTGTGTGATTGATAAAAGTGACCTGTTTGTAATTTTACATCCTCTGATCACACCGTGAATACTATTTATTTAGTGTATTGTGCATTTATTCAAGATACCACCACTGGAGAACGTAGGCACCAGACTGACACCAGCAATGCTGCTGTGCAACCTCAAGCTCCAGAGCCTCCTCGCCAAGGTTGTGCCTCAGATGCCCTTCCAGACAGTCCTCAACTTGATGAGCCAAACCACCCTGGCAGAGAGACAGCTGAAAAGTGTTTTTTACAAATCACAGGCATGACCTGTGCATCATGTGTATCTACCATTGAAAGAAATTTGCAGAAAGAAGATGGTAATGAATTTAAGGTTCCTATAATAAGCCTGTAAGGAACTATGGGATGAAAAAAGTATTCTGTGTGTTTAATGGGAGAGGCTGTGGTACAACATCTGGAAGTTAAATAGACTTAATGGTCTTTCTTAGTGGTAAAGTAAATTCATCACAGTTTAACTGTCCTACTGCCCTGGTGGAAAAACCTGATGGACATACTTGTGTTGTAACTGTATTGTTGTAATGTGATCAAAATTTCATATAAGGCTTGAGAGAAGAACAGAGAAATGATTCTCATTTAGTTTTAAGGGCCTTATTGCTTTACAGAGCAATCCATCTCTTCCAGAGCTGTTGAGTGTTCTGACACATTTGTGATGTGAAACTTATCCTTCAGGGCATATTTGCACAAGCAGGTGCAAAGGAATGCATGGCTCTGGTGTCTGGGTAATTATATTAGGTTTAGGCACAGCAAAGCTTATTACGTTAGAAGACTGTGGACTGGAGCTGCCTTTCCTCTGGCCATACAGAAGACGAACAGATGAGCCTCAGCAATGTCTGATTTAATTTGTTTAGGCATACCTTTGGAGGGTTTTGCTTATTGATTCCTGCACCCCTGTTCTCCCAGTAACGGTCTCACTGCTTTGATTTAAAAATCCAAGAAACTATTAGCACTTCAGAACAATTTTTTTGCCTGTGATTTTTATATTTTGCTTTTCAATTCTAAATGTAGATTTCTGTGGTTTTATTTATTTTAAAAAAAGAAGAAGGAAGGGGAAGACGTGAAAAGGATAAGCAAGAAAAGAAAAAGGCATTGTGGTGCGAGATTTGTTTAGGGATTTCCAAACTCAGAGAGTCCAGGATAGACTCTCTGCAGCAATGAGTGCAAACACTGCTTACAAGCATCCTCTTTGCTCATTAGATAATAGATCACCTTTTTCCCTGTGTAACTCTTACGGTTCCTCTTATTACTGAAGGGAACCACAGTGTGGCTGGGCCTCAGTAAAAATTTTGCTGTTGTGACTAGGAAACAACACTAGAAGGAGCCAGAAGGAAGTCATTAGGCTTATAGCACCTCTAAGTTGCAAGAGTCCTTATTAATAATCACTTGTAATATTTGATTTTTCTCCCTCTCAAAGGAACTGAATGATCTAATATTTTTTTATTGCCACTGCAGGAATTGTTTCAGTGTTAGTAGCACTGATGTCAGGTAAAGCAGAGATAAAATACAAGCCGGAATTCATACAGCCTCTTGAAATAGCACAACTGATCCAGAATTTAGGTTTTGAAGCTACCGTCATAGAAGATCATGCAGAAACAGAAGGAAATGTGGAGCTTCTTGTAAGTCATGTGTATTTGAAATTATATATTGGTTTTGGAAAAGTCGGATCTGGAAGAATAGTTTTCTTGCAAATGGTTTTGCTTAAGGAGCTGTGGCTTCAGCAGGTCAGTTTTTGCTGGTTGACACTATTTTTTCCTAATTTCTCAAAAGACAAAATGAAGAACCTGTCCAAAGGCACTGAAATAAAAAGTGGTAGTTGTATGTACAGAACAGACTTAGCAGGGAGAAATGAAACAGGACTTTTCTGTGAAGGCATTTCAGTCAACAGTACTGACTGAGCAACTGAGAGTGTATCACCAAATACATGTTGCTAATGCCTGGGGCTTACTACAAAGGTCTGAGAACTTCAGGTAAAATTTGTAAATTGTATATATGAAAGACAGATTCTTCAAAAGTCTGTTTTTATTCTCAGATATACAGCTACTAAAAAGCAGATAACAAGAGAGTGCAGTTGTGCTAATAGATTGGAAAGTAAGAACATACTCTATTGAAACCATGGGAACACTTAAGCGAGATGAAGTCACACATGCAGAGATTGATTTTGGTAATGTTAATATAGGTGCTGATAACACTATATTAGCTACACTATTACAGTTAATGCAATATATGAGTGCTGCTATATCAATACATAGGTGTGACTATAACTGCTGGCTGCAGAATTTTATAATAAAAGTGGATAGTTATGTTCTCAGCTTTGTTTCAGTTGACAGCTCTATGAAAACTTCATGCTGAGGCCTTGGGTCAGTACCAGCAGAGCCTCAGTAGTCTTTAGTACCTTTGTGACATTGTCTCAATTTCATCCATAAATATTGAGTGAATGTGGGGAACTGCTAACTGTACCTAAATTTGTTTCCTTTAGATTACAGGGATGACTTGTGCTTCTTGTGTTCACAATATTGAATCCAAACTCATGAGAACAAATGGAATATTCTACGCCTCAGTTGCACTTGCTACTTGCAAAGCTCATATCCAGTTTGATCCTGAAATTACTGGACCTCGAGATATTATAAAAATAATTGAGGTAGGCTTTAGAAATTTATACACGAACAATTATAAGGTGAATTCAATATTAAATAAAGCAGCTGATATTTGGGAAGTTTCACTGACTTTTGCAGATTCCATATAATTGGCATATGGTTTTATGCCCGTGTGGTGAAGATGCTGTGCTGTATAGTAGTGCGTGTTCTCCCAGGTTGTTACTTTAAAAACACTGCCTAAAAACTGCAAAAAGAAAGCTTTTCAATCTATATCTGGTGAAAGTGTCATAGATTCATTCTTTGCAGCTTTGTGTAGAATCATGTGTCCCTGATTTCCAGTCATTTCAGTGAAGTATTGGTAATATAGAAAAAAAAAAATACTTCTACAGCCTCTTTCACTGGCAGGAAAAAGTTTTGCAACAGCTCATACCACAGGTATTACACTCCTCTGCATACGCTGGCATTTATTCCCACATCAATTCAGAGAAGAACTTTTGAAACCAGAAGAGCTTGTGATACAATGACTAAAGGAAAAAGATACTGGCTTACCAGTAACCACACAGGTCGTAAAATCTGCCATTATCATGATCAGGTGTAGACAAAACCTTTTCCTTCTCTGGCCCACCAGAAAGGAAGAGAACTTATTGTGTGAGGTGCACACAGTGAGTAGTCAGGAGAACAGGAGAGACTGTTTGCCTTTTATGTTCTGGAGTATTTACCCAGAAAATGCTCCTAGACTGCAGAATCAATGTGGCAGCAATGGTTAACCTGTTAACCAGTACACTCTTCAGACTTTCCGAATAGTTCTGAAAAGTGCATCTTACCACAGGACCATCTCATGATGCAGCTACAAAGTTTAAATGTATTGTGCTCACAAGTGTGCTTTGGGGTTTTTGTAGGTTTTAGGGGAGGGATGTGTGGTTCTGCTGCAGTAACTCACTGAAGTGTCAGTCAAAACTGGCTTTTTGCATATATTTGTTTCTGGGATGCTTTGCCCTGAAAGGCAAAGTGACAAAGTGCTTTGTCACTTTGAGAGTTTAAACTGGTTCTAGCCAGTTTGAATTTCAAGATCAGGTGTATCTCCTCAGCTGTAGTGTTGAGATGCTTGCAAGGTTGACTAGGTGAGTGGCTTGTACATTTTTATCTTCCTTTGTGGTATTTCCCATCTCTCATACTTATTTCAGTGGAGATGAAAGGCTTAAATTTCCTTTTAGGAGAGGGAAACAGAACTCCAGCTGTCACTGGGAACTTCCTGTGCATAAGAAACCAGGGACATTTAACTGCATCTATACACTGTATCCATTTATAAGCAGCAGAAATCCTTAGTGGACCACATTTTGAGTACTGTCTGAAATATCCTCTCATGTTGGCAGGATCTAAAAATAAATAAGAAGCTGGCATTTATTAAGTATGGAACAGTGTCCTTCTCTGACATTTCTCCAAAACATAGTGTCATTAAAATATAAGTAATGTGGTTAGTTTAATCAAAACTAACTCATCTTCCCTCCCCTTTCAATAAAAAGGAAATTGGCTTTCATGCTTCTGTGGCTAGAAGAGTTCCAAATGCTCATAACCTGGATCATAAAAAGGAAATACAGCAGTAAGTATTTCTCGTTCTCTTTCACTAATGAACATATATAGATCATCTTTTGTAACTCACTTTCCCAGCACTTCCCAGTTAATTTAGCTTATCCTTGTGTAAAGCGTACTTAATTTTATGATTTGCCATTTGATTCAAGTACTTTTATTCCATTCATTAGTTTCAGTTCTTAACTGATAGACATCTACACAGTTAAACATGTAGGAGACACAGAAACTGTCCTGAAGTGTTGTATCTTTCCCAAATATCCCAAAGCTATGTGTTAGCACAGTATTAATACCCCAGGCTCTGTGGTGTTTGGCCTGGATGCTGTGAGGTGTATGGCAAGAAGGAATTTACAGCTTATGCTTTTCAGGTGGAGGAAATCTTTCTTGTGCAGCCTACTGTTTGGTGTCCCTGTCTTAATCCTAATGATTTATATGCTGATACCTGATGATGAGCACCGTGGGTCTATGGTACTGGAACGGAACCTCATTCCTGGACTATCTATTTTAAATCTTCTCTTCTTCATCCTGTGCACTTTCGTTCAGGTATGTCCATAGTACTTCCTAGAGGATTTCATTCTGTTCATCTCCCATTTATGTAATCTGATGTTGTAAAGACAGGAGACTGGAAAGGTTTATGGGATTAGGCCTGCCCTTTTTCTGTACTACCTATATAGAATGATGCGGCACTTTTCTGCAAGTTATCCATTCTGTAATTGCTTACAGCCCTTACTCCTGCCCAAGTTTTGTCAGAGTTTTCCAAGTGGGAAAGGTAGTGTTAAAATGAAGAAATACCTGATCAACTGCAAACTAATTGGGCAGCTATAGGTAAATCCCCTCAACTTCTGTGCCTTGTTTACTTTGCATTGCTGATGAAAAGATTAGTATTTAGCTAGCAGAGTTGTTTTGAGAAGTTAAAAGGGCAAGAGAGAGGATAACAACGGAGTCAGCTTCTTATTAAAGCACTCCAATGAAGTTATATCAATATAAAATTTGCGTGGAACAGCAATGCCTTCCCTTACCTTCTGCATTTTTATAATTCTGCTCTATTTTGTTATGTACTGTTTGCTTTCATTACTGTGATTTTAATACAAGTCTGCCCATGCTTATGCCAACAGTTTCTTGGTGGATGGTATTTTTACGTACAAGCTTACAAATCACTGAAGCACAAGACGGCCAATATGGATGTGCTCATCATACTAGCCACGACAATTGCTTATGTGTATTCATGTGTGATCCTGATGGTGGCGATTATTGAAAAGGCAGAGAAAAGCCCTGTCACTTTCTTTGACACTCCTCCGATGCTGTTTGTGTTCATTGCCCTTGGGAGATGGCTGGAACACATAGCAAAGGTAACTCATCTTCACACAAATTATTGTGTGTTTATGATGAGAGTAGAATAAAACTGTTCAAGAGGATTTTGAGTCAGATGTTTCTGATGTAGCTTGTATCACACAAGGTCATTTAGAGTTCATTGTAAACATAAGCATTTATATATTACAGTATACCTTCAACATTTGTCTCTTTCTTAGAGTAAGACCTCAGAAGCTCTTGCTAAACTTATATCTCTTCAAGCCACAGAAGCCACCGTGGTGACTCTTGGACCTGACCACTCTATTGTCAGGTATATATTTATGAACCAAAATCCCCTCAGCCTGCCTATGTGCGCAGACTAGGCTTGATGCAATTAATGTGAAAACATTATTATTCTTTTCACGCTGACAGTGTAAATAACCTGTCTGTTATACTTGTCTTTTGCAGGGAGGAGCAGGTAGCTGTTGAACTGGTTCAAAGGGGTGATATTGTAAAGGTTGTTCCTGGTGGAAAATTCCCGGTAGATGGAAAGGTCATTGAAGGCAGTTCTATGGCAGATGAGTCTCTCATTACTGGTAAATTCTCTTACACTTAGGCAAAGAAGTGAAATCTTCTAGAACACTTTCTTATGAGGAAAAAGAGCAGATCCAACCCAAAAGCTGCTGTTTGAATAGCCTACCTACACTGTTCCTGGCCTTTGTGATCTTGAATCCAAATCCCCTGTCTGTGTACATGGTAAAAAGCTGAAGAATTTCTGCTCAGTTTGGTCACTTTTACTTACATACTGGTGGAATGGGTAGACTCTAAATGCTATTGTAATTTCTGAGAATGTACCATCTTTACAAATACATTCCAGGAGAAACTCCCACCAGATCTCTGGAATAATAACTTCTAGATGGTGATGAAGAAACATTGCTGAGATGTTGGGTGTGTGTATGTCTGGACACTGAACTGGGCTTCTGACAGGGTTCTTCCAGTGAGCCAGAACAGGGAAAGAAAGCCTCATGACTTTATTCTTCTTAAGAATTATGGGACTTTTCCCACAGCTTCTGAAATTTTCATTGCGTTTTCTAGTTATAATAAGGATTTACTGCATCATGCAATTCTTGTAAATAAGGTAAAGGACATAAAAACTTTACATTTGTGTTGGCTAACTTGTTTTAGTTATGTAATTACTTTGCTTGGGGAGCAGGGACACCATTAGTTTAAGAGCACCACTCATTACACTAACCCTAAAATCAGAGAGAAATAAAGATTTTTGTAGAGCTAGAGCTAGTATTTGTAGAGAAGCAGTATGATAACATGGAGTTTTGCCATGGAGACAGCTTTTCTAGTCTTTGAAAACTGAGGGTGTTGGAAATACATACAGGTTGCTCAAACTCCTGTGGCTAGGCAAAGTATTAACTGGAGAAATTCTTAGCAACTCCTTTTATAATCAATTTGCTCCTCATGCTTTTGAGGGATGGGATACCGGAGGGCTAGGACCAAGGATACAGCATTTGCTTTGAAACTAAACTTGGAAAAAATTTTATATAAGTATGATGGCCCTTATACACATCTTCACTGGACAGAGTTTTATTGTACAAGATGTGGTTTCTTGTCATTATTGCTTAGCATGCTGATTTTGCCAGCATACAATGAACTGAGTGCTGGTGAACTATGTTCACTGTTATTAGGGTTGTTGCCTCATTTATTTGTATGTTTTCTTTGTAGGGGAAGCTATGCCAGTCACTAAAAAGCCTGGGAGCACAGTGATCGCTGGTTCGATAAATGCACATGGCTCAGTTCTTGTTAATGCTACTCATGTTGGTAACGATACCACCTTGGCACAAATAGTGAAATTGGTGGAAGAAGCTCAAATGTCAAAGGTAAAAATAACAGGAAAGAAAAACTTATTAACAGATTTTGATTACATAAGAAAAAGATTCCGTATTTTAACAAATGTGCTTGTTTGACAAATTGTGTGTATTCCAGACTTCAGAAAAGAATCACATGAAGAATACTGTATATTTTCATGAACTCTATGTACATATGTGTTTTGGTCATAAACATGAAAATACGTTTTTCTTTTTTACAGGCACCCATCCAGCAACTGGCAGATAAATTTAGTGGATATTTTGTTCCATTTATCATCATCATTTCAACAGTGACATTAATAGTATGGATCGCAATTGGTTTTATAAATTTTGATGTTATTCAGAAATATTTTCCTGTAAGTAATTTCATTTGGAGCTGGATTTTGGTGTTAGGATATCATCCAGTGTAATTAACATACTTTCCATGTGTAGGGTTTGATGTCACAACCTGGCAAATACTTTTGTGCAATGTGGTTTTTTCTGTACAGAGCAGATAATTACAGTGATTAAAAGCTATCTGCAGGTATAAATATACCTTTGCTTTTACCTCTTAGTTCTGCACAGGACTCCTACAAACTGAAATTATTGTCACTCTTTGTGGACTAAACATGATTTGTAGCTGTATTGCAAGGAGCTAGGCCATTCCAATAGTGCCTGAATTTTTTTGCAGCCTTGTTTCTGATGACAAATAATGGGTCTGGCTTTAGAAAGGCAATGAGCTTCTACTATCTTTAGGATGTGTACTTGCTATGCTCAGCAACTATGAGGATCTGTGTACCTGGAAGATGGGTTCTCCTTTACTAAGTTATAACAGAAATGCCAGCAAGTTATATTGTCATCCGAGAGCCTGAGAGCAAAGTCAAGCATGGGTGTGCTTGAGCAGAAAAAAAGCCAGAAAATACTGCCATAAACAATTCATAACATTGGCCTTTCTCTGCCATTACAGTAACAATAATAGATTTCTTTCCTGTACTGGAGGTTTCCAGGTAAATTTGTTTTTTGAAATGGCTATGATTGATTGTGCATCTATGTTATCTTGTTCAAGTCATCATACAGCTTTCTCTTTTTTTCCCCCCCTCTCTTTCCTTTTCTTGCAGAATCAGAACAAACATGTTTCAAAGGCTGAACTAATACTGAGATTTGCATTTCAAACCTCCATCACTGTGCTGAGCATTGCATGCCCCTGTTCTTTAGGCTTGGCTACTCCCACAGCTGTGATGGTGGGCACGGGAGTTGCTGCACAGAACGGTATTCTCATCAAAGGCGGAAAACCCCTGGAAATGGCACACAAGGTTAAGAGTAGTTCATTCTGTACTTTTGTAGCTTACCCAGCTGTTGCTATGTGAAATAGAATTTCCTGGGAAATCCTTCAGGTCCAGAGAAAGACTGCAGAATGTTGTTTGGTTGTTTTCTATTGATTGCTGCTCAGTAAGATAAAGAAGACAGATCTGACCTTCTTTCTTCAAAGTCATCTCAGCAAAGTGTTGAGATCCAACAGTTCCTGCACTCTTATGCCTTATGCTAATATTCTGCATGACCTCAGAGGTTTCTGACTTCTACACTTACCTTTTCTGCAAAAGAGCCGAATAATGCCGAGTTTCCCTTCATTCCTCAGAAGGCTGTTGAGAAGTACATATACTTCATTATCAGTAGTTTAAAAGACTGTAAGAGAAAGCCAGAATGATTTGAAGCTCTTTACTGTATAGAAATAAGATGGAACGGAGGTAGGCAAGGCCCTTCAAAAATTAAAGAAAAGAGCAGGGGGAGACTGAAGGAGGAGGAGGTTTGACATGACCACAGCCAGTGAAAAGCATGGGTTTAAAACATACAATGGTAGACTGGATTAGAAAATGATAGAACATTTTAAGTGAAACGAATGGTAAGAATAAGTTAATCAGCTTGATAATTCTTGTTCTCACTGGAAATTTTTAACCATAGACCAGAAGTTTCTCCAAGTCTCTAAAAACACCCAGACAAAACCAACCAACCAAAGAACCCCCCAAGAAGAATTCCTGATAAGTGTCAGGACTTTTTACCTTTTGAGTCTAAGTCAGTCAGGACTTGGAAAATTAGGTAACCTGTTGGATTCTGCAAGGCTGATATGTTGAAATAACTGATAATGGAAATAGTGCCTACTCTGAGTTTTTTTGGTTCACGTGTTTCTCTGTTCTGTGTTTATTTTCAGGATTACAACTGACTTCAGCCTTGGGTTTTAGTGTATGTGGGACTGTGGGTTTTGGTTCATTCCTGATTCCTGAAGACTCATTGGGTGACTAAGTGATTGATGAATTTGGTGAATAGCATGAGGTTGGGTTTGTTTAGGTTGTTGTTTCAAAAGCTTGTTGCAGTTTCTTGCACTCTTCCCACCTGCTGTTATCACCAAATAACTTTGAGTCTTCTTTCCTCAATGTTGTTGTTAAATGTTTAGAATAGCATTTCTAAAAGCCCTTCTTGCATCATATACCTTGTAGTAAAAATTAATAAGGTGCAATTACGTGAATCCTGTGTGTGAATGCACACACGATGGACATTATAAGTCCTGCAATTGCTCTGTTGTCTGAAATCCTGATATAGATATAGGATGATGTTTTCACTTCAGTGAAATCTGTATGGGGGATGAATAAGAAAGCATAAGGAGGCTTAATCTACAGGTGGTTCAAGGTACACACAGGAATCCCTACTTTTATAGGCTTAGTCTGTCTTGGTGTGCATATAGTCAACTGATTATTAAGGTCTTGCCTGTATTTATGTACTTAAAACATATGAACATCCTTGTGCTTGCAGGACTTGGGCTGTAACTCTGCTTTATTTCTTGCAGATCAAGACTGTGATGTTTGATAAAACTGGGACCATCACCTGTGGAGTTCCTAAAGTCATGAGGGTGCTTTTGCTGGGGGATATGGCTGTGCTCTCTCTGAAGAAGGTACTGGCGGTGGTTGGCACGGCAGAAGCCAGCAGCGAGCATCCTTTAGGAGTGGCAGTCACTAAATATTGCAGAGAGGTACTTAGCCTTCCTATGTCACCTAATGGCTGAAGGGTTCTGTGCAAATGCAGCAATGTTGTGTAAAATGAGCAAGTCCCAGATGGAAAGGCCTGCATGAAAGTAACAGGCTGGAAAGCTGGCAGATTTTATGATTGTACATCTTGGTCTGAATAATACTGAAAGACATATTAAGCTTTGCTTTTCTAGTAATGCTGTGGAGTTCTCGAGCAAGATCTCACACAGTTTTTCCTGAACTGGTGGGAAAATAAGGATTGTGGAATAAGTGCAAGAGGAATATTCATGCTTAAAATAGCATTGTGAGGCAAATGTGTGTGGTGACATTTCATGTATTACTTGACTGTAGTCACTTCTATTAGTCACTTGCTTATCTGAATAGATTAGGCAAAATGCTTTAAAACCTGAATATTAAACTGTGATATTTGTGAATTTCACAAATTAATTAATAAATTACTCAAGTCTTTGCAAATTTTGCAGATCCTCAAAGGTCATTTATATATTGCATGTGTTCCTCAAATGTTTCAGGAAGAATGAAAGCACAAATAGTAACCAAAATAGGAAGCCTGGTTTAAATAAATAATTTCTTTCTGCTAAGACAAGTCATTATTTGATTTATGGAAAAATTTATTGGCAAGCATATATCAAACTTCTTCGTGTTAGATCTTTCAGTGGTAAAATTTGGAAGTTAACATAAATTTAGAAGGAAAAAGAGATTATAGGTAGTGATTCAGTTGCATCTCATATTTTACATTTTCTGTTTTCGACTTTGTCTTAGTTTGCTAACACTTCTGTACTCATCTCATGTACCAGTTATTGCTGGATCATGGCTTATATGCATTGCAATGCTGTGCTGTTTGCTAATATTCTTAACCACCTGCCTAATCGTCCCTGTTTTGTAAGAAGGTAACGGAAAGGCATATGTAATTCCAGAGACAACACAGAATAGCTTCTTTATAAATACGTATTTTCTCTGTTCATTTTTTTGTAATGCATAGGGTCCTGGTAATCCCTTTTCTCATCTTGAAGGTACTCACTGGCTTCTCTCTCTAACTCAATAGAAAGACCTAGTTTCCTTATAATCCAGCCAGATCAGTCCAAGAATTAGAACACAGTTTTGCGCTCTATATTTTTACATATGTATGAAAGGCTTGGTCTGTCACAGCCAGTTGTCTGTGAGGTTAATTAGAAGTTACATCTTTTCAGAAGCTGTATGGCTTATTGTTATAGTATTTCTCTTCAGTTCCTAGTCTTGGTTGAGGTCATGAATGGCCAATGTTAACTGCTTTGTCCATGAACTACCAGGAAAAGCTCTCCTTTATGGTTTGCTGCTGCTAAGGCTGAGACGTGTGTGTGATCTGTATGACTGCCCCTTTCTAGAATTCTGAACCACAGCACACCCAGAACATCCTTATTTTTAGTTCTGCACTACTGATACTCCATGCTGCTTTTCTGTCAGACAGTCATTGTCCAGAGGAGGAATGAGGCCTCTTTTCAATAGGAGTTATCTAATGATTGTGTCCCACTTGGACACCACAGACTGATAATGTTCTCTGGTTATGTCTGCAGGAGCTTGGTACTCAGAACCTGGGATACTGCACCGACTTCCAGGCAGTCCCAGGCTGTGGCATCAGCTGCAAGGTTGGAGGTGTTGGGGCTGTCCTGGGCACTGCCGAGGAGGGTCTTGATAAGCTGGATACTAACAGGAGCAGGGACAGCAGTGCCTGTCTGGGAGATAATGCACTGATCACACTCTCCAAATCACATGGTATGTCTGCCCCCAAAGTAACCACCGGTTGCAGTGAGAGGGCTAATGAATCAAGAGTGCTGACCACTTTAAAACAATCCTACTAAACTGGGAATAACAGAAAGGTGGATTTATGGCAGAAGGAGGCAAAGAAAATGAGGGCAAAAAAAGCACCTCAACAAAAATTGAAGCTCTCTCTTTCCCCAACTCTCGATCTGTCTGCAATTCAGAAATCTAAAAAATTTAGATGCTACGGTGATGGGTACTCAAAGTCTGTACAATGCCTTGGCAATAGGACTTACCCAGCAATGTCCCTGTTAGAAGTGGTCCAGCAGACAGCAGCATTTGCCAATTAGCATTATCTTCCAATTTAGAGCCGTTACTTTTAACATTTTTTATCTTACCTCTACTTTTTATGTCCTACCCTTTAGTTCCATATTAGTTGGGCCTTTTGTTTTCCGTTCATATATTTCTCAAGGCACTTCTAAAAAACTCAAATCTATTTAGCAGATGCACAATGAAGCGTGTTATATCTGCAAACAAAGTTGCAGTGCCTGATGGGTTTGATTAAGCCAATACATTTGTTTTTGTTTCAGGCTCTGTGGAAGCCACTTTGCTCTTTTGTAGTGTAGGAGAAAGAAAAATTATTGAAAGCCTCCCTTTAGAAGCTCATCAATTCTCTTCAGAATACTGTGGCTCTCCTGACCTTTATGATAAAGCTATTGGAATAATTATATAAAATAAGAACTTTAATCATCATAACTGTGCTATTTGTGAATGGTATTGATGTAATATTTTCTCATCTGCTTCATATGGCTCTTGTAAAGTTGAATTGAATTCACGATGAGGTGCTCTACATACTGCTTCATTGTTTGTTAGAACAAAAGAACTTTTTACTTACCAGAAATAGCCTTTATATTTGAAAGAAGTCATTAGTTGTGAGAACAAAGCAGCACAGCATTTATAAAATGTGTGTACTGCACTTGTAGAGGAAAAACAATGCCAAATGGCAAGGGCAAATACAGGCAAATACTTCCATTAAGTTCATGACGTAGTTCTGTGTATAAACAGGCACCGATTAAGTCTTGAAGGAGTAAAGTTTTATGATGCTGCCTTCAGGTAATACCTATGCATTTGTGTTTATCCATGACAGCAGCACTTCTACAAGACTAATTCTGTTTGTCTTGGGTGTGAACATTGCCAGTCTTGAGCACTCACACAAAAATTAGGAATGTCTTTCTATAGCTGACAGCAGCCTGACACTGTCATCCTCAAACATCTCTGGCTTGTGTTCGCTCTTTTTAAGTTGCTCATTTTTCTTTCTGTCTGTGCACAAAGGTCCATCTACTTCTCATACATACTCGGTATTGATTGGAAATCGTGAATGGATGCGACGCAATGGCTTGCATATTGCAAATGATGTAAATGATGCAATGACAGACCATGAAACAAAAGGACAGACTGCCATACTAGTGGCTATAGATGGTAACTGATGATCTTTGGAGTGGATTTAGTAAATATCAATTGATTGTATCATGGAATGGATAAAAACAAACTCTGGAGCAACGGATCAGTGGCTTAGTGCCAGGAAACTACTAATCTTTTATTGTAGAACTGCTTGTGAAATGCAAAGTATCAAGGTATTCTTAAAAGAAGCTTTCACCTCAAAGCAGTGTTTATAAGATTTCGTTGGGTAGTTTTTAGTGTAACTGTTAATTTCTGAACCTCCTGTTGTCTACAACTCTTGTTCAGGACAGCAGTGCCAGCACAGCACTGTCTCATCCTGACTTTTCATCACTTAAGGATCATATGCCAACCTAATGCATCACTGATTTCAAAATATTTAATGTATAAACATGACGATTCATGAGATCATTCAAGTATAATAATTAGACTAAATGAGTTTTGCCAGAGGAGTTCTGTTCTGTGCTATGCAGAAAGAGGTCCCAGATAATACCTTGATATGAGAAACTGCTATAAAGGTGATAGACTGCCAGTACATCTGTGATCTAGAAATGAGGCCTCTGATTCAATTACTGAATTCATATTCTTGTTGCTTCTCCAGAGCAACTTTGAGTGGCATTTCTGCTCCGTCAGCAGTCTAGCAAAATTAAGTGCTCTTAACGTGGAAATAAGGGTTCTGATGTACAGCTGGCATTTGTATCACTGCTAGTAATAGCAAATAGAGATACAGGCATTCAAGACCTACTTAAGTTCTTTGCTATTGAAAGGTAATATGCAATAATAAACCAATGTGAGTTTTTTGTGCATCACATGAATGAAATGTGGATGCACCTTTGAGTCAATGTGTTGGAAGGTGGGCGCAACACTTCTATGTAAAAATAATAATTATAGTCGAAATCAAATCTAGAAAGATTAGGGGCCATAAAACCCGATACTCTATGTACTTCTTCCTGGAGGAGTGACTTCAGCATCTGACCTGGGCATAAATACCAAAACTTTCTCTGGCCTGCTATTGTATTTGTTCATACCATAAACCTATAAGTCAGGCATATTTAAAAGCCACTCTCCTCTTTTTCCCTTCTTCCTGGTCCCTGAATATCAAAGGAGTTTGTTGTTTGATCTGAAATAGAAAAATGAGAAAAGTGCATGTGTGGGTAGGAGAGAGACCATAACTAGAAAACTGTAGGTGGTTGTTTGGGCTTATGAGTGTCAATATTGCCCAGAATGTGTTATTCTGCAAGGTGCCATTGTGTGATGGAGGGGAAGTCCCATTCTCTTGCTGCCATTTTGCCTTCCACAGCTCTCTAACAAAGGACATTTCTTTGTGCAGGCGTGTTGTGTGCAATGATTGCAATAGCAGACACTGTCAAGCAGGAGGCAGCCCTTGCTGTGCACACACTGAAAAACATGGGAATAGATGTGGTGCTGATAACGGGGGACAACAGAAAAACTGCAAAAGCCATTGCTACTCAGGTATCTGTTGCTTTGCAATTCAAAAAAAATGCATGAAGAAGTTCTAAAACTCTGCTTACCCTAGTGTCTTTGGAGCAAGAACTCAGAGTTTGCCTGGATACGTTAAATGAAAACTAACTCTTCTTGAATTGAACTGAAAATGGATTCGGCTACCATGGCATAGTAAAGGCCAGTACTGCATTAATATCCCACTGGAGACAATTAATCAGTACTTCTGTAGAGGTACAGAATTTCTTGCAGTAATTAGTCTGTTGCTGAACTGAAGCCTCCTGCTTCCCTTCACTGAAGGGCAGTCATGCTTGGTTAGTGACAAAGGGAAGTTCTTTTAAGGTCTCATCCTGTTCCCAATAAGAGAAGTGAGGATTTGTGATTATCTTTAAGTGTAATGTAGTAATAAGAGTAATAATTATTGTTAAGATGGATAACAGTATAAAAGATGTTTGGTTTATATGGGATTTCCTTATCTCAAACTGTAAGTGTTGCCTCAAAGGCAAAGCCAAATTCTCAAACCCTGCTACACATCCACCCTCTCCATCTTCATTTCCCTTTGTACTAGTCTACTTCTAATCTACTGTATGCTACCTTACTTTCCTAAGGTATCCGCGGCTAACTCAGCCAATACTGAGGCATGCACGTTCTTGTACGTTGTGACCTCTATTTTGTTTCTAAATCCTTATATTTTGATTCAGACTTTTGGTTGTGTTCAGTTGTGGTGAAGAACTTTCCCACCACACCTTTCTTTTTTAAGAAAAGTCCTTCAAAAACAAGCTTCAATTTATGGTTCCAGGCGCTCAAGTGAAGTTTTCAAACAAGCTTACTCTAGCCAGCCTACATTTTCGTTGAATTTTTTGCACTTCCTTTCTAGTGGAAAACATGGTAAGCCCATCCTAAAAACTTTTTTACATTTTGCTTTTTTTTTTTTCAAATGTTACAAGAGAGCTTCTACCTTGTGTAGGGAAAAGTTGATCTTTGCATGGTAAAGCAGCCAAACCAGGGGTATTATCCCAACTCTTTTTGGTACACCCACTTGCTTTTCAACTACAGCACTAAAGCCATTGGTAGAAACTCCAAATTAGTTGAGGCATGGATGGGTGTAAGTGTTTAGCCACCCATCTTCTTTCTTTTCATATTTTCTGTTGGGTATGCACATGCTTGGTGTTTGTTTGTTTCCCCTACTGTAACTACCTGATCATACATGGTTCCTGTGTTGCATTCGCTGAAACCTTTATTGGTGCATCAAGTAGCATGATTAGCTGAGAACTGTCTCTTTTAACCATCAGACTTTTATTTCTGGAGCAGTAGACCTTCAGAAGCCATGTGGGGCATGATGCTGAGGGCGGGGCATGATGCTAAGGACAGGGCATGGTTTGCCAGGATCTTTGCAGTAAAGATGAAGGAGGCTGTAATCAGACGCTTTCTTATGCCAGAGGCATGTTGCTCTTCAGCTTTCTATGTAGCTTGGAAGTGTTGCCTCCACCAGAGTCAGTTTGGTTGATCTTCCTTTGTTTCTCCTTCACCCAGAACAGCTAATGGTTCTTCCTTTTAGCATGAAGTGTATCACCAACTGGGTATGTTTCTTTCTTTCTACCTAGGTTGGGATCAAAAAAGTCTTTGCTGAGGTTCTCCCTTCTCACAAGGTTGCTAAGGTCCAGGAGCTTCAAAATGGGAAGAGGAAAGTTGCAATGGTTGGTGATGGAGTCAATGATTCCCCTGCACTAGCCAGGGCCGACGTTGGAATTGCAATTGGAACGGGCACTGATGTTGCCATTGAAGCAGCAGATGTTGTTCTTATCCGAGTGAGCACTACAGTTTTGACCTGTCCTGTTTTATCACTGACACTGCTCTTTTTTGTTTGCTATTCTGAAGACTGCATATGGAAAAATTTTAATGCTCTTCTGTCTTGCAGAACGACTTGCTGGATGTAGTTGCCAGTATTCACTTATCAAAAAGAATAGTTCGAAGAATACGAGTAAATCTGATTCTTGCCTTAATTTATAATCTGCTTGGAATACCCATAGCAGCAGGTATGTGACTGCCAGAACTCAGCTTGTCAAAGACAGCAGCGCTGTTGAACTCTGTGATGCCTCTTGCAGGATTTCCTGCTCAAGGAACCAAAGAAGGGTTCCTAAAGTATTTAAAACTTGGGAGAATGAAAACAAAATAAACACGTTCTTTGTTCTACAAATGTTAAACTCTTAGAGACAAATTCTTACATGATAAAATTAAAACCATGCTTTTATTTCACATAGCAGTATTTAGTGTTTAGTTTCTATATATTAAAACCCAGCTCTAATCAGAGATACCATCCTGCTTCTGGTTTTTCTATTATTCACTCTGAATTGAACTTTTTCTCTCCTACTGCTTGCATTCTCTCTGTTTCTATCAGATATCTTCTTATGCTCCAAATTCCTTCTTAAAAGTTACTTCAAGCATTCCTCTTATTCTTTGAGTAACTTATCCCTCCTTTGCCTGGTCTTTCTGTTGCTTTTGTTTTTTTTCATATGTGTGGAATGGAAGGGACAAATAATCTTACCTTGTTGCTCCAGTATTGTAGCTGAATTGGTGCAGAGGTCATCCCTTGCAAAGGAAGGTGCATGTTTAAAAATAAGTGAGAAAATATATGTCAATCTAGTTGTGTTTATATAGATCTTGGCAATTCATGTTGTAGAACTGCTCATCTGTTCTACGATATGCAGGGGCAGAAATGTCTGAGACAGGCAGCTCTGCCTGATGTCCATATGGTTTTATTTCTAGGTGTGTTCATGCCTGTTGGCCTCGTGCTTCAGCCTTGGATGGGCTCAGCTGCAATGGCAGCTTCATCTGTGTCTGTCGTGCTATCTTCCCTGCAGTTGAAATGGCAAGTTGGCTTATACTAATTGACTGCGGAACCATAGGCAGCGCTGCTGCTGGGACTTAAGTGAGGCATTACTTTGGGATTTCTATAACTAGAAGTACCTGACAGACATTTAACTTGGGGTTGTTCTGTCTAATCCTGGGCTCCCAAAGAGACAGATGTCACTATTATGAGCTCGTCTGAACTAAGACTCCACTGAGCATTCTTTAATTAGCAGCTAAAGGTGTGACTGAATGAGCACCTGTGTTGGAGATGCAGTTCAATACCAAGTGAAATAATGATTGGTGCTGGTTTGCTGTGAATATCAAATGAACAAGCAATTTATAAGACAGCTCTGCATAATGTTGCAGTAGATGTTTTTTAAAAGATTTGTACCTGTATTTATTTTTTTGTCTATTTAATTCAGCCAGAGAGAAACAGAGAAGCAGTGTGTTTATTCTTTTGCACCTTGCTACAGATGAAGTATCTTGCTCTGTTTTTTCCGAAGTCAACCGATTTCTGAGCTATAAAAAGATCTTTTAAATTCTATTAGGTTTTAATGCTACATTTTTGGGGTGCTGTGCTTAGGTGCAATTACAGTGGACCTCTTTTTAACAGCATTGCGAGCAAACATCTTTCAAAAATAAGGCATTACTTGAAATTATCTGAAATTAGATCAAACCTTCAGATGTGTCTGCTGTAGCTGGGATCTGTAGTGTATAATATAGTATAGTATAAACTATAATAATATTGGAAATCTGTTACTGAATCATTATGCTGATCCTGCTAATGCTCAATGAGGTCACAATCTATAATAAAAACTACATGTGTGCTCATGTCTGTCTGCGGAATCAGCCCTACCACTGCAGAATTTTTATCCCAAAAGCTTTCTGTGTGTTGTTATCCAAAAAATGAGGAATTTCTACGAAGGGTTTCCTTTATTCTCCAATTCTTTTGCTTGTGCCAATTACATTAAGTATCAGACACCACTGTGGTTAGATAGAGAGAACCCCTCAAAACACATTTGCCTTCATATTTATGGAAGCTGTGTTACTGTATACTTTGTAGGACAATAATCTTTCTTGAAGCTTCACATCAGCTGAACAGAACACCAGATTCCGAAGAACATGATAATACATATCTGTGAAAATGACCGTGCATACTTGTCATTGCTGGGATTTTTCTGACCTAGAATATGTTGAATCAGAAAGTGATTTTTGGGGTCATCAAGTACATTGCCCTGAAACTGTTTACTAAGGACCCTTTTGTGATCCAAAATACTCTTAATTTTTCTTAAAGAATCTCACTTTGAGAGTCTCTCTCTTTTACTATTGAAACGTCTTAATGTCGTGTGACCAGTACTCTTAGCCATTAACATTTTTCTGAAGTGCAGGTAACGTTTAGGTTGTCAGAAGTTCCTGACATTTTTCTAATGCTGAACATGCTTCTACACTTTGACCTCTTGGTACTAAACATCTTTTCTTTTTCTCTTCTTAGTTATAAGAAGCCAGACTCAGAAAGTTATGAAGCACAAGCTCAAGGCTGCATGAAGCCACTTACTCCTTCCCAAATCAGTGTTCATATTGGAATGGATGATAGGAAGAGAGATTCATCCAGACCAGCTCTTTGGGATCAGATTAGCCAAGTGTCTCTCTCTGCCTTGACTTCAGACAAGCTTCAGAGACGTAATGGTTTGGATGAGGAGGAAGGGGATAAATGGTCATTGCTCATGAATGGAAGAGATGAAGAACAGTACATCTGAAGCACTGTATTCTTAGTACAGGAGGAAATGTTCCTCCTCACCAGTGACAGGAGGGAACGACATGTCATCAAGAGTTTCAAGGTTGTAAGTGAAGCAATTCCTTCAGCTCATAAAACAATTGCAACTCGTCTCCATGTCGGATTTTATGGATTGTGGATTTTTTTCAGGTCACAGAAAGAATCTGCAGCGCTATAATGAACTGGGTCCTTTGCACTAGGCAGTTAGTGAAATACTGTATAATTGTAATTTTCAGAGTCTAAAAGAGTTTCTCTCTTCTAGGCTGTTTGCTGGGCACCAAATTTCATACTTTTCATACTTTCTAACTTTATTCTTTCAAGAGCACATGAGGCAAAAGTATTTTCAGAGCTGCCAAATATTAATTTCTGTGTACAAGTGAAAACAGCCACAGCATAAGGAACTATTTGGTCAGAAGTCGTGTTTTAACAGAGAATCCTAAGTAGTCACATCAGTGTGAGAGCACTTTGTATTTAGGACTCACATGTGTCTCCTTGGACCAGAAATACTTCAGTGTTTCACTGCCTAAAACTCTCTGAAAGGTCTCTTTCAATGATTTTCACTTGCTTTCAGGTATTGTATCATTTTGACGCACATTTCCATTGCTAAATTTGTTCTGTCATTCCCACTAATTTCCTAGATTTTCTCTTTTGCTCCATAGGAGCTCTTTTTTATGCTTTGTTTGCACAAGGTATCTTCTATGAGTTATTATAATGTTTACAGATATTCCTGTTTGGGACAAATTCCTTTAAGTCACCAGGAACTTTTCTGTTCTTATTCAAGTCCACAAAGGCAGAGCAACTCCTGGTCCAAGTTAGTATGTCATCTTCCTGTGAATACCTTGCAGAACTCCATGAAGTTCCTGACAAATGGTCAGTCGTCTGTCTCTTCCCTCTAACAGAGCGGAGAATTTATACCAATGTGAGCAAAGGTGATGTTTACCATGATGTGACTGAGACCAGAACTAGCACTGCTGTAGCTTCAGCATGACTGAGTTTATTGCATAAGTTAAGCCCAGCTTGCTGGTTGCTTAAAATGGAGCCAAAATATTAGATGGTAAAAGTACAAAAATGGCCTTAAAATGTGGAGCTTCTATTTGCTATTGTATAAATAACATTTTCTGATGACAGAAGGACTTGAATTAAGACGATTTGTCATAACCTGAATTTTAATGTAAATTTGTATTAATATCTTAAATTTGTTTTAATTTCCCCCTTTGCTCTATTTTAGCAAGAAATCAAGGTGCTGAACAGCCCTTTTTTTCCCTTAACTTCTTTACCAAAGCTCGCACTATGTTTACCTCTCTGAATGTCAAATTCATCCCCTTACACTTCTTAGTCAGGACAGTAGAAATCAATGGCTTCAGTGAACTGAATCTGGTCCCAGGGTCTGCGTTGCTCAACTGTGGAACTCTGAAGCAAGCAAACTAGAATTTTATAGTTTAATCTTGAAGGTGAAAGAAAGGGAATTACTGTGCTAAGCAATGTAAAAAACCCACTTAATTTCACTAACTTAACTGTTTCCAAGACATATTCAAATCCTGGTCCTCCTGATGTAAAAACTAAAAACTTGTCAAAGAGGAAAAGAATTGTGCTTAAGGAATTGAGCAAGTCTTCCTATTCCTCTTACTATTGTATTTGAGCTTTCCTTAGAAAATATCAACAGCACTCTCTTTAATATAATTACAAAGCAGTTTTAAAACTGTTAAATCTCTTAATATGTGTAGAGATTACTTTCACAGTGCACACACTTCCCTAGGAGGAAGTTGGTCTACTGTTTCACTGTTCTGTGTTTTCTTACCAGTGCTTACAGTAAAAATGTTGTGTTTTTTAAAAAAACAAACAAGTAACTCTGTGTCTTTCTTCCCTCCCCCCTTTTTTTGAGGGGTACAGCAACGACTGTTGGATTGCAGGGTGCATATGATGCACAGTATCATTGCCAATGAGCAGTTCGGTTTATATGACACGGTGTGCAGAAGTCCTTGAGCTTGACTCTGCATGCTTCCCACTGACAACAATAAAATCAAGAATTTAATCTGTTCTGATGGGCCACATCTTTGTGGTGTTTGAAGTTACAAGAAGTTCTGTGACTGATTTCAGCAGAACTAAACCTGACTTGATTGTAGAGTTGACTTGACCCCTGCTTATTTGATCTTTGCTCTGCAATTTTCTGCTTATTAATGCAACGTGTGAAAAACAGCATAAAAGAAAAATCGTGATATGTATATTCATTATTACAATGTACATGGGATAAGAAAGATTTTGTGGATGATGTGACTGTTCCATGATCTAGTTCAGATAGGATAAGCAGAGGGAAAGGAAACAGTATTATATTGTATGTCAAGGCAGGTGAAGTTGCAAGCATGTTGAAGGGTGGAATTAGGATTAAAAATCATTTTGAGAAACTGGACAGAACTGACAAACTTTGTTAATAGAAAAGAGAAGAAATAAAGATCCTTAGCATAAAAAGGTCAGGTAGTTGGGTGGCATTCGTTTTGTGACCCATTCTAACATGTAGTGATGCTACAAAATTAACAGAATCTTTGAGATGTATAAAGACTGTATTATCTGTATGACATAAAACACATAGAATCATAGAATAGTTAGGGCTAGAAGGGACCTTAAAGATCATGTAGTTCCAACCCCCCTGCCATGGGCAGGGACACCTCCCACTAGATCAGGCTGCCCAAAGCCCCATACAACCTGGCCCTGTACACCACCAGGGATGGGGCAGCCACAACCTCCCTGGGCAACCTGTGCCAGTGCCTCACCACTCTCATAGTGAAGAAATTCTTCCTAATGTCTAGTCTAAATCTGCTCCTCTCCAGTTTATAGCCATTCCCCCTTGCCCTGTCCCCACAAGCTTTTATGAATAGCCGTTCTCCAGCTTTCCTGTAGGCCCCCTTCAGGTACTGGAAGGTCGCTGTAAGATCTCCTCTGAGCCTTCTCTTCTCCAGCCTGAACAATCCCAACTCTCTCAGCCTGTCCTCATAGGGAAGGTTCTCCAGCCCTCCGATCATCTTTGTAGCCCTCCTCTGGACCTGTTCCAACAGCTCCATATCCTTCTTACGCTGAGGATTCCAGAACTGGACAGTATTCCAGATGAGGTCTCACAAGAGAGGAAGAGAGGGGCAGAATCACTTCCCTCAACCTGCTGGCCACGCCTCTTTTGATGCAGCCCAGAATACGGTTGGCCTTCTGGGCTGCGAGCTCACATTGCCGGGTCATGCCAAGCTTCTCATCGACCAGCACCCCCAAGTCCTTCTCTGCAGGGCTACTCTCAATCACATCATCCCCCATCGTGTACTGAAAACAAGGATTGCCCCGACCCAGGTGCAGGACCTCACACTTGGCCTTATTGAACATCATGATGTTCTCACAGGCCCACTTCTCCAGTCTGTCCAGGTCCCTCTGGATGACATCTCGTCCTTCCGGTGTGGCAACTACACCACTCAACTTGGTTTCATAGGCAAACTTGCTGAGGGCAAGCTTTTCCTTCCCCTCGTCTTTCTATTAATCTCTGGAGACACATCAGCTGAAGTATCAGGTCTATTTTTTTGTCATACGTGTTAGGAAAAAATGGACACAATTCTGAAAAGAGCAATGGGATTTAACAGGACTCTGGAAAATATGAGAACGTAAGTACATGAGAATGAGAAATATAAGAAGACCCAAGAGGTTTGAGTAGATATGCCTGCAGAATACTCAACGGAAATGCAAGTCTCCAAACACAAAGAGAACAATTTATTCTTTTCATCTTTTCAATTTTTGTTTGTTGGTGGCTCGAACAAGAAATAATAGGCTTATTGAGTCACAGATGATTTAGATCAGTCACTAGGGAGGAACCATGTAAGGAAAGATTATGGAGCACTGGAAGATATCACTGAGGAGAGTGTTTGGGTGTATATGGCAATCAGTCACATATCTGATCACAATGTTTTAACCAGAGGTGAATTCTTCCTTGAGACGGGAGACTGCCCTGGACAACCTTTTGACCTTCTCTCAGCTGGCCCTTCTCTTCTTCTGTGAACACAATATGAGCTGGAACATTATTGGAATACTGAAATGATCACACTGTCCTGCTCTCAAGAGGCGCCAAAGGATTGGAAGAAAGATCTGCTTTGACTTTATTTAATAACTTGAAATGAACTGGAAAATAAGCTAAGGTTTCCTAACTACGTTTGCATAATGTCTTAGACTGTAAACTGCACTGAAACTTGCATAAATGCCTAAAAGGGAGTTATATTTCTTGTCTATGTGTAGCTATTCCAGTGTTAGTCCTGACACTTGTGATTGTGTACTCGTGTTAAAGCTGAGCTGACACACTGGAGGGATGTCTGAGACAGAGGACAATATCTGCGTTTCTACATAACATGATTATGAGCTTTCCTTGTCTTCACCAGGACCGTCTGCCTGCAGGGCCAGGTGCTGGCCCATAGCTTGTGCTTTTCTGTGCTATAAGACAGATCTAGTAAAAGGGCTGGATGAAAGTTTTTGAGGGGATGGTCTCTTGGGGTAATTCCCAAGCTCTGTGTCCCAGCGACTCCTCCTCTTTCTCAGGACTGAGTATTTTGATGGATTAGATGGTGTGGAGGGGCTTTTCAAATCCCAGATTTGTTCTTTGGACTTAGGTCTGCATGTTCCCCTGGTATGACTCAGTAACTGCAGATCTGACCCTACATGTTGTTGTATCTGATGATTTACAGGGATCTCTAGTTATTTTGCCCTAGGAAAAGTTTGTGAGATTTTTCCTGTAAGTTTTTTTTTTTTTTTTTTTTTTTTTAATAAACACAGATGACATCTAATGAATCAGATCTTTTACTTTGGCTTTCTTGTTATTTTTAGTGCAATAGCTCAGGA
This sequence comes from Cuculus canorus, assembly GCF_017976375.1. Taxonomy (NCBI): domain Eukaryota; kingdom Metazoa; phylum Chordata; class Aves; order Cuculiformes; family Cuculidae; genus Cuculus; species Cuculus canorus. Next base: position 28,098,689 of record NC_071401.1, read on the forward strand.
GCAGCATTTCCTCTAAAGTTTTTAAACTATTTTCCTTCTCATGCTATAGCTTTGCCGTGATGCTTTTTAATGCCCTAAATTCACAGGAAAGAAATTATTCCATTTGTTTAATTTCTTCCTCCCAAGCAAATGAACTATCTGGTTTCTATTTAAGCTGATTATAGCCTTTCTCTAACTAAATATTCTTCCAAGGATTGTATTCTCTCTAAATGCACTTGTGTATGAAGAAAACAAATGAGTAGATGGTGAAATTATACAACAGCATACAGGGATGGGAAATCAGATAACACCAAAGCGTTCAATTTAATTTCCTCTACTAGGATGCCAACAGTAAGCGTGTTGATTTTCAGTGTGAAATTGTTAGGGAGTCGCAACAAAAGAAGTGGTGAAGGGCAAAGCATTCTATTCACATGTGAGTCTCAGATAGGAATAAATGTAGGAGAAGGCAGATTAATTCCTCAGTTTGTCTTAGTTAGAATCACCCTGGCTTTGCAGTGAAGCACGGCCCACCCACAGGCTTTCTGTGCAATGATCTGATTTTTGCAGTTTGTTTATGCATAAAAGGATTTCTGAAATTTTCCATATTGCGGCAGATGAAGAAGGAATGTTGCAGGAAGAGGTGTGTGTTTGTTTCCCGACTTGGGCATCCAGCCACCCCAGGTAAGGTAAGTCCCCTGGGAGATGTGGGCTGGTTAAGCCCCTGTGGTCCAGCGGCTCTGGTGTGAGGTTGGGGTCAGGGGACTGTGCTACCTGGCAACCCGCACCTTGCCTTGCAAGGGACCACGAGATGTCACTGCAGGTCCAGCCCAAGTCAGAGAATCCCCTTAATCTGAAAGCATCTGAAAATTCAATGCATTCAATGCATTAGCAGCAAGGATAAAAAATGCAAAGAGGGCAGTTTAAGTCAAATAACATGTATGCCTGAAATTGTGATCAGACTTGACATTATATAGGCTGGGAACAGATTTCAGGCAAGTGTTTATTTGTATTGAGCTCTGAATTGCTGCCTTGTTTGTACTATTTGCTACCTTGTTTCTATTATTAAGGCTCTAAGGAGACCTTGTTGCAGCCTTCCAGTACTTAAAGGGTCCTTACAAGAAAGATGGGGACAAACTTTTCACAGGGCCTCTTTCAATAGGACAAGGAGTAATGCTTTTAAGTGAGAAGAGGGTAGATTTAGACTAGATATAAGGAAGAAACTTTTTCTAAGAGCGTGGTGAAACACTGGAACAGGTTGCCCAGAGAGGTGGAAGATGCCTTATGCCTGGTAATGTTCAAGGTCAGGTTGGACCTGGGGCTTTGAGCAGCCTGATCCAGCTGAAGATGTCCCTGCTCACTGAAGAGGTTTTAGACTAGATGTCCTTTAAAGTTCCCTTCCAATCCAAACTATTCCGTGATTCTATGATTACTTAACACATAAGTAAATTCTGAGCTCCGCACATGTTGCCTGCTGAAATTGTTAGCAGCATATCCCCAGTTACCTCCCCACTGACCAGGATGCACACGGTAAGCCAAGCAGCCTGAGCCAGCTGCATGATCTGGGAACAGAGAGCATTGACACTTCCACACGTGTCCTGCTATGCCTCCAGAGGTGTCTCTGCATGGGCAAAGCCCATGGACTATTTCCTGGATGCTTGCTAGCCCAGGGGCTGCCAAAATGTTTAGTTGCAGTAAAAAGACAAGAAAAACCTTGGTTTTCCTACAGGATATGGTGTCAGACTATGCAACATAAACCACTGTGGGCTGAGCTACTTGTAACCTGCACGCAGGTTGTGAGGAGGCTATGTCGCAATAGTGCTCACATCCTCTGCATCCAGCTTACGCAGGAAGAACTGGCAGCATTTTACTCACCAGAGTGAATCAGTCTCAGGTGGGGGCTTTGCTCCAAAACACGCCTGTGCTTTCTGGTACCATGGGGAAGTGTGTGCAAAGACAGACTCCGCTCCAAGAGACTCACCTGTGTCCCCACAGAAAGGGGCTTCACCTCCAAGGGTTAATGTTATTTTAAGATATCTCTGCATTGTAGTTGCAAATCTGAGCAGCTCCTGCTGAACAGGAACGAGCTCATTAAATATATACTGTCACTGATTTATAAGGGAGTGCAGAGACAATATAATTACTGTAATTATGTCAGACACTTGCTGCAGAGCTGCCGTTTGTGTTGGGAATTTTATCCTCTTACTATGGCAGGTGTATTAAAAAAAACACATACACCTGTCAATATATTCATGTCACAAGTAAATTACTCAGAGGCTGTTGTTTGATTTTTCTCTTTATAGACCATGGAGCTTATTAAGAGTATCATAATTCCCGGGAGGAAAGGGAGGTAGGCAAGACATTTGGTAGCATGCTGCATACTTCTCATGCGTTGGGGAGGCAGATTTTGGCTGTAAAGGTGACTTGGCCAGTGCTACCCTGGCCATGGCCATGTTGCAGTGAGAAAGTTTTCACACATAGCTTGCATAAAGCTGCAGAGCGGGAAGTTTGGGTGGAAGCTGCCTGCAGTAATCTGCCTCTGCCGGTGCAGGTACTCAGCGCTGGGGTGGGTGGGTTGAGAAACCCAGCGGTGGGTGCTGGGTGTGAGCTCCCACCATGCCTGTCCTAGCGACTGGCAGGATTTGTTGAGGGATGCTGTGGCAAGAGCACCTCTGCTATAACTTATTTCCCTCCTGCATGAAGGTTTGCTGTAGGCCCCTCCTGGCCTTGCTGGCAGGGTTGGGGACACCAGATGACTCCTGTCTATTCTTAAAACAGGGTGTCTGGTTTCCACTAATGATTACCATGACAGACAACAGTTGAGCAGCCAGGAAAGTATGACTTATACAGTTTATGGACCATAAAGTATGGGCTTGTATGGCACTATTGGATAAAGTTCTGGAATCCTCAACATAAGAAGGATATGGAGCTGTTGGAACAGGTCCAGAGGAGGGCTACAAAGATGACCAGAGGGCTGGAGCACCTCCCATACGAGGACAGGCTGAGAGAGTTGGACTTGTTCAGCCTGGAGAAGAGAAGGCTCCGAGGAGATCCTATAACGACCTTCCAATACCTGAAGGGGCTACAAGAAAGCTGGAGAGGGACTGTTCACAAAGGTTCATAGTGATAGGACCAGGGAGAATGGGTATAAACTGGAGAGGGGCAGATTTAGACCAGGCATGAGGAAGAATTTCTTCACTGTGAGAGTGGTGAGGCACTGGCACAGGTTGCCCAGGGAAGTTGTGGCTGCCCCATCCCTGGAGGTGTTCAAGGCCAGGTTGGATGGGGCCTTGGGCAGCCTGGCCTAGTGGGATGTCCCTGCCCGTGGCAGGGGGGTTGGAACTACATGATCTTTAAGGTTCCTTCCAACCCTAACTATTCTATGATTCTAAAGTGGGAAAGGGAAACTACAAGGAGCAAAAACAAGGGGCACAGGTGTACTAACAGGGCTAGGAGCTGCTCGCCATGACCTGTGATGAACAGAGAGAGAAACATGAGGGTTATGTTCACGGGGAGAGGGCACCTGTAGTGCCCTCCCAGAGGGTGAAAAGCCTCAGCGGATCAGAGGGTGTCAGGGTCTGGCTGGCACCCACTGCAGCCTGCAGCTGGAGCCAGGAACACCCAAAAAATGTGCAAGGCCACAGTAGGTTCCACGCAGCACTTTTGCAGTGAAGGAGGTGGTGGATCGAGCCCCTTTCCCTGCAGAAGCCATTGACAAGTTGTTAATAGCAATGGCAACAACTCTGTGTGCTTAAACAGAAGGGAGGAAATGAGATTTTGACAGAGAGCTTTCCCTTCTGAGCACTTTAGGCTGTAGGAAAACATGCCTAAATAATAAGCAGGTTGGACAAAGGTAAGGCAGCAGAAAAATAGGCTTGCTCTTGAGATATCTTCAAAATAACAAGAAAAGCAGGTTTGCTCAGAGTTTTGTTGTGGGATCTTGGCCCAGAAAAGGCTGGGACTCTATGGAACCGCTCAGAGGGGGAGTTGGGGAGGGAGGTGGATAAAAGGCTGAGCCAAAAGCAGTCTTTCCTTCCTTCAAAAAGGTATTAATTTCTGCAGAAGAATACACCACTGATTCAGTAGCATTATCATTGCTTTTGTTGAACTCCATGAACACTTATTAAATGTAAGCCCTGAAATAAAGGTGCTTTACAGAAATAAAACATTAGGCCACACCCACAAGGAAATTATTCATTGCATCCCACACAAGGCTGAATGGAGGCACAGGTGAAGTGACCTGAGCAGTGTCTGAACTCAGCAGGGGCAGGGATGTTAGGCATTTCAGCCCTGCCTCTTCATCACCATCTTGTCTTGTTCTCCTGTTTGCTTGGCTTGCTTGTAAAAAACCCAAATAAAATAAAATTTGAATTTAAAAGCACTCACTTAGCTTCATAATAACGAATGAACAAAACCATAACTCACCAGCAGACAAGTTATTAGTCTCTGATTCAGACATGTATCATTATTTCCCCCACAACTGCTTCACCCTCTCCATCCTCACCAGCTCTTACATCATTTTTAGAGTCTTGTATGAGTAAGTCAGAAATAAGAAATGTTGGAAAACCCTGTAATAAGTGACCTGAGCAGTAATGAAATGAGCAGGTCACAAGTTCTGCCAAGGAACGTGTATTAGCTGTGCATCACATTTACCCACTTGCACTAATGACAGCACTTCCTCTGAATGCTCTTCTACCAATTACCTCTTTATTAATTAAAACACATATTTAGAAATGGCAGTAGGTGTAATGACAATGACTGCACCTATGCCAGTATTACACTCTCCCCATTCAATTTATTATGCTGTACATGTGCATGTCTGGTGTTCTGAATGGCCATAGTGATTTTGCAATGCATACACTGGCTTCAGCAAAAAAAAAGTATTTTTAATACCCAAGAACCAAAAAAACTGAGATAGAAATGGCAAACCAGGGCAAATGCTGTATTCTCTTTTTTCTCTGTATTCAGACAGGTGTTGAGGCGCAGAGCAGGCTATGATACTCAAGCAATTTCAGGTCTTAACACCATCGCTCTCATACAGGGCAGTACTGAAGCAATAACTAGAAAGTGCTAGCACAAGTCCCCTGAGGGCTGCTTCACTTCCATCAGCTGCTATCCCATTTTATCCTCTGCTATTTTGAGAGAACATTAGTCTTTTTTTTTTTCTTTTCTTCTCTTCTCAGTTGTTTATCGTTCCAAAGGTTCCTGCTAACAGAGTTCAGTGCTTCGATGATCACATTTTCTTCTCTGCAGAGGGCCTCCTATTGCCTCAGAAAGAAAATTATCTTTTCATTTACTTAATAAGGCCACTCCAAGCTTAAGTCATTGGCTTGGCAAGAAGATGCACATAGGTCAGTTAAATTTGCCCCTTGTGACTTTACTTCTCTGTTTCTCGTCTTCCGATACAAGTTCAGCTGATGTCCTGCCTGTAACATGCTTTGGGATTTGTGTGTAGAAATACAACATATGCTGTACACACAGAGCAGCTCAAGGGCAGAGTCTGAAAAAGCCAAGCTTAAGTCACCAGGGTCTTGCACCACCTCTCCTATTTTATTAACTGAGGAAAAAAAACCTCCTTGCTGCCTCTGAAGGTAGCTTCCACCATCACCAACTGGTGATGTGCAGTATTAGCAGATCCCAGCATTGTCTTTATTTGTTCAGTCCCATGAGATGCACAGAGCAGAGCAAAGCTGACTCTGTTTACTGTGGGGTTTTGCACCCATCATACACTGACTTCAGATCCTTCTTCCCTCACTTCAACCCGCTAAGGATGAGGTGCACTGGTGTACCTTGTTCAGAAGAATGGGACTCAGGTGTATCATCCCTAGATGTGTATTTGGCAGGGAAGATACGCCTGTGTTTTTTCCACAGGTGGTGGTTTCTTTTTCTGCCTAGAAACTTGGGGTGGCGCTCACAAGGCCAAGTGCAAGGTCCTACGCCTGGGTTGAGGCAATCTGTGGTTTCAATACAGGCTGGGGGACAATGTGATTGAGAGTGGCCCTGCAGAGAAGGTCTTCAGATTACTGGTTGGTGAGAAGCTCGACATGAGCCAGCAATGTGCACTTGCAGCTCATACGGCCAACCATATTCTGGGCTGCATCAAAAGAAGCGTGGCCAGCAGGGCGAGGGAGGGGATTCTCCCTCTCTACCCTGCTCTCATGCATCCCTTGGAGTACTGTGTCCAGTTCTGGAATCCACAACATAAGAAGGATATGGAACTATTGGAACGGGTCCAGAGGAGGGCTACAAAGATAATCAAAGGGCTAGAGCACCTCTACTATGGAGACAGGCTGAGAGAGTTTGGGTTGTTCAGCCTAGAGAAAAGAAGCCTCCATGGAGACATTATAGCGAACTTCTGGCACCAAAAGGGGGCTACCAGAAAGCTGGGGAGGGATTTTTTACAAGGGCATGGAGTGACAGGTCAAGGGGGAACATCTTTAAATTGGAGGGGGGAAGATTTAGATGAGACATTAAGAAGAAATTCTTCATGATGAGAGTGGTGAGGCACTGGCACGGGTTGCCCAGGGAAGTTGCGGCTGCCCCATTGCTGGAGGTGTTCAAGGTCAGGTTGGACGGGGCCTTGGGCAGCCTGGTCTGGTGGGAGGTGTCTCTGTCGATGGCAGGGGGGTTGGAACTGGATGATTTTTAAGGTCCCTTCCAACACAAGACTTTGATTTCTCATTTGCTACATTAATATTTTCAAGTTTTGGCTCAGACTTTTCCACTGTATGGCAGTCTCTTTTGCATACAAGTGCAGGATTTAAGGGATATTGTTTTCAGAGGGAAAGGAGAGCTCAATTGTGAAAAGTCATTGCTGCAGAAAGACTTGTCTATCTGGTTCTGGGAAGAAAATTATACAGCTCTTAATCTGCTGGTGAAGCATTTTCATTGCTTTATGCACAGCCCAGCTTCTGTTTCCTTCTGACTTCATTAGTGTTTGGCTGAATCACAGTTCCTTTTGAAAGTAATTAATTGCAGAAAAGCTATCCTTATTAGCATTATTCAGCCCCAATTGTGTTTACCACAATAGCAATTACCAGGGAGACGGGTGATGGGTTTCCTACTCAAAAAGATTGGCTTGACTACAGGAGGAGCTAAAACCCAGCATTTCCCATGGCCTCAGAAAACTGGGGAATGTGTTTCAGCCACAGAAGCCCATGCGGACGTCCTGTCTCTCTGTCCGTGTCAGATGTGCTGTTCCCATCATCACTGGCCCTGCGCTGAGGAACACACAGCACCATGTTGGGAACACACATTTCCCAGACCCTCTCCTGTCATTGTATGGGAATGCACTACTTGTCCATCCCTGCCTCTAGAAGATGAGAACTGGAAAGAGGTCATGAATGTCAGTCAACATTTACCAGTTTTTCTCCACGTTACTTCACTGCTAATGAAGTCCAAAAGCAAAAGAATAATGTGTTAAGAGTGCACGCTGGTGGGAGCAGTTAGATTCACAGAATCACAGAATGCCTGAGGTGGGAAGAGGCCTCTGAGGTCATCTGGTCCGGCTCCCTGCTCAAGTAAAGCCATTTACAGCTGGTTTCCCAGGACCATTTCCAGATGGCGTGTGAATATCTCCAAGAAGGGAGAATCCACAATCTCCCCAGGCAACCTGTGCCAGTGTTCAGACATCCTCATCACAAGTTTCTTGATGTTCAGAGGGAACCTCCTGTTATTCAGTTTATATCCATTACCTATTGTCCTGCCACTGGGCACCACTGGAAAGAGCCTGACTTCGTTCTGTTTGCCGCTACCTTCAAGTGTCAATTAGATCCCACCGGACCCTTCTCTAAGCTTAACAGTCTTTTAGTCTTTTCTCATATAAGAAGTGCTCCAGTCCCGTAACCATCTTCGTGGCCCTTTGTTGGACTCTCTCCAGTATGTCTAGGTCTCTACTGTATTTGGGACATCAGAACTGGACACAGCACTCCAGGCATTGCCTCACCAGTGCTCAGCAGAAGGGAAAGATCACCTCCCTCTACCTGCTGGCAATACTTTGTCTAATGAAGCCCAGGATAACGTTCTCTGTCTTTGCACCAAGGACATATTGCCGGCTCTTGTTCAGCTTTTGTCCACCAGGATTCCGAGGTCGTTTTCAGCAAAAATGCTTTCCAGAGGGCTGGCCTGCAGCCATGGAGTTGTTCCTCCCCAGGTGCTGGACTTAGCACTGCTGCTTGTTGAACTTCATGTAGCTCCTGTCAGCCCATTTCTCCAGCCTATTGTGGTCTTCCTGGATGGCAGCAGAACCCTCTGGTGTACCAGCTGCTTCTCCCAGTTTGGTGTCATCGGAAAACTTGCTGTGGGTATGCTCTGTCCCATCATCCAGATTGACCCTCTGTAGAGAAAATTCAACGTTACAGACTTGATCAGTTCTGCTCTTTCCAGCACACTTGGAGGCCTTAATCCTGTAGCAGAAATTCTTGCTTCCTGAAGGCTTTAGTGATTGTGAGGCTTAGCCATGCTTCCACTAGGAGGAACATGCTTCCTTGTTTTAATTGAGATTTGACTGAATCTGCTGGTTTACCTTTAATTGGTGCGATTCAGCCTGCACTCTGCCACATCACCTGGTTGCACCTATTTTTCAGAGCCCGTCTGCAGCACAGAAGGCCGTGTGGTTTGATCACCACAATGCAAAGTAGCATGAGGCAACACTGCCACGATGAGCACTGCAGGGTTTCTCTAACACTCACCAGCACAACAAAGAAATGTTTTCATGAGTTATCACACAGTTCTCTTTAGAAAGTGTTTATGCACTTATTCCTTTTTCAGTGATTTGTTCCCCTGGCTTTCCCACCGGCACAACTCTAGGATGGCATCACCTCCAGATGGCATGGCCAGATGTGGGGTGTACCTGATGGAGCCCTTCAGGACATCCTCCCCAGGCAGATGTTGCATGTGTTAAAATCACTAAGTATTCCTGAAATCCTTTAAAAGCTCCTTTTTAAGAATGAAAATAATAAAGAGAAAAAAAAATAGTGGTTTGAGGCCATGTCTGAACTGTGCTCAGATCTGCATCCTTAGTTGCTGGTTTTAGGCATTTGAGAAAACCTATGAAACACTGTAAGATCACAGTTCCACTACATTTTTAACTGTCATGGGACACCGGTGGACTACTGGTACGGCTTTATTATTTATTGACAAGTAAATAAGGTCTCTTCCTACCCAAACTATTCTATGAGTCTATGATTCTATGATTCTATTGCTGATATAGTATTTTGCCATCTGAACCTACACACAGTAAGTACTTTTAAGTACTTGCCTTCTCCCCAACTTCAGTCAAAACATCTATGAGCTCTGTAACAACCACAGAAGCTACTACTATTAGTTAGAGTACATAACCAGCATCCAGCCTGGCTCCTTATAAGTATTTTGGGGTAGGGAAGGGAACCTGCCTCTGCAGCTCTTCCTTGGCATAGAAAGATAGGTAGGCACAATCGACTGGGCGTGCTTCTCATGTCCTGAGGACTTAGACTGATAAAAGAGGTCAGGATCCAGTTCTTTTGGGGGAAAAAAAAAAAAAAGACAGAGGACAGTGCTGATGTAATGTAGTAGGATGCAAACAGCCCCCCACAATCCTTTAGCTATGGCACCAATAATTTAGAGTTTAATAAGAGAGGTCCATTTCTCGGGCTCCTCAGAGGCCGTCATTGACGTTTAAAAGCAACACGAGGGTTGTTTTGTGTCTCACTGTTGTTTTCTTCTGGCTGCCTCTGGAGAATGAGGGGAAAATCATACCATAGATGATGTCTCACTTTGACTGCAGTTGCAGTACTGGACATTCAGATGCCATGATGACAAACACAGCAGAGTTGCTTGTGAGGAAAACTGCTGGGTAGATTTTCATTAAAAATATTAGTCGATGAATGAGAGGGAAAGAATTACTGATGGCATCTAACACAAGAAACATTGACACCAAAGAGGTTGTTTAGGACATATAATAATCCAAACAACAAGAATTTACTGATGTCAGGATCTGTTTCTTTAATATGAGCCTATAAACCTTTCTTGATATTGCTGAAAGCAGGAATGCTTTTGCTGAGATGGTAATAAAAATAATAAATGGGTTTACCTAAACTCCTACCAGGCTCTAGTAAAAGCTTGCCTAGCAGTGAGAAACTGGGAATACTGCCTACCAGAGCTGCCCGGGAAGCCCCTGGGGCAGCCACCTACAGGCTGCTGCAGTCGAAATTTTCTTGTGTTTCTTGTGGGTTTTGTGTTTCTTGTGTTCTTTGTCATTGTGTGTCTGTGCCCCCTGCCAGCTCCAGTGTCAATGTGTCAAGGTTAGACAGAGCCCTTGGGAACAGGGACATGATACTGCACAGCAGCGACATGACATTGTATGGATGTTCCGTTCTCTGTCAACTTTGCACTGGCTTTTCTTTTTGTGGATGTACAGTGGAACTGGTTGTGGCATTTGATGTCCCTTGCAGTTATAGGCATTATCCTTTGGAATGGGAGGATTTTCACAGTACAGCGATCTAAAAATCATGCAAATCCTCTCTAAGGGATTTCCAGGTGCTAAAAGACTTCTAGTCCCCTGAAAACGGCTGGTTGCTGGGCTCTTAGTGCAATAACCTGCAGCAGAACTTCATTAAAGGGGAATTAAAATTGCCTCTGGCATGTTATGTTTCAGGGCACATACTTCAAACCTCTGAAGATTCGAAAAGACCTAGCAATTATAACCAAAATTCTAAAATCCATGAAGTGCTGAGCTTAAAACAGGGAATACTGTTCATGTAAAGACAGCTAGATTCTCCTGATGCCTCCTGAATTTTGCAGTAGTGGACATTAGCAACTTTGAGCTTCTCAGGACTTCATGGAGCTTTTTTTCTTTCCTGTCTCCACCCACCTTTCTGAGATGAGCTGTGCACAAGCCATCCCACACTTTCTGTTTCCCTGATTCCCGTCCCTGCATCATTTCTCATTTTGGAGATGGAGATACTAGACCCTCACACACTGTCCAAAAGGCAACACACTGCTGACTTCTAGAGTGGCATACTCACATTTCCTGTTCCACTCTGTTATTTTACAGTTAATTCCCCTCATTTGTTTTGCTTCTTTGCCCCACTTTGATCAGTGTGTTCATATGAAAACAGTTGTTTGAACTGCTGTACGTACTGCAGACCCATGGCCGCATTCCTGGCCAAAGAAGTCAGTCTAGACTCCCAGGGCAGAGGGCAGTGGGGAGAAAGGGAGGACTGATATCCTTCCCCAGCAGTGCGTTACAAAGAAAGAGTTGCATGTGTGGAGCTGGCTGGTCTGACTGCTCCTGCTCTACCCAGTTACGACTCCCACCTTGTCCTGGCTGAGGTTCTCCCACCCCTTCCCAACCCCATTTTCCACCTCAATCCCTCCCACAGAAATTTACTCTTACTCTGCTCTTCCAAGGATTTGTACCAAAAAAATGTCCAGAAATATCAAAAGCACTTTGTGCACAGAACACCTCGACATTAAGCTCACACAGACCCTCTGTTCCTGAAGTGTAATTACGTAGCTCTGCCTTTTACATTCCCTGTTGCTGACTCACAGAAAACTGGTTTGAAAAAGCATGTGAATGAATATTATGACTCTCAAACGGAAAACCAGCAACGTATTCTGGAACTGACCTGACGGGAACAATGTCTTATTTTCAAAAGAATAGTCCAAGACCTTTTCAAATATCTCAAGGCAAATTTCTCTCATAAGTAAAACCTCCTTGACAGCAGTGAGCAGGACCATTCTGCTGGAAAACCTCTTTCCCCAGGCAGCCAAGGGTGAGATCAGCCAAGAGGCTTTAGGGGTGTATGTTCAAGTTTAATGATTCTACCATGGCTTCTGGACTCATTGAATTACAATGCAGCGAAAACACAGTGCTTGTAACCCTGTGCACATCCACGGTTCCGTCTTGGTGGTGCCACTTGCTCTCTACAGACCATTTTAGAGACCTGAAAGCTTCCTGCACTGTCTTCAAGCGCCACTTTCCTAAACTCCAGGGCTCATTATGCACTAGCCAAAACTAAATGTGGACAATGTGGAGAGCAAAGTTGGGTCCTGCTATTTTCGTGCACACCCAGGCATGCATGATTGTTTCAAATATCAGTTGACTCTATTAAAAACGTTTGGTTCTTTTTCCCTCTGTATTTCATTAATCCCTTTGTCAAAGAAACTCAAATTCAGGCCATGAAAAGCATCCAAGCACTACGGGAGGAGGTGTCAGAAATGCCATCCAGCTTTTAGAGCCCTTAGAGTAAATGTTTGAGCAAAAAGCACTTTTTAAAGCATACATGGCCTCAGGCAGGTCTGAATCTCATTGTAGGTGTGATTATACATTGAGACCCCTGTGCACACACATATTTGCACACACAAATGCTCATGTATTTACAGATATTAAAAGTCATCAACATGTAAGCTTTCCATTGAGGTAATTACTGTTTCATTTGGAAATGTTGGGTTTTTTTTGATGGAAGCTTCTGAGTAACTTCTCCACAGCAGCAAACGCCTCATTTATAATGGAGTCATCTCTTGCTGTAACTGCCTTACTCTGCAGACAGAGCCTGATTTGATCAGAGATGAACCACGGTCCCAGTATCATCCTAGAAACCTGTCCCCACCTCCAAGAAAGAATTCGGCTGCAAGCATCCTTGCAATCGGTGAGTTGCAAGGAGCTGAGTTCTGCCCTCCAGCTCTCCCACTGCTGCTTGGTCCCAGCTCCCTGCTGGGCTCGTCTCAACTCTGTCAGAGTATAGAAACAACGTTATTGCCTGTACCACTCAACACTGATCTTGTAGGAACTGTGAGCCTGCACTACAATCAAATTTTCACAATTTTTCTTTTATAATGAAATTAAAGCATCTGGGTTTAATTGGCATTTTCCCAAGGACAGCAGGCCTTCAGGGAGTACAAGAGAGAAAACCAGCCCCTGTCTATACATCTGCGAGAAAAATTTTCCTGCAGCCCCTGAGGAGAACATCCTTGCCTGAAAGCATGGTAAAATGGGCAGAGTCATGAAAAATGCTTCTGGCTGACATTGCAAAGCCCTTCAGAGAGAAAGCAGAAAGAATGGCTGTTCAGCCTTAGAATTACTCTTGTCCCATCAAAATTTGCCCTGACCTGAGGGTGAAACACTACCACTTGGTCATTTTTTTTTTGCACACCATTCATTACATCCCAGCTCAGGAAACAATATTCATTCCTGCTGGAAAACATGTGAAAAATCTTCAAGGCACTTTGAAATGACTGCAAACGCCTACAGCAGTCTAAAAATATGCAGCATTGACAAAGTATGCCCCACCAGTTATTGTCTGTGTGTTTGAAGCTGCAAACTGATAATTTCACCTGCCAGCACTGAATTGAGGAGCCCAGCATCTCTATCCATAATACAAATAATTTTAGAAATAAAACATTACATATATTTATCATTGTTTGGTGTTCAGCAGGAAATAAGCACATCACAAGGAGAGTCATCCTGGCCATAGCTGCCGCCCATTTAGGTTTTCCTGGCCACATTCTCTCTTTCCAGTGAGCACTTGTGCCTTCTTCGTTTTGGTGCTTTTTCTATATTTCTCCAGTTTTCTTTTTTTTTTTTTCTTTTTTTTTTTTTTCTTTAGAAAATCTAACCCACAGGTTTTCCCATAAGGTCTGCAGTGTGTTATCAACAGTAATTAAAAACAGTATTTGTCTCCTTACAGCTGTCATGAGATACATTGGCCCCTTTGCTGGCAGTAAGATGGTGAGCACGTAACTTGTAAACAAGCTGCAGAGGTGTTAAGTGTGTGGTTGAATGGTACACAAGCATCTGAAGTCAGGAGTATCTTATAACTCATTCAAAAGAGAGCCTGGAAATCACCATGTCCCTTTTAGTTTTGTACTGCACCATCTTGTTCGTAACTGCTCTCTCTGGACCTCCACTGTGGCTGCAGCCATGGATCAGAGAAGGTGGCTTTACTCACTCAGGATCAAGAGATCTGTGCTCTGGAAAGAAGAGTGCTCTGGAGAGGTCCTGAGGAAAAGCCGTGAACCATGACTCTTGTGTGGGCTGCGGTCAGTTGTCATTCTTGGACAGGTGAGAGAAGACTCCAGGTGTTGAAAAACTGATTGAGTCATGTTAAAAAAAAACCCTATATATCGAATCAGTGGCTAGAAATTGGCCTGTTTAAATGGAAAAAAAATGTAATCAATGGTCTAAACATGAGTCTAAGGAAGTGGAACTAATTCACCTGTGATATAGTGTAAACTCCCAATTGAGAAGTGTCTGTTAATAGGGTGATTCAAAAGTCAAAAGCACCCTATTTTCATCTGTTACAGAGATATGTATGCCAGGAGCAATAAGAAGCAGTGGTGCAGACTGGGATGCCCAGTGTTCACCACGCTTTTTGAAGAATATTTGTGTTTTAAGTCCTGCAGACAGGCTGTTGTCACAGATGAGGTGGACATCTGGAAGGAAGGTGTTATATTTTCTGGATTTGCAAAAAATCCTTTTTCAGACTTTTAACCTCTTAGCCCCTCCCTGTGTCTGCTTCTTTGGAATGGCGCTAACATTCTCCACACAGCTCTCGAAAGTGCTGCAGGGCAAACGCACTAAGAGTGTGGCACCCTCTGAGACCTCTGAGTAGGAAGTTCCATGTACCCTATAAGCACTGTCTAAGTGCAAAGTGTGCTGCTGCTGCTTTTCAGCGGTGTGGTAGAGGTCTGATGGCTCCCTGTGGATGGATCCTTGCAGGCTTTGTTATTTATGCCTTCATTACAAAAAGATCAGTTTGCATAAACTCCCTCTCCTCATTCTCGGGAGGGGGTACTTCAAGAGATGCCACCTTGTTAATCAGTTCCCCTTCTATCAGCCCTTGATTGCATCTGCTCATGGGGAAGTGCCACTCCTCCACTGGTCAGAGCAAAAGGTCAGGTCACAGAATCGTTTCTTCATCTCTCAAATATTTCACTGTATTAATGACTTTCCACCAGGCTGCTGCTTGGGCTAGTTTTCTAAATAAAACAGCACTGCTAATTGCATCGATGCAAATCTAGGTGCCACTGAGAAGAAGAAAATCCCCTGTATCTTCGTACGATGTAAAGCTAATGTAGGTCACTAAAAAAATTAAGGCCTTATATGGCAGATACAAAGCAACCGGGGTGTGTGTACCTTTCTCTTCAGTGGGACTTTGTGTGTTTGGGCTGCAGTCCGAACTGCAATGGAGTCTGTAGGGAAAGCTGCTTTCTCTGTGAGTCAGCAGAGAGAGAGCATGGTCACAAAACAGCCACCCACTATGCAAGGCTTTACTTTGGTTCACATTTCTTTGCTCCTGCCTGCAGTAGAGCAGTCAAGCCACAAATGCACAGGACAATCTTGAAGGAAACCCATACATGAATAGGAAATTTACTGGCAGGGTAAGCAGACAAAGAACAGCTTCTCAACCCAATTTCTATTTCAGTGTTCTCAGGCTAGCTAAGCAGAGGTCCAGAAATGTGACATTCACACAAAGAACAGTAATAATAACAGTAATTCTGCTTGAAAATCCCACACCAAAATGCTCAGAAAGCTGTGCTGCAGGATAACAAAATCACGATGCTGTAACTCACATTAAAAACATGGAGGGTGGGCAGTTTTTTTTCCACTCAGACCAAAGAAGCATGATCTTTAATTAGATTTTACACACTATTCTTGTGCAGCATGGTGAGGCATGGGGTGCTTATGAAGGTGATGGATTGAAAGGCCTGTTGTCATGGCCCTGCGCTAAAGTCATCTCCTTCCACAGCCCTGACACTGAGATTTGGTAAGTCAGCAGCCACACAGCTCCTGCTGTTAGTAAATGAAGTAACACTCCTAATAGAGGCAGTGCAGGGGGATGGCTGGGGCAGGGGCAGAGTGTTTTGACTGCACTGCATGCACTGACTGATCTCTGGCTGCTTTTTCTCTCTTGGTGTCTCAGTGTACACACACACACACAAATCATGAATGAGAGCAGGACAATCTGCAGCCACGAGAAGCTCGTTGCTTGCTTGGTGTTTCTCTGTCACATGTTGCAAATCCGAAGATCCAAGATACAAGCTGTGTTTATCTTTACAACTCCAGGGCTGCCACCATGGTTTCTGAATATTCCAGGTACAAAACTGAGTTGCCTTTTATTTAGGTAAAAGCTCACCTCATTTAAGCAGTTAAGCTTGTGCTCAAACTCACCATCACCAGTAAGCGCTCCCCTTGCCCATTTCTCACACCACCTGAGACGCAGCAATAGCAGAATCCCAGTTTTAATTATAAATGTGTATTTATATGGGATTTTGGAAGATTTGAAAACATTTCTTTACTGAAAGAGTGATGAAGCACTGGAACAGGCTGCCCAGGGAAGTGGTGGAGCCTCCAGGCCTGGAAGTGTTCAAAGAATGTGTAGATGTGGCACTTCAGGACATATTTCAGTAGGCATGTTGGTGATGGGCTGGCAGTTGGACTTCATGTCCTTAGAGGTCTTTTCCAGCTTTTATGATTCTATGATTCTGTGATTTGAAGCATTCTGAGAGACCACTGAATCAGAACCAAAACTTTCCCCCAAATCCCCAAATGTCCAGAATCTGGAATACTGTCCCTCTCTGCAGATCACTCCTAGCTCAAGCAAAAGAAATAAAAGAAGATTAAAAAAAAAGAAGAGAAGAAGGGAGAGACAGAGAAACAAAGGGAGAAACAGATTTTCAGCATTTTGAAATTGCTTTTAAAATACAGTTTCTTTATGATTCGTCTCTTTTTTAACTCACATTAGATGTTAGATTCTGAAGTCTGGAAGTGTGATTATTTTTAATTCATCTGATATTTTCAGCCACAGTGTTCTATCTTCTTTACACGGCACCCCCTGTGCTGACTTTTCAGCAACTCAGCCAGGCTTCCTGGCAGAATGGCAGGAGGATTTATATTTGTGACTGAATGCTTTCCATACCTCCAGTTTCCCATGAGTCACAGGCCTGCCTCCAAGCTTTTTCACATTTCTCCTATGCAATGACTGACACACTTGGTTGGAAATTATAGCTATATGCTCACACATATATACATTACATATACTGAATAAATTTAATTACACTGAATAAATTTAATTTTCTTCTGTCACTCTTGCCATTCAGGTTTATGACACATGTAGACACGCCGGTTGACTTAAATGACTCTTTACCATTTTCTATGTTCTGCCTCTCCCACGAGTTATCTCTACAGCTGCATCAGGAATACTTTCTGATGACAATGCTGCATTTTAAAAAGGTGCAGATGAACTCAGGAGCTATTTATTTCTCCCATTCAAATACATATGCTGATTTGGCTCTAATGACTCCATCTCTTTATTGCTCTGTGCAGGAGTTGCTGTTATCCCTCTGTAAAACACTTTGGGCTTTGGAACATTCTGTTTTTATAGGTACAAAGCTGTAGTCTGCAATTTCCACCTTTGTTAAGTACTTAAGCAGAAAATAGCCTGCTGTACGCCACTTGAGCAGAAACTTTGAAAGAAAAGGTGCTTGAGTATGACCTAGAAATACGAATATCAGATTTATCAGCATTTTCACTGGCTTGTGACTGAGGCCAGGACTGCCTTTCAGCGTTGATAAAGTGGGCCTCCTCTGCATCAACATACATTTTCTGTAATATTTTCCATAGTATTTCCATATTTCTGTCCAGGGAAGGAGAGCAAGAAGTGCATTGCCTACATCAAAAAGCAGGTGAGCTCCAGGCATGCAGCCCAGCCAGCCCATCAACGTTCTGCCTCCTGTTGCCAGATCACTCTGTGCAGGACTTACTAAACCTACTAAACTTTCCTGAGTGCACACAGCTCATTGACTTTAAATTAATTGCACCTCCAACATACAGTGCTCATTCAGGTTCAACACATTTCCATGTACTTGGGTTTTATCCCTGTGTTTACTTTGAAATTACACTAATTGTTCTGCTTTTGTCTTTAGTGCCTCTTTATTTAAACAGCAATCACATTCAGTTTTATTATGGTGTAGAGTTACACCACTGCCTATTCTGCCTGACTCTGTGCCACTAAGTTCCAAGCTTCTCTCTCTCCTCCAAAGGGACAGAAACATCTTTGGGTGAGGGTAGGGCTTGTTGTGGTGGCACCACATTGCAGAAGGACACACTGGCACCAGCACAGCTCAGTGCTGATGTTTGGTGTCAGAAGGGCTCAGCTATATCACTCCTGGCTGAATCTCTTCTGCAAAACCAGCACTGTGACCTGGACTTTCAGCATCTTCAGGTATTGCATCTGGATGCTGCAAATTATCTCAATTTTTCAGTTTTTCGGAGGAAGGCCTAGGAGGGAGGACAGGCACCTTCCAGATACCTAAAGCACTTGGTCAACAGAAGAGGCCAGAAAGAGATGGGGTGGTTTAGTCTCGGGCAACTTGGGTAGAGAAAACAATACTAGGCTTCAGACAAATAAACACAAGGCAAATGGAAGGGCTGTTCCACATGTCCTTTGTGGGTAGGACTACCGATAAGAAGTCAAAAAGGCGATTAGGGAGATTCATCTCAGACAGCACAAAAAAAAAATAAGTGAAGCCCTACGGAGAAAGTGATGGTTGTGCAACACTTTTCCTGGGAATTAAGGAAAACAGCTTAGAGAAGTGTCTGCATCAAGCATTACAGGTATGATTGCTTTTGAGGCACAGGTGAGCTTGTCAGCTTCTTTACGTCACTCTAGTGAGCCCATGCTTCAGACATCTTCAGTTCTTCAGACGCAACCAATTCTTTCCTGGTTTGTACAGCCAACCTATGCCAGATCAGCAGATTTGCTCTGCCAAGAGGGGCTAATTGATGTTTTTTTCACTCTGAATTTGGCATTTCGAAAGCCTTTATGAGCGTGTTGCAGAACTGATAAGTGGAACCAAGCTCTTCCTTATAGTAAGCATTTTATTTGCTTCCCTCATTACTTTACCACTCCAGAAAGTTAGCAGAGATCACCTTTCTGGCTGAAGTTCATCCTCAGTCCAGAGCTGCTGGTCGCAGCGCAGGTGCCCTTTAACTTCCCGCTTCAAATAATCAGTCCCAGTTCGCATTTTGCATGTGGTCTCTGTCCAGGAATGCCACCTAATCAAGGGCCACTCTGAAGCTACCGGTGGATGGAGCATTTTCAGGGGAGCTACCGGCAGACTAAAACCATATAGGTACATGTCTTCCTGTGGCTAAACTTCTGCCTCCTCTGTGCTGCATTATGTAAAGCCTTACATTTCATGACTGTTAGATTCTATTGACAGCACTCTCACCAGAGAAACACTGTCCTGATCTTCTGTGAAAGAAATGCCTGAGAACATTTCGTGTGCTTCAAGTTCTTTGCAAGGGAAAGTATACCTAATTTTAGTTTGAATTAATGTTAATTTGACATGTGGATTTGAATAACTGAGATTAATTCTTGGCTTTTTGACATTAAAACACATTAAGTGACAAGTGCTTTTTGCATACTGTTATTTTCTGAAAGGTTCTTTCTCTCTATAGCATCTAATGATAAAGCCCTAATGCGTAAGAGCCTTGAATTTACAGGAAGTTGCACTGAGTGGTCTAATAGGTCATTTTCATCTCTGGCTTACATGGTAATAATAGAATAACAATAACAAAGGTTGCAAAACATTCCCATCCTGGCTGAATCAGCTGGCTTTTTTACAGCTGGTTTATTCACCGAGGAATAAATATTCATGGATTTTTCAGGAAAGACAGAGTGCATAATTTGTCTTGAGCAAAATTAAATGGGATAGGTAACCTTATCCTACAGTAGATCACAAAGGACTGAATCTGAGTGACAGGCTTGACTGACAGCCTAAGCATGCCTGACAGTTGCAGAAGTCATCAGATTGTTCAACAGTAATTGCAAAGGCTTCTTACATTGCATCCTTTTCAATGTAAAACCTTTTCAATGTGAACCTTTTCAATGTAAAATCTTGTGTGGAAGGGAAATAAGTTACTAACACTACCGTACCAGAGAAAAAAATTGTTGCCTGGTTTAACTCGGACAAGCACTTTTCACTGTTGCTCCTGTCCCCTGCTCTCCAGGATGTAAAGAGGGTCAAATGTTGTGTTGCCTCCAGACCAGCCTTCACAGCTCAGCGTTCAAAAAGGTGAAGTATCTGAGAGCATTTCCTAAAGAGGCAAGAAAAACTGCAATTCCTGTGACAGCTCAGTAGAAGGCACTGGTTCTGTGCTCACATCATATAAAATATTGACAAACATCAACCAAGTATTGCACTGCAGTTATCGAGGATTTTCTGTTAGAGACTCCTGTACCTCTGCTGGCAATAGGAGCTCAGCAGGTGAATAAGAATCCCAGTCCCAGTGTGTACCCTTCTCTGCTCTGACACACATACATAAATACTCACACTGCTAAATTTATTTCCCCCTTGCTGAAGGACTCACTGCCAGTTTTCCTTCCAGCTTGCATCTTTTTCCACATGCTGCTAGCTTCTCTATTCCCTCCCACTTCTTCCCCGTCCTCTGCCCATGTCAGCCAGGCTGATGAAAGCTACTGTCAGCCAAACAGCAGATGCAGGAGGCTCACCCGAGTGGGGAAATTTTCCCACCACGTTTACAAGATCAGCAGGGAGTTAAATGGGAATTCAGAGCCCAAACCTGGTGGAAGAGCACAAGTTGCCTCATTAAGACTCAGGAGTGTTATCTGTGACTCAAATATGGGAGAACCAAAGGTTATCATTCTTCAGTACCTTATTTCGGCACTGACTCAATTGATATAAACTGCACTGAGTTGGGTGAGCTGTTTTGAGTTCCATAAAATGATCTCGGTCATTAAACTATCATCTTCTTGTGGCTTTACCCACTCACAGGCCTCCTGGTGACAGGCCAGGAAACCAGAGGTTTACCTCATTCCTCAGACTACAAGACCTCAGAAGGATAGTGTCTTGAAAACATAAGAACAATGGCTTTAAAGGAAATTGCATTAAAAAACCCTACACTGATTTAGGCCTAGAACTAAAGATAAAATTTCAGACAACTGTTTGAAACACAGCACTGCTTAAATAAAGTATCTACATTAGTATACATGGCTTTCCACATTTTTCTGAGCCTAGCAGAAAAATTTATGCTTTTTCTCTGTACACAGTGGCATTCCTGGAGGTACCCGGTCTTTTAGAACCAAAGGCCTCCTCCCAGATTAACATCTGATATCCACTGAGGTTTTTTTTTGTTTTTCTGGAGGCCTTCCTTTTCCCAAACAGCATTTTCCTCTTCCAGGAGAGCTATTGCAGTTGCCCACAGAGCTTCTTCTTCTGCCCATAGGACTCCATACTTATCCAGAAGGTCCACGTCTTCCTCCCAGAGGAGCTGATCTTCTTTCTAGAAATCCTTATCTTTCTTCCAAAAAGCATATTACTTCCAGAAGCCGTGATACATCCTCCAGAAGGCTTCAGCTTCCTCTTGAACAGCCTTTTCCTCCTCCCAAAAAGCAGCTTCCTCCTTCTGGAAGGCTTGGATGGCCATCTTGAAAGCTCTGATTTTTTCTTCTGAAAGCCTTTGATCTGCTCCCAAAAGCTTTTCATTGTCTTCTGGAAACTTTGAATCACCTCCTGAAAGCCTTTCTCAGCCTGCAGCTTCTTGATGAACTTCTGCTGGTGGGAGGTGCGACCAGAGAGCAGGACATCAGCTGGAAGAAGCAGTTCCAGTTTGTGTGCAGACTAAGATGTTTACCATGAATGAAAAAGAAAACCCTGCCCAGGACTCGCTCAGCACAAACTGTGGTGGCACATGAAAGTCAGCTTGTGCCACACAGGACAAAGGCAAGGATTTTTCTAGGTCATTTTCCACTGTGACTCCAGGTGCTACCAGTTTGGAGAGGGGTTAGGGGCTGTTACGGGACCAGCTTTTAGCACTGTGTGGCTCCCCCTGGCCCCGCTCAGTGGGTCACAGTCTGAAGGACAGACACCTCTGCCCTTTTCTCTCTGGTGCTCAAGGCACTCTCATCTTTCTGACCTTTGGCTATGTCCCCTGCCCCTTCATAAACTCCTCTCAAAAATGTACAGCTTCCAGAATCCCAAGAAACTTGAATTATGAAGAGAAAACAAAAATCCAAATTTCCATTCACTATTTTACCTAATAATTCCACAAGGGTAAAAATTGTCTTCTCATTTATACCATTTCATTAGATTTATTACGACTTACTGCACAGTATCTCCATCTCCATAGCAAGGAGCAGATTGCCTTATAAATAAAAAACTCTTGCTTATTAATATATTACGAGCTTGTCTATCCCTCACTGAGGGCAGAGGCCTCTGCAGATTCAATGCAACTAATAGCTACATGTGCCTCTTCTGCATGAGGATCAAGAAGGCAGGGAGCAGCCCTTGCCTGCATGACAGCTCCAGGGCACCGTGACAGGATGGACAAACAGACAGCCCAAGCTACAATCCCTCCCATATACCCTGGCAAACATGCCACCCCTTGAGCCCCTGGACCTACAAGCATGTGACGTGGTCATCACACCTTCGCTGTGTTTGAAACATAGAACCTCCTCATCCCAGGCTTCCCCTCTCTCCAAAAGATGATCTGGGCACTGCCAGGGACATACTCCATCCTCTTCCCCAGCATTTTGGGTATGGCCAAGGAGTCTTCAAGTAACATCTGGCCAGCTCCTGCCTCTTCCCACCTCCACAACCACTGAAAAGGCTAGAGGGTGGATGGCTCCTTCATAGCAGCTGTGATGAACTCTTGCAAGCTGGGGGGACTTGCTGGGAAATTTGGGGTGAATACATGGTAATTTTGGTTCTGCTGTCTCCTCCTCATGCTGCTTCCTGGCTCCTGAACCCTTCTGCTATAGCTGGGGCTCCCCTAGGTGCTCAGAGAGGATACAAGACAAAGGCAGACAACTTCAGCTTTGCTCTCATGGAGCTCCTGGCCCCAACAGCTTATCTTTGCTTGATGTGAGCAAGATCCCAACAACAAATGGTGTGCACACCCAGCTGGGCTGTCTTATCTGGGAGAGTTAGCGGTACTACACCACATGCCTACAAGGCCAGAAAAATTAGGTAAGTAAATGGGCTAACAACTAATTGCCAGGAACCTGTTATTACTTGAGCTTCAGAAGAGCTGCTGAAGCACCAACCATTTCTCCTCAGCCAAAGGGGTTCCTAACATGGCTTCATTCTCCCTGCACTTTCTGTGGGGTCCCAGGTTTGCAATTCCTCTTCATTCACAGCAGAAACATCAGTAGACAGGATGTGTTGTGGTTTTGTTCCAGGGATTGTAGCTGGCAGCAACTGGGGCAACATCAGGTCATAGAATCACCAGGTTGGAAGAGACCTCTTGGATCATTGAGTCCAATCATTCCTATCAACCACTAAACCATGTCCGTGAGCACCTCACCTACCCATCTTTTAAATACCTCCAGGGATGCGGACTCAACCACCTCCCTGGGCAGCCTGTGCCAGTGCCTGATGACCCTTTCTGTGAAGAATTTTTTCCTGATGTCCAGCCTGAACCTCCCCTGGTGCAGATTCAGGCTATTCGCCCTTGTCCTGTCCCCTGTCGCTTGGGAGAAGAGGCCAGCTCCCTCTTCTCTACAACCTCCTTTCAGGTAGTTGGAGAGAGCACTAAGGTCTCCGCTCAGCCTCCTCCTCTCAAGGCTAAAAGTTCCAGCCATTCCTGTAAGGTCCAGCAGTTCCTGCCAGTCCATTAAACAACCCCAAATACACTATCCCTTTTTAAAAACGAAGGTGATGTTGCTTCTTCTTAGCTAATTTTGCCCTGCTCACTTGCCTGGAACATACTACTGGTATTTTAAGTGAAGTACCCTGTAGCCTAGATAAATTGTGCCCATATTCAGTGTCCTACTGCACTGCATGGGCTCTGACGCAGTCCTTGCTCAACCCAGTACTTGCACTGCTGCAGGTGGTAGGAAGCCATACAGGCTTTTACTCTCCCTAGTTTTACTCTTAGCAACGTGAGGATGAGGCAGCTTTTGGATTATGCACTAAGAGGTCTTCCACAAACCAGCAAGAGGGCTGTGTGAAGGACACACGTGCTTACAAGTCAGTGTTGGTGCTGCAGCAGAGTTGAAGAGCCAGAGCTAACATGCTGCTGTGGCAAGCGCAGAGATGGCTGACAGAAAACTGTGTGCAAAAATGGGATTTCCTAGCGCTAATCCACAAGGAAACCACAGGTGTTCGCATCCTGTCCCGCCCTGTGGATCCAAGGTCTGAGACTGTCCTGGGGACAGGCTGCCCTCCACAGCAATTTCAGACTGGTTTCTTTGCAAAAGCAGAACAGACTTGCTTTTGAGAACAGGGCAGATGGAGGAGCAGCAACCCAGGAAGAATAAAGGAGTCATTTCCTCATATATCATATTTTAGGGACATGGTTTAGTGAGACTTGGCAGTATTAGATTTATGGCTGGACTCAATGATCTTAAAGACCTTTTCCAAGCTAAATGATTCTGTGATTCCTCTTCCCTTCTGGCCTTCCAGCATTTAGCTGGATAATTGCTTAGGAAACCAATTTCTCTCTAACACGGAACAAGCAAATCAGGTGCCTAAACACAATCATTGAGTGCCACTTTAGATACCCAGGAACTGCAGATGGATTGGCAGAAGATAATGCATAGGAAATCTACGTCCTTTGGGAGATGCAGGTGGGAGTCAGGGGAGATATCCCAATACATACGAGGCACCCATGTGTATGTGCGAGCCTCACCTTTAAGTCTGTCACTGATTCACGTGGCTAAAGCTTCTTTTGGTTCCTGCCTCAGACCAAATCAGGAAATTATTTTGCTATTATGAGACTTCCATCTCTTGAATGTGCATCAAGTGATACAAATAAAATGTTGGGAGCTTCTTCTCACATGGTACAGTAAAAATATTCCTATTTGTTCTTTTACTGTGCTCCTGAGTCAGGCTTATAAAGTTGTAGGATAATTATACCAGAGTACATTTTTCAATTAGAATATCATTACCATCTCACAGAAAATTACTAAATTATATCATTTTATTCCATAAGTCTGCAAACATCCTACAAATTGTCATAAAAAAATTAGCAATTTGGTTTCTGCAGACATCTCTCACAGTGCAGAATTAACGGCTCACAAGTCCAATGCTAGTTTAGATCTGTTATCTTGCTAGAGTAAGGTCTGATGGATAGATGTAAAATAAAATTGATAAAATAATCTCTTTAGTTGGTATGACTCTTGTTGTTATTCTTACTTTTACCATCTCTTACCATCAAAAAAATAAATCCCAAATATATCTAGTAAATGTGATCATGCTACTGGAAAACTTAGCATTTGTAAAACTCTGTAAGAGTGACGTGCAAAACTTACAGGTGGAGTTAAAGCTGTGCACAGGTACAGCCAAGTCCAGGTGGTTTTCAAAAGTAAACCTGTGATCCTAAAGCTACCTGGAAGCTTGATTTAGAAGAGTAACCTGACTTTTAAATGGGTTGCTCCTACTAAAGTCATTGGGAAGAAGTGATGAGTGACTGAATTTGAAATTCAGGCCTGTCTTTTGAGTAGGTATTTTAACCTGGATTTATGTT
Source organism: Cuculus canorus (assembly GCF_017976375.1). Lineage (NCBI taxonomy): Eukaryota > Metazoa > Chordata > Aves > Cuculiformes > Cuculidae > Cuculus > Cuculus canorus. The sequence goes on from NC_071401.1 coordinate 28,124,136, forward strand.
CCTAGTCTTTGATATTTTGGTCAGTTGAATTTCTTCTCTGTAAAAGCATGCAATATTTTAATTATATAGATTGTAAATGCATCTCATCCCCTCATAATGCAGGATGTGAAAGAAGCACTTTACTGACTGAAGAAATTGTCCCTATTCTTATGTTGAAATTGTCTTAATATTTAGAGGAGATTGTTTAGTTTCTGTTTGGTTATAGAGTGCTTGACTGAGTCACAGTGATATCTCTGTTTGTGAGACCTTGAGCCACATTCATCTCAACAATCCATCTTGTTTGATGGTATAAACAACTATCCAGATTGGAACTAAGGACACACAGAAAGAATGAGGTATTTCAAGATAATTGTACAAAAACCTAAGATTAAAAACCTTCATGATTGCGAGGAGACAATTCTTGGAAATTTGTTTCAGCACTTTCTGCTTCGAGGCTTGTTCAGATCTCCAAAGGTCACGGAACTTCAACTAGAAGTAGCTTCTACCAAAATACTATTTTCTTGTGGGATGGGTTTCATAGTCCTTGTCTGACGTCCTTAAATTTTTTTTTTTTTTTTTTTTGGGAAAAGAATAGTTCAGATAAAATGCTGTTCATTAAGAAGGTCTCGCTATCTTGGTAAGCCTCTTGTTATTCTTCTTCCCAGATGAGATATTTCCCTCTTTGCAAATGGGTTTCCTTGGGCTGTGGAAAGGGCTCTCCTTCTTTTCTCAGTTTTCTTCATCCCTTCCTCCAGGGGCTGTTTCTCCTTTCTGGAATATCATTATGTGCTGTGTCTTCCTGCTATAGCTCTCCATTTGATGCTGTATCTGAAAAACACTGATGATGGAAAGAATACTGTTTAATCAAATGCTTTCTGAACTTTAATGAAAACATTGCTTTTCTAGACAAGAAGTTATGGGGACACAAGTCCAGCAAATGGCACAATAAACACTGTGTGTGTCAGTGACATGGTAAAGCTTTGGTTATAAGTTTTTGACATTCCAACTCTTGCCATTAATCCATGGAGATACATCAGCAGGATGTATTATTCCTTTCTTTTCTGATTTTATTCAATGGCCTCTTTCCTTTTTACGAAGTAAATCCTGTTGCCGAAGAAGACAAAGAAGGTCTTTTGTCTTTCAACATTTTGTTCTTTCCCATCTCAACACAAATTTCCTAGTAAAATATTGAGATGGATTTCACTTAAAAATGCTTTCAACATCACTGCTACCAGTAACAATCTTCCTGAGAAGTACTAGGTAGATAAAACTTTGCTCTTTGGCATATCAATAAAAACCACCCACACTTTTCCTTTCAAGGATGAGGAGTGGGAGGCTCTCAATGTTGGTGTCCATCTGCCAGCAGTGTCCAGAGAGAAGTTCAGCTGGCCAAAGGCATGTCCTGGCTCATGGTGACTTGAATCCCACCACAGACCCCACTGCCTCTACTAAACAGATCTCCATTGGCCTTGACAAGAGCTGGAATATCTCAACAGCAACATTTTGGTGTCTTCAGTTTCAGTATGATTCCAGCCCAGTAGTACTATAGAGGTGGGATTTGAGTCTACGGCCCACTTAGATGGCAACAGTTAAATTTGTGTGTGTGCACATGTGTGTGTGTCTCTGTGTGTGTGTGTGTGTGTGTGTGTGTCTTCACTCATTTGCTCTTGTCCCACCGAGGGCTCTGTGAAGGGAGAACTGCCATTTTCACTATATACCAATGGCTGAGTGACTGTTCTGCCTCAGTGGTCCATCATCCATCACTAAAATAGCAGCAGTTACTTTCTGACTGATGTTTGTAGCTGTCTGGCCAGATTTTCTCACCTGTCCAAAGGAGTTAATTTCTGCCCACGTGGATCTGAATTGTTAAAGGGAGCATCTGTGTTCCTGGGAACGTTCACATGCACAGGAGGGAACATCTGTTGTTGCTGCAAGTGCTCAGGTATCTTTGTGCTTGGGAAGAAGGTATTTTTAGGGAGAAAATGAGGTGGCGGTAGATACAGAATCACAAAATATCTTAACTTTAAGCAAAGCCCTGCATATGCCGTACTTCCCTTATGTTTTGTAGAGGGGATTTCAGACCTCTTCCAGTGTAAATCAAAGTCAAGTTTTGGTTATAATCCCATTCTGCAAGATTCATTTTTAGCAAAAAGAAAAAAAAGCCCCCTCTGAAGTTGTCAGGTTCAGTGTCCTTCTCCCACAGATACCCCATCATATCATCATCTTAGTAATACGACACAGACAGGCATCTCCACGGCAGCCTTCTGATCACCACACACAACCTTGCATACACCGTACAGCCATGCACCTGCAGAAATAATGAGAAATTATCTTAATAAATCTAACCCAACTATACCAATGCCAGCAAAAACACTCAAAACCAATGCCCCCAAAAGCCAAGGCCTTCATCTAGTTAATTTAATGAATTTAAACTCACAGCAACTGTAGATAGTCTGAAGCTTCAGATGAGATGAAAATTTATGTGCCTGACAGTCCTTTCACTTGCTTTAATAAAAAACATTTCCTATAGCCAGCGAGAAGAGGTTTCGGACTCTTGCTGCCCTAATATTTGGAAATCAGCTTCTATTTAATGGCTCATTTATACTGATGTGTTCAAAATATTTTTATTTTGCATAAGCAATTCTTTATCTCTGGTATAGAGATTAAGTATATGCCCTTAGCCTTTGTCTTAGTTGGCTAAGCTAGCTGAATCCTGGAGATTTATCTTTAAAAAAAAAAAGCCCAGATTAACCACACCTTTGTCATTTGTGTAATGGCTTTTTATTTTTTTTTAAAATTTATTCTCCTCCCCAGTGCAGAGGCCTTTCCATACTCATTGACCCTGTGGAGCATGGTCATGAGCAGAGCCCTGCTCTGACAGCATTAAGCCACTGCTCCTCACCTACTACTCTGTGGAGTCTTACTGCTCATTTCAGCCAAAGAAGACTTCTGGAACTGCTTGACACAAGACATCTTGTGGACGGGGTTGCCATCCGGTGTGCTCAATGTAGGGGACATGGTGCTTCCCCCAAGGGCTGTGCAGAAGGAACTTGGAGCCCAACCCAAGTGCAAGGGAACATGACTTATTTTTAATGTGTTCCCACACTTTTGAGTGGAGTTTCATTTGTGGCACAGTAAAGCTGTGTACGAGGAGCTGCAGCTTGCCACCCAGGTGTTGAGAATTTGCTTTTGTATCTAGATTCCATAGGAACGCCTCTACACCACCTGCATGGACACTTTGTCCTCCCCTGTGCTGTCCAGAGTCAACCTTTGAGCACAGTGCCATCTGGTGAGACTTAAGATACTCGTGCAGACCAAGCAAATAATGTGACATCTCACTCACTATCCCTTTGGGACAGTTAAAATTTAAACTGCATTTAGATGCCAGCGCACTTCTGAAGTGGATTTTCAGCAGGAGAAGCAATGGTAGGGCTAGCATTTCACCAGAATTGGATCATTTGCACAACTGAGTCTTCTTGTTCGTGTCAGCCAGAAGCCAAATTTACTACAGCTTCAAGCTGAGTTGGTTTCAACCCCAGTATTCATCCATTGCAACTAGGTCTAAACTTGTATCTTTCGGCACCTGCAGCCCAGAATACAGCGGGTTCTTGAACAGATGTAAAGGGAGTCCCAAATACTGGGTTCGTTATGCCACACCAATACTGCATCAGCTGCCTGGAGAGCTGCTGTCACCTCCTCTTTGTGAAGGTAGATCTTAGGGTCTCCAGGGAATCCCTTTGGGCTCTTTCTCAAACGGAAACTGGCTTGGAAGGAAACATCACTGTTGAAGAAGATATTTTCTTTGCAAAGGGCTTAGGTCCTGCTCTAGATGCCACCTTCTCCAGCCATGACACACTACTCCATTCATGGAAACATGTGGCTGCAAGAGGCCATGGGTCTGGCTGCCGCTGAAGCACATTTCTCACAAGCATCCCACAAGCTCAGGCTCCCACTTTGAATCTCTTGGCTGCAGTCTTGGAATGAGTCCTATGGGTGAGTGATGGGGATCAGGAGTTGCTGGGGTGAGTCGTAGTTTATGGGGCTTAGAGGGTCTGCATAAGGCAAAATTTCATCTCTCAAAGCAGAGATTTGAATGCACCACCTAAATATACATCCATACAGATGGATAGAGGGGAGAGTAACTTCTCTTTTCTTGCGGGGGCTCCAGCAACCCTTCCCTGACGTGGTCTTACAGAAGGCAGAAACACAAACTTAACCAACTTTCCTGCCTGGGCAGACTAGAGTGGTGGCATTGGGTTCCAGACTGCAGTTACCTAAATGAGGCTGTCAGCTATACGTGCATCTGCATTCAACATAGGAACTCACATCACAGGGCAGACCTAGTCAATGTAAGAGCTGTTCTGATAAATCTAGGCTTCTTGAGCTGGTTTAGGTGCCCTCAATTACCCAGGACCTCTTTCCATCACTGACAGATATAAGACAGCACAGGACCTATGGGACACCCACATCCTTCTGGCCTGGTGGCTGTAGGCCAGGCAGGGTATATTGAGCATCCCAAGAGGGACAAGATGTCTGCATTTAGGCACTTAAATCAAGCCATCAGTCTTCCCGTACCCTGATGGAAGTTCAAAGGTAGACAACTCCACCAGAGATTCCTAACTCTGCACATCTCAATACTGTAATGAACTCTATCCTGACTCGTTTGCAGTCATTTAACTGTTTGGTATTCCTGTTCGAAACTCTCAGCAACTTTTCTTGTTATCATTCACCATAATTACTCTGACTTAAACATACGGTTCTGTTTCCCATGAGTTAAGGCTACAAATAAGGATTTTGATCCATACTTTGGGAGTATTTTCAGTTCCATTGAATAGATGCTACTTAAAGTATGGTTTGCTATCCTCCTACAGAGGAGGATAGATGCACTGACAGGTGGTAAAAGGCATACTTTATGTGTGAGAAAATGAAATAAACCAAATGAAAACAATGTTTTCTTCTGTTGTCAGTGGAACAGTATGCTTTATTGTGGCTGTATGCAATGGGAATATTAGCTCTGATCTGCAGAAGTGCAAATTAAACTGCTGATTTAGCTTATATTTCATGCATAGGAACTTTACAGGCTTTGAATATTCTTTTTATTGTGTGTAAAACCTTTATGAATTATAAGCCTTTTTTGTCAACTATATTTTAGAAGTGAGAGGTTTATTCCTATTACATTAAAGGAGGGATTTTGGTGCTAGGAGAGTTTAGCATTTTATTCAGCTGTGATAACTTCCCCTTATACTCTACCATGGAGCACAATTAAGACAGAAATGTTCAGTAGTTTTATTCTGCCCTTGTGTGAGGAACTAATCATTTTTCCCCTACTTAATTTTTCAGGGATTCCCAAAGGATTTACAAACTCTACCCATTGTATGCACATTCTGTTGTGGCATAAACGAAGAATACATGGCCCTCAATAGGGGCTTCAGCTTTTATACTTTTACTAATTCCCCTTTCTCTTATTGCAAGTTTCAAGAGCACTGTAATTTCCCAGTTAATGTTCTGGGCTTATGGGTAAATTTTGCTCACATTAGTTTTGGCAGCTCATTACTTTTGTGGCTAAGAAGGGGAATAGAGAGTTGAAGTCTTTAAATCAAGATATTTATTATTTCAAGGGGAAAAAACTTTAATAGAACAATGCATAAGTTTGACTCCTGAATTACCAGGGGAGACAATCTCTGATGAGTGCCATTGAATAGGAATGAAAGAAAGCTCTTTTCCCCTATGGAAGCCAGCAAGCATTCCTAAGGAAATAATTTAATTAGTAACTTTTCAAACATCGGCGTTTTGTTTTAGTCTGGCTTCCTGTGGAAACATACTGTGTGTGTTTCTAGCTTTGGGTCTTGTCTGGTTGTTCCATCAGATAACTTTTGAATCTACTCGCTGATTTCAATCAGATTTGATAGGGTAATTGAAGACTCAGAGATACAAGCAAATGAGGTAAGGACACTTAGCCCATCATCTGGGCTTGGACAGTGACTATGGACCCAGGAGCACTCTCTGGTACTTCCCCAGGATTATCCCCCATCATCGGAGGCTGGAGGCCTGCAGATGTCCTCAGCCACAGCTGGTACCTTTGTGTCTCATGCTTCCCGAGCAAAGCAAATATTGTCCTGCTCTGCTTGCATGTGGCATGTTTAAAGTAGAAAAAAAAAGAAACCCTCTAAGTAACAGGACTAAAGGAAAGCTGCAACAGGAGGAGTTAACCCTTACTATACTTATTAAAGATGCTCTCCCTATAGATCCTCCAGCACATTTTGACTTCTATCTCTCTATTCCTTAGGCCTAGATTACATTATGATCAACTGTCCTGAGTAATGAGAAGCGTGAAGCAGACAGTCTGATAGTTTCTAATTTTCTGCCATCCTCTTGACCGAATAAACTGCTGCAGAGACCAGCAAATAAACCTCGATTCTCTGAGGCAGTCCTGTAAGACAAAGCCAAGGAACTGAAACAGCCACAGCAGCATGCTTCACGCAGCTCTGTAATTTATTGTGACAGCCACACAAAAACATCTCCTCAGTGATGTGGGTGAGAAGAAAGCGCCTGGTCTGATCTTGTGCGTGTTGGCAGGCTAAAACATTTCTCAGCATTTGCCCTGTGCTGAGCTCTGCAGCTTCTAAACTGTTCCAGGAGACGGAGAGAGTTGCCTCCTCACTCTCATGGCCCAGTGGACTCCGGAACCAGCATGCAATGGCTTGCAGCACTTGTACCTCAGTATTGTCCTAAGGATACCTAAAGTTCTCCCTTAGACTCGCCAGAATCAAACAGTTTAATGGTACCCCAAAGTGTCATTGTCAACCCCAGCTGCACTTGCCACAGGGACTCTTGGTCCCCATTTCTTTTCCCATGGTTTTCTTGTGATGACTGAATGTTATAACTTCTGGGATCTCTATAGGCAATCATTAAAATGCTGGTAAGTCGTTATTGATGATTTGTTTTCCATGCTTAAGCAGAGTCTTTCTCAACAGGTAAGTACACTTTTTTTTCCTTGAACAATGGAAAAAATGAAATGTACACTGAATTTCTTTTCCATGGTCTGTTTATTTTTCAGTATACAATGACAATTTATAGAAGAGGATTCCCGATTACATGCAGAGTTTAAGAAAAGAGTCAGAGTCTCACAAATTTGAGGAGCAAATTGACAAAGGACATAGAGGACTATTTGTATGTTGATTTTGACTTATGAGTCATTAAGTTAGGAGAAAGCCCTGGGACAAAAGTACCCTATAACTTTTCCCCTCACCCTATATGGAGGGAGGAAAAAAACAGAAAACAAATGGAAACAAAAGGAAAGACAGAATCTCTGCAGGGTCTTTCCCTCTCCACATTAATAATTAATTAGCCAGGAGAATCCATGTCAAGAGGCAGCTTCTTCCAAAAAGGCACCTGGTGAAGGAATCCCAAATGCATGTTGTGCAGGAATGTAAACTTCCCTTCTGGTCTGAGAGGTGGCCCATGTTTTAGGAAACTGTGCTCTGCTTGATGGCAGCGTCACAGAGTCCCTTTGCTCAGCTTAGCCCAGCGAGTCCGGCAGCACAAGGAGATCAGCACATAAGCTAGAAAGCCGTAGGTTATAACGTCTGACCACTGTGACGTGACCTCAGCAGTCATAGGCAGTCAAAAACTTGCCTCAGAGCTTTGATGAAGGCAAGAAAAAGCATCCCAAAAGAAGGCAGTAACATTGGAGGTAACTGAAATCCTTGTTGAGGTCCCAGGCCAGGCACCGGAACAACTGTGGAAAGAGTGACTTTCCCTGGTGGAAGAAGGAGCTTTATTAGACTGTAGCAAAAAAGAATGAGGATGACGTAAAGACAAGCTGTCAGCTTGGGCCACCTGGCCATCCTGTCTCAGTCTTTTCCTGCTGCATTGCATCTCTTCCAGCAGCAGTGGAGAGCGTCAGAGTCTTCTGAAAATGTCTCCCCACTCTCTTCATTGACTACGAGGAGGAGCATATTCCCTGTTTCAGTGCTCAAATAAACCGCTACTTAAGTGAAGACACACTAGGAAAATTCCTTTTTTTGTCTGAAATTATCTCACTTTCTAGGGGCAGAACCAGCTCGAGTTGGGATTTTACCCCATTCTGCATTTGCTGATGCCCCATGCTCTGCGTTTAACACCTTTCCTCTGCGCTGCTGCTACCTCTCGACATGGAACTGATGGTACATGTAAGTGCCAACCCATTGGTGTGGGAGGTCAGCTCTTTCTTGATCCATTGTTTTCAGTGCTGATGTTACTCACCATTTTAACAAAAAGATTGAAATGGTATTAGGTGGTCTCCCCACGGTGCCTTGCCCTGCAGCGCGTCTCCTTGAACTACTCAGCCCCCTCTGAGGGTTCACATTGTGTGTAAAAGACGTGACCTAATGAGCAGAACTAGTAAAGCAAAGGTGTCAACTGCACCAGTTGAGCAACCAGACTGAGCAGGCATAGGGCAGGCAGCACTGCAGGTGTGGTACGAGCTTACAGGCTGCTTGGTGTTACCCATGCTCGGAACAGGAGCGTATGGGGAATGATGTAGCAGGGAAGAGCTCAGTATTTCACCTCTGCCATTCTGCTGGAAAATGAAAAACAGTCAGTCACATAACCCTTCGGTCAGTGCTTTTTCCGCTGCACATGGCCACACACAGCAGAGAAAAGCATGGAGAGTATAAACACCAGCACACAACTGTGCACATGCACATACATTTTGATGACCCAATAGCATGCAAAATTACCCATCAAACACCATCCTCCACCTTCCTTTGGATGACCCCAGTGCGGAAGCCCTTTTCTTAATGCAAGACCTTCAGCATTGGGAATAATATTGGCAATGAACTGTGCAAACCTGACAGCTGAAAGCAGAATTGTTCCTCCTGAGCCAGAGCAGGCACTTTGTCAGCTCCCTACTGGTGACTAACACAGCAGGTAACCTTTTCTTTCTTTGTGGAGCCTTTCTGAAAGGATGCAAAATACACATCAATCTTTATTAACGCTGTCACTCCTCCCTCAGAGGTGCTCTCCCTCAAACCTTTTTTCTCTTGTACAGAAACGGGGGCTTTCTAGAAAGTGGTACTACACCTATACTTAGACCTGAGATACTAAATTGACGTTTGCTGATGGGATGGCAACCTAGCAAGTAACCACCTAGCAAGTAAATCTTTGCCAGTGTGACAGAAGATGTGTAAACTAGCTTGTGGTTAAGGTTATATATGTGGCAGTTTTCAAAGTGCTTTGTTTAACTGCATTGATGGGAAAGGGGGTGATGTGGTTTAACTCCAGCCTGCAACTAAGCACCACATAGCTGCTCACTCACCCCATCTTAGCAGGATGCAAGGAGAGAACTGGAAGGATAAAAGCAAGAAAACTCATGGGTTGAGACAAGAACAGTTTAATAATCAGAATAAAAACATATTTAATAACAACAACAACAACAACTTGCAGGGGAAAGGAAAACAGCAAAGAGAAACAAATAAACCCAGGAAAGACAAGTGATACAAACGAAAACAATTGCTTGCCACCAACAGACTGGTGTCTAGCCGGTGCCCAAGCAGCCATCCCCAGGCCAGCTTTCTCCCTAGTTTATATGCTGAGCAAGAAGTCATCCCTTTGGACAGTTGGGGTCAGCTGTCCCAGCTGTGTCCCCTCTTAATTTCACGTTCATCCCCAGCCTCCTCACTGGTGGGGCGATGTGAGAAGCAGAAAAGGCCTTGAGTCTGTGTAAGCACTGCTCAGTGATAACTATAACATCCCTGTCTTCAGCACAAGTCCAAACATAGCCCCAGACAAGCTACTATGAAGAAAATTAACCCTACCCCAGCCAAAACTGATGCAGGCGGATAAATTGCACAAAAATTGAAACAAGTACTTACCATTCACTACTGACTCCTGAATTTTATTTGATTTCTTTTTTTTTCTAAAATAAAAGATTGTGAGGGAAGCATCTTTTTTTTTTTTTTTCCTGGTACAGTCACAGATGTGTGGGTCCTTTGCTTCCCCCTGCTGACACCCTGAAAAGGCGCAGGGTGGGCTGTGGCTCCAGCCAAACGTGGGAGTTGGGAAACTAATGAGGATGGGCTCTGTCGGCAAGCGTTCCCACATCCCAGAGTTCTGCCTCCGAGAGGTGTGCAAGCAGGTGGCCGGAAGGGATAAGAGTATCTGAGCCTCCCTGTGCTCCACCACCTGCAGGCAGGATCCCGGGGAGCTGAGCGTGGCATTGGGGTCCCACCAGAAAGGACTCTCCCCGCCAGCATTCACTGAAGGTTGGATTTTGCAGTTCCTGTGCCCGGTCTCCCACGTGCACAGGTGAACAGATTTGGCACCCACAGCTCTCTCAGGTAAGAGGGATTTGCTGGGAAGTTAATGATGTGCTGGGATAAAAACCAGTGTGGGGTTTTGTGGTTTGTTAGGAAGAAATCAGCTCTGGAAGTAGACTTTGCTCTGAATATTTTAGCAAAATAAAAAATAAACCATTCCCTGTAGCAGGCTTTAGAGGTCTTGCTGCTCCACATGCACCTACTGTGTCCCAGCAGTCAGGAGCAGTTCAGTGGGAACTGGGGTCTTAGGAAGCCCCAACAACTCTGCCTGCTGTGTTCATCGTTACAGAGCAGGGCACTTGAGGCTGGGAGAGGACAGAGCTCAGTTCGAGCAGACTGAAAGGCATAGGACACAAGTGGAGGTGGCTCTTGTTTGGGCTGATATATGGTGGGGACAGCGCGGAACTGCATCTCAGCTTTGCTGTGGGTTAAGAAGGCACCAGTCAGTCAGTGCTCCTCTTCTGACTCTTGTCACCTTGACATTTAAGGTGAGAATAATGGCTAGGAAAATAGTTCAAAGCTAAAATCGGCTGAAATAACGAACCCGAATGGAGGATCTGTGCTACAGAGACTCACCACTGCTGCTTGTCAGGGACAAGGAAAGTTACAAGAACGTGGGACACAGCATAAATGCCAAGCGGGCAGCAGTCAGCACTCTGGGGCAGACCTGCCCACCAGCCACTGGCAGAGAAGACAGGGGATGTGCTGGACAGGCTGGGGGAGGCACAGGGATTCTGCAGCTCTGCTGTGCTTGGGTTGCAACCTGCCACCCTGAAAAGTGGCTGTGTAGAGAGTCCTCAGCCTGCTGCAAGGGGCTCAGAAACTTGTCTTTCCCTCGCTGGCCCTTATAACACAAGAGCAGGTCTCTCAGCTTTGGAGAAAGACCCCAGGGAAGGAATAATGGGAAGATGTCCAGAAGATGGCTTTGGTCTTTCACTTTTTTTTTTTTTTTTTTTTTTTTTTTTGAGTTGTAGTTGTTCTCAACTCACCAGCAAACCAGGAATGGGCACTGTTTGGCAGGACATCTGCCCTGCCTTTGCATGCCACCAGCCCTCATGCTGCACCACTCCCAGTTTCCTATGAGTTTCAGCGATAATTTCCCTGTCACAACTGGGCAACAAAAGCATTCCCCAGCTGCTGAATTTTACTTTGGCATTCTCATGCATTGGCACACAGGAAAATATTCATCTTTAACACCCATGGCAGCTTCTGCAGAATCACTGAAGGTCTGGGGGAAAGGGGCGACACATACTTATGCAGCAAACATAGAGACTTCTCTGAGAGATTTGTCAGTCCTGTAGGAGTCAACACCAGTGTCTGAGGAAGGACTGAAAGTATCACCTGGAGGTCGTGTGTGTTGTGTCCTGTGTGAACACGTTTTTTGTGCAGCCATCACAAACCTGCTTTCCTTATCTCACTTGTTAAAACTGCACCCACAGAGCTCTCTGATTCAGAGCTATTTCTGGGCTCCACCACTAGATGGTGAAATGCTCCCAGATACTCAGTCCTTCTTCAGTTTGCCTTTTTTCCTTTAGTGTAAAATAACTGTGAATTTAGACAAAACATATGTTTTATCCTCTGCTTATGGAATACAGCATTCTCAGCTACGCACAATTCTGCTCAAGATAATTTGGTATTCAAACAATTATTAATATGGCATTGTTTTTTTAACAAAGTTTTTGTAAAAATTAGTGCTATAAAAGTAATTATAGTCATCAACATTTACATAAAGTTTAACACTACCGATCTCTGCATAATTTAGGACATATTTATCAACAACCAATGGCGTACCCAAAATGAATCCCTGTTTGTGCACTTTCTAGGAACAAATCTGCACCAAAAATCTTAAAGTTAGAAATGAGTATGCAATTTGGTTGTGGAACGTATCAGTTTCCCTTCCTCCTTCCTGTTTTCTCTGAGCATGCAACAGTGCTCATTTCCTTCCTTAAGATATTTGTTAATAGCTGCAACTCAAAGGCACAGTACCTGCTCTTCTGAAGAAGGTTTGGTGGCCAGGACGAGGAGTACACACTCCCCAGAGGTCAGGCGCTCATACATAATCTCCATTCCATTCCATTCCATTCCATTCCATTCCATTCCATTCCATTCCATTCCATTCCATCATTTGGCATTGACAGAGATGTTCACTGGGATTTGCAAGGCTAATTACAGCAGTTGCATCCACCCATCAAATGAGATTTGTGTCATAGTATGAAGATAAGAGCTAGAGAATGAGGGTTAAAATTCATGAGACATCTGATGTAATGATAAACACTAGAAAACTGGATATATACGTTAGTGGTTGGCTGCTACACACAGGTGTCTCAGCATGGGTTACTGACATAGTAAGATACCCATGAAAGCCCATCCCTGCCATGTGCTTGGCTGCTCATCAACAGGTAACACAAAACCTGTCTCTATTTCTATTACTGCCATCACCGCCAGGAAATAAAAACTACAACACCAACGTGCAAGGAGCAAACCCCATCCCATTCCTCATGGCAGCAGAGGCTCCTGTGCTGCTGCAGCTCACGGCTTCCTGGGCTCTCAGGAGGCAACCAGCTCTACTCAGAGACATCTGATATGGTCTGGACATATTTGCTACGTAGTACAAGTCTGTCCTTATCTTCAATACATAACAGGGACTGTGGGGTCCCTGTGAGGATTTGGAGCAAGTTAGGTTCTGCATTGCATGATGAGAAATCCCACTAGGGTAGGTTTCTTGTTGCTTAGAATAGAATGAGGCTAAGCTTAAAATATTGCTCTTTAAGCATTAGGAAATTTGAAGAGGCTAATTTGAGACGTGCAGAAATGCAGCTTTCCCCATCCCAGCCAACCTTCATCTATTACACAATTGTTATTGGTGTTGAACCTGGCCAAAAGCTGAGGCTTGGAGCATGTTTGTGTGCGTCTGTGTAGGCAAGAGCAGTCTCCCATGAACGCTGCATGCTTCTTAACTGTCTGGTGCTGTCTGACGCCGCGGATGCCTAGCTGCTTGCTCATCCCTCACCCCACCTCATAAAAATTCTTTTTCACAAAGAGCTACTTTCTAATCCAGCTACTTTTTTTTATCAAAGCCATCTTGTTCTGGATTCCGTGTGGTTTGCAGTTTTTATTCTATATTCCTCTTCAGAATCCTCCTCAATCTTAAAACTATTTTAAGCCTCTTTCCTCCTCTTTTCTTTAATTCATTTTTGCTTGCTAAATAATTTTTGCGGAGGTTTGTGTAGTGAACTTTACGAGCTTTACTGGATTCTCTCATAACAGTTAGATACACTTTGTCCTGCTCTAACCGCAGTCAAAGTCAAGATAGAATATTTTATAGTTTTCAAGGAGACAGTATTAATATCTCTCCCCCAGCCATCCTGTGACCCTGAAGCTCTAGCATCACCAGCTGGCAAGCCCAAAGCTGCTGGAAAGCATTCCTGACTCTGGGTATGCCACATGCTGATGGCTACTGTCTGTATTTGTGGATGCTTTGGGGTTTTTTAGGGAATAGTGAAAGCTTACTGAAGTGTGTGAGTGATTGCGAGCCAAGATACTTAGTTAAAAGGCACTTTTCCTAACCATATTAATTTCTGTATCCCCAGAGACACCTCAAAAGGCATTTCACAATGACTGCCGGCCTGGAGAAAGCCTGCCACCGCTGCATATCTAAAATTGCCAGCAATGGTAAGGCGATTCTGGTAACAATTGTTTGCTGTACTTGAACAGCCCTGTAGCTAAGCCAGGTATATAAAGAACTCATTCCTTCTTAGGTAATTCTTCTTGCTGATGGAACACACAAAAGTAGCTGCATCCCAATAGCATCCCAACCTTTCCCCTATAGCAGACTAGTATAAATTTCAAACAAACACCCTCAAGTACCTAAATACGAGCTGCAACAGAACCTAAGTGATGTAATGGGTTTGTCTCCTGTTTCTAATGGTACCTTACAGCAGAAATACCTGCAGGGAAACCCACTTGGTAAAGAGCAGCACCAATTCCACCAGGAGCAATTCCTGCAAAGCAAAACTGCTGTCAGCCTGTGTATTGACGCAAGGACGTGAGATAGAGGACACGGTATGGTCGGGAATAGCTGTCTTCCACCCAAAGCCATTTGGGGCAGGGTCTTCTTCCCTCTGCTTGCCTGTCCTCTGGCACAAGAGCCCACGCAGGCGTGGGCAGCCCCATAAGTGGCCACATGTTGTGAGTAGGAAGCATCAGTGAGTTGAACAGAGGTTTTCATGTGATGGTCTGTTCTCATTCAGGCTTTGAATCAAATGGTTTGTCCCACTCAGAGGGGAAGAGGCCGAGCAGGGTAGCAAACCAATGGTTCTCGGGCTGGGTGAACAGGCTGATTCCTACTCTCCAAGGGACAATGGGGCAAAAAGATGACCTGGGCTAGGGGTCATGCAAGCTGCATGGAGAGGCACAGGAGGAATTGGCTTCAGGGAAAGGTTTTTGTGAGACCTAGGAAGCAGTGCCATTGGCAGAAGGTTAAAATCCGAGCGTTTTAAAGCAGCTTATTCCCATAAACTGCATTTCCTTTTCACTCCAACTTGTGAGTGTCTTCTGCTTTCACTTTTAGGCAGCAGAAATTTCTAATTACACTCAAGTATGAGAAGAAACCCCTTTGACCACTCATCATAATTGATACTTCACCCACAGTAATTGCTGCATTTCCCAGTCCAGGGCTGTTGTCTTGGGATCTTTCATATTCCTGCTTTTGGAATATGCCAAAGCCAGGGGGACAGACAGCCCTGGTTTGGGTTCAAACCAAGCTCACTCACAGGAATCTGGCACAGGAAGGGAAGGAGAGGACAATTTCTGGCCCACTTGTTTGTACTCATCATTACCTCAGGTGAAGGAGGGATGGGGATTGATGAACACCAAAGGGTGCAGAGCATGCAGCCCTCTCATTAAACCCTGAAGAGTCCCCGGGAGTGGGGTCAGGCTGGTATGGGGTCTGTTGCACCCCACAGAAAGGACATACAGGGGGTATTTGGGCCCGTTGGTGAATTTCACAATAAAAAAGGCAAAAGGTGTATTTCCTCTGATTTTAATTCCTACCAGTTATGAGTAAAATGTCATCGTTGGTACTAACTGCATCTGGGACTTTAACAGTGACAGAGAAAACAAATGATCTTTCTGAAATTTTTTTGAAAGAAAGGAATTATTTCTGATCTCATCTATGCTCTAACACCAGGAGCACTCTCTCGGGTACCCACGAAAATACTCATGAGTAAGGCAACTCAGAAATACCATTTCAGGAAACCCATTATCTTTAGGTTTTCATTACATTTAAGTTCAAAATCACCTCAGCTTTAGCTATGGATCAGTTAGTGCATCCAAAATTGATTTTCTGTTCATTAAAATGCAAACACTCCTGAAGTGCAGTGACACTTAATTTCACCTTTTCTCATCATCTTGTGTATATTTTTGAAAGAGCATTTCAGCACAGCCCCACATTTGTATCTATGGTCTCCTGGTAGTTAAATTACTCAGAAGAGTCAACCTACCTGTGCAGCATCATTTAAATTCCTTTAATTCTTGGTAGAGAAATTTAAGTATAGAACATAAGGGCAACCTTTAATTAACTTACCAAAAAAAAAGAAAACTAATCCACCATCCTGGTTCTATTGCAAATCAAACTAGTAGGGTTTTTATGCCATGCCTAAACCTTGTTTTAAAAGTACATCTGGAAATCAGTCACAAGGAGGCAAATCCAGAACACGGACCATGGCATAATTGTAGTTAGACTAACTAGAGGCACGGCATAAAATTTAGACAAGCAACTCTGTAATATTTGCTGACCCCCAAAGCACATACATCTACATCTACAAATACATTTACAGCTGCATTTACATCTACATCCTCCCCGTCCTGAAGATTTCCACCTCCTTATTCTACAGCACTACTGATGAGAGCGGTGTTGTTGGTGTCAGCGGTGGAACCTGGAATTTAAATTTCAAGTGGCTTAATTGGGTAACAAAATACTGTTTAACAGTAATACAATGTCGTCTGAGCAAACGGTGACAGCATGCAACAAACCTGGTGGCCCTGATCTTGGATTCAGTCTGCAGGTCAGTTCTATAAGAATTCCCCTGCCTCTTGTGGTGGCTTTGCACTGGGAGTGAAGACCTCCATGGGAATGGCTGTTCCTTATACTGAATCCTCCAGCTGCTAAGTATCTAGTTTGGTCAAGGGATTAAATTGCCCCAGGGTTGGTATTCCTGCCATTTGTCCCAATCCTCCATCAATATTCTATCAATATATTTCCTTGCTATGGCACTTAGGCCAATGGATGGAGCAATCTCTGTTTCTGCTCAAGTTCATCTCAAGTCTCTGCTTTCATAGCTCTTTGTATCACTCACAGGTCCTTTTTTGAGTGCTCAGACCCTGCTGCTATTTTCTCTTATTTGGCTGTTGGCTAGCCAAGCTGGACAGTTTTAAGTCTTTTCCTCCAGCGTTAGTTCATTCAGGTCTTTTCTGCACATCACAACCGATGTGGTGACATTTTCTTGACACTCAAAACCCCAGAAAGACATGCAGTATCCACAGCCACAGACTCGTTCCCAGTTTGTAGAACATATGACCTTGCTGGAGGTGGTTCCCCAGAGAGATCCAGAGACTCGCTTTGCCACTGCAGAACACCCCACACGGCATCCTTGCTTTCCTCCACATCCTTATAAATACTGCAGGGAATTCCTGGAGATAGTGTGAAGGAATAAAACATGGATGAAAATATCCACTACGCATCTGCACTTCAGCCTGTTGTACCAGCAGTGCCTGTGCTGCTGTACAGCACACTGTGACACTGCTTGCTAAGCCATTCCACTACCGTCTGCATCTGCCTCAGGGCACGATCACTCCTGGGGCTGAGCCAACTCGAATCTGCTCACATTCACACTGCTGAGAGTGTGTACTCTTCACAGCAGTGTTCCCATGAGGCCTATGAAGGGAGTACTGTGAGTTTATACCCAGAGTTTTGGTCCTCAGCTTACTCCTGCAGATTGCTCCTGGGATAATTGCAGAATTTGTTTCAAAGCTGGTAGCATCTCATTTAAAAAAAAATAAAAATCCTTTTTTATCAGGAACCTGACAGGCTATAGAACAAACAGCATTTTGGAGGGATGGTAATGTACACAACACTTCATTTATTACTGTATTTATTATCAGAGAGCTTGTCACACACTCTACTGAGTAAGTTGCACTACAGTCATATTAGCATACTACCTAAGAAGAGTGTGTAGGTTGAGATTTACACTCATAAACCACTTCTGAAAATCCCATGAGGATTCTTCTTACCTGAAGAGAAAGAAACTTTTCTCCATCTGCAAAGTAAACAGGGACAACCTGAGCAGATTTGAAACTTCCAAGCGCAGCAAAATAAAGTCTGAGGAGCCCACGGGCAAATTGGTGTTGCTTCCCATACTGCCTCCAGATATGTCCCACACAGCAGAGGACAGCTCATTTTCTGCGTGCCCTGAGGGCAGGCACACAACTGTGAATGGAAAACAAGGGAGTAGCAGAGAGAGGGGAGGAAAGCTGCATGCAGAGGCATGGCTATGGGAGATGTAATGGCTCAGGCATCAGACAGAAGAGACATCGTGAGGTAGAGCCATAATGTTAACAGTGAATTCAAGTTCGTTTACTTCTGTGGAGAGATTCTGGCAGGAGTAACTCAGCTAAAGAGCAGATTTATATCAGCTGACTCTCCTGCTGGGCAGGAGATACAAAATCTGCACACACTGATCTGACTTTTGTGCCTACAGATTTTAAGGAATGCGAGATACACAGCCACTTGCTCTCTTCTTCTGCTGCTGTGATGCCAGACATGAGCTCTTCCTTTCACCCATTTTCTGGCACATTAGGACTCACTTGCTAACGCCTCCTGAAGCAGGACTTTACCAGTGCCACACCGCACACTCTCCTGGTGGTACAGAGGAGGGGGCTCTCTTGCCTGATGCCCTGACACCAGCTTTGCCAAGCAGATGCCCTTCTGAGCCATGCCCAGAAATACTTCCCTCACCCTGTTGTGGTTCTGGAGACTACCAGCACTTTTTTCTACTTTGTCTAGGAATGGATCCAGGGGCTTCTGTGACCAACCTGTGAGGCAATATCATTGATTTTAAAATTTCACAAACCCCACGTGTGAACCCACACAGATAACAGCATCCTCTCTGCAGAGCTGTGCTACCCTGCGGCAAACAGCATTTTCTTGAGCAAATTGTCTTCAGACCAGAAAGGGGCAGCACAATCCAGATAAATCCAGGCAGAGCGTACGTGTGTCCTGACTCAGAAGCATTTCTGTGAAAACCCCACACGTTTCGGGGAGAACAGTCTTTAGTGCTGCTAGAGGCACTGAGAGCGGCTGCGGAGCCCTGCCAGTTGTGCAGTCAATTGTTGAGAGTCTCACTTTGTTAAACATGGATCTGGAATCCTTCCCAGACTACGCATCTGCCCCTCCAATTCAAAACCTAAGAGGCTGTAGCTGAATGGGGAGATAATGAGTAAATACATTCCCAGCAACTGTTTTGGGAGGGGAATTAATGAACCATTATCTTTTTCTCTTGAGCTCCTAACTCCTATTTCTCTCCTCCAAAATCAAGCTATTGGGTAGATGCTAGACACAAGCAAATACAGGCACCTGTGTGCTAGATGTGCAGCTCCATGTATACAAGGGCCCCTCCGAGCCTTCTGCAGAGCTTACTGCAACATCCTTCCAAGGAGTCAGCCAGACCACGTGCTACACAATTAAGAAATTACACGATGCCTCCTCCTACCAGGCTCCTGAGTACTTGCCCATGCAGCAAAGGCAGAAACAGGAGACAGCTACAAAAGCACAAGCAGAGGGGTGACACTGCTCCAAGATCTGTCCCGTGATGATAGGACTTCTAGAAACACCAGGCAGCCAATGCAACTCCTGCAGACCAGAACTGCACTTATTTGGATATCAGATAAATGAGTTGCACAGGCTGTGGTCACTATTTGCAGGTGATGTTCACCGGTGTTTTAGAAGCCCAACTCAGCTACAGTAACACTGCTTCCAAATATGAAAATAATAGCCTAGATAATATAAGAGCAAGAGGATCTAGGATGAAATGTGGCATGCGGTGAAAAGGCAGGCTCTAGGCTGAGTTGCTCTAATGAGAGGCTGTCAGCATATGAAAGAGCTTAGTCAAGTGTAGGACACTATTCAAGCAGAGGAAGAATTTCTCTACTGTGCAGCATTCAAGAGATAGGCGAGCCTGAGCAAAAATGTGTGTGTGAGAGAGAGAGACCAGCCGACGGGGAAAGGAGGAGGGGGAGGTACAAAGGAACAGAAGTGCTTTCTTCAGCTCAAAATATCTTCAGTCTCTAGCAATTCATAGGGATAATAAACATGCTGCTTCTGAGAAAGAAAGATGTTTCTCAAGCACTGAAGTGTAAGATCCTCGTTCTCTGCAGAGAAAACAGAAGCAGCATGTGGGGGATGGTGTGTACCCATGAAAAGTGTCTGCAAGTCAGAAAGCCTGGTGATCTGTCCTGAATTTTGATGCTGCTCCGATGTCCTCTGTCTGAGTTTCTTCTTCTGTAAAATGGAGGCAATGATATTTCCCTTTTTCCTCAAGGCACCCTGAGGGTGATGTTTTGGCAGTGCTGCAGAGCTTCCCAGAGTGGCACTGTGCGCAGGGTGCTGGCAGTGTCCTTGCTCCTGCGTGGTGAGGAGGATGCCATTTGCCTTGCAGAAGCTGCAGTTCATGGGAGTGGGGAAAAATGTGACGTGGTTTCCTTGAGGAAGGGCTGGTCCCAAACCAACCCCAAATGCTTGCTTCAAGATTTTTTTCATAAGCCTCCAAGGAGACATCCTACTCCTTTTCTTATCCATGCCCTTCTCATCCCTTCAGTAATCTACGCCCACCTCCACTTACTGTCCTTTTGCCTCCTTGAGGCACCTACTTTCAGACCGAGCCATTTGCAGAAGCACTCTACAGAGATGCTCACAACAGAATGTCCTCATTATATTTTACCCTCATTTTGCAGGGCAGCATTTCACTTTAATATTGCCAAGTGCTCATGATTAGACACAGAGGTGACAGCTCTTGTAAGACAGGCTGATCACAATGCTCTTGATGTTATTATTTCTTGCTTTCTGCAAAGGTAAGTATTCATCCTCTGCAGCACGAGGCTGTGCTGGGAAAATGTCAGGGCTCGAACACACCAGCAGTTCTCTGGGGAGTAACTAAGCACCTCAGGTCTACTTATCTGCAGGAACAGTCTAGGTGCATCCCCAAGAGCATCCTTCCATGCAGCGTAAGCTCATCTATCCCAGTGACAAGTCCCACCCCTTGCAGTGGGGCTGTTTCCTTTGTGTTTGTGAGCTGAGCTGGGTCAGGGACTAAGAACAGCCAGAAACTATTCACATCTGCAATAAAGACAGTTTATTTAGCTATCAGTAAAATCTGAGCGGAATGGCATTAAAGCTGCTATTCACTTAGCAAACAGACACGGCTCATCAGTTGCCATGGATTAGCTGATGCAAAGTTACTTGTTACTGCGCAGTCACCTGCCAGTGCCTCTGGAGCTGAGGCAGGCTAAAGCAGCTGTGGTTGAGTCCTTACCCTAGCAATAAGACACCTAGAAGAAGTAGCAACAAGAACGGCTGTCTCTCATTGCTTTATTCCTGATACAAGTAATAACAATGTACAAATTAAAAAATGGAAGCTTGAGCTCTGGGAGGGTGTTAAAATATTTGCTGATCCCATCACCTCAAATGCTGCACCATAAACACAGTATTCCAACCCCACTTAGTGCACTGCATTTCTTGCCACGCAACTTTATAGATAAACAGCATCTGTAAAGCATTGGGTGGAACGCTGGTTTATAAACTTCAACCAGTCCCAATAACACTGTCTTTTCTCATTCACAGCATGCTTTATATTTGCGCTCCTCGCTTTCCTTGCCTTACCACTGTCCATGACTTTCACAGGTAAGCTGGCTACTAAAGCAATCTAAAAGTATAAACTTCCTGG
Organism: Cuculus canorus; assembly: GCF_017976375.1. Taxonomy (NCBI): domain Eukaryota; kingdom Metazoa; phylum Chordata; class Aves; order Cuculiformes; family Cuculidae; genus Cuculus; species Cuculus canorus. The sequence continues at coordinate 28,145,410 of NC_071401.1, forward strand.
CAAGTTAACACATATATCTGGTGGGAGAAAGGAGTTGGAAAGGATAAAGTTTCCAATTGTTAAACACTTGTGTTGGTATTTTAGCTTCAGACAGAAGCCCAGGCCACATGGCAGGGAGGAAGTAGTGCTTAAATTCTGACCCTATTTGCCTTAAATACCCCTCCAGTGTGTCTCATTTCAACAAAGGACAGGAGTCAGGCTACTTGGAGACTTTACCAAAACAGCTTTGTACCTCTCAAGGCTAGGGGTTTTTTAAATTTAACAGTAACTTGGAAATTTCTGGTTGTGCATTTGCCATTATTTCTTTTTACCATGAAGCTGCTGGCATGTTCTGAGCCTCAGACCTATTTTAACTCACTTTTTTTACTGGCATATTTACTTCAGTTCCATTGCTGCTTAGCCTACCAGCACCTGGCAAAGAGCTGTCAGTGTTTTGGCTCTGCCTGTGGGAGCAAGATCAGAATCCGACACATGAGGAGATTTCATTAATCAGTATCCCTCTGTATTAACAGCACTGCAAAAATCTTAGAAGCATAGGGCTGGAAGGGAAGGCTCATCTAGGCTGCTATTTCTACAGCTTTTTGAAAGTGAGATGTGTTTTTTGGCTGACCTGTCTCTGTATAACCACCCAAAGGCTGGATTTGTGAGTAGCATTTCAAGACCAAATATTTAAGAAAGGAAAGATAAATCCTTTGAGCTGCAGAATTTTATACATTTCTGAATTTTACAAGGCTCTTCTTTTCTTTCTTAAGCATCACCTTTTCCATACCATTAGCATAGGTTTAAAAAAAAACCAAAACAACAAACGGAGCATTTTCTAACACTGCATTTCTCCCTTTGGGCCTTTCACATCCCTCACAGACGCTGTGACCCCTTCTTGAGAAACATCAGTAGACCAAGCCCACCTCCGCTTTCAGACAGGCTCACATGCTCATGGCATCCCTGACAGATGTCTGACTTGCCCTTGCTCAAGGAAATTCCACAGCTTCCCAAGGAGCCTATTTCAGCATTTTATTGCTCTCACAGACAAAATATTTTTCCCCATATCCAGCCTAAATCTTCCCTGTTGCAAATTAAACAGATTACAGCCTGTCCTACCCACAGTGGTCACGAAGATAGATTGGTCACTGTCCTACTCAAGAGAACTTTTGAACTGTTTGAAGGTTGCTATTATAACGTCAATCTATCACCATTTTTTTTTCCCAGAGATCTCAAAAACCTGCTTCTTTCAACCTGACCTCACAGGTCATTGTTTCTGTAGCTTTTTTCTTTGTATTTTTGCCTCCCTCCTTTGGCCTCTAATTTTTCTTTCTCAAAAGCAAAAAAAAAAAAAGAAGGAAAAAAAGACAGAACACAGGACTCCAGCTGAGACCTGTGGAATGAGCAGAGCTGAAACATTGGTTCTTCTGTTTAACATGCAGGATTCCTGCAAACACACCTCCAAATGAAAGAATCGCGCTCTGCACCAACTCAATGGCTCCAGTTTAGTTCATGATGCGTTGTAAGCCCGGATGTTTTTTTGCAGTACTGCTCCCTATTGGATATTTCATTTCTTTGTATTTACATTGACGCTTTCTCTCTTACAAACAGTGTTCAGCTTTATCCACTGCCATCTCTCATATTTTGTATGTCTTTTTCCAGTGCATCCAGACCAATTTGAATGCTAAGTCATGTCCTCAAGGGCCCTCACAATCATTCCAGATGGGTGTCCTTGGGAAGTTGTTCACCTTCTCCATCATTATTCATGAACGATGGTGCAGGTGAAATCTACATGCAGATGCTGTGGGCAAGATGCATCCCACCTAGATTTGGACAGTACACATCTGTAACCAAGCTAAGTGCTGTATGTTGTCCTTGAAGGCAGTTAAGAGAAACAAGTGTTTCTGACAGCAAAAGTCCTATACCCTCTTTTAGGTGTCTGCACTGAGATGAGATGACTTTTAAGGGAGTCAGGATACCAAACCTGTTAGCAGGTATAGTTGGCCAAACCCACAAAATGTTCAGCTCAAGGTGGGTGCTGCTTCTTTTATCTGTGGCCTTCTAAGTACCAGTGATGACTGTGGTAGGATACTGATTAGGATGTCCTAATTAGGAATTAGGGAGTTCTAATGAGGGATTAAGGAGCAATTAGGAAGTAGGGAAAAGGAACTATTACATCTCAACACTTAGGCTCTTATGCTTAACCATGACTTAAAATTGCTATTTATACCTTAAGAAGATCTTAGCTTTAGCTTTTCCCTAGGCTGAATATACTTGAGCTGTGGAATGGCAGTGGGAAGGTATAGTTCGAAGTCTGGTACAGTGTGTATGCATACTAATAGCCAGCCCTTTGGAAAATAATACAGGGCTGGAATCTGACCACTTATAAGAAAACATTTCCCAGGAATATTTCATAATATCTTTAAGATGTGTGAGAAGTGGAAAGCGTGTGGTAAGATATTAGCCTGGAGCTCTGAGTAGCTGCTGCATCAGATAGAGAGCCCATTTTTTTCACAATTTACTAAAATTAAGAGATAATGTCACCATAATATAGTGGTGTCAGAGGATATTGGTTTCCTGCAGCTACATGTCTGCAAAATCATTTTTAGGAAAACGCAACATGAAGGAAAACGCAGATATTTATTATCAAGCAAACCTCTCTGATTTTCTGATACCATTCTGTTACCATGATCTCGGAGACTGTGGCATATATTTAAATATTAACAAACAAATTCTAATAATATTTGTTAACACTCAGAGATTAATAACTGGTAGCCCTGGTAATAATTACATGCTAACATTATACATTTTTAAAATTTGGTAGCACTGTAAATCACAGTATAAATCCAGATACTTGGAAAGGACTCAGCAAATTTTCCAGACTCCAGACTTGTGACATCACTTAAGCCATAGATTGTTTAGTAGCATTCTAAATTTTACTCGTAGAGATGATCCTTTCTTTTCCACTAAACACTCCAAAAATAAAGAAAGCTACAGAAGGAATATATAGTCTTTTTTTCTTTTTTTTTTGGTTTCCAGGACAGTGAAGGACTGTTCCAAACACATTTTTGTACATTGGCCAGACTACCTTTATACACACTGTTCCCCAGGGGTTGCTAAATCCTATTTGAAAGCTGGTGACATCATTTTCTCATTAGGCAGTCTAAATTTTCCCCTGTTCAAATTTATCCCAGTACTACTCCTCATGCTCATATCTACACCAAATAATTCCTCAACTCTCAAGTTCTCCCAACAGTTGTCTGAAATCTGTTCTCATACTCTGTACCTTTACATGGAAACCAATCTTGGTCTTTAGGGGTTGCTGTTAACACAATCTTCCCTTGCATTTCAGTCCTTCAGCCACTGTTTCAGTGAGTTTCCTCTGATTTACTGTTATGTTTTCTGATAAAATGGTGTCCAGAAACAATTACTTTGAGATAAACCCTCCGCAACACCTAGATCCTAGAAGCCCACAGTCTAAAGCCAGACTGAGGTCTGCACTAAGTGATAGTAGATGCAGTCTTCAACCAGGAACAACAGAAAATGGCCTGGCATGTTGTGTCCTCCACCTCCTGTTAGAGGAGAAGGTGGTGAGTGGGCACTGGACACTAGATTAGGCTTTCTATAGAGCAGCCCTCCTTTACTATGGGAGGCACTTCATATTTTCAGCTATCAGAGAAGAACAAAGCAGCTAAAATGAGGCCAGTGCTGTATTGGCTTTCATTCATCCTGACCTCTTATCTCATGGACACTCATGAGTCACAAGGACACTTACTAGAGATCCATCGTGGGCCATGACACAACACAACCCAAAACGATGTCCTTAGAGAAGTCCATATCCTGATCACTCACAGGTTCTCTTTCCACTTGGCTGGACTTTGTGTCCCGAACCCCACTGCAGTGCTGTTCTGTAGCCAAGAGGTAAAATGTGCAAGTACCTCTGCTTCCCCAAGCCTACCATCTCCTTTTTTCCTTTGGACATTATGCAAGCTGTTGGACATCCTTGCTGTGTCAAATCTTGCAAAGGTTGCTGATTTATTCATTTGGACTCATGCGCTGCTCTGTGTCATGGTCAGGTTTAATTACTCTTTGCTCTAAACCACAGACCACTGCCCTGCAGGGAGCATTACACAAGAAGCAGAGTTTTGATCTCTCATGGTCCACGCAATATTCCCTCATTAACAGCCAAAGGAAAACATATCTAGTGCACATGGGAAAGAAGAACTAGCAGTAGATGCTAGTAGTTCTGGTGTTCCCAAATAAATCAGGCACGCGTTGTGTGTGAATTGATTGGCATATGATGAGCATCCCTAAATTTTACTGTAACAAATATCAATGCCCATCTGTCAACAGTAAGTCTATATTTCCTATTCACCCATCGTGCTGTGGTTTTTGAGCTGCTACTGCATTAACCCTTTTCACCTTCTGTTTTGCTGTCATATCTGCCCGCAATATTCTCCCAAAACCCACAGAGTACCACTGCCTGTCATTCAATCCTTCCCAAAACTGACTGCTGTCATGTTACATATATGAAAGGACTCTATAATAGATTTTTCTGGAAAACGGAATCATAGCTTCATGAAAAAAAAAAGAATTATATGTTCTCTTGATTATGTTTCTCTGGCTTCAAATCAAATTCTCAGTAACACACTAGAAACAGCAATTGCCTAGGTTCCTAAACTGAAATATATTCCCTGAGATCCCTGGCCAGCTGCTTTTGTGTCAGGCTATTACAGGGCCAAAGAGTCTGGAAATCCAGGCAGCTGCTTTCTGAAAATTATATAATTCGTGGCGATTTCCCTGCTGCCCACCCCTGTAAAGTTGGAAGTCTGAGGAGGTCTTAGTGTTACGTAGTAGCAAAATGGACAAAAAATTACAGCTTTGCAATAGGGGACAAAAAAAGGAAAGAGTCCAAATCCATCTAAGTCCAGCCTTTTTCAATTATGGTAAGGTTGGTAATAAATACTTAGTGCAGAAGAATCCACTGGACTCCGCAGCCCTTATGCACAGCAGATCACAAAACACTGCCCTGTATCATATAACTAGCATAAAACCTATAGCAAGCAACCACAATCCAGAATACTGGTATTATGCTATGCAAAGAGTGCAGGAGAGTTTCAGGACATCAGCAATGTTCTGGACCAGCAATAGCAGTGGATTTGGTGGGCAAACTGACAAGCTGAAGAGGATTACAGCTACAGAAAAAGGTAACCTCACACACGCCCTCGTACTGCTGTCCTGATACCTCCTGTTCAGGGTAGTTCTGAATGTGTAGGCAAGATGCTCCACCTGAGGAATATTAAGCACTAAGAGCAGCACACGGCTTTTAGAATCTTGCATCTAGAGAACTTAAATTATTCAGAGAAAAGTCAAATTTTCTCCTTGAAAACTACTTACACAACAAGAACAAAACAGGTAATACTTTCTGTCCTCTGCAACTGACCAGTAGGAGCCCTGAAACATGGGATCAAACCCAATACAATTACAGCATAACGAACAGTTTAAAATTGACTAAAGATGCCACTGGGTAAGAAGCTTGGGCAGGAGACTCATGTCAGCTAACTTTAGATATCTACAGCAGGCTGTTTAGGTTCCTTGTACAGCTATGGAGAGAAAGAGGTGTTTTCAGGGCCCGACTCATCTGACCTATTTTAAATGCCTATCTTAGGATGAGATGAATTGAATTTTACAAGTGTCTATATCTCCCTATTGACTCGAAAGATAGTGTGGGAAACCAGAACAGATATGAATGCCTGCATTGCAGACATCTATATTTGGACAGATGAGTCTAACCACCGAAGACCTGTATCACAAGCTTCAGATTCTACTGCCAGCAATGTCCTTATACTGTCATACACTTGCTCCCCTAAAACATACCCAGGTTTCTTTTTCTACCAATAGATTTGAGGGTTGTCAGGATACCCAGCTCCATAACAACCAATGCTTTTAGCCTCCAGCAACCCAAACAGCCTGGAAACTTGAGCTTCTGTAGTTCCCTATCAGCTCTCTGGGAAATTAAAATGGTTCCAGGTGCTCCCATGGATGCTGGCTTCCAAGCTTCAAGGCATCTAACTCAGGAATATGCCATATTTACAGGAGCTAATAAGCAGCAAAAGGCCTGGGAGAAGTTTATCAGAATTCCTTCTTTATACAAATGGTTTTGATTTTCAATTAATTTTCTACTGCTGATGAAAATTTAATGTATGGCTAAGTCAATCATTTAACAAATGTCATTTAACAAATATGCCGTGGCTGAAGTTAATGACCTGTGTACCTGGCTCCAATCAGTAATACCAGAACAACAGTAACACTCATGTTACCTTTGCTCTCTCTCTTTCTTTTCCTGCCTTTCGCTTGTTCATGATCCTCACTCCTGTAGCAGGAGATGCAAACCTCCTTTAATTCAGCCCCTATTTGAATAGATGCTGGATACAAGTCTTGAGTCTAAGCACTACACTTCACTTACAGCATCTTTAGTTTTCACTGTACAGCTTGTTGCACTATTTGATCACTTGAGATAACAACCTTAATTTTTGCTGTTCAGGAATGAAGTTTTTGGAGGATTGCCCAGTTCAGCCGCTAATTCCATTATATCTGTTGGTGGGTGGCGTGATTGGCAGCTTAAAGGTAATGTGCCTTCTGTGTGTGAAAAATATTTTGTGTGACTAGATTTTGACTTGCTAGTTAAGACATAAAGATGGCTCCAGACAGCTATGTGCATGCAGTACTGAAGAGAACGTTCAAGACTGAACTATGCTTGTTCCAGCACCTAAAGCACTTGTCAGTCAAGGGAGATGCTAAAGAGTTCGCCATTCAGCATTGTCCCACACGGGGACTGTGGAGTGACTCTTCTACATCAGAGCATCCATGCTAGCATCTCTGCTGAGGGAAATGACTGCATAACATGGACGCCTCTGGTAAATGGGGTCCTATTTCCACAAGCAGTCCTCCAAGCCTGCCCGACCTTTCTCCTCTGTTTTCAAACACACAGGCTGGATAAGAAGTGGTTACTTTCCTGGGTTTGGGAATACTACAAAATTACAGATGTTTGTACAGAGTCCTTCACTAGTTCCATTTACACCAACTCTGACCTCGTCAGAAGCAATGACTACATAGCAGCATGACTTCCTTCTAGAATAAATACATCCTTGCATCACAGCAGAGCTTATTAATCAAGGCACAGCATTTTCTTATAACAGTTGTCTCTTTTCTTGTGATGGTGCTCACTTTTATCTTTGCTGAGCCAAAGTTTGGCTGCTTGACAGGTAGAGACACCCCCACATCCGTGTTACACCCTGGTGACTACAAAATTATAACTCTGCCTTGTCTCTAGGGTAAAGGATCACCCCGTTGTGACAGTCCCTTTGCAGACAGTGTTAACTGGCTGCTAGTGGGCACAAAGAAGCTTGTCACAACAGTTTGCAGAGCTACTTTAAGGCTTCTCAGCAGGATTAAGCCAAACTGGTTTTTTTGCTGTCCCAATGATATTGCTGCCAAAAGGAAGGATGAGAGGCAGAACTGAAGGAAAAGCTATGAAAGCGCACCACTGGGGCGTGAAGGGCTAAGAACAGCCGGTGCTGCTGCTGGAGGGAATGTCTGCACTGGCAGCATTGGCTGCCCTGCACAGCTAACCGGGGGCAGCAGTCCAGCGACCAGCCTACCTTCCCAGGAGTCCCACACCATCAGGGCAGACAGGGTAGACCTGACAGGTTGTGGCCCAATGTTTCAGTACAGGCAGCCTGTTCTTTGAAAGGGAACATCCTAGTGTCCAGTTTGGCATTGCTGTATATCGTAGGCAGCAGATGCTGCAGACAGGAGCTACCTACATTCTGCTTTGATAATGTTTCTAGTATCTTTTCTTTGCCAGAATCAAAAGAAGGGGGAAAGAGTATTCCTCTGCAGGTCTCTGCACCTCCTGCACTCTTTCACAGTGCTGATCAAACCACAGCACATCACTGGTATATGAATCATCCCTCCAAGGACCTTTGGCCAGTAAATAAGTAAATGCAGAAAAAAAAGAATGTATTTAATCTTGTTATAAGCAATTTGCTCTGCTATGAGTTCTACTGGCAGATACTTAGACATTTGATCACATCAGTGGACTTATCTGTACAATGAAAAGTTAATTTAATAACAGTTCAGAAAAGATTAAAGTGAAATTGAAAGGGAATCTTTGCACTAATGAATTGAAGCCTTCATCAAATATATTGACTATTTCTTAGCTATTTGAGGTTTTTCTCACCCTAAGTAAGACGGTAAATGGGTCAGTTATTATTCCTGCTGACATCAAGTAGTGGCTTGAATTTGGCTTCAGCTGACAGCAGGACTACCTGTTTTGCAGCATGGCAATATATTTGATCAGAATTTTATAGGCCTAACTCATGTATCATCTCACAGTGCTTGATCTGTCACCAAATTCCACCCGTCTCAATTCTGCCCTCTGTTATGTACAGGAAACCGCACTGACTTCACTGTACATATGCTTGACATTGGAGACTTAAAAGGTCAGAGAATGGGTCTAGGATCAAGTCTGAATGAATGCTGATCTGTGGTGGACATGATTTAACGGCAAGTCATTCTGGCCCAGATCTGTACACATCTGTAGGCTCCTCATCTGTTTCTTTACCACCCCCAGTCTTTTAAAAGGCAGTAGTAATCTACAGATGTTCACCAAGGCAACTGAACCATTCTTTCAGCATCCAGAAAGGCCTGCTAAATTCATGTCTTATGTGTATTCTGCAGCTACTAACAATGTAAGGAATTGCCAGAATTTGCTTCCATCACAACTTATTAAGGCATTATCATAAGAATTAAGTGCACTTCCCATGAACTAGTTAGATGCAAGTTGAGATCTATAAATCCACCTGGCCTCAAAGCCAATGCTCGTCTGCCATTCAATCCCACTCCCATTGCTGAGCTTGGTGAAGCTTGAGTATAGACTGCATGCTAAGCTCATCTCAAAGCTAATGAGCTGCACAGAGCTTCAGATCAAGCCATAGATCCCCATGCAGAAATTTCATACTCACTAGTCAGGTACGTTTATCCCTCCTGCATGTCACAAGCCTGCCTAAAATACATGTTCATCAGAGAAGAAGATGCTGTGCTGGTTTGAACAAGCCTAACAGTTTAAGTGTGCAGCTGGATATGAGACATCCAGTGGAAACACCATTTTTTTTTTTTTGCCTGTGTTGGTGCTGGGAGTTTCATCTCTGTTTAACACAAACTGGTACCAACATCTGTGCTAGAAAACAGCTGGTCTGGGGAACTAATATGTATTTATTTATAAATAATTGAATAGTTTTACAGGGAAGAGAACCTCTTCTCAGAATGTCCAGGTTCCTCTTGCTAAGCCTCACCTCCAGAAAATGGGGCACATGGACTAAAATCTGAGCTAGGCACAACATATACCCAAATGGGTTTTCCTCAGCCAGTGTTCTCACCATTAATCATTGAATAAAGGAGAAGGAAGTGTAAACCAAGGAGTGCTCTTTTGTCTCATTTCGAGCAGAAAATATGTAACTCTGGGAAAGAAAACATGGCTGAGAACCCATGCTTGAACAGTGTGTCCCTGCCCACAGCCACTTACAAATCCTCATCTGTTTTCACTCTTCGCGCTGAATTGCATTCCTGGTTGGCCAAGCCAGCTTCCCACTCAGCTAGTTTCTTCAAGTCTCTTTCCCAAAGGTACATCTCACTGAAAAAAAGGCTTGCATGGGAACCTGAGTACCTAGAAAGGCAAGTTGTAATTACAGTGGCTAGTGCTTTGAGTACTGGGCTAAGCGTTTCAGGTGTAGCAAGATAACACAGGTTTAACAATGTTTGGTCCAAATCCTTGTAGGGACTTGTGTATAACTCTCCTATAAAGCTACCAAAATTAAGAAATTCATTTAGGGGACAGAAATTTTAAAGCTTCTCTGCGCTGCAGCCAACCTACCTACCTACCTACTTTGTTGTAATCACTGCTGATGAGTTCTGCTGCATTTCCTTGTAGACCATGCCTTCCTAACCTCACGGTATCATGGTATTTCACCTATTTCTCTGCTAGTTTTGACTGAAGGCAGGAATGGAGCAGTCTGATAAAATGACACCTAATTGAAGAAAACTTAACAGAATCATTTCAAGTATCTGAAGCAATTTATTTGGGATTTAGGTTGAAGTCTACATTCTTCATAATTTGATTTAAGCTGATTCACCTATATGGCCATGGGAAACAAAGTTAGGAGAGACAAATCCACCCACCGCAAGGCAGAAACTACTTCTCTTTTTAGCAGTTACTCTAATCTGTTCTTAAAAGTCTCCAGTGTGGGAGCTGCTGCCATCTCCCCACACAATCTGTTCTCATGTCTTTCCACCCTTACCATTGGCAAGTTTTTTCCAGTGTCTGGCCTAAACGTCACTGGTGAACAAACTGTAGGGGGGGGGGGGGGGGAAAGCATTATTTTCCAGCAAGATTGGTGTCATTTGTGGTTCTTCAGCTTTCTTTTCCATGATTTTCCCACATTCAGTTTTAACTTGGCCCAAAGTCTGGCAGTGGCCAGAAGGTGTTCAGACCTTCCACAGCCAATTTACTTATTCCCTTTTCTCCCCTAATGCCTCCAGGTGACCCTCCTGCTGTATGACTCAACAAGGATGAGGCAACTGCTCTCGAAGTCTGTTGTGATTGATGATGATGACGATGATGAATATCCCTGGAGGCAGAATGCTCACAAGTACTACATCCATCTAACCCTCAGCCTTTTCCTCTTTCTCTGGTTCATTCTTGGGAACTACTGGGTTTTTTCTGTGTACCTGCCAAATTTCATCCCACCTTTCCATCAGCCTCAGGATTACTGTGACAAAACCCTGTATATTTTTGCTGTTGCTGTTCTCATTATTAGCCATACTATTCTCTTTCTCCTTATCTTTTGTAGTTGCTGCATATACTGTTTTTCCAGGCAAAGAGTCTCTTCTGAGGAAGACTAAGTGCCACATAAATAAAGCCCCAGGTGTTTGGGGAAGCATGTACAACAAAGAACAGGCAATAATTCACCCTTGTGTACATCTTTGTTGTACTATATGTATGTATGATAGCAGTCAAGTGAAAGAGGATATTGTAAAATACAGTACCAACTGGAAAAAAGCTAAGCTGGAATACAGCATAGTCAATGTAAAATTGCTGCTACAGATGCCAGGTGCACTCTTTAATTTCTACACCCCTTTTTTAACTCTTGGATAGTCTGTCTGGAGTAAGCTCTTGCAGATGGTGAGCTCCTCTAAAACCAGGTCCCCTTATGTTGTTTCAGCACAGTACATCTCTACCTAAAAAAGTAGCCATGTTGTCCTTCTCACTGGGATCTGAATATCTCTGTAGCCTTGCTGAGGTATTTTATTGTCCCTGCATTATAGATGGGGGAGCTGAGACAAAGAGGCAAAGGGCTGTATTCAAACCCTCTTGCATGGCACATGGACTTCAACAATAACTTAGATGCTCACTAGAGAGCTATTCAGGCCGTTGTTAGACCAGCCAGTAAGTACCTATGAAATAAATATGAGTATGTATTGTAAAAGGCAGCCTGAATTTAGCCCCCAGGTCTCTTCTGAACTTGGATTAGGAAGCATCTAAATCTAACTTTGGTGCTAAAACAGATAGTCCAAATATATCCATTTATATCAAATACATCCAAACTAAGCCAAGACCACACTGCAAGTCTTCTGCAGAACTGAGCTACTGAGCGAAAGATGAGTGCTTTAATCAGGGCTCAGCATTTCCCAGTCTGGGGAGACACTTCTTCTTTGCTTTTTGTATAGCAGTAACTTGTCAGTACCACACCAACACAAGGACAGTTGTCAAATGATTGTGATCAAGTTCACAGAAAAAAGCGACTATGTTGGTATTTTAAACAGAAAACACAATAATAAAACATGGGCAGGGATGGGAGAATTTCAGGCAGATATGTTCACTACAGCAGTTTCCTGGTTGTGGTGTGAGTGTATGTTTGATTTGTTCACCTTGGTGCTGTACATATGGAAATCTATACTTAATGGACAGAATTAATTGAAACAGCTTTTAAGTTAACAGTAGTGTCAGCTTCAAAAGCACCAGCATGCACAGAAACAATTGTTTTGTGACATGTAATGGAACAAACTCACAACTGGTCCTTATAGTTTGGTTTTTTTCATGTGTTGATGAATGCACTGTAAAAGTGCTCTTTTGGCTTCTGCTTTTATGCACTTCTGTCAATATGGTCAAAATGGAGAGGTTCCCCTCTATACAAGCATGCAGGTGGCCCCAGGCACAGGGACAGGATGTGTGTTTTGAGTATTTTTTTCTTTAAAAACCCACACCATTGAAATCTACATTTTAGAAAAAACATTTAGAAAAACATACATGAAGCCTGTGGGAGGGTGAGATCTGCAAAAGAACCTCAACAATATGCCATAGCTGAACAGGGACTGCTTAATCATCCTTCCTGGGACTGAGGCTGAACACACGTAACATCTGTGGAAACCACCCGACTTCAACCACGAACTCAGGGGGGTTGTCTCAGGGGACATTGTATAGATAACTAGGGGTGCATTTAGTCCCCAATGGTTTTAAGAATTGTTTGTTTCCAGAAAACTAATCTTAAAAAGAAGGTAGGATAAAGGGTACAATAATCTGACAAGAGGGCAGCATTAGTGTAGCATTCCCCTGCCTTGTAGCAGCCATTTAGAAGTAGTCACAGTCAGGCTGTCCCTCCTCAGAAATCCATAGAATAGAAATTATTAACACTGCTGTCTGACTTAGGTCGTGCCTAAGTTGTATGTAGGTTGGATGTGGGGATAAAGGGAAATCTGTCCTTCTATTCATGGACTTCAGGTTGTGTCTGGCAGAAATCTCAAGCTGTGTGTTCCCAAGAGCTCCTCCGCCCTACAATCTCCACTGCCTCTCTAAAGGTGCTACACATTTCTGAAACACAGCTGTTGCCAATGGTGAAATGCCAGAATTTCCACCCCAAATACTTCACTGGCTCAGCACTTGGGCTCCTGGATTTCAGTGTTCAGTTCTGAACTGATCTAAGAGTCTAACTGATTTTACATTCAATAGAGAGCATCTTTTATTCATTAAGACGCTGAAGTCTCTAAGAAATTTCCTATCAGCAGGTGTAACTCCATCCATCAGTCAGCTTTTTATCATTATACATTAACTTTATCCAAAAGTTTGGAACAAGCATGAAAAAGAAAGTTATACTCAGTTGATAATGCAAAAGAAATTTAACAAGAAAGTATCTACACACACTGCACCCATAGGACTTCCCTGTTCTTGCAAAATGCTGCTAGAATCATTCTTGATCACAAAGAATTAAGGGCTCATACTCCTGATTAAGTCTGAATTGATTCCCATGTCACTGTGCATCCAGTGACTTCGCAGCAAGTGATGATGTGTGTGCTCCTATCTGAGCAAATATGAGGTGATTTTAGTTCAGCCCAGAGAAGAGATGTAAGCTAAGTCACATCACCTTGCATTTTCTGTGTGCCTGTCTGAGCGTAGCTACAGCAGCTTAGCACATGTGTAATGATTTCTCAAACTTCAGCCACACAGTGGTAGGCCTGAGGTCTATGTCTCCCTCACAGCAGGATGAGGCTGGTCAATTCTCTACAGTCTACCATGGAGGCCTAGTTTTTCAGTAATAAGATCCCAGTGCATTCATTTACATCTTGAGAAAGTGCCGCTGAACCACAGTGCTAGTGTTTGGTACCTGCTTCGTACAAACACAAAACGATAGAGGAGGTATTAACAAAACAAAAGGCATTTGTGAAATATTTTGAAGTTACACACAGTAAATAAAAGCTTTTGTTAGAACTGTGAGAAGAAAATTATGAATTTATTGTGTTTACTTCTACCTGTGTACATGAATAAACTATGGCACATGCAAGTCTGAACACCGACACCTCCAAAATTGTCGAAGCCATCAATTCTGTATCCAGAGAGATCCAAGCATGCCTTCTACACTTCCACTGCTCCTGCCTCCTTCAGCAGGTTGGAATCATGCAGGTGTGGAGCAGGGACTCCTGATTTGGGTCATATGGTTATATACAACTGAATTACAGTGACTCACTAAGTTACCAGTCTTCTCTTGGCTCACTATCAGCAGCATAGTTTCTCTTGTGTTTCTCTTTCTTGTGAAGCACTCAGCTTAAACCCAAATGAAAGTATTTTAATTGAAAGCACTTCATCTTGCTTTGGGGTAAGCTATGCACATGTACATGGTCCACAGCACCTTAACTTGCAGGCAGCAACTTTTTAAATTGTCATAAACTGATGGCATTCCAGACATACATGCAGTCCCTGGAGATGTAGGCACATTTCCCCAGCAAACAGCTGTGAGGGAAACAGTCATTATAGCCCAAATGTCAAATGGCTGAAAATAAAGTCTATACCCTGGTACGAGAATGTTTAAAATTTTGCCACTAGACTAAAATTACAAATTCAAAATGTTCTTTCTTTTTTTTCCACAGTAATACAAATGTCTTCTGGAAATTGAAAAAAATACACCCTTAAGCTAATTATTATGAACTCAGATAGGTGTTGACTACAATGCAGGAAATCAACCAATAACTGTTCCAGTTAAATCATCTCCCCTTCCTGAGAAACAAAAGTCTGTGTCTAGCTTTTAAAGGAAAAAAAAATACGTGATTTCAAGGGATTAGACAGTCTGCTCACTGCTAGTTGTGGCTACTACAGAAATCCAATAATATAAAGACACAAAGACTCTAGACATACACATACCATAAACACAATGGTAGCAGCCATGAAATAAATCAGACTTATAACGGTTTATTGCCCACAGTATATTTCTCCTCTCACTACTCCACCTCCTTTAGCAATAGGCATAATATTCCAAAGATCTAGGGAGCAACTTCCCACAGCTATTACACAGATAGCTCCTACCTACTGACCCAAAGAAGAGAAGAACAATGAGCATCAGACATCACAGACATCATCTCCTCAGAAGTAAAAACAGGAACGTTGTGCTCTTGGAGAAGGGAAGCAGATCTCTCTCACGCAGTACTCACTCAAAGTTTTATGAGGTCCCAAGACATCAGACTTTAGAACTACAAGGTGACTGTGCAAAAGTAAAGAAGTAGAAGCTATTCTAGGTTACGTCAAGAGCTGTTTTGAATGTCTCAGATCCTCAAAATGTGAATGGTGTAAATGAGCCTAAATGCTTTGACTTCACAGGCAAAGGGCTATGAAGATTAAACCAGTGATTACTTGTATACTTTGTACAACATTCTATACCAGAGCAGCTTCTGTAAGTTATCTTGAATCTTATCTCTGACTATTCATCTTCCCCAGGTTCTAGCTGATAGAGACTTTGCATCGCAATGAAGACCCATGGATGTTTTACATACAATACAGGAAGTATTGTTACGTCAGGACCTCAATTTGAAATTCATAGAATCATAGAATAGTTAGGGTTGAAAGGGACCTTAAAGAACACCTAGTTCCAACCCCCTGCCATGGGCAGGGGCACCTCCCACTAGATCAGGCTGCCCAAGGCCACATCCAACCTGGCCTTGAACACCACCAGGGATGGGGCATCCACAACTTCCCTGGGCAATCTGTGCCACTGCCTCACTACTCCATTAGTGAAGAAATTCTTCCTAATGTCCAGTCTAAACCTGCCCCTCTCCAGTTTGCACCCATTCCCCCTCATCCTATCACCACAAGGCTTTACGAATAGCCCCTCCCCAGCTTTCCTGTAGGCCCCCTTCAGGTACTGGAATGTCGCTATAAGATCACCTCTGAACCTTGTCTTTTCCAGGCTGAACAATCCCAGCTCTCTCAGCCTGTCCTAATAGGGAAGGTGCTCCAGACCTCTGATCATCTTTGTAGGCCTCCTCTGGACCCATTCCAACAGTCCCATATCCTTCTTACGTTGATGATTCCAGAACTGAATACAGTATCCCAGATGAGATCTCACAAGAGAGGAATAGAGGGGCAGAATCACTTCCCTTGACCTGCTGGCTATGCTATTGTTGCTACTTGAGTTAAGTTTCTTGAGGTTCCTGTTCACTCCTGGAGTACATGAAAGCCCACAGGTGCTAGCCATAAGAGGAGAAAGAAAACATTTTTAGAAAGTATAATATTTGAAGGAAAATAAATAAGGCTGACAAGTTCTATCTGATATTGCATAGTACAAGAAAACTGCTAAAAAGAACAATTTTCTATTGCAAGAACAGGTTCCTCAGCAAATCATATGAAGAAGTTCTGAGAAATCGAATATACATGTTTGTAACAGTGGATTTCTAAGAAATGTATGATTTGAATAAAAATGCAGAGAGGAAGTTATTGACCAGTGTAAGTGCTTGAACCTATGTGATCAGACTTTAAAAATTAAGGTAATTTACATTTACTAGTCATGCTAATTATAATCAACCCAGCTGCAATTTCACTGAGATGAACAGTTATATCAGGGACTGATTTCACCCACAGATTTGAATCTAAGCCACACTCTTTTGTACAATCACTAATACTCAAGCAAAGGAGGAATCCATGATACCTTTCCCCATGCTGCAATATAGCAGTTCAAACATGAAAGATATTCTGAGATGCAAACTGTGGGCCTGTAGGCCAACACATATGAAAGCGTTTATGTTAACAAGGTCCTCTTGATCTCTATGTGAATTAGGTACCTGCATATTTCATGGATTCGATTCTCAGTTGTTTGGAAAAAAATATTTAGCCTTTCAGCATCAATATAAAATGCGTACATAGAGTGCAAACAGAGGAGAAAAAAAAATCCACTATGCACATTTATTCACAAGTCACTATAAACAACACCTTTTTATTATCATTGCTTATTTTTGCTCTTTGTATTGTTATTCTACTTCTGCATGGATTTCCCATTACTAGTTTATAAAATGTATTTATTTTCAGGATATATAAGAAAAAGAGTTGCTTCATTATTTTTAATGGGCTTGTAAAAAAATTTTGTCCAACAACAGTTGAAACGAGACTTTTTATAACGGGTCTGCTGATTATTTGCGGGGGACAACTTGGCTCCATATCTTTACACAGACAAGTTTTACATATCTCTGTGGGCTCTGTTACCATGGTACATGGACTGCTTGCAGACACAAAACTTCAGTCCATTCCTTTGGCATTCAAACACAACATACAGCAACCATATAAACTGAACTGTGTCTCTTGCCCTGCTTGTAGATTTCTCTTGGTGAATACAAACTACTAGATAGCATCTGCAGTTTGGTAACAACCGTGCTAGAACAATCTACCCTAATTAGCTGTAAGATTTGCAGAAGAATCAGAAAAATAAGATTAAAGAATGGACAATAGCAGAACTCGCCTAAGTCAATAAGCCCATGAGCATCCCTGTCCAGCAGCTGGTGGTAAGAACAGTGAGATCCAGTAGAAGAGCAGTAAGAAGAGAAACAGAAAGCTGAAGAAAAGATTAGTACAGATAACTGCATTTCTGTCACAACCTAGTAACAAATAGGTGTATATTCAAGTATGTTGCCTACTATAAGGACATGAAAGCAATTTTTCAGTTATGGGAATCATAAAATTTATCTTCTAAATAAAAACTTTATTTTCTAAGATGAAATTAATTATAAAGCTCCTATTATTTTTGAAACAGTTACACACAAAAACATGCACAAACTATTTAATACATAGGCGATTAACTAGGTTAGCAGTAGGTTTAGTTGCTGCTCTCAGTCAGTTCTTTTCACTTTGGGAGGACACTCGGTGGTCCCTCTCCCTGCCAGGACATGCCTATTCCTGGGACATCCCATGGGCTCTCAGAGACCAAAGCTCTCAGCAGCTGATGGAGCAAATCTATAGTTGTGATAAGCAAGATATTCTTTCTACTGACCCCTGAGTAAAATGGGGTGATTGAGCTGAGCTGATGACATATTGCCACACCTGTTTCTTGAGAACAAAAGGCCATGTGGTCCAGGGAAAACCTCACTGTTCCTTGGAAACAACACTGTTTAGCCATGACTTGGGAATAAGAGCAGAAATCAAAGAAAATACCCTGCTATTCATAGAAACACCACACATAACAGAATTTTGACTGCTTCTTGCATGCAGGATGAGCAGCTTTCTCTTCTTTCACCCTGCTAACAGAATAAGCCCCTCAGACACATCCCCAAGATCTCAGGGCTTGGACGGTCCTTTTCAGCCACTCACCAAACCCCCTGCTTCAGCCAGGAAAAAGGAAGAGGGCGGACTGCCTCTCCCCTGGCTGCTGACAGCTCTTAATTGCTATCACACTCACTGGGGCAGTGCTGGTTTCTAAAGCTGCAGTTTTCAAGTGTTCTGCACCAAGAGCTGAGGCCAGGGTTGGGAGAGGCTCCCACAGCAACAGTGGCTTGCTCATGCTTGCCACTTCCTTTGAAAATATGGCTCCAATTATAAATGCTGAGCCTTTCTGCAAATCTGGCCCTTAAAGCCTGCTCCTGTTTTCATTGCAATCAGTGGTGATGTTCTGATTGATTTAATGGGGGCAGGCACAGAGACTTAATTGGAAAATTGGTAACTGCAAGGAAAGGAGAGAATGCACAATAGCCTGCCAGATCCCTGGTAGGAAGTGAGCAAAGGAGCCAGTTGTCCCTAAGAAAGAAATTTAGCCATTCTGAAAAACCAGAGAGGATAATAAAAGAGATTGGCAGGATGGTCTTGAAGATGCTCTTAAACTTCTATAAACATATATAATATATAATTGCTTTTCAGCTCTTGAGTACTCTACCTTCAAGAACTGTCCCCTGGGAAAAAAAACACAAAACAACTTGAAATGCACAGCCCTTAATAGCAATTGGTATTTTCAACTTTTCTTTTGTGTTAGGAGGCAATTAAAACTTTCCTTAAAACTCCTTGCTCTTTGGCAGGAACAAAGATAGATCAAGTGTAAGGTGTGTTCTTCATATTAGTCCACCTGGGGGCCAGAGAGGCATTTTTCAGCAGCTTGTGTTTTAAGAAAATACTGAGATTCCCAATTCATTACTGTACGAAAAAAAGTAATACCTGGAGGCTCACAGTCACAACACTCCAGAATTTTTATTTGCTTTGTGGATTATCTGCATTCATGGAGGGCCTGCGTAACAGACTTGGGAGGGCTATTTCTACAGTGGTAAATGCACCTACCTGAATGCCAGATCACTGGTGCCAAGCCAAGCTGCGCAGTGTTAAACATGATGCAGTCTTATCCATAGTGCTTAGGAATGAATTATTGCTTGAGCAAACTATCCTCTCAATGATGTTTGAGCTTGTTTTGGACAGATGTATCTGTTTAGTACTTAAAGAGAGCCTGGGCATCAACAAGTGTTTGCCTAGTGTGGGCAATAAGAGGGTCAGGACCTGGGAGTATGCTGAGTTATTTGATAGTTTAGATATACCTTCAAGTACTGTAGTCCTCAAGGGGAATAGTCAGCTTTGGTATATTTTATCAGGGCCATACAGTGGGGGGTGTTTAGCCAGAATGGAGCCATTTTGTTCTGTGCTCAAATGAGAGAAATGTCAGGAACTCAGACTTGTGGCTCTCTTGATCACCCATGTTTTCAGTGGGGGTGTCAGGCTAAACATATGTATCAGCTGCTGGCTGTGATAGCCAAGATGCTGGCTGCCAGTTCCCTGCGTATAAAATCCCTCACATTCAGAGCAGTGTCCTATTAGAGTTTAATGCTAAGCTAGTGGCAATCATCAAAGAAAATAAAGCTGTAACTTTCAAATTTCCAAAGCTCCAGAATGGATTCCAACTCATCTGACATGATGTATTAATCTAGAAATGAGTACAAAAGGTAACATGCAGACAGAACGCTTGATGTAGGTAGAAATTTCCCCTGTAAGAGGACTGTGAGGTTGGCGCTTCATAAGCACTAGCCAACTCTTGCCAAAACGGTCTCGTACCTTTTTTCTGCACATAACCCATTCTGCCTCATCTCTGGTGGCTGGGCTAGCAGAGAGCACTCATACAATTGCTACAGTCTCCTGCCTCTGGAAGAACTATAGAAAAGCAAAAAACTCACTGAGGGTGAAATGAGGTAGCAGAAACATTTAGGTGTCAGGGTAGTGTGGAGCAGCTTGCTTTCTGATACAAAGCTGTTCAGGCAGAGATTTCACGGCTGAAATATTCATGCACGGACATGACAACACCATGCTGCGACGATTCCTTTCTGGGTGTGAGCTTAGGTCCTCACTATGGAAAAAGCAAGCGTTTCTAAGCAGAAATCTCTTAGCTGAGTGTGCTCAGGGATTGTGGCGCTCTGGCATGGGCATCATTTCTCAGTGTTTACAAATCCTGCTTTTGTTAGAAGAGTATGGCTAACATCACAATAGTGGTGCTACGCTACAGTATTCATATAATATCCTCAAAGAATTTTATGTGTGTACCAGGGTGACACTGGTCCCCAACCCTACATTCAAATGTCTTCCTAATAATCTTATCTTCTTTCATGTTAATAAGAGTAATATGCTGTAATTGCCCATTACTGCTTAACCCCCCAAATATTATTAACTGCTCCCATTGTGTGGCTGCTGTAATATATTTCTGTGTTTGTCTCATGGATAGGTTCCACCATACTCACTCAGGACTGCACTATCCAGCATCTTGCTCATTATAGTCCAAGTGGTTTAGCCTGCAAGGAATTCTATGTATTTGAATACACCCCATTTACTTTCAGAGGTCAGCAGACTGCAGGGATGTACCCCTCACTCTATGAGAACACAGACTGAAAGTACAAACAAAACACATCAGAGCCATCATCCATTTTCTCTTGTACTAAGCCACAGTCTGAGTGCTTAAAAAATAAAGAGGGTAAACAAGAAAATGACAAGGGAATAAAGCACAATCTGGCTTATTGCATTTACTCTTACTTATTACATTTACTACCACAGGATTTTTGTTTTGTTTGGGATTTGCTAATGTTTTTCAAACTGAAACTGCATTTCCTGTAAAGAAGGAAGCTAATTCTGTGCAGTAAGCAATCGTGGAACGTTATTGTTCTCCTAACAGCACAGTGAGATGCACTGACAATTACAAAGCCCAAGGTGAGACATTCTCTAACTAGCATAAAAACTTGGAGCAGCACTGCAGTTTTCT
Source organism: Cuculus canorus (assembly GCF_017976375.1). NCBI lineage: Eukaryota > Metazoa > Chordata > Aves > Cuculiformes > Cuculidae > Cuculus > Cuculus canorus. The sequence goes on from NC_071401.1 coordinate 28,166,472, forward strand.
GCCTAGATATTCATAAAAGCAGGCATGCCCACATAATCCTCTCCATTTTCCCTGCTGTATATTTTCCCTGATCTAGGCTTCAAGGAGAATAATCAGGCAGACTTGTGCAGGCTGTGAGAGAAAGGGAGAAGCTGAAGGGCTAGAAGAGCAAGGGACTGAAAATAGGAAGAGGAGACATTGTCTCAGCCTGTACACAGGACTTGCACAAGACTAACATCTGCTCTGCTCACAGCAAGCGTGATTATCTAACATCATTATAACAGTCTGTGATGTACAGTTTTGGTTGCTAATTGCACATTGTAGGTGATGATCACGAAAGTATTTCTGTACAGCTCATAACTACATACTTCAAGATATCATAGTTTGTACCTGTAGGTCAGGCTGCCATTCATTTTCCGTTATAGGAAATAACATTCTTCCACTTATGCGATTGCCAGGCAGTTCCTTTCTGGACCAGAAGTCTCCCTTTTGAGTATCAGAATCAGGATGAATTGTATAGCAACACGTCAGTCAAAAAGTCCTAGTCATTTCCAAGAAAAAAATCAGTTAAAACTGCCTTGGGCTGCAGGTTTTAAATAAATTATTTCAACTGTTTTAATAAGATCAAGCATTTCCAGCTTTGGTGCAAAGGTATGACATTTAGCTGGATGGTCTCTGTAGGGAAGAAAATACCACTGTGAAAACATGTTTTTTTTCCCTCTGAAAACTCATATTTCATACACAATACCTAGTACAAGCAGGCAGTGCTGAGTTCAAAAGTTTTGTCTTCATGGTGGGAAGTACCTTTTGTATGAAAGCCTCATACAGTGCACTGAGAAAGTGGAAGACTTGAGTATGAGGCCTTTTCTGGAGTGAAGAGATTTAGAAAAAGAAGTATCAGCCTACCATACAGTGTCAGAAAATACAGAATAATCCCATTCCTCTCCTATTTCTGCTACTGAAACAAGATAACTGCACTTGGGGCACAACAACCCTGTGCAGTGCTACAGACTAGGGGAAGAGTGGCTGGAAAGCTGCCTGGAGGACAATGACCTGAGGGTGTTGATTGACAGCCAACTGAACATGAGCCAGCAGTGTGCCCAGGTGGCCAAAAAGGCCAACGGCATCTTGGCTTGTGTCAGAAACAGCGTGACCACCGGGTCCAGGGAGGTTATTCTGCCCCGATACTGGGCACTGGTGAGACCAGGCCTCGAATACTGTGTTCAGTTCTAGGCTACTCGCTGCAAGAAGGATGTTGAGGCTCTGGAGCATGTCCAGAGAACAGCAACGAAGCTGGTGAAGGGGCTGGAGAACAAGTCTTACGAGGAGCGGCTGAGGGAACTGGTGTTGTTTAGCCTTGAGGAGGAGGCTGAGGGGAGACCTTATTGTTCTCTTCAACCACCTGAAAGGAGGTTGTAGAGAGGAGGATGCTGGCCTCTTCTCCCAAGTGGCAGATAATAGGACAAGGCAGAATGGCCTTAAGCTGTGCCAGGGGAGGTTCAGACTGGATATCAGTAAAAAATTTTTCACAGAAAGGGTCATCAGGCACTGGCAGAGGCTGCCCAGGGAGGTGGTTGAGTCACCATTCCTGGAGGCGTTTAAAAGACAGATAGATGAAGTGCTTAGGGGCGTGGTTTAGTGGCAGATAGGAATGGTTGGACTCGATGATTTAAGAGGTCTTTTCCAACCTAGCGATTCTATGATTCTAACTTAAGTTCTTAATATGTTAGATAGATGTGCAATTCCGAGTCATTCTCTTGGAGAATCACTCTCTTCACAGCTCCAATGCACATACCAGAGGAACAAAACCCACATTTTGAATTTCACTCTCCTTACTGAAATTCCACCCTTCCCTACTGGTATACTTAGCTCAATTAGTAGGAGTCCAGAGTTCCATGGGCTTATTTGCTATATAAAATGCTATTTGTTGTGGCGCAACACAGTTGTCGATGTTCCTGCAAGAGACTCCCTTTGGCAGCTCTCCAGAGCAGAGGATGCAGGCTTAGGTCTGTATCACAGCCACAGAATCACTGAGGTTGGAAAAGACCTCTAAGATCATTGAGTCCAACAGCACCGTGATTACTAAACCATGTCCCAAAGTGCTGCATTACACATTTTCTGAACACCTCCAGGGATGATGACTCCACCACTTCCCTGGGCAGCCTGTTCCAATGCTTGACCACTCTTTCAGTAAAGATATTTTTTCTAGTACCCAATCTAAGCTTGCCCTGGCACAACTTGAGGCCATTTGCTCTCATCCCATCACTTGTTCCTTGGGAGATAAGACCAGTACCCACCTTGCTACAACCCCCTTTCAGGAGCCATAAAGGGTGATAATGTCTCCCCTCAGTCTCCTCTTTCTCCAAGAGTCACTCCTAAAACCTGACAACCCGCTTCCAGGCCTGGCTTGTTCAAGAGCGGCATTTATGTCCAGAGCAGGTACCCAAGGAAAAAAACAACTTTCCTTCCTTTGTGTCCCCTCCTTTCCTTTCTCTTTTCTTTTCCTCCTCTTCCCCTTCCTTCCACTCCCTTCCTCCCCATCCTTTCTCTTCCTTCCTTTCCCTCCTTTCCCTTCCTTCCCCATAATTCCCTCCCTTCCCCTCAATTTCTTTCCTTTCCCTTTCCTTTCCTTTCCCTTTCCTTTCCTTTCCTTTCCTCCCCAACTCCCTTCTCCTCCTTTCCTTTCTTCCCCTTCCTTTCCTTCCCCTCCCTTCCTTTCCCTTTCTTCCTCTCCCTCTCCTCTCCTCTCCTCTCCTCTCCTCTCCTCTCCTCTCCTCTCCTCTCCTCTCCTCTCCTCTCCTCTCCTCTCCTCTCCTCTCCTCTCCTCTCCTCTCCTCTCCTCTCCTCTCCTCTCCTCTCCCTCTCCTCTCCCTCTCCTCTCCTCTCCCTCTCCTCTCCTCTCCCTCTCCTCTCCCTCTCCTCTCCTCTCCCCTCCCTCTCCTCTCCCTCTCCTCTCCCCCCTTCCCCTCCGCACTCCTCTCTGCCCAAGCAGGCGGGGGCAGCGCGAAGGCCCGCACCCCGCACACGCTCCCCGCCGCTGGGGCGAAGGGCGGGCGCACAGCCACGGCCTCTCCCCTACCGCCGGGCGGGGCCGCCCGCAGCCCTTCCCCAGCGCCGGGTCCCTTATGCAAGGCCGGGGCGGGGCAGCGCGGCCGCACCATGTCCTGGTACCGCAACGCCGTGTGGTTCGTCAAGGGGCTGCGGGAGTACGGCAGGTACGGCTGCGGGAGAGGGAGAGGGAGGGGAAGGGGCGTTTCTGCGCCGCCGCCAGCGTTTAACCATTCCGAGGGGTCGGGGGTGTTGCGCTCTTTGAGTGGCAGCCTCCCCCGCCACAGCGAACGAACCCCAGCGCGCCGCCCCGGGGCGCGAAGCGTGGCCTCGTTAATGCAAGTGCGTAGAATCACAGGGAAGCGAAAATGCCCGCAAATAAACCTTCTGAGGCTCGTTTTGGAGTTTAAGGAAGCAAGCACCCTTTACCAGGGCTGGGCAACGCGAGGGAGCGATCTCCATCCATCGTGTCCCATCGTGGGACAGAATCTGCTTCCCACGGTCGTGCATATGTGTAAGTTTCTCCAGAAATCTTATGCACATTCCGTTACTTTCCAGTGACTCGTTTTAACGTTATTATGAACTTCACAACAGTCAAAACTCTTGCTGGCTCCAGCTCTCTGGACCTTGGATTTGGGATGGGGAAACACTGCAAACAGGTGATTACAGAAGACACATCTGTTCAGCACAGATGATGCTTCACACAAGATGTTATTATCTCCAAAGCATGAACAGTGTCTGCAAAAACTGTCTGAAAGTAAACATATCAGAGGGACATTCTACCTAACTTTTAAAAAAATACAATGACTTAGATGAAATTTTACTTTAGCTTAAATAAAAAATATTCCACTCCTCTTTTTGTAATAGTAACTACTTCTTGTATCAATAGAATCATAGAATGGTTTGGCTTGGAAGGGACCTTAAAGATCACCCAGTTCCAGCCTCCCTGCCATGGGCAGGGACACCTCCCACTGTATCAGGTTGCTCAAAACCTCATCCAACCTGGCCTTGAGCACGTCCAGAGATGGGGCATCCATAACTTCTCTGGGCAACCTAACCTGTTCCAGTGTCTCATCTCACATGAAAAAATTTCTTCCTAATATTTAATCTAAATCCACCCTCTTTCGGCTAAAATATCACTGCAGAGAAGGATTTGGGGGTGCTGGTTGATGAGAAGCTAGACATGAGCTGCCAATGCGTGCTCGCAGCCCAGAAGGCCAACAGTGTCCTGGGCTGCATCAAAAGAAGCGTGGCCAGCAGGTCGAGGGAAGATGATTCTGCTCCTCTATTCCTCTCTCGTGACACCTCATCTGGAGTATTGTGTCCAGTTCTGGAATCCTCAACATAAGAAGGATATGGAGCTGTTGGAACAGGTCCAGAGGAGGGCTACAAAGATGATCGGAGGGCTGGAGCCCCTCCCATAAGAGGACAAGGCTGAGAGAGCTGGGGTTGTTCAGTCTGGAGAAGAGAAGTCTCAGAGAAGACCTTATAGCAACCTTCCAGTACCTGAAGGGGGATACAAGAAAGCTGGAGAGGGACTTTAACAAAGGCTTGTAGTGATAGGACGAGGGACAATGGGTATAAACTGGAGAGGGGCAGATTTAGACTAGATATAAGGAGGAATTTCTTCACCATGAGAATGGTGAGGCACTGGCACAGGTTGCCCAGGGGAGTTGTGGCTGCCCTGTCCCTGGAAGTGTTCAAGACCAGGTTGGATGGGGCCTTGGGCAGCCTGATCTAGTGGGTCGTGGTGAGAGGGTTGGAACTAGATGATCTTAAAGTCCCTTCCAACCCTAACTATTCTATGACTTTATGATTATTGCAGCATCACTAGCACTTTGTGTGGCCTGTCCCCCCTCAGCACGGAGCATGAGGGTGTTCAGTGTGTGTTGTGCCTGGTAGAAAATAGTACACCAAGCTGTGAGGGAGAAGTGTTTTTCAACTCTTCCCTGTGTTTTCTGGAGGTACCCTTCTCTAGTTTCTCACAGGTGTCTCTGATTTATTCAGGAATGGCTATGAGTCTGCTTCCAGACACTTCAATCCTGCTGACTTGGAGGTGAACCTGGCTGGAAGATCCTTTCTGGTCACTGGTGCAAACAGTGGCATTGGCAAGGCCACAGCCAAAGAGATAGCGAGGAGAGGTGAGCTGGCCATTCTGAGGGGTTCTCAGGGGTCGGTACAGAGAAGACTGGGCTAAGCCAGCCTGGCTTTCCAGCACAAACACAAAGATGCAGCTCCTGGGATGAGGGATCAGGCATGGTGTTTTACAGGGCTGTTAGTGTGGGTTAAAGGTTTAAGCACAATCACTGCTGTGCAAACTGGAATAATGAAAAAAAATCAGTGCAAAGGGCTGCAAAGAGTTGCTCAGGTTCATGTTTGCTGAAACTATCTGTGCTGTAGTGGCATCTGAGGAAATTAATGACGGATCAAACTTTAAGGCTGATTTGGTACAAGTAGCAGCCTGGTCAAATTTGAACTGTTCTGAAGGACTTGCAAATGTGTCATATGATGGAAGAAAACAATTCACTTTGCTAAGCTGGGATCAGAGAGTATAAAAGAAGCTCTACGGTTGTGCTTGGTCTTAACATTGATAACCTGGAGTTTGTGCCCTTTAACTGATTACGCGCAGTTATTTTTTTCTCTTGCTTCTGTAAGCGAGGAGATGGTGTGAACTGGAACTAGCTATTGTTGAAGGGTAAACCTGATCCCTTTCAGAACTGACAAAATAATTCCTGTTGTGCAAGAACAGCTCTTTGCTGCAGCTCTTTGCTGTCTTTTTGCCTGCTTTTCCTCCTCTTCTCCTTCCTTCCTTCCCCTCCCTTCTCTTCCTTCCTCTCTCTTCCCTTCCTTCCCCATAATTCCTTTCCTTCTCCTCATTTCCTTCCCTTCCCCTCCCCTCCCTTCCTTCCTTTACTTCCTTCCCCTCCCTTCCTTTCCTTCCCTTCCCCTCCCTTCCTTTCCTTCCCTTCCCCTCCCTTCCTTTCCTTCCCTTCCCCTCCCTTCCTTTCCTTTCCTTAGGTTTTGTAACTCTCACATGAAGTAAAGTGGCAACTGCTAAACTAAACTAATCCACAGTTATTACCAGCAGAGAGCCTTTGGGTTAAAAATCCCCATCAGTGCCGGTATGTGATTGATTTCAAGTTCCCACTACTGCCATTATCTGTAATAGCCTTATGTAAGTATTGCCTTGTCTGCTGATTTGCTCACAAATAGGTATTCCTGCCAGGTTTTGCAAGCTGTCAAGCTAACTGGATCTGTATAGGATTTGGTCACCATATCTTGTACTTGGAGCCCAAAGAACAGCCTTGGGCTCAGGCTGCTTGTCTGATACTTTGTGCGGGTGTTGCTGTGCATATGAAGTTAAAATGACTTAACAGCATCTTCCTTGGTTATTATAATTTCTATGATTATCCTAGATTCAGAAGTTTTTCACTGATGTTGTTCATTTGGTAAAAGTAATGCAACCAACTCTTGACAGTGCAATAGAGGATTTTTATTTCCTTTTCACAGGGCAATTCCTGTCACTTGTATTGTTCAAGGCCTTTATTGAATTTCTAAGGCATGTGCCAAAGGAGGCATTCACAATACAGATGCCATAGCTTAATTTCCAGTGTAGCTCTGGTATTTTATCAGCACTAAACATGATGTGCACACTTGACCAAAAATGGTTTGGACAGACAGTACCTAGAGTGCAGTGTCCTTCTCCAGTCTTGAGTGAGGACCGTGTTGCAGGATGATGCTTTCTCCCTCCTGCCTGCCTTCAAAGGGACCAGAGCCAAGCAGAAATATTCTAGCTTTTTTATTATATCCATTCTTTGTGTCTTAAATCTTTTGTATAAAGGACCTTAACCTCAGTCCTTTGATAGCCCCTGTAGGGATTCTTGGCGTGTCTGGTCTGACTGATCTGTTAGTGCCATTTGGAGGGAATTTGTCCCCAAGAACGGCCCAAGGTTAAGTGGACCTGGGACTACTGTGGAGTGCTATGGCCCTAACCAGCTTCCCTGCTAGCAGCTCATCAGCAAGTGTGATGGGAGCCCTGAGAGCACCACGGACCTGAGCTTCAGCAGCACCAATAAAAAGCCACTGCTCTGCTCTTGACAGTGGAGCAGCTGGCTGTGCATAGCTCAGAACATTCTGCCTGCTGGGAAGATGCTGTGATATTTTGGTGATCATCAGATCAGTATTTCCACTACTACTAGCGGGCTCTAGATTTCCCACAAACATTGGGATGCAATCACAAAAGTTGTTTTGTTTCATTTGGATTGTATCAAAAAGTAACCCCAAACAAAAACTGCAAATTGCACGTCGCTTCCCGGCCCTTCCTCTTTGCTGGTGCCTCCCCAATACACAGTTAGTAATTAATTATCAAACGTGTTTCACGTCGACATCCACCAGGTGGCACGGTTCATCTGGTTTGCCGAAATAAGGAACGGGCTGAGGTGGCCAAAGAAGAAATAGAGACAGAAACAGGCAATCAGGTGAGTTGTTCTTCAGTCTTTTTGTTACTTTTAGAAAGATTGTTAATATCAAAGACCTCGGAGGCCTCGAGATATTCTGTTTTGTCATTTTCTGTTGTGTTTTTAATAGTATTTTCATAGGGACATGGAAACATCTAGTAGTTCATCATCCATGTGGTGTGATTTCATTTCAATAGGTGATGTTTGCTGTGATAAATAACATCACCAGCAGCATGCTGTTTTATGTTTGCTGTTCGTATGTTTTCTGATGCCTTGCTTACTGTTCCTGATTATGTGGCTGAGGCTTTTAAAAGTTAATGCATTGCAACACTCTTGCAACAACATTTAGGAGGTAACAACACTGGAGTTGAAGGCTTTATGTGTCCAAGTAACATGCTTTTGATTTACTAAGGTGGGCTGCTCTGAAGATCTGTGTGTATGGTCCTAATTGCTTGCTACAGACTTTTCCTTCTCCTTTTTCTTGTAATATCTCTTCCTTATTTCCTCCCTTTTATTAGAAATTCATTTTGCTTCTGCATGTATCATTCTACAATGTATTCCTGTAGCTGTCACTGTTGCTTCTGCTAATTATTCAGGAGGATGTGCTTAAGGAAAAGTACAGTCATTGTCTTTCTATCTTGGTGTAGTGGTTTTGGCTGGGATAATTAATTTTTTTCATAGCAGCTCCTGTGGTGCTATGTTTTGGATTTATGACCCAAATGGTGTTGATGGCACACCCATGTTTTAGTTGTTGCTGAACAGTTCTTGTACAGTATCAGGGCCTTTTCTGATTTTCATGCTACCCTGCTGTGCTGATGATGCACAAGAAGTTGGAAGAGGAGGCACTGGGACGGTTGACCCCTGCTCACCAAAGGGGTGTCCCGTACCGTACAATGTCATTCTCAGCAATAAAAGCTGGGGAGGAAGGAGAGACATTTGTTAGTTTTCCAAATCACTGTTGCATGTGATGAAGCCCTGCTTTCCTGGGGCTTGCTAAATGGCTGCCTAACAATGGGAAGTAGTGAATGAATTCCTTGTTTTGCTTTGTTTGCACACACAGCTCTCCTTCGCTTATTAAACTGTCTTTATCTCAACCCACAAGCTTTGTCTGTTTTACCCTTCCAATTCTCTTTCCCATCCCACTGGGATGGGAATGAGCAAGTGGTTGTGTGGGGCTTAACTGCCTACCAAGGTCAACCCACAACACTTGGATGAAGAGCTGTCTTCATTTTTAAGAGTCACTCGGCTCAGTGGTTTGATTCCAGTAATAATTTGTAATATGGATCAAAAATTCTGAAGACTTTTTATGATTAGAGTTACCATATTGACTAAAGTTCTGCTCCTTGGTTTCAGCTCCCTTGTGTGACACAACCAGGATCACACTTCAGTTCTTTACTGGAGGTGAATTAAGTCAGTCCTTATGTAGAAATAAATGCTTTCCAGCTGTCTATAACTGTGTAATCTCATGGCTATAGTAAGACTAGTGATTATCTGTGTTACCTCCTTTTCTAACTGCAGTCAGACAGCCTTGGAAGAGAGGTGAATGTGATGACCTCTGAAGGTTCCTTTGTGTTCTGTTTTATGTCATTTGGTGAAACTACTTGATGCAAATAACTTCTTCCTCTGAAAGCAGCACAGTTACTGCATTCCCACTTTTTGGTAGGCTGCACACCTGTAGTTCCTCTGGTCATGAAAGAGTATGAGGGCATTGCAGAATTGTTTGTGGCCCTGAGAACAGGGTACTTGTATAGAAAGCAGCATTCAGTGAAGTGTTAGATGAGCTGTACAAGAGGCCCTATGGGACATGTGACCGCACTGGGAAGAGTCATTTTAATAAGGAGTCCACAAGTACATTCTTCTTTATAAGTAGTCATTCAGAAGCAATTCAGGGAGATAATGAAATGCTTTATCTGCAACTTGACAAGCTGTATCCAGGCTTAACTTGCTCTTCCTGATCATCTGAACAGAGATCCTGTTGTAGTATATGCCAATAGTATATGCCAAAGACTTTTTTTCTGCCTTCCACAGCAACACATGATGGAGTTCACTGCTGAAATGGAGTTGTTATTTGGCAAGCACCTGCACCTAGACCTGGGAACAGGGAAATTCTCCTAATCTGTTGAAGTAGATCTGGTCACGGAGATTAGGTCTTGCTTTGAAAATTCCTTCACTACTACTAAGGACTTTTATAGGCAACAGACATGTGGGTCCTTTTTCTGACCTACCGCGACAATCTTCAGCAGATATCTGTTGATTTAGACCTTTTTTCAGTCTCTGAAATCACTTGTGATATGGAACATCTGCTCCAAAACATTCAACTTCTCTGTTCCAGTAGATAATGGTAGTAGCTTGAAAAGTAGAAAGCTTTTAGAGAGATATCCAGTTAGGAATAGTAGACCAGTGTCAAGATTTTGTTCAGAAATGAATATTAAGGTGAGAAAATTCTGACCTAACTCAACTAAGGAGCTGAAATCCAATGGCTGGAGAGAAAAAGTCGTGTTTTTTTTTATCTGCAGAGAAGCAGAATTATAGCAGAAGAATAATTTCTTATAATTTTCTCAGCTTCTTCACTTATCTTATTTGCTTGTATAATGAGTATTTAAAGAAACAACTTGAAAAGAGAGGAGGTCCTTTAATGATTATTTGTTGTTTTGCATGAGAACACATCCTCTGCATAATTATTTTAGAACTGCCTTTTCCTGGGATATGTCATAAGCCTATCTGTGGTATGTCTCTGAGACTAAGTGCTATCTAGGAGAAGAGTAGGAGTTGACATACCTTTTGTATGCTGATAAATGCCACTGCGCTTGTACTAGGTAGAACACGGATTTGCAAAAAGCAAGAGAGTTGCCTGTGACAAACAGTAAAAGGTTTTTGATGTTTTGGAGAGAGGAGATATTTCTAGCTTTAGTGGTTTAGAAAATTATAACTTTGCTCTTATGTCAGGCTTATCTTTTTTTCTGTTATTCTCCTGCATCCTCATTCCTGGCTGTAGTGTTTCAAAACGTTCCAAGGCTGTTGTGACAGGGAGTGGCTAACAAGGACTTAGTGCAGCAGTTGTCGTGGAAGGAGTGCAGAAGGCACCCAGGACTCTGAGCCAGCTAGGGGGGGTTCAGTGAGGCACCTGAAAGTGTGCTCTCCTGCCTTGGTTGGAGGGACTGTGCCTGGCACATGAGAAGCTGGCCCAGACAGAGCTCCAGAGGAATGATGTGGCAGAAGTTGAGCTTCAGGGAATGACTAGTACTTTTACCTGAGCCTGGGGAAGAGCATGGTGGTGGCCTCATCTCTTGGGTTCTGCAATAGTCAAGGTGCTGGGCTGCTAGGAACCAAAATGAGCAGGATGTGAAACCGTAGGGAACAGAAACAGGAGATTGACAGGGTCTTTGCAGAGAGTAGAAGCGCACAAACCCTGCATTGCATGGGAAGAGGGACAGATAAAAGCTGTGCTTGAGTAAGCAGTGAATAGAGACTCCTAGGCAGGGAGGAATGGAAGCTTGTGACTGCTGGTGACAGTAGGCAGGCTCACTCTCTGTCTGCAGATGTGCATTTATAGGATAGGTATAGTGCCATGGTAACAGATGAGGAAGAACAAGCTCTGTCAGGGGAGGTGTTGGAGCAGATGAGCCTGAAGTGTTGTTGGCACTGGGAGGAAGTGATGGTTGCTGAAGGCGCCCTCCTGTGGGAGATGGAGGCACCCGTCTGCAGTCTTAGCTTGATGCCTTGATAGGTTTGTCACTTGCTGGGGACTCAGATCTAGGTTATTGTGGGGAGTCTGCTGAGGCTCATCTGGATGTCAGATAAATAACACTTGTTGCCTGTGAACCTCATGAAGTTCACCAAGACCAGACGCACAATCCTGCCCTGGAATGGAGTAACCCCTTGGAGCAGTCTAGGCTGGGTCTAGCTGGCAGGAAAGGAGCTTTGTAGAAAAGGACCTGGGGTGACAAGTTGTCCATGAGTGAGCCCTGGATCAAGGAAGGCCAACCACATACCTGGCTGTGTGAACACAAGTGTAGCCAGCAGGCTGAGGGAAGTGCATCAGTAAGTGCTGTTAAGCCTTTGTGAGACCACAGCAGGAGTCCTGTGCCCAGTTTTGGGCTCCCCAGGATGTGGGGAGCAAGTCCAGTGGAGGGCTGTCAAGGTGACTAGGGAGATGGGACATGTGATGTGCAAGGAGAGGCTGAGAGGGCTGTTTTTGCTCAGTGTTAAGAAGAGGCGGCTGAGGTGGAAAGTTGCTTTCAGCTAAAGAGGAATCTGCTGCATGAATTGTTTAAACAGAAGTTTTGCAAGGTTTGCAATATTTTTCTAGTTCTCTGCTATGCCTGACTCTGTCACATATGTTTATCCAAGCAGGGCTCTTTTAATAAATTCAGCGTTAAAAAGCTGTTGCTCAGAAGCAACTGAATAAAATGATTAAACATATTTTAAGGACTAGAATTAGATTTCCCAGTTGTGCATGTTAACTGTAAGTGTTTTAGTTGTGTTATGGAGATAATATTTTTTCATGCTGCTTAAATACCATTTCATGTAGGCAGGCCCTAGCAGCGAACAGAGTCTCTTCACTCTCCATGTTGATTGTAATTTACTTTTTTTTCCCCTTTTAGAGTATCTTCTTGCATGTTGTGGATATATCTAATCCCAAGGAAATCTGGAATTTTGCTGAAAAATTCAAAACTGAACATAAATTAAATGTGTTGGTAAGTCTGAATACTTAAATCATGTGCCTGTCTTTGGAGTGTGTAGCCTTTGAACTTGTTCAATGGGCAGTTTAGGTTTTTTTTTTTTTTTGATCCACAGTTCTCTGCTTCATTTTCTCTATGTGCTGCTGCAGTAGTCTCCATGGTCCTTCTGCCCTTGTCTATTCTCAGTTCACATATACAGATAATGACATTAAAAAAAAACAGAAAGAGAGAAATGCAGTACTTTTTTAGCTGCGTCTTTTGAGGTTCTCACCATGCAAACATTGTGGCCTTTAGGTTGCATATTAGGCTACGCATGTTCTGCTAAACAGAATATGGCAGGGACTGATGCCTCCTCCCAAGGGCAGATTAGACTTGCTTCAATCTAGTCCCTCTTAAGGTTAAACTTTTATAGAAAGTCTAGTTTGAGCAGTCTAAAACAGAGCATAGAGAGAGCGAACAGTTAAGCAGCATGGTTGGTAAGGAGCTCAATACTCTTTCCCTTTTACTTAGCAGTGACAGTTTGCTCTGCGGGCTGTACTAAAACTGAGGCACCTGAAAGAGTGGTTTTGATGCTTACTATATGAGGAAATTCTGACAGAAATGGGAAAATAGCTTTTGAGGAGTGGCAGAGAATGAACAGGAAGGTATGTAGGGGCAGATCACTTTTTGAAGTGGGAAATAAAAGCTGGAAGGTAAGGCAAAGAAAGAAGTGTGTCACAGAATATGCTAGCTGCATATAGCTTGCAAGCTTCTGACTGCTGATGAGGTTTTACCTTACAGTTCAGCCATGCTGTGTGGTGCAGCGCTATTTGAGCAATGTGTGAGTCAGGTCAAGTATCTGTGCAGGATTACCATGTGGAGAGAAAAGCTGGGGTGCTTACAACCAGGGCACAAAGTTAGTATGAAGCACTTCTGCTGGTTAACCTGCTCTTCTCAGGGCTAACTAGGATGTAGCAGCCTACTGACCTGGCTAATCTACCAAGTTTAGAGCTGATTAATGTAATTCACTGTGTGGGAGTTCCTGCAGGCTATTCTACCACATGTTGTGCAGCTTCCCTAATTTTCCCCTAGCAGTGACTCCATCACCCACATAACGTGTGTTCAATGTGGTCTCTCAGATAAGGCTAACAAACTACGCTACACATTTATGTTCTAATATCTGATCTACAACTTGCACATTACTTTCTGTCAGAAAAGATTTTAAAAACCCAGACTAGGGAACTTCAGAGGGCTGTTGGCTCTGCACAGATCCATTTCTTTGAAGATCCTTTTGTGAAAAAAAAAAATTATGGTCAGTGACAGGGTAGTGTGACTTGGAATAGCATAATTTATTGAAACAGTTGGTAGCTTTGTGTTCCAGTGTCAGAAGACAGCAAACTAGCGTGGGCTGCTTGCATGTATGCTTTATTTTCTAGATATTTGTGTAGATTATTTTCATTTACAGGAGTTGTCTTACAGATCAACAATGCAGGATGTATGGTGAATAACAGAGAATTAACTGAAGATGGGCTTGAAAGAAACTTTGCAACGAACACTTTGGGTGAGCATGGAAGGCTTAGTTCTGACGTATGATACTTATTTTTGGTAGAATTGTGTGTGTATGGCTGGGTTCGTGAGGTGTGTATTCCTTCACAAAGAGCGATTGTACCGTTACTGTACCAGAGAAGGAAAACAATAACTTGTAACTGCCTGATTTCTGCAGATATAAGATGGAATAATATTAATATTTTTTTCAGATCTTCACATACAGGTTGTTCCTTCCATCTTTTGTTCACTATATCTACCCTGGATCTCAGCTATATTCTAGTGAAGGAGTGTGTAGTTCATAACTATCTAAAAATGCAAGACACTGAACTATAACATGCTTTAAATGCAGGGCAGAGTCTTTGAATTCTGCATGCGATATCTAATTAACATTTATTTTGACTGTAGAATTGCTCATTTGGATGTCTAAAATGCTGTGGAGCTTTTAAATCCAGACCGGGAATATTTTTCTCTTTAACGACTTGTTAGTCAGTTTTCCAGTATAATGGAGGTCAGTTCACAATCATCTGAATTGTGAAACATACTTTATATCCTGATCTTTTCTTGGACATACATGGGACAAAAATGAGCGCTTAAGTCCTTTGGTAGATAAGATGAATATGTACAAAAATAATGTCGGTTAGAATAGAAAGTAAACTTCCCTTAGTGTCAAACACCTCTGACTGGCTAATTGAGGACAGCTCACTGAAATAGGAGGTGCGGAGTCCTCTGTGGTGTTGTCAGAGTGCACAGGTAGGTGAAGGTCATGAATATGCAAAATGATGATTGATAGTTCAGGCTTTGTATGGTGTGTCTAATCTTTGAGTTCAAACTATAAACTGCTTTGAGCAGACAGCGGCATCTGTATCTGCGCTGGTGCCCAGCATCCTTAAAATGGGGCTCTTTGTTGTTTGGTTGTTGCAGCCACATGAAATATTTTACCTTTTTTCCCCTGCTAGATCCCCAAGAATTGTTCCTCTGTTTGCTGGAGCTCAGGGAAGGTGTAGAGAGCAGAGCTGCTCTGGAGCGTTTAGACTGTGACGTGGGAGCGCTAGCCACACACAAGTCTGAAATGGCACATTGCTGACTGACTCACACCTTCAGTATAAAATTGAATGAACGTCTTGGGGTAATGTGGGCTGATTTCCTGGAAAGCTGCCCATCCTGATACATGGATTTTATTTGTGTATCCTTTAGTTTGTGTGGTGTTGCCCCTAAGTTTCCTCCTGTGGGCTGACTTTGTGCTCAGTGTTGTACCCAGGAGCTGGGCAGTGTCAAGCAGTCATTTCTTCTGATGGGATGTGCAGAATTCTAAGTCAATGCTTCTTCTTTTTTTTAATTAGATTTTATTTTACTCATTTTAGTAAAACTCCCAGCAAAGACTCTTAGAACTGACAGTATTCAGTCATTTTGGAAAAAAACTGTCGGCATTGGTAGGTAAGGGGAAGCAACAGAAATGTGGTTTTATTGAAGCACTAGACATTTAACTGGAGCAGTCCTTGTTTCTCTATTTGATAGCCTGCCTCACTTTAGCTTTGCTCAAGACATCTTCTTGCTTGACATGGAGAAATGGCATACATGTTACATTTTTATTGCTACTTACCAGACAAGGGGACACTAAAACACACTCGGAGATAAATAAATTATGGTCCCAGTATGCATCTTTTCTTCAGTCTAATGTGCTCTCATGTTTTAATAATATCCCCATATATATCTATTCTGTGTGCAAGAAGAGGTGGGGCCAGAGGAAACAAGATGCATTTCTATTGCGTTAGCAGTAAGGCCCATCTATGCCAAACTGCCTAACTTGTATGAGTGTTTGTCAGGCTTCTCCCCTACAAAAAAATTGTATTTAACTGGCGTTTTACACAAGCCAGTGTTGCCTGGTGGACTGTGTTCTGAACTACCTGGAAGTCAAGCAGCTTGGATAGCAGCTGTCAGTCTGCCATAAGGTCAGCACCTGATCTTTGGCGAGACAACCTTAACTATGAAAAGGAGACTGTGACACCAGTTTTGTTTCTAAAGAGCTGTGAGACTTATGGATGAAAAGGTAAGGTTGATTATAATTGCACATCCACTAGCTATACTGAAACCTAGATTCCCAGGGTACATAGGAACACATATTGAGCTGAGCTTTGTAATTCAAGGGAAATGTAAACATTTGTTTTGTCTTTCATGTTCATTAGCTCTTCCCATACACTCTCAGTTATTGCTAGTGTGATAGAATTGGTCCCCAGAGACAGCACATTAAAATCTTCATTCCTGATCTTGTACTGGGGAAACAGACTTAGGGACGACTCTTACTTGAAACTGAATACATTGAAAGCTTGAAAATATAACCAGGTCAAGGAAGAATGTCAGATTGTTTTTTGGTTTTTAATGACTTGGACATAAGAAAAGCAAGCCAATTTAACTGATTTTTACCAGTTGAATGAACCATTGAAATCTGTACAATAAAACTTTTTTTTTTTTTTTGTTCCCACTTTTTCACAGTTGAAATAACATTGTTCCTAGTAATACTGCAAAGCTCATACAGATGGAAAACTTCACTGAGTGTGGTGCTGGCTGCCTGCCGTTATCTGAATGTTAGCAGATTAAAAACCTCACCAATAATTTACCACTAATTTCTAGATAAAACATCAAGCAAAAATTATTCTAGAATGCACCAAGGCACATGAGTCTGCAATTAATTTGATGTTACAAACAGGTAGTGACTTTACAATATTCTGCTGAAAACGTAATTTTCTTTCTAAATGAATTTTAAAGTACAGGTTTTGGGGCACTTTAAATCTGTAAAGAAGATAGGAGTATGTATTCATGTACTATTTTTATATGTGATATCCTGTTGATATCCAAGTTTGAAGCATATGAATCCTAAGGACTCTTCCAGGTTTTAGCAGGCTAAAGCTGAGTTATAACACCAGCATTCTGGAAATCTGCCTTCATAGTGTTTGTTTATATTGTCTATTGGGGCAATTCCAAGTTTTACTTAGTGTCATGTTCTAGTACAGAAAGATTTGTAGCCTTCTGTGGGAAAGACCAGTGTCTGGGTCATCTGTGGGCTTCTGTCCCTTGGACAGGTATAGCTTTCACTTCGGTTAAGCTGTGGTAGAGATGGTGAGATCTGTGCTGAACTGTTGCAAGAATGTGTGGAGCTACCTTCCTGCAAGAACTAGTAGTGTTTGCCCTGCAGTTCCCTTGGCATCTCCTTCAGGTCATGCAAAAGTTAGCCTAATTTGATTTAGGAATTTATCAAGCAGATAGGTTGATTTTTGTAGTAGTATTTTAAACAACTTGGTGTACAAATTGGGTGTTTATTTCCCTAACAGCTCCTCATTTTCTGCACTTACATCCCTAAAGTTTCAGTCTGTGATTCTGAAACAGTGAATTACTGCTCGTACAGGTTCACAGAGTTCACTTTATGGAGTTTAAAATGGCAGTTGTTAATTAGAAGACAGTATCAGATTACTCAAATTGAGAAGATCTCAGAACAAGTGGTGCGGTTACACATCAGGCCCCAGGGGACTGCATGGTGATTCAATTTTACTTTTTTTTTCTTTTTTTTTTGATTTTTAAGCAAGTAAACATGAAACTTAACTAAACATCAATGTGGTCAGCACTTGTGAGGGACTGCTTATAAACAAAATGTTTATATGCACTCATTAAGTGCCATGCTTATTGCTTTTGTTGGAATTACCACGTGTAATGCGCAGACTGACAACCTACACTCTCTAATCTACCATACAACAGAGCTGGTTGAATGATGTATTATAGTGGACTAACTGTATGCTTGTAGAAAGGTTTTAATTACACTGTATTATACATGATTTCCTATTATGTGAGTTCCACTTAATGACATAAAACTTGCAGGAGGTTTTCCAAAGAAAAGCAAATGTTGAGAGGATGTTTATCTTTAAAAGAAATTGTGCATCAGTCCTAGGAATGTCTTTTAGCTGGAGGAAACACAGCCAGGAAGTACTGTGCCAAACCGCATTACATGGAACGGGGCTGTAACCTGTGCGGTAGGTTTCTCTGCTGAAGTGAAGAGTTGACTAACGTTCAGTGAGGACAAGAAGAAATCCTGTACATGGAGACAGACTGGACAGTTATTCGCCCCTTCTGCATTCTTGCTGCTTATGAGCAAGCTTCCAAACTCACCTTGCTGAACTCCTTTATGGCTCAACAAATACTCCTTTTCAGAGGAGTATTGTATACCATTTCACAGCAATGTTTTTCTTTTTTCCCCACCATTACACCAGTGGGTGCCAAGCTTTCAGGCCACATAAACAATATACCTTCCAGTGGCAGGAAAAGGTGATATATAAGAATCTGGCCTCTGTCACACAGTCATAGGTGCAAATAGTACAGTCATATGTCCACCACTGCCTTGTAGGTGTACTCCCTGCCTGCTGGGTCTGAGATACCTGTAAGACAGAAGATGACGCTCGAGTTTCTGCCATGTGAGTAGTTTAAAATAGCCTGTTCTTTTCCACAGGCACTTAGACCTGTGCAAGACGTGGGCTGTAGTCCAGGAGTACTGTTCAGACAGAAACATCCTGCTCCTGGTTGCCGTGTGTCCCACAGAGCACTGAGTTTCTCCTCTGTGGTGGATCCAACTGCTGGGAAAGAGGCATGATGGCCTTAAGGCTGAGCATCTCCATTCACAGAGATGCCTTGTGTGAGGCAAGGGGATGCTTTCTCCACAGAATGCCCCGGGAGCATTCTTGCTTTCTGGGTTGTCTTCTGTTTCTGGCAGAATCCCCAAGGTCCTCTCAGTTGAGGGGCAGGATCACCAAGATAACCAAGGCTCAATGCTTTCAGCACAAGGCACATCACTCTTGATCATTGCCTTTCCCTTCTTGCACCTTCATGTTCTCTCTTGATATTCTTTACCATTTTTAACTAAGCTGTGTGGGAGGATATTTCTTCTTTAGCAGACAAAAATGGGTTTTTTGTTAAGGGAATACACTTGAATGCTGAAGTGTTCATTTTGGAAAGGCAGATGTTCAGTGCATTGATATTAATAATCAGTTATTAGCAAAAGGATAAACAATTTGGATGTTGTCTTGATTCCCCTAAGTGGGGAGAGGGGAATGTTCTTCTAAATCAGTCTTGGTTTTCCTTGCAAAATCTTTTTTACTAAAAATAAGAAAATTTTCCTTTTTTTCTGTTTTTATACTGTTGATGCACTTAGTGTTTTTTTATAAGGACTGTGGCAGGCAAGGCATTCATTTCTGGCTTCTGCTTTTACTTAGAAATTAATTTCTGTATTACCGCATACTGCAATACAGCTGTGCTTGGCCAAATACATGCCATGAGGTCCATGGCTGTGCCAGGCCTCTGCATTGACTTCACGTGTCATTGTTCTTAGTTATTTGAATGTAAATATCAAACTACATGCCAGCTTTTATATGAATAAAAATGTGGCGGTTTCAGTTGATGATGATGTCTCCCAACCAGCAATATACCTTATAAGGCATATTTATTCTATTATTGTGCTAAATTTCTTGTCCGGGCTGTTTTGCCTGATAGACCAGTCCGCGCAAATAAAGAACATATAATATCCAAGTAGTTAAAGCACTAAGGAGTCTGTTTGAACACTTAAGACAGGGACACTAGCTGGTGAAATATTCAATAGTGAGGGAAATCAAGTGCTTCAGTCTTAATGCTCAATGCGTTACATCTGTGTGTGTTTTGAGATACTAGTGCTATTTCTGCCATAGGAAGCTGGAATGAAAACTGGTCCTTTATGCACTCTGTCTGAAAGCAAATGAGCGAGTGGTTTTGTGGGGCAAAAAAGATTGAATGCTCTGGCTCTGTGGGATTTACTGAATTCTTAATAAGCTTGAGGAAGAGCGGAGATGCTGGCTTTGCAGTTAGTTTGTGGTTTTAAATAAACACATAAACTTCTGACAAGCTGTAGTTGGTATAAGCAGGATTTTTGGCATTGAACATTTCTCTCATCCAGCTGGAAAACAAAACAAACCCGAATTGTTAATGAGGCAGCATTAATGCATTCATCTTTGCATCCTTTTAGAATTAACAAACCAACATGAAATCCCTTAAAAGTGTAAATTAATCTGCAGGACAGTAAAATCAAACATCCTTATAGCTGGTGCATTGCAGTTCTGCCTTTAGGAAATGCAGCTTATTAAACTAAGACATGATGTTACTTAGCATTTGAAGAATCCATAGCAAATCAAGATTTAATCCAGGCTCTTAGCTTCTACTGAAGTAATTATTTTTATATTTATTTTTACATCGTGGCAGTCTCCCATGACAATTGGCGGTAGCTCTCGTCCGAATGATGTCATCATTCAGCCTCCCTGCCACTACCAGGGGAGATGTACAGGCTTGCGTTGTTCACTGGCAACTGCATCAGTTTGCTTTTTCTGCTGAAGACAGGCTGCATTTACTCATCTGCTGTGCATTCGCTTTGTTTGATTTTTCGGGGTTTTTAAATATACTGTGTGCATACAGACGTCCCTCTGATTAAATAGAGAAAATGAAGAATGCTGTGACTGACGGGGAACCGAACAGTTTGTTCACCAAGCATGTGACACATTTGATTTTGGTAGTATGTTTATAAACATGCTGCATTTTAACTGAGTGATCTCATCGCCTCTGCAGAAGAGAGGTTATGAAGATGCATTCTGAAGTCTTCATGTCTAGTGAAAAACAGGGCCTTGGTAGCTCATGGAAAACATATGTTTATGGCTAACATAGAATTGTTAAACTAGATCCATTTGTGAAGGACGAGAGGGAAGCAGTATGCTTGACAAAGAAACACTAGACTAAATGGGGCTAGATTTATTTTTAATTGAACATTTTTTAAAAATACAGTTTAAAGGGGATAAATAAAAACTCTCTGAAGAGATAAAAACAAAAGTGTCTGTGTTGCACTTGAGCATCACTAGGTGTGTCCAAATCGAATATGCTCGCAGCTGAACAGTGTTTTGAATAACAAACTTTGCTGGTCATGGTAACAGCTGCAATGGAATATATTTGTGTGGTATGTACAAATCTGTGTTAAATGAACATAATTAAAATGGGAAAGGACACAGTTATGTTTCCCCAAGTAATCTTAGCTCAGCTGTGGGCATACATTAATATTTCTCCCCCACCCCAAGGGTTTTTTGTCTTCTTTGAGTCTCTCTGGGGATTTAAGAGGTGGGTTTTGTAGGCAATGCTAATCAAGTGTCAGTGTACTCCGAGTGATTTCACAAGGCAAAACCAGATGAGTCTCAAGTGCATATGCAAGGGCCTAAGAAATACAGGTGTAAAGCACGGTTTTCTTCTCCCTCCTGGAGTATTGTGTTCAGCTCTTATCCAGTAGATAAGAAGAACATGGACCTGTTGGAGTAAGTCCAGGGCCATGAAGATGATCAGAGAGCTAGAGCACCTCTCCTATGAAGACAAGTTGGGAGAGTTTAAGTTATTCAGCCTGGAGAAGGCGACCTTCCAGCTGGTTTCCAGTACTTCACGGGGCCTACAAGAAAGCTTGGGAAGGACTTTTCACAAGGGTGTGTAGTGATAGGACAAGGATTAATGGCTTTAAACAGGAAGAGGGTAGGTTTAGGTAAGATACGAGGAAGAAATTCTTCACTATGAGGGTGTTAAGGCCCTGAAACCTTGCCTGTGATGGGGAAAGGTTAAAACTAGATGGTCTTTAAATTCCCTTCCAACCCAAACAATTTGATAATTCGATGTGTATATATGCCAAACATGGAGTGGAAATGCATTCACTTTTTCTTCACTGACATCACCTCACCCCCAAGAAATCCATACCTGAGCCATTTTGCCTTCGGGGTCATGGTTGGATGTAGCAAGCAGTTTGCTCTATAGGTAGAAAGTAACGTAAATCCATAATGTAACTGACGTCCCTTTTGATAAGTATGCAGCAGCAGGGACCACTTCAGGGGCATAATGCAAGTAAAGCAGAAAAAAAATTGTGGTTAAATTCAGATTGGGTTTCAAAAATGAAGACACTTTGGGTTTTGGGTTGTTATAGAGAGTGAGAAGAGAAGAAATCTTTTTTAAAAAAGAAAAGTTAATGTTGGTGTCTGTCTGTCTTGTAGGTACCTACATTTTGACAACTGCCCTGCTGCCCCTCCTGGAAAAAGAAGCTGATGCCAGAGTGGTGAGTCTGCAATGTTGTGGAAAATTGGTGGTTTATTATTCTACCTTCTGGTTTGAGGTAGCATTTCTCTTATTGTGTGAGCAATGCAGGATTAGTTATAATGCTGTAAGCATCTGTAGAATCTTCTTGGATTTTGCCAACAGCAGCTGCCGCCCTTAAGGCAAAGCTCCTGCCTGCTACTCTCAACCCTTCACTGGAAATCAGAGTAAAACATTTCCTCTAGAAACTTCCCCTTTTCCTTTCTTTCCCTGGAGCAAGTCCTCTCCTCCAGCATAGTGCAAAATACCTGTACAGGAGTATAGGCTTAAAAAAACCTTACAGATCTTGATGTAAAATAGGACAGCAGGTACATTTTCTTTAAATGAAATTTTTCAAGCTTTATACTGTGTCTCCATTTTCTAACTAGCTTCTATAAATGCTAAACTTATAAACCAGTCCTGTTCTGCTATTTTTTTCCTCCTAATTACTTTTCAAAAGGAAGAAGCGTGAGGTTCTCTGAAGGAGTCAACACCACTTTGAATGAAAATCACTTTCTAAAAAAATTCTTTTTCTTCCACCTCATCTCCAGGTATGCTCCACACATGAGCACAAGCATAGTGCAGAGTGTGCAGAGGAATCCTGCTCCCTAGGTACTTCAAAATATGGCCCAAAGAACACATTACATGCATGAGTGTGACTGTGGGGAGTTCTTGCTTCTGTTTTTCCTCCATTTGCTTTTCATTCATTGGGTTTTCATTCATTTCATTGTAGATAACTGTCTCTTCTGGGGGCATGCTTGTTCAAAAGTTAAACATATCTGACCTGCAGTCAGCAAATGGGACCTTTGATGGAACTATGGTGTATGCACAAAACAAGGTACAGTCCCTGATTTTGAAAACAAAGCCCAGCACTTGTTTGCTAGGCAGCTTTTGTACCATCTGCTTTGCAAAAAGCCCATTGTTCACTGTTGCTTTCCCATTGTGTCTAACCTGTAGAGAGACACACAAGCAATAATCAGCAATATGAGGGCATGCATTTATGAGTGCGTATCTTCTTGCACAGAGAGCATGGCTAGACTTCTGTTTGATTTGATTTAAGTCTCAAGGGGGAAAACTGTCTTTAGCTTACTAACCCTTTCTGCTGGCTTAGTTCTTACCTACAGTCTGCATCAAGTAGACATGGTCAGTAAAAGCAGTGTAACCACTTTAAAAGTAAGCTTGTGGCCAGGATATAGATTGCACTGAACATTGTGGTCTCTGACAATGTTATCCAGTAAATCCAGTCAGGATAAGCAAGGGTATATCTCTGCTATGTATAAATGCCCCGGTATTTGCAGTACATTTGATGTAGCTTTTCTCCCTGAGAACTAACTTGGTGGACAGGCTATTGAACTTGATGCTTGTCTGACTCTTTTTGCTCTATCGTAGAGACAGCAAGTTGTCTTGACAGAACGATGGGCAAAAGCTCACAGAAACATCCATTTCTCTGTTATGCATCCCGGCTGGGCAGACACTCCAGGTATCATCTGCTTGACGCTGACGAAGTCTTTTTTCTTTTCAGAATTAGTCTAACAGCAAAGAGAAATGAAACTTTCTGGAATATTTCTCCAACAGGTGCAGTGATTCCTTGGCTGCAATGTGGTGTTTGAAGTAGTTTTGTACCCTCTTGGTGTCTGTGCTCTGCACAGTGTCTGCAATCTGTATATAGCCAATGAATAATAGTGGGCAATGAATGGTTCCAGCCCCATGGAAATACACAGCAGAGCCAAAGTGCTTTAAGCTAACCTTTAAGCTGCATTTGTAGTGGGACTGTTAAACACACAGATAAGCACTTTTGGCTCTGTCAGCACCAACATGCAGATGTCAGGAATTTGCAACAGCATACAGAAAAATGGAGCACGCACCGTTGTACAATCCCTGTTCCTCTACCCTTCTTCTAAACATTTCTTGCTGTCAAGAAGCAGTGTGTTTGGCCAGACAGCCCTTTGTCTGAGCTGCAGCTGTTCTTCAGTGACTGTGTCTCTGCAGGCGGGCAGCATCGGTTATCCGCTATGAATGTTGCATTCTGCAGTATGTTACCAGTCCCTAACACCCAAGCTTGTGGTGCAGACTAGGAATCTGATCTCTAGACCTTCTCTAGGGATGCAGTTTCCCAAATTAGTTTCTGATAACAGAAGCATTTACCTCATCTACTTTATGCTTGAAAACTGGCCTTTCAAATAAATATCCTAGTTTTTTTGGGTTTTTTTTTTGTTAAAATACATGTATGTTTGCATACTCTTTGGGGTTTTCAAACCTAATGAACCATAAAGTTATCCCACCTTAAAGTTCAAGGACTCTCCAACCACCAAAATTAAACAGCTGCAGGGGTTGGGCCTTCAGTCATCACCAGTTGGACAAAAGTAAAATGAAACCAGAGTTTAAACATGAAATGTGTAGTTGTTTTAGGTACTGTTCACCCTACAGTTTTTAAATAAAATGCTGCAGCTGGTTTCCTAAAACTGATAAGAAAATAAGAGCTAAAAATCCTATTACGGTACCTGTTTTTTCGTACTTCTGTTTTTCCCATGTCTTACCTTTTTGCAATTTAGAGTGGAATTGGCTCAGGAACCTCTCATCCTGTTCTCAGCCTCTGCTAGTTTTGTCCCTGTAATTTGACCCAAACAAACAACTGGTGCATCCTCTGGCTGTTTAGCACTATTCCACCATGAGTCCTCGTACCCCTAGCTATGGGGAAATCCTCTTTCATAAACCCTGAGATGCTCTCTCTTCTTTGTACACTCACAGTAACAGTTTTTAGCTGTTCTTTTTTTGTGAAAAAAAAAAAGCCTTACATGGCAGACTACCATTCTGTTGTTATTCTTTCTAGCTGTGAGATCGTCAATGCCGGATTTCTATCAGAGAATGAAGGATTCTCTGCGCACAGAGATCCAGGGAGCTGATACTGTTGTATGGTTGGCAGTATCATCTGAAGCAACACAGTTACCAAGCGGCTTGTTCTTCCAAGGTAAGGTGTGGGTGTCTTACATTCTATAGGAGTGGAGATCCGTAAGCTGCCTGAACTTTAGGATCCCCATCTGGCCTGGAAGGGGATGAAGGATCCACCAGGCAACTGTGTTGAAAGGGTAAAGTATTTCTCAAAATCATTCCAAGACTAAAGGTTCAAGTGAGCATTGTGTAACCAGAGACCAACTGTGTTAAGCTGTTATGTTCCTGCTTTTGTCCTGTGAAGTAGCTGATACAGTCTTCAAAGCAGTTCATTAGGGAAGGTTGGGATTTTTTTTAATGCAAGTGGCTGTACGTAGGACTGTGCCAAGAGAAGGTGAATCACAGCAGTCAAACAGCATCTTTTATGATGCCAGGAAAGTAGCGTCCTTCTCACCAAGCACTGGGGGCTGGCTTTGCTTTGACAGGCTTTTCTTCCTACTGTTCCATGCTAGTTAAAACTGCCAATTTCCCCTTTCTCTGATGTTTGGCAGAGTCTTGAGCACAGTGGCATTTTTGGCACAGTAAGCACAGGGAATGGAAAAATAGTACAGAGCCTTTCTTTTCTCCTAGGTAAATTACAGGCATCTTAGTAGAGGCAGCTGGAAGCATAAATGTCATAATGTTGATGCAGGTCAGTTCAGTAGGAGAGAGGCAAAGCTCAGGGTAATTACTTACAGAAAGCCAGTATTTCTATTGGATGTGGCACTCAAATCCTGAGTCACTGAAGGCAGATCATGCAGGAAGTTAAGACTTTTCTGGAGTTGGATTGATCGTGTCCCTTCTGTCCCTTCCCAAACAGTCACACAGGGTTGGTTGACAGATATTTAATCAGACCCTTTCTGTGTCATCAAGTGGTGCATGCCGAAATGCTGACCAGTTCCAGCTGGTCAGTTGTTTTTGTATAGCCAGGCTTTGCCTTTTTTGTACTAATGTCGCCTCACTTTGGTCCTAATGCTTCTGCTCACTTATTCTTGCTCTAGATCATAATTCCACCAGGCTCTTGCCTTGGCCCTTGTCTACGCCCAACTTTAGTAAACATGGAATACGCCTTGACTCTCCAGCTCTAGATAATGACTTCGGAGAGCTTTGGTCTTGGCATGACTGCAGGAGAAAAGTCCAGTGTCTGTGTTCCATGCTTATCTAACAGTGATGAAGTCAGTGATTTCTCTCTCCTGCTGCCCTTTGGAAACTATGGGGCCTCCTCAGGCTCTTCAAGTAAAGGGCTTTGAGTGCAGGAGCACTTTACCACAAACCCTGCCTTTCTGGTCCTAGATGGACATTTCCTGGATCAGTCACACCTCCCCTCCATTTCCTCTCTTCTCTTTTATTCTGTTCCTTTTGAGTGCAAACCAAAGCCAGCAATTTTGGTTTTTTCCTGAGGATAAAAAAAAAAAAATGGGAAGTGAGAACATGACTTGTACAACCAGAAACCACTGCATCTGCCAGAATAAAAAATGTTCGACAGAGTCCTGCTTTCCAAAGACTAGAAGCATCTTCTCTGTGATGCTGAACTTGGCTTTCACACATAGTTCCCAAACTTTAGCACAGGCTACTGGAAGCACTATATTAAGTATGAAACAGTTCATACTCAGTGATGGAGAATGGAACATTCCTCTGCATATTTCTCTCTCAGTTTTCCGTGAGCAGAGGTTATGTGGTGCAGCCAGTTACAAGACTTCCTCTTAAGTGAGCAAACAGCTCTGCTGGCCTGGGAAGCCTGATGGCAGCCTCATAGGTTTTCAGAGAAATCTGCTGCCCAGTGTCGCAACAACTTGTTCTTGTAGTCTCGTCTGGCTACTCTGGAAGTTGGGTTTATTAAATAGACTGCAGCAGCGCCCTGATGGTTGCTTAATACACATCTGAGTGCATTATCGTAAGGTTCTCAGGAGCTAGATACTGTGTTTTTGGAGAGAAAAACCCCTCAGAGCGGATGGTGATATAGCTATACTCAGAGTGAGCGAGGAGCATGAGATTTGGAAAACCAATTAAAGCGTCAAATTGAGAAAATTTGGTCAGGCGTCTTTATGTTGGATCCATGTCAGTTCTGGTGGTTGAGCAATTAGGATGAGTTCTTTAGCATTTAGAATTTAACCATTATTTTTATGGATGAAAGTAAGCATATTACGATTGAAAATAACCCAAACTATGAAGTCCCAGCTGGGGAACTTGTGTAGCACTAGAAACATTATCCAGGAGGCAAAGAGAAAAACCTCTCATGCTGCAAAAGCAACCTCTGCCTGCAACAACAAGCTCAAGCTATTGGTCTTTGTCTACAGGGGTTAAGCTAGTGACTGGAAGCAGGTGTCACCCTGTACTAAGGCCTGCCTTATCTATTCTGTGCCAGCTGCAAATGAGGTCTTGCTCCCCAGTCTAAGTCACACCGTGCTAAAGAACACTCTAGTTCCAAACCACAAATGAAGTTAGTTTTAATTTCTGTTCTGGAAGATATGCTTAACTAACATTGTTTACCTAGAAGGCAGGTTTCCTGGCTTCAAGACCACAATGTTATGTTTGGGGAGTATAGAGCCCAGCAGAAAAAATGTCCTTTGTGCTAAAAGAGATAATTAAATGTACCCATAAGGACTTTTATTTTGTCTTCTAGACAGGCAGCCAGTCCCTACACACTTACCACTGGCAAGCACTCGCAGTCCACCAGAGGATGAAGAGAAGTTAATGGAGATGCTGGAAGAGTTGTCCCAGAGGTTTAAATCCACTTCTCCAGGAACATAGTGTCACTGCTGATGCAGCGTAACCACAAAGCTTCTAATTATGCAGTAACAGTACTGTTGTGGGCCTGCTGTTAAGGGGAGGTAGGATGCCATAGGCCTATTAAAAATAAATTGTGTTCAGGTGTTCTTATCATGGGGGAAGAGTGCTGCCTGCACCTTTCTTTGTGCTGCTGAGTCTCTCACATTATGAATATGCAGCTGCTGTCTCAAGACACAGTAAGGTTGTGTTCTTTGAATTGCAAGAAAAATTTGGAGGCATTAAAATAAAACCAAAGGCTTTGTGAAATGACCCAAAATTTTTTAAAACCCTCGGCACAGAATGAAGTGCAGTGCCTTCACTTGCCTTCATGAAGGACTTCAGGAAAGAAGTAGTAAATGTTTTAAACAATGTTTAACTGCTGTATGTGACATATTGGTGTCTTCCTTCTCTGCGTGGGGGTGGCTGGGCTCAAAGCTATATCTAGGAATGCAGAAACTGTCTCTTGCATTCCCTTCTTAGTTTAAATGGAAGGATTCATCACGGCCTTCAGTTTCTATAAATCAATGCCAGTATGCAGAAGTGATCTGCCTCCCCGTGTTTAAACAGCAGGAATTTAGGAACACTGCCAAATGCCTTCCACATTACTTTATGGAGCCAGGGCTGAATATTATCCTGTTTATGTCAAGACACCATGAAGTAGGAGATTTGAACCCAGACATGGATGGATCCAGCAGAGAAATGGCTGCATGACTCTAGGCATGAAAAGAAATGAGATTCTGAGCTGTATGTGCTTGCCGTTTCTGTGAAAGATCAAAGAGAACTGCTTTACCATTATGTATGGATTACATGGCAAGAGAAGACTGGAGGGTACAGGTTTTAGAGGAGAAGTCCACCTTGTGATAAGAGGGCTGTATTTTACCCAGAACTGTTTTATTTCCCGACACTGAGGATGGAATTCATCTTACCTGACCTGTGAACATTTTAATTACTTGTGGGGGATTCTCACTTTAAATCAACAGAGAGAAAATGGACTTCTTCAAGGTGATTTACTGGATCTAGTTAAGGAAACAATCCCTGCATTCCTACATCGTTCTACTGATGGTGAAGATAACCAGCTCAGACTAAGACATTCACATGGGATTCATTTTTTCTTAAGTATTTCGGATTTACTGCATAGCCAAGGTTATTAATAACAACAGTAGTAAAACATTTGCTCCTGAACCGAGTGTGTTTGATACCAAACTGCATACAGAGCCCAACGAAGTGTCACTACTGTTTTACACGTGGCTGCAGACCAGTGTGATAGAACAAAGGACCCAGACACAAATATAGCGCAGGAGTTCTTGAGCTCTCTGCAAGATACTGGTAGCTAAAAGCCATGCTGATGCGCAGAGAACTTATGTCTGCTTTACATAGTTTTGTTTCCCAAAAGATATTCTAGAGGCTGATGGCATTTACTCCTTTTTTGAAGGCTTCCTCTTAAGTATCAATTAAGGAAAAAACTTTTCATTTCAGCCTGTTGTCAGTCTCCTTGGAAATAACGGCTTTATTGTCAGAAAGGCCCTGAAATAAGTTTTCCCCCCGATAAGTGGTGCTGAGCCACATCAGTGTCACAGCTCTTCCTGAAGATGCTCAGTCAGCATTCAAACTATTCCTTCGTTTTAGTAACTTGACTCCCTCTTGCACTACAGTGAAAGAAAACAACAGCAAGGCTTGTACAGGTGTTTTACTTCCTAGAATTCTCCTATCAACATTTTACATGATTCAAACTCTTAAATAGAGTAACTGAAAATAAGGGCATGGTTGAAAGCATATATAGTAACTATGTTTTTCCCTAGCTGAAAGGCTAAGACACTCTTGAGTATATATAAGTTGCTTTTTGACTCTGCAGTATAGAAGAAAAGCTTAATGACTGGTATTTAAATAGTTCATAAAAGTAACTAAAAGTGCACAGTATATAAAACATATTTTAGTCCACATTCTGTACTGATGTTGATGTATTTCAATAGCACATATTTTTCTTCATAGTCACAGCTTAAAAATTAAGCTAAAAGTATGAAAACTGCTTAAATCCAAATTTGGTCACAGTGTAAAAAAGCCAGATACCATGGTTGAAGAGCACTTGTGATTTAAAAAGAACTAAAACACAGGACAGCGTGTGTTTAAAAAGAATTAAAACAGAAACAAAACCTGGAGGGTCCCACACTTTTGGGATGGTGGTCCTGATGATGTGGCTGTAAAGGCAGTGAGATACTTCGTGTTAATGCAATTCAGAATGACTGGTACCTACGTGTAAGCAAACAGATTTTGTGCCACCTATAGAATTTTAGGGTGAAGAGAAGAACAGCATCCAGTGACGGATTACCAGGAGGACAAGGTGATACAGATTCTTGCTAAGCAGTGCATGCTGAGGACTTTGGTGCACACCTGGCTCATAGGAGCCAAACTAGGAGCAGAGCAGCTGTTCTTACTGCCCTTCCCTTTCCACTCTCAGCCCAGCGCTCCTTAGATCAGTTTTCAGGCCTACGTGACTGACCTCAGGTTTCACCCTTCTCTTCATTGTGTGCAGTCACCTTGTTGGAAGTTTTTGCTTTTGGGGATTTTGCCCAAAGAGGAGTGTGATGCCACGGACCATGAGTAGAGCCTTTTCCCTGTGTCCTTATGGAAAGGCACAGCCCATCAACAATCACAGCAGGAATGACTGCAGTGCATTTCTTCTTTTCCCAAGTTTAATTTCTGGGACATGTTTATTCTTTAAAAAAAAAAACCCAACAAAACAAAATAAAGCAACCTATGATTAATTATAAACAATTGTTTGTTGTCTGCCTTTGAACATTCCCATAGATGCCTCACTATTTTGGACTAAACTGCAAATACAAACTGCTGCATTTGCAACAATGTACATGAGCTTTTGTGCTGTCCTAACTCTCCACGTTTACACTGTTCCACTCACTGGGAGCAAGATGCAAGCAAGGACATCCCTCCTCGTGCACAGGACTCAGGTGGGATGTTGAACGTGTCATGCCTGGGCTCAAAGAGGGGAATTTTGCTACGGACTTCAATGTAAACAGATTTAAGTCAGTCCTGAAAAACTCAATGTAAACAATTTATTTAGTGGGGGACAGCCTTAGGCCAAATACTTCAATTTTCAGTTCAATTGCTAAATGTATTTTTGGAGTAACAAAGCATTTTTTTAAAGCCAAAGCAGTGCTAGTTTTCATTAACCAATGTTTAACTCGGTGAGTGGAGAGTCAACACGGAGCTACTCTTTCAGAGAACAACCTGGTGGTCATTGACTCCAGTAGAGAAGGGCAGCTATAAACTAGCTTAATCCCAAGTTCTTTTTGGCTGTGCCCTTCTCCCATTTCCTGTGTGTTGCTCTCTTACACTATGCAAAAATAAAGTGCCCCTTCTCATGACACCAGACCTTGTTTATCTAAAATTTGTGATGGTCACCATTCACCCAACGTCTTTTTAAATGAGCTGTTACCGCTTTGAGTGGCAGCGGGAAGCCTCAGATCTCTCCTGGCTCCTCTCGGAGTATTTCCTTAATGGACAAACAAGGAAATCAGGCTTAGTCTCTTGTTCTGCTGGGAGAGGTTGGTCTGGGTGCATTTAGGCAGACAAGTGACTGATGACGAGATAATTTGGAAATTGGAAATAAGATGGCTTGAAAACTCTGTTCCAGCAATCATCCCCACAACACTGATCAATGGAGAAAGTTGGTACTGAAAAGGGAAGGAGTCTAAGGGGGAGCAAGTGTAACAAAACACTTCTGGGATGAAAACTGACCAAGTCCAAGAACTTCTGTTTCTGAAGCAGGTCAGTATTTATGTTCCTCTCTCTAGGGAGAGACATCAGATAAACCTTAGGAAAAATTGTGCATTCTGTCTTGTTCTCACTCAAGACAAAAGCTAACACAGAGCCTTTCAAAGAAAGCCAGTGCCAGCCTGGCCAAAGGTCTTCAGCAGCCCAGGTTTTCAGCCTACCATCCTGAGAAACAACTCAGACCTTTGTCTGCCGGCAGTGGAATTTCACAAAGTGTTGCTAGAACACAGGAGAGGCAAAACCTGCACAAATGCAAACTTCAGGGATCTCCCAGAAATTGGTGGTTTTCCCAATGGTTAAAAATCTTCTTGGGCATCTCCCCTTTACTTTCCATCTGAGAATCTGCAGTCAGCGGGGAGCCTTGGGGTGACACAGAAAACTGAGCAAATCTTTCACTGCTGAAACACCCTCTTTCCCTTGGCTGCTCCCTGACTGCTGGGTGATTGGAGGGAGAATTTGTTGTGACAAAGGAATGACTCTGCTTGCCCCTACGATAATTGTCAGTTTTATGCCAACTCACAGAACAGGTAGATGAGTGGGTCCAGTCAAAACTCAGGAATCCAAATTCCTCTTTATAAACAAACACACACATAGAGAAGGAAAAGTAATAGCCAGAAGCTGACAGAAATTAATTTAGTGGGATCAAACAGGTACAATTTGTTCAGCTGTGTTGGAGACACTTGTCTACATTATGAACAGAACTAGAAAGTATTACAATATAATTAGCAGAGAATATGGTCAAATTGCTGAGCAGTATTCCTAGAAAACACTGACCTGAACAGAACTCAGTAAGATTTTTTTTTTTAATGTAAACTCCCTCTGTTCTGAAAGACAACAAAGCCCAAGAGATACTGGTCAGCCTGGTGAAGTTAAGTTGCCAAGTAGGGAGTCAAAAGCAATGCTCAGCCTTTGGAAAACTAAACCACACCTGAATCTAGTGGTGATGACAAAGACTAATCATGGAATCATAGAATAGGGTTAGGGTTGGAAGGGACCTTAAAGATCACCTAGTTCCAGCCCCCCTGCCATGGGCAGGGACATCCCACTAGATCAGGCTGCCCAAGGCCCCATCCAACCTGGCCTTAAACACCTCCAGGGATGAGGCAGCCACCACTTCCCTGGGCAACCTGTGCCAGTGCCTCACCACTCCCATAGTGAAGACATTCTTCCTAATGTCCAGTCTAAAATCTGTCCCTCTCCAGTTTATACCCATTCCCCCCAGTCCTGTCCCCACAAGCCTTTATGAATAGCCCCTCTCCAGCTTTCCTGTAGGCCCCTTCAGGTACTGGAAGGTCGCTACAATCTCTCCTCTGAGCCTTCTCTCTCTTTTTTTTTTTTTTTTTTTAAACTGGATTTTATTGGAAGCTTATAAAAATGTCTGAATCTTATTCAGGAAAGGCACTTCAGACTTTACTCCCTTTTCTTTCTAGCTATGGGCTCTTGTGACATCTGAGATAATTCACTTTCTTCAACTTCATCGCAATGCTTTCTTTCCTTTTTCTTTGACTTTTTATGGTCACTTTGGTAACCACTGCAGTCACTAGTGGGCAATATGTGTTCCTGTTCTTCTTGCTTATTATTTCCTCTTTTTCTTCTTGTTTTTATCATCACATACTCCATTCATAGCATCAACATTCTGCTCTTCTCCGTTTTCCCTCCCAGTGTTATCCGTCTCACCTAGAGGCTGCTCTGTGACGTTAATTCCCCCAGAGTCATTGAAGTTATTTTCCTGGTGGTCAAGCTTTGGAATTTCATCTCCATTTGTACAGTCAGTGATGGTCTCAGATTTTTCTGGCCTCTTAGTGCTGCTCTTAGTGAGTCCTTCTCAAATAAAGAACATCTCAACTGCATCAGAATCCAAATGCAATACTTCAAATTTCAGTTCATCCCCTATTTTTAACCCCAACTCTTGTCACTGTACAATCAACATTTGTTCAGGTTTGGGGACAGAAGCATTGAAGCATCCACCTATCAGGCAGCCAATATGACTAGGGGCCACTTTATTAATTACACCCACCATTTTTTTCCCTTTCTTGGGGCTGAAGATGAAGTCCACCTCAATGTTCAGGCGGATGAGCCCTTCGTCATAGTAAATGTCCCTGAGCTCGCCCTTCACTTTGATGTTGTCGTAAGCCACGGGCACCCCCTGAAGACTGAAAGGAGAAAGGGGGGAGAAGTGCAATGGGGGGAGGAGAAAAGCGAAAGGGGGAGGAGAAGAGGGAGGGCGGGGAGAAGAGCGAAAGGGGGGAGAAGAAGTTTGAAGAGGAGGAGAAGAAGGGCGAAGGGCGAGAGAAGAAGTTTGAAGTGGGGGAGAAGAATTTCGAAGAGAGGAAGAGCGAAGGAGCAGAGGAGAAGTTCGAAGGTGGGGAGAAGAAGAGCAATGAGGGGAGTTTGTGTACCTAAATCAAGTTTGTGTACCTAGATTTCCACTGAAACTTCCTTGATTTAGTGGTGGCAACCCTACCAAATTTTTTTGGACAGGACAAGGTAGAGGTGTTAACGATGGGTCTTTCGTGTCTGAGGGAAACTCTAACCTTTATAAAACATTTGTATTTGGTTTGTATTTAGCAAAGATGCTAAATTCAGTGAACAGGGATGAAAAAATGGTGTAAAGAAGCCCAGAAGGAACAAAGGTGGTAAAACCTTTAATAAATTCAGACTATTTAATGTACAGGGAAGAAGTAAATGGAAAGAGGCAAAACCTGTATCTTCGTAAGGCCTGACACCTTTTCTGCACCATCTCAATAGTGATGTGTCTCTTCCCCATCATTTTAATGTTTAAATACTTACAAATTTAATGCATTTCTCACAGTGCTACTTGAGGTAGATAAATACTATTGGGCAATTAAACAAAAGAACATGAACTTGAAGTCAGATCTTTACAGACTTAATCTACCTCCCTATTACTGAACAACTCTATACTCCATGGATCCTGACCAGGGCTGCTGGTCAGCCTACACTGCTGGATGGGGACAGCTCGGGGACAGTTTGCCTTTGTTCAGTTCTGATGAATATTCATTTCTACACTAAAGGCTTTTTTGTATACTGATAACATTCTCTCTTGGCATCTCTTCCTTGCAAAGATTTTGCCAGTAGATTGTACTCCCTCATTTTCGTTTTGGTTTGAGTTTGATGTCCTCACACCGCACCAGTTTCAATGCTTTTGAACTCAACCTTTTTCTTTTCACAGCAGCCCAAAGTCGTCCTGCAGCAAACAGAATTTCAGTGGTGACTGAAAACTGGTCACAAGAGAAAATCTCCCAAACTGAGAAAATGCAATTAAAAATCACATCTGACCACAAGGAGTTAATCTCAAACTTAAACTCCAGACCTCCAGGTTTCTGTCAAACTAGGGAATCACTTTTTTCTTCTGAGGAGCAGAGACTTCCTGTCAATTTTCACATGAAATTTTGAGGAGAAAAATCTGTTTCTTCTGCAGCATTACACAAGAGGTGAGTGCTACAGGGACTTGGAGCACTAATCCAAACAAAAAAAAAAGGACCAAGTTTGTTGTTACTGTTGCGTACTATTGTCACATATAGAAACAAAGTCTTCTAAATCCTAATTGAAAACATCCCACTACTCCTGTGGTCTCCTGGAAAGCACATGCCCTGTAAAACCACACACTGTAGACCCATTCCCTACGTGCAACAGATAAGATTTGTGGTTGTTCTTACCCAATCCTACTGGGAACAGCGAGGACAGACATATTTGCTAATATATTTGCTAATTTCTAGTAGCCCTGGTATTTTAGATTGAAAGAAAAGAGATTTAATTTTCATTTTCTAACCCATGCAGTAGATGTTAGGTGGACTTTGAAGTACAGAAAGATTGAGATAGGAAATGATGTCTGCAGGTCACCTGGTCCAACCCTCCTGCTTGAGCAGGGCCAGCTAGAGTTGGTTGCCCAGAATCACGTCCAGACAGCTTTAGAATGTCTCCAAGGAGGAAAAATCCACAACCTCTCTGGCCAACCTATGCCAGTGCTCAGTCACCCTTACAGAGAGATTGTGTGTTTGCTGATGTCCAGAGGGAACCTCCCACGTTTCAGCTTGTGCCCACTGGAAAGAGCCTGGCTCTGTCCTCTTTCCATGCTCCCCTCAGGTATTATTTATACACATTGATGAGATCCTCCCCTTCCTTCCTTTCCCCTCCCCTCTCAAGAGTCACAGCTCTCTGAACCTTTCCTCATAGGAGAGATGCTCCAGTACCTTCACCATCTTAGTGGATCTCTGCTGGACTTTTCCAGCAGCTTCACCTCTCTCTTGTACTGGGGAACCCAGAACGGGACACAGCTAGGACAAAAAAAAGTTGCATATTCCTTCAGCAGGCACAAAGCAAATGTTTCTCCTCCCCGCATGCACCTTTTTTTTTTTAGATCATGCACAAGCCTTTTTGTGCATCCAGCCATCACCTTCTCATCAGCAACCGAGCCCATGCAGAGGGAACACATCACTCCTTTTCCCAGTACTGGAGATATTCATGCCACCCTCTCCAGCAAATAGCAGTTATCATTTCTGAAGTCCTAAGAGTTAATGTGCTGACATCCAGGTGATGGCCTCTCGTTTGAAAGAATGAGGTGGGGAGGTCACTTGGGCTTCACTGTAGAGAGCAGCTGTAAACAAGAATGCTAACAGCTCAACCTACTAATGTCACCATTTGAGATTATTTTCTGTTATGCTGGCTGACTTTTAGCCCTATGCACTAGGCTGTTTCAACCGTTTCTAACCATGATGTTAGTTTCCTGTAGGGACCATCAATGCTATTGTCGCAAGCAGTTCCCCACATACTTTTCCCTTTACTTAAGTATTTTTAATTATATGAAGTTTGGGGCCCAGGTTGATCTTCATTCCACCACCTGGAACACAAATGGCTCAAATCAGCTGCTCAGGCACCATGTATGAGCAGTGCCTCTGCCCCGTCGCTTGCCTAAGGTTACAGATACTGTTCATTTTAAGCCCAAGGAAACAACAGCTAAGAGAGGAATGAAAATCAGTTTTTATGAAGTGCAGAGGAAGGCCAGCTTTGTTTGTATGCCCCATGGCAGAGCAGGAGATACAACTAAAAGCCTGCTGCTGCACTCTTCAGCAGCTCTGGGGAAAAAGGGACTTTGCTTCATTTAAGTGTGCGGGTGTGGGTGGGCGCTGCAGGTAGTTTAGTCAGGAAATTTCGCAAAATGTATTTGTAAGCCAGGATCAACCCATAAGCAATACCAAACCCACAGCTGCTTGGATGAGAAGAGGGGTGGCCAAGAGTTTACTGCAGAGCCATCCAAACACACCTCACTCCCAAATTTAGTCTCCTTTGTAGTTGACTCCTCACCTTTGTTTGAACATTATATGTTCAAAAGGACTAGGCTCGACCCCGGGGCAGATCCTCAGCTTGAAGACTCCACCTCTCCAACAGCATAAGCACAATTCACGCTGAAGTCCCAGGCTTGATGCAACCACTATGTCTCCTCAGGAACACTGACTTAAGTTCACTTTGGTGAGCCAAAGTGCTTTGGTGTTTCTGCCACCATGAGACACAGTCTGCACAGCAAAGAAAGTAGAGTCTTTGGCCAAAAGATACTGAGTCCGAGGTAATGTGGGACGGCACAGTCCAGCAAAGTTCCATACATCATCCCCAGCTGAAAAAAAATATTGACAGGCGACTGCGTCTTGCGTAGTCTCATCAGTCAACAACATTTTAGTAATCAGAAAATATGCAGAAGGTGTAATGAGAGGCCTCCAAAGAGGATAAAAGCACCTAGCTTCCAGGAGAGAAAGTGAGAGGACTTAGAAAACAATAAACATTCAAGATGGAAAAAGAATCTTTTTAGTGCTGTGTGAAATACGTTTGAAAACACACTTTAAAATATGCTGACTAGAGGGGAATCAACAACAGGCTGTACGGCCAGGAAAGCCAAGGTGGCATCATTTCAGAGAACATAACTGCAAAATGCTTAAGCACAATTTAGAGGACGTTTAAAAAAGACTTGTAAATATGTGGCAGTCCGGTGACACACAAGCCAAAGTCCACTCCCCCTTTACTGTGGCAGCTCACCAGTCTAGATTTAATGCCATGGACTGTGTTAACCTTTTTGTTCCCTAAAAAGTTAGTTACTGCCAGGTAAACAAAGCAGAGGCTTGCTTTTCTTTTGATGCTGTCACTCAGGGGAAAACACAAGGCTTCTCTTGGTGGCAATGTGCTCTGTAGTGCTAAACATCACTGCCTCCTCACCTTACAGGGGAAAGGTGAAGACCAAAATGGGGCAAGGCTGAGCGCCACTGACACACGGTGTCACAGCAGCTACAGACCACAGGAGATACAGGAAAGCCC
Source organism: Cuculus canorus (assembly GCF_017976375.1). Taxonomy (NCBI): domain Eukaryota; kingdom Metazoa; phylum Chordata; class Aves; order Cuculiformes; family Cuculidae; genus Cuculus; species Cuculus canorus. Next base: position 28,204,126 of record NC_071401.1, read on the forward strand.
TAAGTCTGGTCTGCAGTTCTATTCTCCAAATCAGTTTCTTAGAAACGCATCAGCAATAGATGATGCTGATGGTGCTAAAACGTGAAATGGTTTAAAGAAACAGAAAGTTGACTCTTCAGAGAAGATCCAGTTGGAAAAAAGGGCTTTTTTTTTTTGTTTATTCATCTTGACAACATCCTTCTAAAAGGGTAATTTTGGTCAATCCAAGTTTTAAACAATTTTATTTTTAAAAGAAACCGTAAACTATGACAACAGGACAATGAGTATCATTCAGCAATATCAGTTTCTGGTCTATAGAGGAAATTAATAAAAACCATCAGCATTTTAAAAAATAAATATGACTAACCATATGGAAAACAGGAAAATAAAGTTCACCTTCAACAATACAGACAGGTATAAATGCTGAAATGTTGCTGCGCAAGGTAGAGGTAGAGGTAAACCAGACTTTTCAGACCTCAGCCAGTTTTAGATCTGCCTCCCTCCATGCACACACTCCCTTGAGTTCCTGTGGCAAATAATTTAATTTGAATCAGCCTGTCAGCCTCATCAAACTCATACAGGTCTGTGTGCTCCTTGTAAGGCTGCTCTGAGCTGGAAAACTATTTCAGTTTTTGTAGAAATCAGTTGCTAAGCAACCTGGCCCACTGTTTTTGCAACTTGTGCAGCAAGGAAAGAGGCAAGAAGCTGGATTTTAGTGACTACAAACCAATAAAACACTCTCCGGATGATGTCCACCAGGACAAGTATATGGTAGAGCCCTTTTAGGAATTACAATAGTCCATCACTTCCTTGGTGGTGCACCCAAAGAACATGCAACTCTGCACCTGGAGTTCCTTCACTGAAGAGAGCATGGTCAGCAGAAACATCCCAAATCAATAGGTACTCGCTGCAGAGAGAGCCGATTGCCTTATACAGTATGTTGATGTTGAAAACTCACATGGTAAGACACAACCTAAGAACCTTCTGTACAAAGCAGCAAGTATCTTGACATAACAAATTATAAAAACTAAAAATTGCACTGCTCACGGATTTTCCAAACAAACCCAAGACAACTGAAGTCAAATTGTACGAACCATTAGTTAAAAAAATATCTTCTTGTATATTTTGAGAATAAGTGGAAAGAGTCTTCGTGCAAATGTTCAGTTGATCAAGCAGAGGATGTAAAATCATTGTAAACGCATTAGTTCCTTTCTCATCTGTCGTATGCACCCAGCGTTATCTATCTTCTGCAGTATGATTAGGGTTAGGATAACTGTTTCTTCTGTAAATATCACCTTTCAAGTTCCACTGACGTACCATCAAGACACTACTGGTGTCATATCCCACAACTGTTAATACAATAAAGTATAACAACATAGTGAATAATGGTAAAAGATAATACAATTTACTATATGGTGGCATCTCTAAAGAATTGTTACCTTTTTTTTTTTCCACTTAAGAGAGGCTATGTGGTTAGATGTGGATGCAGCAAGTCTGAAGAAGATTGATTTAATTTTCCAGCACTCATATCAGGCTGGTGGAAGATGACCAAATCACACTCTGTATACATTACTATGCTTTGCCCTTACAAGTCAGCTTCATAGATGGCCTTGAGAGAAACCAAACACTCCACGCTATATTGCTAACTTGAATGATTAGTCATAACACATTGTGAGGGTTTTTCTTTTAAATTATTCAAGCTTTGCTATAAACTTTTTCATTATTTTAGCTATTTCTTTACCTAGCCACACAAACTGAGATTGGCCATGTCACAATACAGTTTGTCTTCCCAGAGGAAAAGCTACAGCAAACACTCATCCCAGCTCCCTTAATAAGTAACTTCATTAACAAAGACCACCTTGGTCCTTATCGGGCAGAAGTCCATCAGTGAGAGATCTGTGGGTGGAAGAAAGCAGGTAGGACATACCTGCAACCACATGGGAGAGGAAGGGGAAGTTAAACACAGGGGGTAGAGCAATTGCCTTGTTCCTACCTTAATAACCTTGTCTGTCCCTGAGGTCAATAGCCATCCCCTGGTGGCATCAAAGTGTACATGAACAATGTTGTGCTTACTGTCGTGGAAAGTAGCTGTGGGTGCCCGCCTGCAGAAAGAAATAAAAATCAGCAAAGACTGTGACTTTAGGATTTTTCCCAAAGTGTTCTCTATTGAGGAAATAAGTATTTGAATGTTACTGTAAGCAGTTAATTGAGCCACCTCTCTGTAAACTCTATTTTGAGATCTTTCCAGCACAGACAGAGCAGGGATAGAGGGCTCTCTATCGCTCCTGGTTTGGCAGGCACCACAGAGGCTTATCCTGCTGAAAGACCACCCCACTGGGCTGCCTTCTCCCAGAGGCCCACACCTGCTCAGGCCCTCCCAGATGCAGGAGTTTTGCCCCCCTCCAGTGCAAGCCGCTTCGGTGTCCACACTTACTCTTCATCCGTTATGGACTCATGACAGCTATCGCAGACCCTTACTTCAAACTCAAATCCCATTAGAGGAATAGAGGAGCGCTTGGAGCTGCATTTGCCACATACTGCTTTCCCACACTTCCGGCAGTGATGCTGTAGGAGACAAAATATGGAAAGACATCTTCAGCCACAAACCCAGATCACCGCTTGGGTCCCACTGTCATCTCACTCCTTTAAGACCCAGCCAACGCTGCAGCAAACAGGAAAGTGACTCTCCCAGGGAAGATGAAGGAAAACAGCCAAAAGCTTAAGTGTGCTTAAATGGGCAAGGAATAAATGTGCTGGAGGGAAGGGAATCTTACTTTTTTTCCCCCCTCCTCCACTACCTGCGGCAAGCAGCAGCTGATCGCTAGCATGGACACTGGAAAGTGGCAGATAAAGCACTATGCAGGGTAGGTGGACTCTATCTCAATCCCAGGCTCCAGGGTGACACCATATACCACCCAGTAAATCACTGCTGTCCCTATCCCTTGGCATCCAAACAGGATGCTGTGGGTCAAGGCTTCTACACTGAGTGTGACCCATTTACTGGGGGGGTTTCAACAGGGTGGAAGGCAGAAGAAGGAAGTCCAAGCAGTCCTTTTTTTATTAGCACAGCTAGAGATGGGAGGGCAGGACAAAGAGCCCTGCTACACACCCAGAAGACGTGTCACAGCCAGCTGGGCATCTGCCACAGGACTGAGAGCTGCAATTACACTCTGTTCCTGGGAATCTCACTTAGGGGTTGTAGGGGATGACATCACCACCCAGCAGCACATGACACATTAAGACATCTCCAGGTCAAGGTAGGGCAGGGCTACATCAGCACAGCAGCATTCTGGAGTCCCACCCCAGCCTCTAAGTATAAATGTCTACCAATTAATCACCTTTGTTAACCCCTTTGGCCATTTCCAGCTCCAGCAGCACTAGTGTTTCTGCATTTTGATGCTACTCTCTTTTTCTCATGCACTGGCTGCGTAGGGCCGCAAGGCTGCCTCATCAGCCACAGGACAGCCAGGCCCTGGGATGATAAGCATTACATAAAAAGAAGATGCAGCTCAGCCCTGCCCCAGACACCTTACCCAAGCTCCATGAGAACATCCCTTTCAGCATTTTTACACCCCTCTCCCAAAAGTCTCCAGTCCACAGCCCTCTCCTGCTGGGCAACAAAACACAGCAGCGTGTTCCAAGCAGACAAACAAGCCCTTTCCAACACAGCTTGAGTGGTTACAGATGTTTACCCAGCCTCATTGAAAACAGCTTTGGTTCCAGCACAATCTCCAAAAATCAGCTGCAAATTTCTTTCTGCAACACATTCAACTAACAATAAGCAAAATCCCACATGGCTAAAAGCTATCGTAAAATGAAAAACAATTTACTCAGCCCAAGACCCTTTGCACGCATTTGTTATTGGGACTAGCTGAGGGAAAGGAAAAAAATACGTGTTCCTTCTAACCACAAAATCATAGCATCAGAGGGGAGCCCACTGTCCCACTTAACAGGCACTCAGTGGAAGAACAAAGTGCAAATTCTCAGGACTTTAGAGGAAAAAGGTTATCACCATCTATTGAGGGAAAAGCCTAACTGCATCATGTTAGCACACCAAAGGACCCATACAAACCTGCCTGAGTCCTATTTTCTTACTGTCCCACATTTGCTTGAAGTTCCAGAAGAAAGGCTGGTCACATTTTTGACAGGAGTCACTATCCAGCCACTCAGGGGTCTGCAATACATACACACAAACACAGAGTGGGAGTGAGCAACAAACAGAAAAGCTTCCCATGGAGCCTAGAGACAGGAGAAGAAAGACGTACTAGGGTGCAGAAATGTGGCAAACTAAACCTAATTAAAAATCCTCATTTTCACAAGATGTCCTTTTGATTGTTTTCTGGGATGCCTTTTTTGGCTCAGCCCTGAGCCTTGAAGGGCATAGGAGGAACCTGAGTCATGAACTTCAATTATAAGACCATAAAAATAACCAAGGAACAAACAAGCCTGTCCCATCTCTCCAAGTCTGGAATTAAGCATATATAAAAATATTCTGTCCTGTCTGGACAGCATCTACCATCTGATACTGTCTCTGTGGGGAACTGGAGACAACTACTATTTCTAATAGCCAAGCTACCTTCCCCTCCCCTCTACATGAGTATCTGAAATCTTGATATGGGGTGCTTTCTTTTACGATTTCTCTCTTTCTTTAATACTGTAAGAGGCATTCAGGCCGTCTGAGGTATCCGTGCCAAAAATCACGTACAGGAGTGAGAAACAGGAGATTCACCTGAATGAGCCTAAAACCTAAGCCAGCTCCTTTCCCTGCTTTTACACAAAGACAATGGAAGGAAGGTTGTCCACTTCCTTATGTAGTGCATAGGTTGGTGCTTACGCTGTAGATGAAGCAGGTAAAAATATTTAAAGAAAAAAGCATTATTAAAGGCACTTCTCTCTCCTGCATCTAAGTTTTGCCATGCAGAGATACATGAACCAGACACCCTGTAGGGAAGCAGGTCTTACCAGATCCCGAAAGAGCTCAGGAAACATCTGAACTGGCAGAAGGGCACATGGAAGAAGCAATCAATCTCCTCCCCTAACTTTGGGTCCCCCAACACTTGTGTTGCATTGAGCTGTTGGGACACATGCAATGTGACACATGCACTCCTGTCCAGCTGTTTGTCATTGTCTCTCCTAACCCGGCCTAGCAAGAGTGACACTCCTTCCCAGAAGATGACTTCTGTTCCTTTTTCTGCCCACCAGGACAAGAGCTCATCCCAAAGCCAGCGCTGTCAAGCAGGTCTTGTCCTGTCCCCCCACCAAGCAGGGTAGACCCATCCAGACCTGGTCAGCCCTGCCTTGGCATCAACGTAACTCGCTCTCACCAGCTCCACCAACCCTGCCAAATTAAATAAATGCTAAAAAATGCTTAATACTTTGTAACAAAGTGCTATTGGCAAACTGCAGTTGGCTTAACAGAGCCACCAGCTTCTCACATGCTGCAAGAAACACAACACAAAAACCACGCAAAGATACGGTAACGCTGATGGAGACCCTCAGCAGTAAAGCAACTGTCTGCTTCAGCTTCTTCTGCCAGTTACCCTGGTGGCAGTTCATTCTGCTGGGACAAATCCTTGTGTTTTCTACATGCAACACTCTTTCTGTTTAATGCCTACAGATACACATTTGTGTGTATAAGTTTTCATCTCTTAGGCATCTGAACACTATAGATGAAGACAACATTTCGCTTGTGACAACTGCTTTGTAGTCAAATAAAATAGCTTCTAGCAGCTTTCAGATGTTGTATTCTTTCAGCTTCTTAAAAACAGAGATGAGAACCAAGATTCAAGGGCTAAAATGGCTTCATTCACTCTAATGCAATCCCAGAGATGTGGGAAAACCCGATAGCATTAAAGTGAGTGCTGAGCACACATCACATAGAAAAAATGTGGAGAAATACCAAAGCCAAAATCCCAAAGAAAATGCTCTAGGACCTCAAAGCAGTGTTTGGTATTAAAATCTTTAAGGTTAATGCTCCAGGGGTGGTTTAGCACCATGAACACCCTACTGCACTACTGCTAACATGAATAAGCCCACATAGCCATAGTCACAGAAAGCAGTGCACCCATTAGCACCTGCTGCTATGCTCTCATTTAGCTAATTATATTTTTCCTCCACTTTTTAAACCAGACTGTTTTGTAAGAAGACAGTCTTAACCCTTACTGTAGCCTTTCAAAGGCAGCAAATAAATAAAGGTTTTCATTTCTGGATGTTTGAGTTGCAGCAAAAAGGAAACATCTGTTGGGAAGGAGGAAGCAGCTCAGCTTTCATTTCAGTTTTGGAACTGATGACATAATTGGCCATTTGATTAGCAATTAAGGAGAGCCAACTGGAATGCTAACCCACATTAAAAAAGGGAGCTCAGTTCCTGTGTAGGCCTATTCCAGTAGTTCTTCTACATCCAATTTTCCACTTAGCTTTCCTCCTCGCTCCAGGGAGACATATGTGACCTGGTAGGCCAAAACCCTTGAGAACCAGCAAAGCTGTTGAAAACCCATGCTGTCAAAAGCCTTGCTCAGACCTACCCACTCCAGAGACTTGGGGGTCCCTGTGTCACCCTGCAGGGACACAAAAGAGGTTTTCTGTGACTCATATTACTGGGATTTGCCATGCTGCCAATAGGGGCTGACGCCTGACTCATTCAGCACAGCTCTTGCTCCCTCTCCCCGAGTCAGGTCTCAGAAATTTCAGAGCAGAGATTGCTCCCACATCACCAAAGATCCAGAGTGCATTTTTGCATGCACTTGCATTTGTTGGTCATACAGTACAAAACCAATTAGGAACACATGGGTGAAATCTTACTGTCTGGATTGGCAAAGTCACCATTTATTCTGCTTCTATGTGGTTACACCAAAAGGAGGCAAGATAGAGTAGTGGGTGAGACTGAAATCCAGTTAAATGCCTTTTTTAGGAAAAGAAACCCTTGGGTTGCAGGTTTCCAGAGGTGACAAAGACCTTTATTTTTTTGTTTTCTTAAAAACTCCTAATAATCATCAATCCATCCATTTACCTCTGACCTAGGAATATTTCTCATGTCCTGAAAACCAAAGCAGAGCATCTCACAAGACCCTCCTTAGAGAATGTGTTTCAGCACATTAACATAAAGAGTAAGAGTCATTTAGCAGCCTACTTGATATGTATTTTCTGCCACACAATTTCCCCTGTACCATATTATCAAAGACACAGCATAATTGCTGTGTAACAACTGGAGTATGTCCAAAAACATTTTAAAGCCTGGAACAATCTTGTTCCGGTTGAAAGTTGAACATTTAGAAAGGACCCTTCCTCCCAAGACTGTTTCAGATCAAATCGATGAGAACTGAGTATCTACCTCCTGCCTCTCAACATCCATGTTCCAGACGACAATTCCCCCATCTGCACCACAGGAGATGAGCTGCCGAGTGTGATGAGCATAGGAGAGAGACTGAACTTTATCGCTGAAAAAGAAACAAGACAGTTACTAGTCAATCCTCTATGGCTACTACACAAGTAAGGGTAGAATACACAATAAAGCAGCATAAACCACTCATTTGCCTGTTTCCCTCCCTTTATCACCACACATCCATTGGATGCAAATCAGTCTTTGCTGTCTAGCTGAGACCAGCACTAGAGTGCCCATCTGGGCAGCATCCATGAAAGCAAAGAACTGTTCTGAAAACTGCTTTTGCAGCACCCAAGGTGGGAGGTCCAAGCTGCACTGGGAAGGCTGAACAGAGCTGCAGCTCCAGGTCTCTCCAAAGGCACATCTGAATGCATAAACACAGCCCTGGTAAGGTATTTTTCTGTCAGAAAACCAGTAAAAACTTAGGTTTTGTAAATCTCTGCAACATCTAAGAATGAAGCACCGAGGAACTATTGAAGATTTTCTTTTAGCACCATCAAGCATGAAGAGGCTAAAAAATAATAGAGGAATCACTAAATTGTTCCTAAGCCTTCTCAAGGCAAGGTGGAAGACTTAGGTGCTTTTGCCTCTTCTTTTAAGGAAAAAGTAACATGGGAGAAATAATTCAGTTTAAACTCCAAAAGCTGTGCTCATTCCTTTGTAGAAGAAAGAAAACCAGGCCTCATCTCAAGCTACTTACAACCTTGGAAACAAAGACTACACAATACTGTTATGGAAAAAACCAAGGTTACAAACAGGCCGAACATACAGAACTGGAAATAACACACAATGTTTGGTTTTCTTTGCTATTACCAGTGTTCTTGCCTACCCAAAGGACGTGCTAATGCATTTGCTTCTGCATATGGTGGCTACTCCTCCAAATGTGAATGCCTTTATGGGACAGCGTGGTACAACAGAGCCTGCCTTCATGGCACCTGCCTGACATCACCAGTGTCACCATGAGGTGAAATGTTTTTTAAATCCTTTAGGACCAGGTCTATACACTGTATGGTGCCAGCCAACAGCTACACCACAAATTAAGATCCAGTGGCTAACTTCATGTTAGAAGCAGCAACAAGTCTAGCAGCAGTATATTAGCGAGCACCACTGGTAGAGTATGAGGGTGATCTGGGAATTTCAGCAAGAGCTCTGCAGTGCTCTGAAATCCCAGTGGCATTCAAATCACTCAGCAGAGTGCAGCATCAGCCAAAAGAAATACATGAATATGTAAGAAATCTTTAGACCAAAACCACCATGGGATTTTACTCCTCCAGACCTGAGTCTGGCACACAGTCCCACAGATATGCACTCCCAGTACACTGAAACAAAGTCGTTGCATAGCGAGTCTTAAAAGGCTATGTAGTCATCACGACTAGACCCATTCTGTTCACTACTTAACATCCGGCATAGGCTTATTCTTCTCCAAGACATCTACTATGCTGTGCAGACCTCACATTTGCGAATGTGAAGACGAAGCCTCTTTATATTGAGGAAATGGTGAAGGCCCCTATGGGTAAAGAACATTACTTAGAATTCAGGCTGTAGGTAAAGTGGCAGGGAAAAAGCTAACGAGGAGGAAAAAGACTAATTGTTCGAGCTTGATGCTCCCTCTAGGGGAAGGAAAGACCTTGACACCTAAAAAGTGAGAATTTACCTGCAGCGGCTCTCATTTGAGAATTCTCCTCTTGCGAACAAGGAAGCAAACTCTGGCATGACACATTCAGGACCACAGATATTTTGCTTTCCTTTGCCACCCTCTGCAGACTCTCAAAGCAGCCTGTGGGCCCAACGCTGAAAAACTTACTGTAATGAACTTATTCCAATTGTATATGGGCCACAGGGAGTCACACATACAAGCTGGAGGCATGTGAAGACTGTAACCCTTGGGCTGTTTGTTTCCAGATGTGGCTCCTGCCTTTAGCTTTTCTCCCATAAAAGCAGGAGGGAAGGGCTTTGAACGTACTTATGTCCTTGCAGCTCGATGGCTGTTCCTTTTCTTCCTCCAATATCCCACATTATAATGGAATGATCAGAACTGCCTGAGAATAAAACTCGCTGTATTGGGTCCCAACAGAGAGCAGTGACACCACCTGAAACAGGAGATGCAGACAACAGTCATTGAATTACGGAAGGTAGAAGACAGGAATGCAGCTAAATCATAGAACCATTAAGATTGGAAAAGACCTCTAAGATCAGAGTCCAATCATAAGCCTAACACCACCATGCCTACTAAACCATATCCCGCAGTGCCACGTCTACATTCTTTTTCTAACAACACCTTCCTGGGACAAAGACTCCACAACTTCCCCGGGCAACCTGCTCCAATGCTTCATCACTCTTTCAGTAAAGATTTTTTTCATAATATCCTATCTAAACCTCCCCTGATGCAACTTAAGGCCATATATTTACATATATATGTATATAAAGATAAAAAAAATTATGGAGAGATAGTGATTAAAATGCAGGTCTCTCTAGCAAAGGCCATGCAGCCACTGTGCTTGCCAGCTGAAAACTAACAGACTAGAAAACCTACTGAAGCCCCATCCTGCTATTTTGTGGGCAATAAGGCTTTGCTGCCACTCGCATGGATGAATCCCCTGAGCAGTAAAGCATGGTAGAAGGATGGTCTCAGCGTGACTAAACAGCTTTTAATCCCCATCATTCCCAGAAGACAGATTTTATTACTAGAGAGAATAAAGTGTGGAATATTACAGGCATCTTCACAGTAGCCTGGCATGAGGATTGAACTGTCTTGTGCTACCTCATGACTGAGCTATTAGCATCCAATGAGACGGGAGGGATATGGAGAGAATGCACTGAGTAATGACCACCATCTCTTCTGTTATATGACAGGCTCACATCCCAGGCTTTTAAAGTGCGATGGGGCACAAGTTCCAGCAGCAAAGCAAGCAGTAAGCTCCTCCAAGATGTGCCTATGGCACTGGGGCAGAAGTATCTACCATTATGGGCCTTTCCTTAAGGACCATCCTTTTCCCCCTAGAGTTACTACAACTTCTACTCTCACTCTGCTCTCAGTCTGATTGCTCTCATTTTTACCAATAAAGAATAAACTTCATTGAGGTCTAGTGACAGTTTAAGGTCCATTTCCCTTCCATGTCTTGCACTGACATAACTCATCCTACCATTTCACAGGAGAGACAAACCACCATGACGCTGAGTGCAGATGAAGAACCAGATGGAGTATTCTCCTGAGGCCTTACCTGTGTGTCCCTTAAATGTCGTAACAAGGCTGCAGGACTCCTGCTCTAGTTTGAGTATGGTCACTTGCCCTGAATGATCACCAACAAACACGTGCCGGGTTTCCACATCAAATCTGATGGAAAAATGCTAAAGAAAATACATTGTTTGTGCAAGACTTGCATTCCTTTCATGACTTGTTAATTCTTTCAACATAAGTATACTGCAACCTCGTGAAAGGCACTCCAGTCTCAAGGAGATATCAAGTGTACTTTTAGGCATCAAGCTCATACACGTTCTTATTAATAGTGCAGTCTTCCTGAGTAAACTAAAGAGTGAGAAAAAAAATGATACTGTTCCAGAGGATGCAATTGTGCGTTTGTTACGAAACACCTTTGATGTAGCCCTTCACCATAAACAGAAGAGTCTAAGCTTTCTAACTTAGCTGCTAGACTTGGAGTTCAGTCTCTCTTTTCCTTCCTAAAATTGTATAAAATAACTATTACTAGTTTTCTGCTTTTTCATTATATTTAAGTTTACAAATACAATGAAAGGGTATTGTTTTATGTTGTATTTGGGGAACTGTTAGCTGAGCTGCACCAGGTAAATCACATCATATTCTAAACTGAACAAAGTCTGGAACCATTCAACCGTCTACAGGAACCATCTAACTGGACAGATTCTGATCTCTTAATCCAATTTGATTCCACATTCAGAATCCATATGGGATATTTAAGGAACAACTGCTTAGCATGGATTTTTTGCACATAGGACATTGTGGGAGGGAATCCATGTTCCTAGTCCTGCCAAGCTTTTTGCTGTATTTGTCAACGATTCTCACTTCCCTTGCCCTCCACCAGCATGATCTGATGACTCAAATTAAAGCATCCTCCAAAATTTTTAATTACTTGGAACAGTCCATTCTCTAGAGAGATTTAGGAAATACAGGGAAATTTCTGTATCATGCTTTGGAAAATATTTATCATTTAATTAAAAATTAAGTTCAGTCTTTATGTCATTTAGATTGGCTGGATGACCAGATATTAGATGGTATTTCCATTATGAGACAGTAATTTTGGGTCAGTCTCACTTCCCATGAACTAGGAAAACACACGTCACCTATATCAAGGACACTATAGGGCACTAAAAAGTCTGTTTATGCTAACCCCTGCTTTCAGCCTAAGCACTCATACTTTTCCACTTCCCTTTCCATTTGCAATAAACCTGAATTAATATTTCTTTTATTGTTAGGTGGATGGGGCAACTCCAGATGAATAAACCACTGAGTGCCATTTCTGGAGCCATTTACTCTTTAGTTAACCCAAATTCCCAATACATAGTGCACTCTTCCAGAGTGAAGAACAAGTACTCATTATTTTATATTAAAGTCATTTAATTCTTACCATGCATACACAGGAATGCTGACTTGATCACTGACCTACTTCGCTACCACTAATTCTTAGAAGAAAGCATGTGCTGCATGTTTAAGTGAAGGCCTTGTCCATATTTATTACAATAGCAGACTGCAATAGGTTGCAGATCGCCCATTGTTTTGCTCAAAAATGCTTAGACCTAAATATGCCACTGTGCATTAAGGAGACAAAGCAAGGAGGACAGACAGTCTTTTAAATTGGCTTTAAATAACAGTTTCTGTCACAAAGCTCTGAACTTATACAGAGAACAAAATTTGGAGGACAATTAGAAAAATGAACTAAATGGGCTGTTTTAATGCCAAAGAACAGAAATAAATCTGAGAGCTCAGTAAAGGATACTGCAGCCCACAGGCGCTTGCGCTGGTGCGGTACCCTCCCAGCCGCTGGCCACTCTCGGAACAGTGCCATGTGAAGTGTTTGTCTTGTCCAGTGCTTAATACCCACTCCATCTCCAGGACAAACAGAATCATCATGACTCGGCTTTGATGAGCTGAAAAATAAGCAGACAGACATACAATTGTCGTGTGGAGGAGACCTCAGGGGAGAGGGGGGGCAGAAGACCACTGCAAATACCAACGGCACCCAGCTTCTCCACACCCTACACACTCACTCACTCTTCCCTATAGAAGAAATTGGCATTTAATAATCTTGTTGACACAAGTGACCATGCAAACTTGTAAGGTCTCCAGTTTGCAAGTTCTGTGTTTGCATAAGAAAGAGCAAAAGCAAGACTTAATTCCTCCCATGCCTATTGCAGCTATTTATCTTCTACAGTAGCACAAGTCCTCCTTCCATCATTATATCATCATCAACAAAGCTGCCATTGTGGAAAGGACTCTGGGCTCTACTTAAAACCTTTATAGAGCTGGTTTTATGACAGCAGTGCAGCTGTCTATGCTGTCACTCCTCCTGCTGTGAGGTCTGGTGGATCTGGGTTGAGGATTGTGTTACCCCAGCAAAATGATGAGTTACAGCACAGGCATAACCCTCCACCAAAGCGAGGTTTAAGCACTGCATATAAACCAGCTAAAAAGGAAACTGGAATGAAACAAAAACAGAAAACAAACCCAAAAACCTAAAAAGATCACAGCTGGGCAAGATGAATAAAACAGCTGAAGGAATAAATTTCTACTGCTACCTAAATAAAGCCATCAAAAGCTTTTCATTAAAACAAGGGAACCCAGGCTTGTACAGAAGGCTTGAATGACCAGTGGGCTTCGTCGTGAAGTGCTGATTGAGCCAACTTTTTATTTAAAAAAGTGATTGGAAGGACATGCAGAATTATTCCCAGCTGTAACTTAGCAGTGAATGTCATCCTCCTCAATCTATAGCCCTAATGGTTTATTACTGTTCTGAGATCTGGCAACATGTGTTGCACAGAGCAGGCTGCTTATATTTGTTTGTGTAAAAGTTGACACACTGAAAAGATTAAATATCTTTGGAAGCTTAAAAAACATCCTGAAACCTCTGTTTGAAATGCAGAGAAACTCCTCAGAATAGTATGGGAAGACTGCTGCCTGCTCTATACACAGCACAGATGAGAGCTGTGTTCAAACCCTACAAGGCGGAACCAGTTGTAGCAAAGAATAGGAGGCTTGCACAAGCCAACATTTGCTCCGGGTCCACACTGCTTTTTAGACCCAGATTCCAGACGAGAAAAGTCAATAGATGCATCGACACACAAGTTGCCATAACTGATTAGCAGCTGGACTAGTTTACAGCATCAGACTTGGACTGCACCCAGATGCTTTCACCTTTGTGCTCAGAAGACTTTGGCTTTTGTTTCCGTATGCTTTTAAACTCTTAGTTTGTAACGAGGATACAGGGATGGGGACCACCCAGGATTCTCTTCAGCATTTTTAAACAGATCATCTCCTCTCTCACAATTTCTGCTCTCAGAAAAAATTCAGTGACCCCATGGGTAACTGATGTTTGGGTTTTACCTCTCTGTTGGTCCCCCTGGAAGTCTCTGCACTTGCTGGTGGAGTGGTGCTCTGCAGAAAGGGCCATGATGGGATATGTACTGCTACAAGCACTCCATGGGCTTGTATACATGTCCTAAGGACTTGTGAGCACCAGCAGTGCCGTACACAGATCCACGCACTTCCGCTTCCATAAGATGTGCAAAGCTGGCTGAGATCAAGCTGTTCACGGCTTGTTCAGGGATGTTGTCTCAGCACGTGGTGCCTGCTACTGCTAGTCTTGGCTTTCCATGGTTTGAACAGGCCACGGGGATAGCTAGCACCTCCCAACTCTCCTAAATCTCCTCCTATCTCTTTCTAGAACTTCTTCCAAAAGGCAGGGTTTGCATCTTTTCCTAGAAGTACTGTTCTCCCTGGCAAGTAAGCAATAGACATTAAAGAAATATGTACATGCCTAGAGGTGTATAGGGCGTACATGATAGCTCTGCTTATCCACCTTCCCCCGAAAGAAATTTTAATTCAGCACTTTGTTGCCCACCTGCAAGTGCTGCATGTACTAGCCAGTGACATCATGTGCAGAAATATCTGAACTGAGTGAAAGAGCACAGCGGAGGTCATCTAAGTGAGGAAAGAGGGGGGAAATACAAGTAGAAAGTCAGTTGTCATTTAGAGGGAATTTGACCCATGTAAGCCTCAAAGAAGCAAAACATCAGGAGGTTGGAAGCTGACAGTAGATCAAGGAAGGGTCCGGGCTGTAGGATTAACACAGGCTGCTCCTGTAAAGGAGCAAACAAAGAAATCGTCCTTCATCCATGGATGGTTCAATCACCATTTGTGTGCAGAAAAAAGTGGAGCAAACACTTCAAAGCTGCTTACTGCAACAACAGCAGGATGGAGAAGGGGGAGTGGAGGATGAACGTGGATTCAGTATAGAAAAAGCCACAGCAAGCATCAAGCAAGAGTAGATCTCTGTAAGCCTGCATGAGAAGAGAGCCTATGTGCAGAGGAAGATTATGTGCTGTGCAGGAGGTAGAGAAGCAGAAGACGAGAAAGAAGCAGGTCCATCTGCAGCAGGAGGGTGGGAGGGAGCAGAGAGGGCTACACTTCTGCTATGAGAAAGCAACAACGAGCACTGCAAAGAGTAGGTTGGAGAGAAGATTTTTTCCTAGAGGAAAGCAGCTGTGGCCTGGAGGTGCACACTGAGACAGCAGCAGCCAGAACGCAGGGGACAGCTAGCGCAACGCCAGGCACAGTGCAGGGCAGGGGCTGTGCTGGGTGGAAGGGAGAGTTACAACAGAGAAAACAGAGATGGAAGTTAGTACTAAGAAAGAAAAAGTTTAGCAAGTGCAAGGAAAGCACAAGAGAAGAGACTGTGCACAGGGGAGAGCAGTAGTAAGCTGGGAAGCCAGAAGTGATATGGCCTGAAAGCAAGGAAGCCAGGGAACACCCCAGAAATTGGCAGGTCACAGAAAGCATGGGGCAGAAGCAGGTCTACAAATCCTGTTCAGCAGAACAAGCACATATTACATAAACTAGATTTAAAATACAAAAAAAAAAAAAAAAAACATTAAAAAGCAGGAGTTGTTATATCATCAGAAGGAGCACAGACTGGAAACGTGGCTCCTAGCAAGGAGGTGCAATTGCAAGGAGCAGGGTGGAGAAAGCTGTGTGGAGCAGGAAGCATCAACAGCCACGTGGTAGAACTACCCTGTGAAAGATTGGCACAGCCTGGCAGGGGCTGGAAGCGAAGGTTGCCAAGGGGAGAGAAGAGTTTCTTTGACACTCACAGAGCATCCCATATGGCACCGTTCAAACACTTGCATCACACTCCTCCTCACACAATTACTCAGTTAGTGAGTTAGTGCCTGTAGGACACCAATGCGCCATGATCCACCCCAGGGTCCTGACTAACAGTGTCGCATCTCCAATCTCTGTATAAGATGCCTTTTGAGAAAAGGAAGATTTTGCAAGTCCAGACATAGCATTGCAGCAGAGCCTCCACAGAGCATGGCATGCCACCTCCGCTGCAGGTGCTCAGCCACCATATGACACTGGACCTGGCTACAGACCCTTGCCAAGACCAAAGGGCAGCCTATGCATGTGCTGTCGTCCTCTGTCACTAGCAGACCATTCGGCAGGCACATTCATGGCATCTCAAGATGCAGTTAGTGTCCTTTAATCACTACAGTAGCTTCAGCCACTTATAATACCTGATTGTGTGGTATGATCAATAGCAAACCAATCACTGGGCAGGGTGCTACTTTCGAGAGCATTGCTGAGCATTTATACAGGCAGCACAGGCAAAACAAGCCAGCATGGCTAAGCTAAACGTCCTTAGTAGACTAAATAAAACTATTTACTCCCCACAAATTATCTTTAAAGAATATAAAGGCTTGAAAAATCTAAACACAACAAAACACCCAACACTTTTTAAAGTAAGGCTTTTAACAAAAGAACGTGTAGAAGGCCACCATACTCAACATAACTACATGGTCCTTTTTAATTATATTTTTCCATGCCTGAATGCTTTTCCAAGATGCTTATGCCAACCTCTACACCTTGGCACAGGCATGTAAGGAAGGTGGTGTACTACGGGGATGGGATTGTGGAGGGGAGTCACCCTGGACCAGGGGAAGAAGGTTCACCTCTGTTGGATTATGACATGCCTATACCCAAAGGACTAAATGGCCCAGATCCAGTGTCCTGGACAGGGGCAACTGTGAAGAGCACTGAAGTACTTCCTGGTGCAAGATCTGATGAAGCTGTAGGAGCCTATGACTGACAGCAGCTACAAGAGCATCTCACTTTCACAATGCTTCCCTAGCACCCCAGACCTCCAGCAAGGGTCCAGCCAAGACTAGAGAAGTGGTGGAGGAGGTGCTGTGCTTCCCTACCAACACATGGAGTGAGGAGTGGAGAATCAAGGAGCGTGTCATGGACGGGAGTGGAGGGAGGCACTGTGCTGTGGAGCAGCAGGCAGTCTCAGGTCATTGACATGCTGCAGACAGTGGGGAATCTCTGCTTTGGTTTTCTCCCTTGCACTATCAAAAATGTGCTTGCTGAAATTGCCCGTGAGGACTTTTGAGTGACCACCTTCCAGTGGAGTGAGGCAAGCTGAGCTTGTTCCTGGGTTGCTCTAACCTATTCAGTGCCATGCCATTGTTGGTCTGGACAGAGGAGTGGCCCAGAGGCGTTTGTGTAGCTCAGCATGGGTTGCCAGCACTGCTGGTAAGCCAGACAGTGTGTGTCATCACACAGAAGCTCTCCTTCATCCTCACATCATGCTGGGCTGTGTTATGGCAGCTGTTGACCACTGCTACAGGGAAAGTACACTACCAAATCCGAATGGCTCATCACTGAGTCTTGTTCCTCCTGTAGCAATGACCTGTCTATCTCCCTCTCTGGTCACCACTTCCATCTGCAGCAGTAACTGTAGTCTGGCTTTCCTAAGCTAGCAGTGGGAGGAGAAAAAAGAAATAGCCAACTGGCTATTCTGCCAGACTGCCAAGATACATGTTCTCCCCTTCCAAAATTTTCAGCCTTTTCCTCGAAGAGGAAGGGTGGTCTGATGCATGTTGTTTTGCATATGCAGAAGAAAAGACTTCAGCTCACTCTTTCTAGGCTGTGATTAGCTTGTAGGATCAAATTCGATCATGCAAATGTAGGAGTGAATAATAAAGGGTGCTGCAGAACAGTCAGTAGGATTCTTCAGTTCAACAACCCTTACGTAGGAAACCTAGGTGTGTCAGACTTTGGTGACTGTGCAGCAATCACAAATATGGATAGTATGAACCTGTACAGCCAAACTGCAGCAATCTTCTTTATAATTCACATACACATTATCACAATTGGATGTTTTTCTTCATTTTTTACAAGTTAAGAAAAAATGCAGGCTTAACTTTACAACACACCAGTCTTCTATGAAAGAGCTGAAGTAAAACACTCAAATGCCAATGCAAGCTGGCCATGCTCTGCAAAATTCAAGATTCTGTTCATACCTTAAAATCTAAATGTTACAAAATGGTCCCCAGAGCCTCCATTTAGTGATTTAAATTACCCTCTCAACTTTTCATGTTATAAAACCCAAAATACATAAGTAAATACATATTTCAAAATATTTAAATAAATACATATTTTAAAATGTATGTGAGAAATCTCAAACCAACATGTCAAAGCTTATACACAGAAATGTAATGCTTAGCATATAATATGATATACTACACAATATTATAGCACCTCTTAGTATAACAGCAAAAGAGATATAAAAATAAATTGTTGCATGCATTTGATACTTTTATAAGAAATCCTGTCCCTAGCAGAGTGTTCTTTAGAAGTTTGGCAAGGATAAACAGCTAGGTTTCTTAAAACGTCACATTAGTGAACACCAGAATATAACAAGAAAAGGTATGGACTAGCATTTCTTGACCTTTTACTATAACAGGTATTCACTGATAATCTTGAGATTACTGAAGTTCACAGCTATTGAAACATAACCAGACTAACCCCCAAAGCTACAGTCCTAAATGCCTCAGCCCTAAAAGAGGGGTTAGTTTCCCAAGTTGTTTCATTAGATACAGTGGATTACTAAAGATTAAAAATTAATATCCCTTTTCCCCAAAAGTGGCTCCAAAGGAACATTTAAAGGGAAAAAAAAAGAATATGAAACAATTCAAAGTCTTGTAATCTCCGAACAAAGCACATTATTGATCTGTCAATAAAACTAGCATTTATATCGGTTTAAAGGAAGAAAAAAAAATAAAAATCAATCATTGTAAAGGAGACTTCTCTCCATTTACACTCCTTAGGAGAACAACAACAAAAATCAATGACAATACGAACTAATTAACATGGATTGCAGGTCTTACCTTGGTAACTTTTCACTAGTGTCATCTTGTTGTAATCTTCTGATAAAATGAATTCCTAAGGGAGGGGAAAGAAAAAACCACAAAAGAAACAGTACTTAGAGATGTAAAGTGTTTGACAGTGTTTTCATTTGAATTGCTTACTAAGGTAAATTCTCCCTTCTCTGCAACCATAGCCCTGTCTATGCTTTTGCTAATTTTGAGTACCTTCATCTAAACCAACAAATTATTTTACTTTTTAAAATGGCCTAAAAAACAACATTATGAGTGCTTCTGAACAAAATCGTGGAGATAAAAGAAGAACCATTTAAAAAAGAAAGAAAAAAGCCTGACCAAAGTGGCTGGCTATGAGCCAAGGTACCACAAAATGAGAGAGACCCGAGATCTGGCATGTAGCAAACACCTATTGCTCATGGCTAACTGGGCAGGAACCTGCATGTATACACAGTTATGTGTGCACATGCATGTGTATCCATGCATGTGCATACATTACACCTCAACCTGAACACTCAGGACACTCAAGATAAATACAGAAGAGCCCCTTGAAGTCACTCAGTCTAAACTCTGTACCAATAATCCATGATGGGAATACACGTCAGGTTTCTGTTCAATAATCTCTCAGTGCTTCAGACAAGCAGAAACCCAGACTTCTCCCTCTGCTTGATTTCATCCCACTATTTGTCAATATTTGTATCTCAGAAGCAGACTTTCTTGCTTTGCTAATTGTTCGCTGTGGCTAACAAGCAGTTGTGCGTGGGATGAAGGATGGCTTAGCACAGGTAGTGGCTGCCTGTGGAGACCTAGGTGCGACCTAGTCAGCTTGCTCCTGCAGCCAGGGAAGAGCACACCTATGGGGATCTTGCTGCCTTGGTGTTGCTGTTTAACCACCGATATGACTTTTGCGCAGGGAAACTATGAAAACAGTAGCTAAGAGTGTGCATGGCAGCCTCAGCTCCTAGAAAAAACCCATGTAGTTAAACTGACTGATCACCTCAGGATCCCTCCTGATAGTTTTCAAGAGGAGAGGTTGCTCAAAGCAGAGTCTGAATGGCCACAACAAAACTCCTGCAACATCTCTGTGAAGGAAACACCCAGGCATGGCATAGGTTCTGCAGCCCCACCACTTTCAAACTGCTGGCAGGTATGTTCATGTGTACACCATGTACTCTGAGAGACACAAAGTAAAAACAAGGATTGTAATAACACATCATATTAATAATTTACAGCAAACTACACAGAAATTCCTTGAACTAATCTACTCTGGGGACACAAATAGTAAAATCTAAATAATTTAATCTGAAAATAGGGTGAAAATAGGAGAAGCAGTATAAACACAAGATAAGCTAAATTTTAAAGCATACGGTTGTGAAATATTCATCTATAGGTACTGCCAAAAGCATTGTGCAACAGTAGAGAAGACTGGACTTCAGGAACCTACAGACTAAAAGTAAATCCAACATCTAGTGCAAAAGAGCAAAAGACATTCTAACCACTGAAAAGCTGGTATTTACGCAGAGTTTCAAAATGGGAATTAAAAATAATCACTCTGCATTTTCTGTGGGGTCACTGTAGGTAATCTGCATGGCTCTCCAGCACCAGGATTGCCCTAACACATCATAGCTACTGCTTGGCACCAAGGTGGAGAGGCTACAATACTCTTCTGTGGAACATCTACAGATTCCAACTGCCAGTGAGTTGAGACAGCTATGCATTTTGCTATTTCTAGGTTTCTGTTCATAAATTAGTTACAAATATGCTCTCTTGAATTGCTCTACTTCATCTTCCTTTCCTTAATCTGCTCCACCGCCTGTTACCTTTCCCTTGGCAGCTGAGGACGACAGCGGGGAGTGTTATTTAAACAGCAGTAACAGATCAATTAAGTCAGCTGGATTTCTGTACCAGGGTCACCTTAACTCCACAAACCGCAGAACATTAAAAATCTGCTATACCTCCCCTAGCTACCTACAGGGGAAGTGGTTTTTATTAACCATTGTCTGAAGAATGCTAAACCACCACATGAAATGCTTTACGACAAAGCCTGCTTGAAGCAAGACCCTTTGCTATGAATGCTAACTTTCTGCATTCATTTCTGGTGGGAGAATAAGACTTCCTTTCCCACCACTGTGGCAGTTCTGGTACTGACCTCAACTTTCACTGCAGTAGTGATCTCAGGCGAGATGAAGAGCTCGGTCTGAATTCTCATTTTTTCCTTGATAAATTTGATGTGGCCATTCTGTTCCATGATCAGAACAGTTCTACAGTCTCAGTGGAAAACTGAAAAGGCTTTTGAGTCTCTCCGTTACAATGCAGTGAATCAAACACAACTGCAGTTCGTAAAGTTTACCCAAGTATTGATTAGCTATGTATGCTTTATTACAAACCACAGCTATGTACTGATAATCATAGAACCATAGAATAGTTAAGGTTGGAAGGGACCTTAAAGATCATCTAGTTCCAATCCCCTGTGATGGGCAGGGACATTTCCCACTAGATCAGGGTGCCCAAGGCCCCATCCAACCTGGTCTTGGACACCTCCAGGGATGGGGCATCCACAAATTCCCTGGGCAACTTGTGCCAGTGCCTCATCACTCTCATGGTAAAGAAATTCTTCCTTATGTCTAGTCTAAATCTACTCCTCTCCAGTTTATACCCCTTGCCTCTAGTCCTATCACTACAAGCCTTTGTGAACAGACCCTCCCCAGCAACGCTCTGTTCAAAGAGATAAACACAGTACAAAATAGACACAGTTCCTTTAATGTGAATACTGGATATAATTTTCTTCTTTTTTTTTCCCCATGAAGACTTTTTTCTTCTCATTTTCTCTTTTGAAAGCATAAGACAGTTTGTGATGCATTTTCTCATTTTGTGTTTTCTGATCTTTCTTCAGCTTTTACTCCCTGTTCCACTTCACATTATCACATGCTCTTCCATTGTACATATTCCTCTCTCCCTCTCAAGGCCAAATGTATTAGTTGTGTCAATAGGCATTTTAGCACAGGGCACCTTGCTCAAGAAATTCATGCCCTATTGCACATACATTGTGTCATATGCACTACAAAAAACGCCGACTACATCTCTTTAATATTGTACCGTCAGAAACTGTCTTTTTTCTCTCCATATGTAGATGTTTGCTCCTCTCAGAGCTGCTGACGCTCAGTCCTCATTAGGCAGATTCTTGGCTCTTCTTAATGAGCTAGAAAGGCTGGGGTCACCCACACAGCTCAGTTGGTGCTTGTTAACAGAACAAAAAAGATTTCTGAGCCCTGTGAGAGCTCTTTTGTACAGGAGGAGCTAAGATATATCAGAGCCCTCAAGATGGCAAAACTAAAGCCCCTTCTTGCAGGAATTAAAAACACTTTTTTCCTATCAAGATCACACTTTGCTCTTCAGAGAGTATTTGGGGAGCTACTTTACTACCTTATTTTCCATACTGAAAATATTAAGTGATCATTCTTGGCTGTTTCATGTAAGCTTATTATGACAACAGCGACTTGGTATCACAAACCCTTCACAAAGCTAAAAGGAACTAGTCTTGAGCATCTGAAAAGACTATCCAATCTAGTGCCCACTGTTGTACAGAGACTCAATCATACCTTTATGGAGCATACCTCCCTCACACTGAAACATATACACCCACCCCAAAACTCTCTTGACCCCAAGACCTCTGTGAACTCTGACCCTGGAAATAATATCAGCATCTTGTTTCACACAACTCTTCCTAAAGCAAACGAAACCCATATGACATGTGCCATTCTGCAGTCCTTGGCCATGGGGCTGGCCTACAGGGCCCAGGGTCTAAGGAAGACCCACACCTTTCGAGAGCTGCAGGTGGATGCCAGCTTATGGATCCCAAAATAGCACTACAGACCTCTGCTTAGGCTGTTGAATCCATTTATAGAGTTAATAACCTTTATATATCAATTATGTTACCCATTCACAACCTAGTTCCAGCCCCAGGGAATTTAGAGTTTGTATTGTGATAGATGATGCCATTTTGACAGCACACCACAGAGCTCCTTAAAGGTTTGACTTTGCCCTGTTAATACAAGTGACCAATAGCACCCTCACCCTGTGTTCTAGAGAACAATAAACTTGCTTCAAAAAAGGAAAAGAATAAAGACTCTTGAATCCACTGTCAGACCCTACATCTATGTCTGTTGCAAAGAAAGCTCTATAAAATGATTACAGTGCTTTCACTTTATAAAGTACAGAAACTGGGAGAGGACATAAACTATCATGTAGTTTTCTTGATGGAAAAAGCAGTAAGCTTCCCCCAGTGGCAGAGGGGAAGAGTGTACATCAGCAGGTAGAGCCTGACTCAGTCTCAGGTATCCAAAGTGGTGTTTATATCCAAAACCATAGACAGCCACAAGATCAAAAGATGTGGAACATGAATCTATCTTAATAAGGGCCACACCCAAGGAGGAATTCTGAAGGGGATAATTCTGGTGCCTTGTTATCTTTGTGGCCCCATTCGAAGTCTGTAACAGCTACATCTAGATTAACTTTATCTAGGAAGCTAACTTTCTGATGGATTAAATAAGGTGAGAAGTCTCATCTTAGCTGTGGTACTCTCCTGTCTATTGCAAATAATTGCCTCTTTTTTCTTGTTGTGGTATCTTGAGGCACTTGCACCCATTAAAGCATGATTTTCTCTACTTCAGAGCAAGAAATTTGTGACCATGATAAAGTCTTTTGGCTTCCAAGAGACCTCAGGCAGTCCCTAAGACAAAGTAACAAAAGTGCCATTTCTTCTACAAAAACACTCATAAAGTGTAAAAAAAAGATCATGGATGGAAACTTTTGGTTTTTACTTTAGGTACCAATGCTCTCCAAGGACGATTTTAGACAATCTTTTGCTCAAGAGGATGGTCTACTGTGCCTTCATGTTGGGAAGTTACAAAAGGTTGAAAACAATCTCCTCATCTTTGTAGAAGCAAAGGTTGTCACCCTGTTTCACAAAGATGGCCATGCAAGCTCACTTCATGGTGGCTTTGCTGGAACATTCTTCTTTGATGATAATATTACTGCCTGTCTTTCTCAAAATGCACCACAGATGATTCTGAGTTGCCAAGCTTATAACCATAACCCATACAGTTTACCAGAATTTCATGTAAAAGAAAAAGAGCAGCTCCACTTTCCCATTTATACCTGTAAGTAAAAGCAATACTTCCTTGCACTGCAAAAAGATTAGTTTGAGATTATGCGGCACTCTATTTACAGTCCTTGCCAGAATTCCTTTCCTTGTACACAAAGTCAAAACGTAGAATGATTTTCAGCATTTTTTTTGGTCCTGCATTCAGTACACACAAGGGTGCTGGGCATTACCAGAAGTGCTAACATGAAACAGCTGACTAATTCCCAACTATTTCAAGCTGCTTGAGTAAATTGCCTGTACTTTCCCTTTGAGGATGATCCAGGTAAAAGTAAGGGCACAAGGACCACCTTGTTCCGGTAAGGTCTATTATTCTGTGGTCAGTGTTGCCTGCTTGTATACTCCTGTGCTAAACTGATCACCTCTGTGTCCAAGATGGAAAATCTATCCTTTCCTCCAGAGAGTGATTGTAACTCACTTGTAAATACCCAGATATTTTCTCTAACACCCAATATTGCAGAGACTTGAATATGAGGCTACCCTTCCTTTTCTTCCATTCCTACCGCCACTCCTTTTTGTAACACATCACAGTTGGGGCTTCTCTACAAGCCTTAGGTGTGCTACAGGAGGAAACATTCTGTCACTTACTGCACAATCCTTTACCACACAACCGTGCACAGCTACAGCGGACTAAATCAAACAACACAGACGAGCCCTTCCCTCCTCTTATCTGTTTGCATTCAAGTGACTGGGAAAATAAAAGGCAGCTTCAAAACAAAGCATCTGCTTTAGACATAGCAATATATACCTATACATACCCAAAGTTACATGTTGGTTCACCACCTGCATATCTCATTTACCTTCTTTAGCTTTAGAATGGAATATATTTGACTCCATTCAGACTCAAGCACCACCTGACTCTTCAAGGCAATATGCCCCAAAGACAAAGGACTCAGCTCTTCCATCACGTCAGAGCATTTAAATATCTTATTTTATTGACTTTCACATCCCTCAAAGGCCCAGTGAAAGCAAAGTGTCTGGTAGGACTAGAAATCTACAGCTATTTCAGAGAGTGGGATGAAGGGAATTTCAGAGGTGCAGGGAATTCTCTGGCAGCTGTCTGATCTCCTAGATACAAAAGGAGAAATCTCCTACAGGCACAAAAAAAAAAAAAAAAATCATCTCTGCTACAAGCCATTAAAGGCTTTATAAGTCAAAATCCTCACATCTTTGACACAGCTCATAGGCAACAGCTAAAAGGGTCACGTAGTCTTTCCCAAACACCATATTCGCTTTAGTGCACTCATTCAGTTACAAAGCCCACAAGGCTGAGACAATAGCAGTAAAGCTCTGAAATGATCATAAAGTGATCTTGACTTATAAGAGCAGTTTATTGATGAGGCATAGGTGAAAAATATCTCTCTGAGCCGTGACCCTTATGCAAAGCAATATAGCTCTTTACTCATCATTGCACACAAAAAATCCAATAAATAAGGTCAATTGCTACCCTTGTCCCAGATCTAAAAGATAGGTTCTTGTTTTAATACTCTGCTTCCTTCTGTCCACACACAGACTTCTCTTAGATATTAATGAACCAAGCAACAGCACTGCTTCTCAAGGAAGTGAGAAGAAAACAAAACCTGAACCCTGAAGTCTGTAAAAACAACTAGATATTAGGCAGAAATCTACCTTCTGCCTCTCAGAGGATGATTTTTCCCCTCTTGATTGCTTCTTTCAGAAAACTTTAGTATGGTATGATTAATGAGGCACTCAAATTTAATAAAACAATAGCTCTTTTTCTGTGCTGTTATTTTTTGAGATATGCAAATTAAGACAGTTTGTTAAGTTGTCTAATAATTATTGTAAACTGCACTCAGTCTCTTTGTGGAAGTTAGAGTGAAATTTGCAAATTTGCCATTTTCTACACTACAGCTTCAGTAAAAAGTCTCTCTCTCAAACACTAGCAAAAATATCCTCAGCACAACATCACACAATACTTCTCAAAAGGGAAGCATTTCAACTAGAAATCTTTGGATGTACTTACTGAGATTGTACCATTGTCTAGACCTATGGACAGCCTTCTGGTTTCCGGGTTAAAAGACATGCATGAACATGGAGCTGAAAAAAATGAACATGTTGATGAAATTAACAAATCTGCGATTCTCATTTTCTTGAGGCTTTGGAAAGCCTAAAACTAGCTAACATGCTTTATGATGTTGTTCAGCATTTTTCCCCTTCCAATAGACACGCATTAATAAACAAGTGTTCTTGAAATTCATTCAACCCTGTCCTATTACGACACGGAACAATGGTTATTTCTTGCTCCAGTTCCTTCATTCCTTTCTCACTAGTTACCTGAAAACAAGCATGACATACAAGAACAGTGGTGGTATTTTCATATAAGAGCACCTGACATTTCAGTGTAAGTCTGAGAGTTTACTTAGCTGAACAATTTAGTTTCTTACAGGTACCTGAACTTTACTTAAAATAAAACATCATATTATGTCAGAAGCTTGCGTCCTACATCTGCAGTAAGGAAGTTAACCTGTGAGAATCAACATATCGGTCAATATTAAGGACTGTGAGTCCTGCTGTGCCCTACTCCATCTTCACCACAGACAACACTAAGACAGTATCACACACTACGGCCAAAACAGAAGACTGTATTGAAAACTAGATCTTGTTTTATTATATCAACATTACTCTAATACACATCAGGATGTACTCTTAAATCACTCACAAATCAGTCATACTACACTCCCTCAAGGATCTGGCTGGGTTTGTATCAGGGGTAAAACCAGAATTTTCTTGCAAGAATTCAAGAGCTATGTTTGGTTTAATTGAGAAGTTGTGAAGTTGCACTCAGAACGCAATGATGTTGAGCTTTACTGCTCACCAGAGCAGCATGCAGGTGGGACTCCTGTTGTCCCAACAGATGTCTTCAGGAATAATTTTTTAGCAACAAATGCCAACTACACTTAGGGACAGGCATCCTTACTATTTCAAAAGTGACAAGAGTTTTTTTTTAATCATATTCTTGTGACAAAGATAGAGAAGTGCTTTTAGTTCTGCTCTTTTTGCCCTCTTGGTTTCTACTCTCCATTGTGATTATTTGTAGTGGTTTTGTTACTAACAAGCTTGGAGTCCTCTCTTTTGCAGTATTGTATATGTAGTATACTCTCAAATTGTGTAATATCCCATGTAGGATTAAACAGTCTATAGCTCAGGAGATATTCAATAGCGTAGATGGCAGCAAAGCCATATGAAGAAAAGGAAATTCATAGAACCACACAATGGTTTGGTTTGGAAGGGATCTCAATGATTATCTAATTCCAAGCCAACTTGGAAGGGCAGGGACATTCTCCACTAGACCAGGTTGCTCAAAGCATCATCCAACGTGGCCTTGAACACCGACAATGGGCATCCACAGCTTCTCTGGGTAACCTGTTCCAGTACCTCACCACCCTCATGGTGAAGTATTTCTTCCTTATATCTAATCTACATCTACCCTCTTTCAGTTTAAATCCATTACCACTTGCCCATAGCTACACGCCCTTATAAAAAGTCCCTCTCCAGCTTTCCTGTAGCCCCTTTAGGTACTGGAAGGCTGCTGTAAGGTCTTCCCAAAGCTTTCTCTTCTCCAGGGTGAACAACTAGTCTATGTTGAGTATTTAACACAATTTGTTAACTTTCAGTATTGAATTCCCCTTGAAACACTTCCTAAAAGACAACCAACCACAAGCAGAAAAGCCTGCCAGATCAACATCCAGGCAGATGTCTTATTTAGTTCTTTTTTGGAAAGGTTGGCTGAATTAAATCAAAGAAAATACTTCAGTTCAAGGAAACTCCCAGAAGGGAAACAAATTAGGGCGACTAACAGTAATAGAATGGCTCATTCCTATAGCTTTCCCTCAGAAGATGCAAACTCAAATCCTGCCTTTGGATGGTGGTGCATTACTATTACGTTGCTTCTATGGTTTTAGCAAATTGAGACAGTTATAGAGAAAACAGACAGAAAGAAGGCAATTCTAAGCAATATAAACATGAGATCTTTTTTAAAGGCACATAATGCCAGAATGGGCATATTCAGCATACCAGCTTTCAAATGCTAGACACTGTGCATGCATTGAGAGCTACTAGAAACTTGCAGAGAAAGTCTCAGGTAAATTAGCTATTTGAAGTATGCTTTCCCCAAATAGCCTGAAACACTTCAGACACAAAAGGTGCAAGCAACTGCTTGATACGGGCTGATTACAAAACAGTCACTTCTAAATTCCAGACCTGTGTGTATGCAGTCATAGCAGTGTAAAAATACTTATTCTGCTATAATTTTCCTATGGGTACTCTTCAGTAACACGTGCTCTTGGAAAAAAATCATGTCAGCACTAAAATTATGCCCACACTAGCAACACTAATGTAGTTAAAGTGATGCCAGCTGTAACAAGACTGCAGAAGACTACACTTTAATGAAAATAAGATGACATTCAGATACTCAAGCATTTAGGCTCATTAAGAGGAGGGGAAGAAAAAGAAAAAAAGAAAACAAAAACCACCAAACTTTAAGCTTCTGAAGTGTTCAAGATCCTTTTAAATTAACAGCCAGAAAAAATAACAGCAATCTGAAAGCCCTCTAATTCTGTACCTAGCTATGATTTGGATTTCAGACTGGCAAAAGATTGATCTGAACTACTACAGAGGACAGGCAGGATATTCCTGATGCAGAAGTTTAGCTGTAGTCTTTACGTTAAATACAGGACAAATACACACTGATTTCAGCCTTCGGAAAACGAACCATGGAGGAAAAGCCCAATTTCATACTTCACGCTCTCAGAGTGTCACTTCTGTTAAAGGCTGACAGAAGTGGAAGAGAAATACAAATGGTACCTGGAGTTTCAGGGACCTCCCTTTGAAGTGCTTAAAAGCAGCACAGTTTAAGACCAAAAGGAACATGTTTTGCTTTGCAGTTTTTACCCTCCTGTTCAAAGCAAAATGTAGCTATGAAAATCATTGTAAGACAGACAGTGTATTATCTGCCCCAAAGACTGGATACTCCACTGTTCCTCACTACAATAAACCCTTTGCTCTGTTCAACATCTGTGAGAGGTTTTTGTTTGGTAGAGTTTGGGTCTTCTTGGGAGGCTTTTTGGGGGAGGTGGGGGTGGGACAAAGCTTACTTCTCTTAACTACAATTCCTTTCCCTTTCATGAATTTGTGTATACTAAGTTGTTTTTTTCTCTCCTGTACAGAAACTGCCCAAGTCACACACCTAATCACAGTTATACATCTGTAATCTATGTTACGCATGCATAACCAAGGGTACACATTTAAGCATGAGGAGAGTTAACATGCTCACCAGAGGTCTGTTGTTAACACAGTTGTTGAGATAACACTGGTGTGAAGGAGCCACATTAGCCAGGTTTCCAGCTTACCTAGTTTGCATTCCTGATGATACAATAGTTTGTACAACGCTCAAAGCTCTTTCTTTCTCATGGGCTAGAGGAGATGATGAAGAATGTAGGGTCCAATATTTCGAGCAGACTCTAGCTGCAGAGAAGTCTGCTGCCTCCCAGGTGCCCAGGTAAGGGATATTGCCAGGAAACTTCCGAGCCTGGGAAGAAGTACATAGCCCAAGGGAGATTAAGAGAGATTTTAGGGCCTTGGGATGGTTAGCGAGGGAATCTGAGGCCCAAGTGATTTTTAATTCCCTCCTTCCAGTAATGGGTGGTGACATTGTAAGGCTCAGAAAGGTCCAGTGTATTAATACATGTCTCTGTGGCTGGTGTCACCACAACAAATTTGGGGTTTTCGACAATGGGATAGCCTACCCTGCACCAGAACTACAAGTATGAGACAGGAGCCACCTTTCTCAAAGGCGGAGGAGGGTCTTTGCCCAGTAGCTCACAGGGCTCATAGACAGGGCTCTAAACTAGGCATGAAGGGGGAGGAGGATAATATCAGGCTAGCCTGTGACAAGCAGTGAGAGGACAGACAATGGTTGGAGGGATGGGTGCTGGAGCGGGCCCTCGACCTGCTGTCCAGGGGCATGCTGGGGATGCTGTGGTGCAGCTGGAAATCCTGTGGAGATGAGTGAAGGCTTGTGAGGTAGTAGGTATAAGGGAGGAAACTTCTCCAAAACACCTTATAGGTAATAAAGGGTCCACTAAGAAGGGTAACATTGTGCCCATTTTTAAAAAGGGTAGAAAAGACAACCCTGAGAGCTACCAACCCGTCAGCCTCACCTCTGTGCCTGGGACGATGATGGAACAGATCCTCCTAGAAGATATGCTAAAGCACGTGGAGGACAGGGAGGTGATCAACAGCAACCAGCATGGCTTCACCAGGAGCAAGTCCTGTACAATCAACTTAGTGGCTTTCTACGATGGGGTAACGACATCAGTGCACACGGGAAAACCAATGGATGTGATCTATCTGGGCTCCTGCAAAGCCTTGGACACATACTCCCACAACATCTTTCTCTCTAATTTGGAGAGATAGAGATTTGACGGGTGGACTGTTCAGTGGTTAAGAAACTGGTTGGAAGGTCATATTCAGAGAGCAATGGACAATGGCTCAAAGTCCAGATGAAGATCTGTGATAAGTGGTGCCCTTCAGGGGTCCGTACTGGGACCAGTGCTGTTTAATATCTTCATCAACGATATAGACAGTGAGATCGAGTGCACCCTCAGCAAGTTGGCACATGACACCAAGCTGAGTGGTGCAGTTGCCACACCAGAAGGACAGGATGTCATCCAGAGGGACCTGGACAGGCTGGAGAAGTGGGTCTGTGTGAACCTCATGAGGTTCAAAAAAGCCAAGTGCAAGGTCCTACACCTGGGTCAGGGCAATCCCCAATTGCAGCACATGATGGGGGATGATGTGATTGAGACCAGCCCTGCAGAGAAGGACTTGGGGGTGCTGGTTGATGAGAAGCTAGACATGAGCCGGCAATGTGCACTTACAGCCCACTGGGCTGCATCAAAAGAAGCGTGGCCAGCAGGTCGAGGGAGGTGATTCTGCCCCTCTATTCCTCTCTTGTGAGACCTCATCTGGAATACTGTGCCCAGTTCCAGAATCCTCAACATAAGAAGGACACGGAGCTGTTGGAACAGGTCCAGATGAGGGCTACAAAGATGACCAAAGGGCTGCAGCACCTCCCACATGAGGACAGCCTGAGAGAGTTGGGGTTTTTCAGCCCAGAGAAGAGAAGACTCCAAGGAGATCTTATAGCAACCTCCCAGTACCTGAAGGGGGCCTACAAGAAAGCTGGGGAGGCACTGTTTACAAAGGCTTGTAGTGATAGGACTAGGGGCAATGGTTATAAACTAGAGAGGGGCAGATTTAGACTACACATAAGGAGGACCTTCTTTGCTATGAGAGTGGTGAGGCACTGGCACAGGTTGCCCAGGGAAGCTGTGGATGCTCCATCCCTGGAGGTGTTCAAGGCCAGGTTGGATTGGGCCTTGGGCAGCTTGATCTGGTGGGACATGTCCCTGCCCATGGCAGAGGGGTTGGAACTGGATGAGCTTTAAGGTCCCTTCCAACCCAAACGATTCTATGATTCTAATGTGGCCAAAAAGTTGTCCAGAATTTTCCAACCACAGAAACATCCATAGGCAGGGCATTAAACTTTGTAGTTGGGGAAATTCCACTTTTAAACAGAAGCTAATGTCCCTACTCAAAAGGATTCTACAATCTTGATCGTTTTTTCCAGGTATTTAATTGGTTTCACTTTCACAATGCAGAGATGGTCTACTTGGGTACAGAGCTTGACCAAAAAACATGGCTGACTCAATTATTAATGCTACCTGATATCAAATCATAAGATGGTGTAGGTCATGCACCACCATAACCAAAGTCACGAGTCATGCTAATGGAGTATCTGTAGGTGGAACCAGCACTCACAGCTTGCTAAGTAGCACAAAGGCACCATTATGCCTACTACATTTTTACAGAGAACCTCTGAGCAGTCATCATTCTCTAAACAACAAAACCCAGTATGAATCTAAAGCAGAGAACCACCAAAAAGGTGATTCATGCAGAAACAGACAAAATGATCATTTCCAGCCAAGTGCAGTCTTGTGCAGAAGTTGACTCAGAGCCCTTCCTACTGTTTCCAAGCTTAAAGTCATGGCTGATAACAATGTAATTGGCATTGCTCCAGGCATTAACTATACCTGATCATTCTTGAAATTGGTGAATAACACAGCATAATTTTAATATCTCATGGCTCAAAAGCTTACCAGCCTTCTAAATGAACTAGTGTCAGGTGTTCAAATTCATGAATGAGCATTAAAACAGTCCCCTTTGAGTGGATATGGATCTACTCTATAATTTCCAGTGAAGCTGTTATTACTGGCAATTAACTAGCCTTGCTAAGACCAGAGGAATACCTAACAACATTTTAAAATGCAAATGTATGCAAAAGCATCACATGTAAAAAGAGAAGTATTATTGTCAAATTGCTAAAATAGCCATTTCATAACAGCTGGGGAAAGCAAAACTCTCAGGACACATCAATGGAACACAGGTCACTGCTAGTGATTGTGACAGAGTTCCACAGGCGGCCACATATTAGCTGGTTTCCAATACCTTTTTGTGTAAAATCTTGAGCAGAAAGTACTGTTGAGGCTTGACATATTCTTATGAGCTAGCCCCTCACCACAGGAAGAAGAGTGATCCTCCTCTCTATCAAATGAATGCTTTCTTAGAGCAAGGAGTCAAACATTATGGCCACTCTATGGTCGCAAGCTGATGTTGCTATAGTAAAACTTATACCTATTAAATATTGTATGTATCATAGAGACAGATGTCTCTTCCAAATTTAGCTATCTGAGATTAAAATAATTCTTAATCCAGACAATAAGAATACCTCAATGGAACTTGATAAACGCCCCCTAATCAGTGGATATAAAGACGGCTTCATAAGCTTTCCAAAGACTGACTAATGCAGCATACCTGAAGCCGACTGAGGAGTATCAGCATACCCCTGATGCTGGTGACCTGTGGAGTTGTACTCCTGTATCCAACCACAAGGGTTATGACTAACAGCCAGGGCTGTGATTTCTTCAACTGTTCAGAAAAATGGACATTGATCTGCAGTTTCTTTCAAAGCACAAATGCTCTCATTGGGAGAGGAGACATACAGCAGATCATACCGGACGGATCCATCAGGGAGACTGGGTTTTCCACACTTAATTGCAGGGATAAAATGATTCTGCTTCTTCACTGGAAGAGCTGCCTTCCCTGTCTAGTATCCCTTCTATCATATTAGCTGCAGCAGGATTTTAAGCTCTTATTAAATAAAATCATTTACTATTGCACACTAATGGACTGTGCACATGCAGTAAGAAGGACCGAATAATTTATAGTGGAGACTCACAAAGCTTTAGGGACTACATTAGTGTCAGAATGCAAGACTACGCATTGAGCTCCCATATTTTTTTTTAA
The DNA here is from genome assembly GCF_017976375.1 of Cuculus canorus. Lineage (NCBI taxonomy): Eukaryota > Metazoa > Chordata > Aves > Cuculiformes > Cuculidae > Cuculus > Cuculus canorus. The sequence continues at coordinate 28,237,443 of NC_071401.1, forward strand.
TATATTTTTAATTTATGTTTACACTAAATGCTCATCCCTCGCTAGCATATCTGTACCCTTTCACTGCTGTAATCCATGATGTCTCTCAGAAGCATTAGCATGCAACTTGGTAAAGCTTAACAGAAATCAACAGGACCGTGCAAGAACAATATTTAATAAGCTACACAAGCTTGCAAATGGTCATAACATGAAGCTTCATCAAAACCAGAAAAGGCATTTTGCAAACACATAGCAGATAACAAACATCATCTTATACTTACATGGCATTGAATGGTAAATACTGGGCCAGTACTGCCCACTGTCTCTCTTCAGCCAGACACGAACTGTCCTGCAAAAGAAAAAAACACAACACATGTGAGGAAGAATGAAAAAGTAACCATGAATGAAAACAAAATGGTGAGAATGTATGCACCAGACCTTCAAAATTAGATCGTTTTGCCGAGAGGGAAAATAAACCTGCAAACCCCTACAGCAGATTTACACATCAATGTTGGATTAACCTCTGTAAGGTGATGAGAGTAGCTCATTCCTTGGTTCTATGTAGTACCTAGCATCTCAGCTGAATATACCACAACAGTATTTGGAAACTGCTACTGTTTTTTGTTCTTTACTTTTCCCAAGGACTGGAACACCACTGGCCATTCAACACCTCAGATGAGGATTCAGGACACCCTAGGTAGCCCAGGAAAGCACACCTGTATCAGCCCATCCAGTCCTCTGCAGAAGCCTTCCCCTCCTCAGAGTAGGCCTTGATCTATCTGTTGCCTGTTGTTTCGTTGCTCTGCTTCAGGAAAACCTCTAAGAAAAGGAATAACATTCTGAGCTTTTCAGCTTATGTCCATTTGTGACAACAATGAGCTCTTCAGCTTTGGAACCTCTCCCCGGTGCTACCAGATGCCCACTGAACATCAGGCTGAAGAAGCCAAAACGGTTATTAGTCTTTGAAGACAATGATCAAGGTGACAGGCAGTTCTCCTCTGCCCCATCAGTTTGGAGGTGCCATCCTTAAATAGTGGCACCTAGAACCACACAGTGCTCCAGGCCTCTCCACAGACACTACTAAAAGACCTGCTCAATGTATCTCAGGATTACTTTTGCCTTCTCATAATCATATCATACTGGCAGCTACCTATCACTCAGTCCATGTCCTTCATGCACTTGAGATGCTTGTTTCCTGAGCATAAGACCTGGACTGATGTACCATCTAGGTCATTAAATATTTATAATTTCAGTCTTCAGTGTCATTCACTCAGTTTGGTCCAAACTCTGAAGCCTCTTTCCAATTTAAACTTGCTCTTAACTTTAGTTCATCAGCTAATTTAATTTAAGACACCTAGTAGCAGTGTCACCAATTAAAGCAGCAGGCAATCAGTACTGTCACCTGCCTTACTGTTCCTCAAATCCTTATCATCTTGCATTTGAACTAGTAAAAGGTTCATATAATACTGTATTCCATGCATAACTAATTTACACCAAATGTATTAACTTTCTATAGAAAATTTAGTTACCCAATACTGCACCATGTTAGAGTAGTACAATAGATTTTAACCTGTCACGTACTTCTATTTAGTTTTTCCACTAAAGTTAGTATGGAATAGTAAGTACAAGAAGGATCAAAAAATTAATGTTAAGCATAAGCCCTTTCTTTTCCTGTAATAAATCTATAACTTGCACTAGCTATTATTAAGGAAAAAAAAATCAAACAGGAATGGCTCTTTCCAGTTCATGAAACGTGGAAATACTGCTTATGGAGAAGACTACATGGTTATTCCTACTGTTATCTCATTTTCGTGGAAAAGCAGATTTCAGCTCTTTGTAGCCAGGAGAAGTTTAGAGATATCACATCACATTACATCATATCATAGTAAGACATTACATACATAAATCGAGTCTGAACAGAGACACCATACAATATAATAAAGCAATTGAGGAACCAGTCACCTACCCTGAAAACTTCAACTATTTGTTCCTAGATTGCATATATCCAAAACCAGACTTCTGCTCATCCTGCTCTGCATCCAAACTCATTTTCAGCAAACAATTCAGAGACCCACAGATCTGGGCACAACACAAGCTGCACCATTTTAGAAATGTCTCAGGCATACACTTTGATACAGCATGTAGCTCTAAAAACTGGTATTTCACTGGGTCAGCAAGTCCCATGGTTAGAAAGGTCTAACAAATTACTTAAATCATACAAAATTCAGTATAATTACCTCTGAAGTCTAATGGCCTTTTTTACAATGAACATGTCAGCAGCTCTTCAGCACATCTGAAGCAAAACCATCAATACATTTTCAACAGATAACAACACTATCACATCATCTATAGCTATAGGGCCAAATCCTTCTGTCATTTCTCACTGGTACATGCCATGGTATCTTCTTTCTGACAAAGACATTTTATTCATGCAAATCCTAGTTTGTGCCTTTAGGTTGCAGTGTGCTCCATGAAGGTCCGCACAGTGCTGCTGGGCAGCATGCAAGATTACCTGCTCAGTCCCTACTCTGGTTTCAACTTCTTGTAATCTCATCGCTGGAAAACTGGGCATTGCTTGGAGCTGCAGAGTTGAGTCTCTGCAGAGTTGAGTCTCTGCAGCTGACTCAAAGGCAGAGTTCTTGTCTTTTCTCTTTTGTGCCTTGCATAAAATTAAGGGAAAAGACTGGTGTTACATATCATACAGACATATTAGACGTGTCTAATGCTGTCCCAAGACGTTTGCATTTTGTAATACCGTGAACTCTGTTGTAAGAAGATCAAACATCACCATCACCTTGAGAAACAAGTTATTCCTATTCCACTCTATTTCTCCACAGTTCAGTGTGAGTAAAGAAATCTGTTATATCAGTTACCCATATCAGATCCTTCCTGTCCTGTTTGCAAATGCTTTCCTTCCTCACTCCTGCCTTTTTAATCATTTCTCTTCACTGAGATGAACTTTTGTAATGCACTATCACCTTCACGCCCCAGGCATACACCACATGTATAACAAAGCAGAGGTAACCCTTAACACATACAATTTACTGTAATATTTTGTAGGTATTCCTGGGCTTCAGGAAACTTTTAAATTGCATTTTAATGTAATTTTCATTATTATTTATACTTTAAACCATATACTGTGGGAATAGCATCAAAGCATCAAATAAAGTACAAGGTGGGAAATTAGGTTTTTTTTCATATTTGTAATGAGTGCCTGGTACAGGATTTTTTATCTGTCACTTTCTAAAGTTGTATCAGGTTCATCCACGGATCAACACCTGCCTTGTGCATGTTACCGCTCCTTATAAAAAAGCGAGGTAGGTAGCCAGTGCAAATGACATTACGTTAGTTAAAAATGAAGACGACATTCTGTCAGCTGTTCTAATCATGCAACTGATTTAACACAGTTACAGGACAGTTTCAAAATACGAAAAAGAAGACATGGAACTCCTCTGGAACATTCTTTAAAATTATCATCTTGCAATTTAATTGGCAGAAGAAAGGAAAAGGCACTAAGATAATACTGTATACAGGGTTAGTGCAGTCCATGAGGTTTTCTTCATACCTAACAGAGTATTAGCACATATTCTTACCATGAATATACTGAAATCTTCCTTAGTGTTGAAACAAAAAAATTAAAAACTCCACCTATTCCTAAATATCCAATAAAGACAATTAAGAAGCATTCAAAAGCCATGTGTCTCTGGAAACTAAATATCAGCATTGGAAACAGCAAAAGCTTTATTTGCTGTCATTAAATGAACATGACAATAGTTTATTTAAAATCCAAGTACAGCACTGTAAGTCTTACTGTCTTTAACAGAGAGACACTGTCATTAAAGTGGGACAAGGGAAAATATTTCACAAGTGCATTAAAGCTACTACCTTACTATAAACTCTCCAACCTCCCCAGTGCCTTTTGTGGGCAAGAGAAGTGAAGAGATTCTGGATCCCACCAATTAGTGACATGAGTTGCTACTGGCATTTTCTGAAAGAATAAAAGATCTTTCACATTTAGTGAAAGATCATGAACAAACATCATTGTGCTGGAACCCATGACAGGGATCTTAGTTTCTCTGACAAGTTTTGAAAGAAAAGAAATTAAATCAAAAGTCAAAACCAGAAGTGATTTCTGAGCCACTTTGTGCTTCAGGAAAAACAAAGAAATTTAATAGAAGAGTGCTAAAATCTCAAAGCACCAAGAAGAGTTCATCTAACAAGCCCATGTCCTATGCCCCGCCCCTCATCAAAAAAACCCACCCCATTGCAAAATCCCAACAATTCCTCCCTCAAAAAAAAAAAAATCCCAACTCTGAAGACCCAGGGAGAGGTACGACTGTCTTTCAGGCTCAACCACGCTGGTCTCAATGAAGCCTATCCCACAGCTCTGATGGAGGGTTCTGCACAAACCCTATGATTTTGGGGCACGTTACATGTTCTACCTGGTTTTAACTGGTTTTGCTAAATGAACATGCAATTTAAATCAAACTAATCAAGAGTTTACTAACTGGACTCTTCGAAGACTACGAGACAGCGTACAGCTGCAGACATGTTCTAGGTTCCTTCATGTAATAAAAGGGCAAGTTTTGTTTCTGAAATTAAACACAAGAATTCCCAGTTTGGGCGCAGGGGACAATGTGTGGGGAAAAGACTAAAGAGTTTTGAAGAAAAGGCTTTATTTCAAGGCTGTTTTAGAGAGAGGTTCCCTCTTTGCAGCGATTACATACGGGCATTTCTAGAAGATACAATACCTTCACTGTAAATTTGTTCTGTAACTGAAGCATTGGCTTCCTACAAAATAAAAGCCTTTTGAGCAATCTTCATTGCTCTCTTCACTCGCTATGCCTCATGCCCTGCAACAGTCATGGGAGTAGTAAGATCTGGCTTCAAAAGGAAGCTGCGTCAGCTCCCAACAGCCAGCAACTTTGACATAGAATCATAGAATCACAGCCAGCAACTTTGACACACAATCATAGAATCACAACCAGCAACTTTGACATAGAGTCACAGAGTCTCAGAGTCACAGAATAGTTAGGGTTGGAAGGGACCTTAAAGATCACCTAGTTCCAACCCCCCTACCACGGGCAGGGACATCCCACTAGATCAGGCTGCCCAAGGCCCCATCCAACCTGGCCTTGAACACCTCTATGGATGGGGCATCCACACCTTCCCTGGGCAACCTGTGCCAGTGTCTCACCACTCTCATGGTGAAGAAATTCTTCCTTAAAGAAGAATTTGGATACAACATCCTACCGTTGTATTCAAAAACTGCTATTGCCACCAGTCCAGCAACCCTTGGGCACAAAGTTCAGAAGCACCAGAGAAACATGACCACTGCAAGGAAGCCAAAACAAATCACAGGTGTATGCACCTGTGAACAGTAGGTCCTAGATGTGAACAGCACAGGGAGCATGCCAAAAAATGCAGGGATGCAGCTGGATTTGATAGAAATAGCATAGGCACCAACTCTACCAGGGGAAGGAGTCTGATGAGTCCTTGAAGATTCAAGGGCACTACCAACACCTCCCTGAGATATAAAATCCCACTGCTTCAAATTTATCCATGCCCAGGCTAGCAGAGAACATTTTAGCTAAGGTTCACCACTACAGCAACATCCATAGTAATAATCTACACAGCAGATGTCAGACAGGGGTTGATACATGTCCAGATCTTGCACTTCTACTTGTGCTGCAAAATAACACTAGGTGCAGAATTTACTATGCACACACCCATCTGATGCTGAACAGGGACCTCACGAGTAGCTCTATTGCCTGGTGCAAAAAGTCAGGTAGGGGTAAACACACAAAGGGGTTCACTCATGGACTTTTTTAATCATCAGCCTGTAGCATTGAATCTGATTTTTCCTACCTTTGGTGATTCTCCTTATTAAATCTAAACAGGCTTATTTGTTCTTCTTCATAATCTTCCCCTGACACTGAATTTTGCCTCATCCATTCTCAAGAGTGACTAGTATAGTTTCTTGCCATGGACCCCAGGAAGACCCTGGCTCCTACAAAAATTTAAAATGCATGTTACTTGTTTTGATCACAAATAATCTCATTTTGAGCCAATATATGCAGCAAAGACAGGGAAATGAGCTACTGAAGAGTTGTACAAACTAAGCTCAGAAGTTAATGATCTTACAGAGCACTTTGCTAGTTTCTTTCTGATTAGGAAGAACACAGCAGGAAGTCTTGGAAAGAAGCTCAATGGATAGGTACACAAGGGAAGAAAATGCAGACTTAAAGTACTGTACATTTACCACCTATCTTCAGAAAAAACATTGCACAAAACAGTACACCAAGCAAGCACGCAGACTGACTGAAAGGCTGGAATTTTTCACACACAGAGACATCACTATTTAACACAGTTTCAGTTTACACAGAGGTTTTTGGGGGTATTTTGTGGGAAGCGACTCGAAAACAAAGATTCATATGAGGTCACCTCAGGAGAAATGGATTTTTATGACTCAAAAAACCCCTATAGCAATGTGACAGTTTTTCTACTCAGCTGTGAATCAGTTTCCACCCATTTTTCAGCTTTTTGGAGAACAAGCACTGCAGTTCAGCGATTTTTCCAGTTACCTGAGCACATATGCCTGGAAGTACATGCTCTGCTGTTCAGGCACTGGACCAAAATCAGATTCTGACCAGTTCCCACTGCAGATACTTTAGGCAAGTAAAGACAGACCAAAAAAGTGAATCACAAGTCAAAACCACAGAGAAATATTTTTACTTTGAGGTTACTAGGACAAGGTTCAGAGCTGCCTCAGTTCGTCAGCAGCTCCACAAAAGCGTTGCTCATCATGTATCATATGAAGCAGTGCAGTGATTACACCACAGTCCAGCACAAATACTGTAGGGAAGCTAATTTTATCTCCAAATGCAGGTAAATGCAGGGCTGGAGCTCTCAGTGAGCATCAACCTACAGCTCAGGCAATTACTAAACAACAAGTATTATATTACATTAGGATCTTTTTTAAGCAAAGTTTCAAAATTAGCTCCCTCATTGAGACCTGTGCACCAGTTTTGCTTATAGATCTTTGGTGCAATAGAATTATATTAATTCTTCACTCTTATCCACAGACCACCTCCACCTGCACCCACCAAATGAACTCATTCCAGAACAGATGTAGTTTCAGTGCTCCTTATGCTAATCGATTCCAGTTTGCATTTGGGAAGCATAAGCACACAACCTTTTGAAGGTAATCGCATTGGATGATTTAATTATTGCAATCCAATTACTTTCACCTCTTTACCACATTCAAACGTTTCAGTAATGGAAGTTATTAGAAAGATCCTCGTTAGATTAAAATATAGGCCTATTGCTATGCAATAAGTGATACAGTGGAACCATGCTAAAAATATCTAGTGGATCAATGATTTGCAAGAAAGCAACCCTCCAGCTCCCTTCTAAACTGTACACATAGCAAAGGCAAAGAACAAAATCCTACCACAGCAGCAGCAAAAGCAGCAAGCCCATCAGCTCTAGTGCAACCAAAAAAGGGATGCAGAAAGCAGGATAAAGCCCTGTTCAAGCTGCCTGGTAGGTACATCTGTCCAGAAGAACACAACATATTTTGTTTTCCAAAGTTGCTATGGGCTATCAATTACAACAGTGATCATTTTTAAGTTATGCATACTTCACTGCACAAAAATGAATTAATTACTCAACATATGGAAAAAGTAAATTTATGCTTTTGCATTTATGATGCGAGAGCTGGAGATACCCATTTTCAATGGTATACTTATCACGTTCAATCAGAAAGCATCTAACATTTAATTCATGCAATATAGAGTTATAGGGGGAAACCTCTGTTTCTTAGATTTTGAGAAGAGCATCAATGATATCCTGATACAAATGAACACTTTTCCAAGCAAGCAGCTGTTAAGTTGTAACATCCACACAGTTCCCATGAAGTTGTTACCTCTCAATTTACACATTTATTTCTGTTTCGACATGATGTTTCACTTTAACCCTAAAAAACATGCAGTATAGGTAAATTCCTTAGCCAAGAAATAGGACAACCAGTTGGTCACATGCAGCTGTAGATGATTCTGAAGGCTTATTGAAACACCCTCTCTTAGAACAGACAGGCTTTTGTATTGTGAATATTGATGAACAACTATGGCACTGTTTTCCCAGAGACAGCAAACACATCACTTGGAATACATTTGCATGCTTTGCGTCATACTGAAACGCCTCTAGAAATGCTCTCCATGAGCAAGGACTTTCTGCAGAGGAATCCCATTTCCAGTTCCTCCAGTTTACGATGGAACCTGATTCATGGGTGACAAAATGTTTCCTCAGCTTTTCTGCTCATTGCTCGTTTCCTATCAGGGTAGACTGACTCAGAGATATTTTCACTGTTCTCACCTGCTTTGCTGTGCTAGAGGAGGCAAGAAGCCACTCTGTTGCTCTGACACAGCAGTATAACTTTGGCTGAAGAGTCACGGTGGTCTCCAGGAAGGAAACCAGCAAGCCCATCAGCTGTAGTGCAAACAAAAAAGGGATGGAGAAAGCATAGAGCAATGCAAAACAAACATTCCTACAAAGTTTGCTCTTAAGCTGCAAAGCACTGCAGCCTTAAAGCAGGTGTTCTCAGATTTCTTCTTATCAGACATACTGAGGAGAGCCTTGTGAGATGCCAGCAAAGCCCAGATCTCTTGATTCTCTAATTTAGAGATGATCTGGCATTTCAAGGGCATGCAAGACAGTGACAGTTTTTTACCTCTACATTCCCCTTGGGAATGCGTGGGGAGATAGAAATCAACACAAGTTAATAGGAACTGTCTTCAAAACTATATTGGAAGACTGACTAGCACAAACTTTAGGGTTTAAAAAAAACAACCCAAACATCTCAAACACACAGTGTCTCTTCACATCCAGCTACTTCTTTTATATAGCCTCATTAGAGCTTTTTCATTCTTCAGCATTCAACTTGATACTCTGCTAATTTCACTCTATCACCTTTAAGTTAGTTAACGGATAATTTAAATTAATATCCTCTTGCTCTTGCGCTACATGACTGGAAGAGTTTCTGTTATCACTACCTTCCCCCTGGTTAGTTGCTGTGTATACTCCTATAATTTCTTACATGCTTCCTCTTTAAGCAAATCAATCTTTCCAATCTCTTGGGAATGCTGTTCTTGTGTCTTATTCTCCTCACTTGTCTTCCAGTCCTTATAATGAGGCAATATTGTGTCTGAACTGACATCTCCTGTACTAAACACAGTAATCTGGACACAGACAAACCTGCTGAATTATAAGAGCATTATCACTCTTTTCTTTATTGATTTTCTTCCCATTCGTACCCTAACAGCATTTCCTTATTTGGCAGAAGATGTACATTTTTTTCATTCACACTGGCATGATTCATAAACCAACAAAATATGGATGGAGAAAAATATATATTCATCAAAATTAGATTCTCTCTGTGATTTACTGCCATCCATGTACTATGTTGTCCTGCAGTTCTTCACTGCTTTCCAGACCCAATCAGCTTATCTGCTAATTTGGGGCAGACAACTGGCCCACACTGTACTGATTAGGGGAGGGACAGAGAGTTCGCCAGCTACAGCTCCTAGAGACAATCCCAGAACCACATGTTCCTGGCAAAGAGAAATGGAAAGAAAATTATAAAGGAGACTAACAGGAAAGGCAATCACACGCAAGGGAAAACCTTAACGGTATCCATCACACTTTATAGAATAGAATAGTTTGGATTGGAAGGCATCTTTGCAGGTCATCTAGTCCAACCCCCATGCAATAAGCAGTTATTCAGAACCACAGAATTGTTTAGGTTGGAAAAGACCTTTAGGATCATCAAGTCGAAACATAAACCTAACACTGCCAAGTCCACCACTAAACCAGAGAGTCATAGAATCATAAAATGGTTTGGGTTGGAAAGGACCTCTGGACATTTATTGCTTCCATTGCCAAGGGAAATCTTATCTTGGAAGAAACAGAATTGAGGTCTTCAGATGAAATCAGCTCTAAAAATCTGATTCTTTGTTTTGCAGCTCCTTACATTTAAATCTTATTCAAAGCTAACCTAAAGATAACATCCTCAAATTAAAAAGTAGTAAGTTGCTATTAGGTCGTACTATTAGGCATAATGATCACAATAAAAGGGTTAACGTTTTTATATCCACAGGAATCGGGGACTCAAGGCAGAGTACTTTCAAAGCAAGGACTTTACACCATCATTGCTGATTTAACTACATAGCAACTGTACATGTTCACTGGAAAAGGCTGGGCAGCTTTCCCCATCCTGAATAAAGACAGGACGCCTTATCAGAGACCTTCCTTTTGGTAACATCCCACACCAGTCTGCCCAAATTCAGACAGGTAAGGATTCTAAACTCACATAAAAGAAAACTGACAGATATGGAGATTACAACAGATACAAACCATTGTATAATATGTACCACAGAGCTGGCCTACAATAGCAGCACAGTCCATATGAAGAGCACATCATCCACTGTGCCACACCATTAGAGACAGGGTATGCTGTATGTAAGCGCTGTACCATCCCATCTCCATCACAGTCAGGATAGTGCCGAGCATTTTACACTATCAGCAAATCATGCAATTCTTGTTAAAGTAAAGTAAAGATGTGGAGAGTAAAGATGTCGAGAGACTTGAGGTATTCCACTATCAACAAGATGATGATTTATATGGTTTCTTTTTAGGAAACAGTAATTTGGTGTTAACCAAGACAACTACACATCACCGATCTCTGACTTAAGTAATATTTTCACAGTGGCCTGAGTTACAAGCAGAGGAGTTGCATGCACATGAACAAAGCTTGTTCCACACCACTTCATTTAGAGATGTTGCCTTCCAGGAGAAGACTAATAGCTAGCACAAGTATCGACAGTGCACAGAAAAGTGTCTGAAGCGATGTCTTTATTGGAGGGCTGTTGAAAGCAGAGGGTGACAACAGAGTGAAGCAGACTAGATCTATCACTGACCTTGGCAAAGGACAACAGATTTTAAATGGTAATACAAGGTAAAAGACGCCTAGAGACTGTCAGGTGAGTAATCCTTGTGCTATTAGTTAAAGCACAAAATCAGCTCACAGCATCTGTCAAACAAAAAGATGAGCTGAGATGGGGTAAAGCAGTAAATAAGGGGAGAGTCCTTCATGACTCTTTTGCTCTGCATGCTCAGCACTGCTTCAAAAATTAAATCAAGTTTGTAATTCTGGATTGGCTACTCACAGATCAGACAGGATTCTTTCTTAGGTGGATGACAGTAAGGGGAGGAACAGCTTTCTGTCCAGACAGATAAGCTACTATGAAAAAAAGCTGAGACGATGTAACCAGTCACCTCAAGCCATGAGATACACTTCCCACAAAATAAAACACATTCTTTTGGTTTCAAAAATCCATGCGTGTTCTGCTGTGTCAAGCAGTGCCTCCTTCCTATCTCCTGTTCTGGTATTTGAGACATGCTGAAAACATCCAGGTGGAATGACCTGACAGTCTGGTTTCTTTCACATTTCACGTCTACTAGAAGTGAATTGTGTCTTCATATCAAACACACACAGTGAGCTTTGGAGGGATATACACAACTCACGAGCAGTTATCAAGAAATGTAAAATTTATCAATCTGCAGCAGAGTAAGTGAATAACTGAATTCAGAGATTTCCCAATTACTGTGTGTCTGGAAGGAGGAGGTGCACATGGAAGGCAGTATTTTAATAATTTACGCAGTGGCAGATAACATTTCTTATAATCAATTTTTATTCTAGTTGGGGGTAGGAGGGAGTTTACCATTCAGAGATTAGACAGAGCTGTCCTGTAAGCAGGATCTGGACCCTAAAACAAACCAGCTGAATAGCTTGCTCTAAATACTACCAATAAACTGTAACAGCAAGTTAACAAGATAGACCCAGAACAGTTATAGGACTTTGAACACTACAGTGAATAAACGGGTTGTTTTGGAAATACACAAATTTTCATCATCTGTGCTGTACAGTATAAATAAACGCAAACTAACAAAGGCCCTTAGAATTGCAACAACTAGATCATTTCACAAATGCATCTTTCCCCCCGGCGTTGTACCTTTAATGTACTCGCTTCACTCACAGAAGTCCATAAGTCTGAAAGGTCAAGCTTTGTCTTTGCTTTTCCCACTTGTTTTTTTTTTTTTTTTTTCCCCTCTGGCCAGAGCACTTAATAGTTCTGTCTGATCAAATTTTTAGAAGGAGACTATTTCTGTAGAAAGAGACAAAAGCTCATGGTATGGCAGGCATATGCTAATCAGAAGCCACCGAATGCTGAGGATCTATGTCCTAGCTTTCCCTGTGGTCAACAAGTAACCTCTACCTAAGGCATAGGAAACAAAGAAGACAGTCCAGTAGTCTTCTTCCAAATCATGCACTTAAAAGCCTAGAGACATTTTTCTGTACTCCCATCAGTTCTTCCTGTTGTCCCACACTGTCTGCTTCTCTGGCACCCTTCATTTTTATGCATCTCTCAACCACGCTATTTCTCTCCTCAGTTTTGCCTCCAGCACTCTGGTTCAGCAAGTGATGATAGTGATTTACAAGTCCTGCTAGACATGGCCTTTTAAAAATACTCATGCTATTGGCAAAATCATAAGCTTCAGGGTGTGTGGGTGTGTGTGTGGGTGTGTGTGAAAGGTGCAGATACTCGCTCCACATCCCAGTCCTCCTCTTTTCAGAAACACCCATTAATCAGACGGCCAAGGTCACCTCTCCTTGGCAGTAGCAAGACTTCAGCATTTGTGCGCCCCCAAGTAACTACAAAGTCCACATACCTGCTCAAGCAGTTGTTGTCCCCTTACTCACCAAGCCAATCATGGTTTTGAAGCACTGAAGTAAAGGAATATATTGCCATTCCCTCCACCTCACTGCACAGGAAAGAAAATGTTCCCATTTGATTTCCATTTCTGCACTGCTTGTAGCATCCCAGCCCACCCACCATTGCCTGACAGGCATCACACATTCACTGTCTCTCAATTTCTCGAAATAATTCAATGCATTTTAATAATATTTAGCAGGTTAAATTAACTATTAATAAACTAGGAATCACTACAGGTTGCTGGTGGGAAAGGAGCTGCTGGAACATAGGATACAGTGGGTACTTCAGGTTTTCAGAAGGCAACATCTGGCAGATAAAATCATCTAAACACACCAAATATCCTTCACATCACAGATGCACATGGTGTTTTTTACCAGATTTCTGGTGTCAGTTTCTCCCAAACCAAGCTGTCCCATTTTAATTTCATATTAGCCAGCTGCTGGATACTGGTATTTCACAGCATTCAGCATTAGCAAGGATGTGCGGATGCTCCAAAGAAGGAGGCAGTGACCCTTTTTTTAAAATTTCAAACGAGGGGCTACTAAAAGAATGAATAAACAGGAAGGTGAGGAAATGACAGTGTGAGTTGAGAGGAGTTATTAGAGATGAACATGAACGGGAAGAATAAGCAGTAGGGGAGAGGTTATACAGTGCAGATGATAAAAGGTGAGCAGCAAGAATGGCAGTGAGCAGCTGGCTTGGCAACACTTGGACAAGGAAACTGAAACAGCACAGTATTTTAGTAATAACACAGCTATCCAGATGGAAGAAATGGTCTGAAGACAAACCCTTCAAAAACCCCAAGACACTCTTCCCAGTCACTACCAAGAAGTCTTTGTGCATGGGGTCACCAGAAGGATGGGAGAAGTCCATATTCATAATTTAAATTTACAGTGAAGAAATTCTTCCTAATGCCTAGTCTAAATTTACCCCTCTCCAGTTTGTACCCATTCCCCCTGGTCCTAATCCCACAAGCCTTTATGAATAGCCCCTCTCCAGCTTTCCTGTAGGCCCCTTTCAGGTACTGGAACGTCGCTATAAGATCTCCTCTGAGCCTTCTCTTCTCCAGGCTGAACAAGCCCAACTCTCTCAGCCTGTCCTCATAGGGAAGGTGCTCCAGCCCTCCGATCATCTTTGTAACCCTCATCTGGACCTGTTCCAATAGCTCCATATCCTTCTTGCACTGAGGATTCCAGACCTGGACATAGTATTCCAAATGAGGTCTCACAAGAGAGAAATAGAGGGGCAGAATCACCTCCCTCGCCCTGCTGGCCACGCTTCTTTTGATGCAGCCCAGGACACAGCTGGCCTTCTGGGCTGCGAGCACACATTGCTGGCTCATGTCAAGCTTCTTATCAACCAGCATCCCCAAGTCCTTCTCTGCAGTGCTGCTCTCAATCACGTCATTCCCCATCGTATACTGAAAATGGGGATTGCCCTGACCCAGGTGCAGGACCTTACACTTGGCCTTGTTGAACCTCATGAGGTTCTCACAGGCCCACTTCTCCAGCCTGTCCAGGTCCTTCTGGATGACATCTTGTCCTTCTGGTGTGGCAACTGCACCACTCACCTTGGTGTCATCTGCAAACTTGCTGAGAGTGCACTCAATCTCGCTGTCAATATAATTGATAAAGATATTGACCAGCACCGGTCCCAGTACAGACCCCTGAGGGACACCGCTCATCACAAGTCTCCATCTGGACTTTGAGCCATTGACCACTACTCTTTGAATACAACCATCCAACCAGCTTCTTAACCACCATACTGTCCACCTATCAAATCCATATCTCTCCAGTTTAGACAGAAGGATGTTGTGGGGGACTGTGTCAAAGGCTTTACAGAAGTCTGGATAGATCACATCCATTGGTTTTCCCGTATGCACTGATGTGGTTACCCCATCATAGAAAGCCACTAAGTTGGTCAGACAGGATTTGCCCCTGGTGAAGCCACGCTGACTGCCATTAATCACCTCCCTGTCCTCTATGTGCCTATCTTCTAGGAGGATCTGTTCCATGATCTTCCCAGGCACAGAGGTGAGGCTGACAGGTCAGTAGGATTTCCACAAGATTTTATGCAATAGAGGTTGAGTAGAATTTCTGTTTGCGTCCAGAGAGAGAAAGTGAAATCTTGTGATACAGAAGATTTTGTAAAAATGTGTTATAAAGACTGTTGTAAAACCCTTACATCCGAGGTTAGTCATGGTACATATGACTGGTACATACGAAAAGGGGTTGGATGGCTCAAAGAGCTGCAGTAAATGGAACTAAATCCAGCTGGTGGCTGGTCACAAGTGGTGTTCTCCAGGGCTCAGTGTTTGGGTCAGTCTTGCTTAATATGTTTATCAACTATCAGGACAAGGGGATCAGTAACTTTGCAGATGACACCAAGCTGGGCCAGAGTGTTGATCTGCTTGAGGGAAAGAAGGCGCTGCAGAGGGACCTGGACAGGCTGGATCGATGGGCTGAGGCCAACTGTATGGGGTTCAACAAGGCTCAGTGTCAGGTCCTGCATTTGTGTTACAACAACCCCATGCAATGCTACAGGCCTGGGGAAGCATAGCTGAAAAGCTGTCTGGCAGAAAAGGACCTGGCAGTCAGCTGGATGAGTATGAGCCAGCAGTGTCCTGAGGTGGCCAAGAAGGCCAACAGCATCCTGGCTTGTATCAGAAGTGGTATGGCCAGCAGGACGAGGAAAGTGATCAGCCCCCTGTATTCAGCACTGGAGAGGCCACACCTCAAATATTGTGTTCAGTTTTGGGGCCCTGCCTACAAAAAAGACATTGAAGCATTGGAGGGTGTGCAAAGGAGGGCAATGAAGGTGGTGAAGGATCTGAAGCACCAGTCTTATGAGGAGCGGATGAGCAAAGTGGGATTGTTTAGCCTGGAAAAAAGGCTTGTGGAGACAAATTATCTTGAAGGCTGTTAAGTAACATCAGGATATGTACTCACACAGATTACAGGTCCAACACTTGGGCCTCCAGTGGTGCTCCAAGCAAACATAGGAGTCTGACTGGAGGACTTGATCACAGAAGCTATGAGTGCCACCTCAGTGCTCCAGCTGGGTTCCAGCCCTGTCTGCAGTTCCATAGGTCACTAGCCGATGTTGCACGCAGGAATTTGGCAGTGTGTGCACTTATATTCAGTGTCATAACCCTATGAGTCCTGCCCTTCCCTGGACATCCGGTTGAAGCTGGTCTTAAGAATCTCAAATTATTTTTGGTATCTCACCCAGGCTTTTTAAACTCACCGTTACAGATCTCAAATCAGCAGAAACATTTACAGGCAGACCAGTTTTAAGGGCTCTGTCTAGCTTGGGGTTTTGTTGTGTTTCTTTTTTAATTATTTCTACTTAAAATCACAGAACCAATTTCCCATAGACAATCTGCCTCCCCCTCAGCAGACACAGCCACATGATCTGGGTTCCCTGGAGATGTGAAACACCTAGATTAATACATGACGCAGGTCTGGGACAAGTGTCTGGCTGCGAGGCCATCTGGCATAGAAACCAGCAGCGGCATCCAGGCTGTGTACTGGGAAGAGTCCCCAGTCCAAGCTGACTCCCAAACCCTGTCTGGGGATTGTTCGATGGGGTGCAAATCGGTTCATGGAAAGCACAGTGCCTGGTACCCACACCCATATGGTACAGTGCAGCCAGATCCCCATGCCTGAACACATACCATCACGCTGTTTAATTTATTAGAAGCACAATCATTATACCAACTGGCCCTGGGTTCAGTTGCCTATTCCTCCCAGCTAGTTCATGCAGTCACTGAAAAAAGAGAACAATGTTGATCCCACTGAAGTCTGCCCTACATATACCACACTGTGCAATACTTGGCTTGTTTAGAAGAATTGTAAAGTAAGAACAATGAGCGGTTTGCCATCTCTGCTCACAAGAGCCCTCCTTTCTTGTTACCTGGTACATAATATATCAAGGTTGTCCATATTTTCCCACCTTTCCTCCTTTGTTTTTATTAGCTTGAGGTCAGTTTAAAGGCATTGGCCAACAACTGAATAAACAGCAGTTTCTGGCTTAAATAGAGTCATCACACACAGCCATAAGGAGAAATCAAACTAAAACCAAGATGATGACAGAACCCCCTTGCAGCAGGGCTGAGAGCATGTCTCTGCAGCAGCCCGGGACACTCAATAGCACTCCTTACCTGACACTGCTTCGCAGGTCAGATGGCCACAGGACCTTAAGCACCGCAGCAAGCTCTCCAAAATTGCACATGCTTTTGGTTTTTGGCTACAAATAAACCTAGCAACAGCAGAAATCAGAACGTGAACCCAAAGGTTCAGTAAGTGTTTGTATGAAACTGAGCTGATGTTGCTGCTGGAGTCTGAAAGAATCGTTCACTAGTTGATATTTTGAAAGCAAGATGATGTATTCATCTATTCCCACTCCTTTACTAGCAGTTGCAGAAGTTCCCAAGATGAGATTTGCTTACGAAGTCTGATTCACTTCCTGAAGGGAAGAGACTCTGCTCTTCTTTGGAAATGGATTAGTGTCTACACATTGCATAACCAACCCCTGCTATGTCACTTGCTGTGCCAAGCACTGTGGTCTACCACCCATCGCAGCTGATGCTCTTAGATCAGCTGCTTTCCCCTGCCTGAACCAATCCAGTGTCCACTCTTAGCTGACAATGGCAGCCAATGCAGACACAAAAACTCCTATTACATGAGGTAATATCTGGCAGGCTTTCATTCATCAGGCAGTGCTAAAAGCCTCAGCTACTACGGCAACACACACACAAGCCCAGGCAAGGCTCTGGTAGACCCGATAGGCAGTTTGGAGCTTAATTATAGTTATTCTGACTGAATGGGACATAAAACAGAGCTCAGTGGAACAGAACAAAATGCATTACTTCACTGCAGCAAAAAGCACCCTAGGCCTAGGATACAAAAAACTGAAGGTGTTGACTTTGGCTTCACAGATATATCTTCTCACCCTCCTCCCTCAGCGCAATTAACATTGAGACAGCTTTTGATCAGCCCTTGACAACAGCTTAATGCTGGCAGAGCTGCTGAAACAGCCCATGAAGCAAAGGCATGATTCGTTAAGTCCAGCCAAGAGATCGTCTACAGGATCTCCCCTGCCACCAGAATGCTGCAGCTGCCTTTAGTCAACCCCGCATGCAGTAGAAGCTAGGCTGGATCACAGGCTATGTCCTTACCATCAAAACAGAAAACGCCTCCTCAGAAATTTTCATTTCTATCTCAAGCACATGGTGCTGCAAAACATGAGGCCTTCGTAATGCAAATTTGAACCACTTGTTGAATGACTCCATAGACCACATTTGCCCCAGCAAAACACAGAGCTGAAAGTGGGGGGACAGAATTTCTCTCTACCAAACATGAAAACAGGGATGGAACAAGGGAATAAAAAGATACAACTTAATACATATTTTCCTCTTGATCCTTAGTGTTTAAGTAAGGATAATTCAGCATACCAACAAAACTACTGCAACGTAGATAGAAAGAAAAGGTAATGTATCATTTTCAGGTTCGAGGAACAGATTCTTAAAGTTTCCAACATACATAAAGGAGGTAAAATACTTAATGAGGACCTGTCTCTCAAAACAGATTACATTACATGTTATTCTGAGATAAGGGGCAACTGTATTAAATTAAAAGGCAATCCGTTCTGAATCTTCGTGGAGTAAACTGGCCTAGAAACATGCATGTAGGCAAATACTGTACAGACTATTGAGTTCAACACCCCACCTTGCAGTGTCAGATGATGTGCAAGAAAAGAAACCTCAGTGTAGACATTCTCAAAGCATCTAAAGGAGAGAAAACATATATAAGATTTGCTCTACTGCTTCAAAAAGGCTAAACAGCAACCAGAAGGAAAGCAGCAGACTAATTTTCAGCACACCCTGTTTCATCTCATCTTGCATCACAATAAATTTACTGGATTTCCCCTTCCAATCACTGCCTATATGTTTTTTATTTCAAGCCACAGATAAGCTAAATAGTGTGAAAGTCAGAGACTGTTGGTACCTATATGTCTAAATCTTGAAGCCACTGTATCATGAAGGTATATACCATTGCTTTGAACCAACACCATAACCCTCTCTCATCTACCACACTCTAGCATGCATTAGCTAAAGGTAATTATGTTTTCGCTGTATCTTATTACATTTTAAGCTAAAGTAAAAGCTTTGGCAGCAATTAATGATTAGACCTTACCAGAGCTTTTGAAAAGAAAGCTATT